>NC_067115.1:17909823-18509823 GCF_021347895.1 Acanthochromis polyacanthus | reverse complement strand
CAGTTTATAACTAATGGCACCTACTGGGACCGACTCCTCGAAGAACATCTTAAAGCATGTTTTAAGTGCCCCTCTGCTTCCTCAGGGATCTGAAGTTGGACAACGTGATGCTGGACGCTGAGGGACACATTAAGATTGCTGACTTTGGCATGTGTAAAGAAAACATGACGGAAGGAGTGAGCACGCGAACCTTCTGCGGCACTCCGGACTACATTGCTCCAGAGGTAAGCAAGGCTGACTATCTAAAGATGTGTGTGTGTGTGTGTGTGTGTGTGTGTGTGTGTGTGTGTGTGTGTGTGTGTGTGTGTGTGTGTGTGTGTGTGTGTGTGTGTGTGTGTGTGTGTGTGTGTGTGTGTGTGTGTGTGTGTGTGTGTGTGTGTGTGTGTGTGTGTGTGTGTGTGTGTGTGTGTGTGTGTGTGTGTGAAATGTCTGCGCATGCTCATGTTTTGATGCATGAGGTCATTTCTGTCACTGTCTGGTCTGAGCCCGTGTCACCCTTGTGCTCCAGATTAAGGTCAACGCCTCCGGATAGACAGGGGACACACACATACATATACGCAAGCGCTTTCTAATGACGTAAGTGTCCCAGTCAGACAGACACCCAGTGTGTCCGCTGGCAAGTCCAAACTTAATCCAAACGTACAGGCTGGTGTCCCCATGCATCCCAATGTGTTTTCTCGTGAGCAAGCATTTATCCTTTATCGGATCGTTGTTTTTGTTCAGCTTCTGGGGCAAATTATTTCAAGACAAATCCACTTGACTGGATCATTTGACCTTTTCAGTTGTGATAATGATCGCCGTCCTTTTACCAACATGCTGATTGGTAACATGCTTTCGAAAAATGTGGCAGGAATCTTTACCGCTGAGCATGTTTTGAGATGTGCCTGTCATTGAATAGTTTGAAAGGTTCATTCATGCAGGACTGACATATTATTCCAGCACGCTCACATGCAGTATTAATACTGTATACCCATTTCTTAACTATTTCCAGTCCAGTTATCTCTGACTGTTGTGCGACTGTTCAGCCAATCATCTGTTCATCAGTTAGAGTCCGGTCCCAGTGAAACCCCACTTCACTCAGGGCAGGGGTGCAGTACAGTCTGGAGGCCAGTGTTATACTTTCCACATCCGTGACCACACGGGGATCTGCTCATGTCAGAGTGACGTAAATTTCGTCATCGGAGGGTCTACGTGAAGCTCTGTGTGGACGTCCACGTGCAGTCCAGTTTTGTCGACTATCTAGACAGCCGCTGATCTACAAGGACACCAGCAGCATATGCGCTGGGATTGTACAGACAATGATCTGCTGCACATGTATGGAATATTTTCTCCAAGCAGTCTAGAAAGTAGGAAAATCAAGACAACTGCATGTTTGAGGGGTCCACAGAAGTCTGTGTGTGCATTTGCAAGGGAATCGGGCCGTAAGTCCAAGCTGACTAACTGGATGAATAACGCAGAGTATCAATATTTCAGAATTTCAGTGTCTTAAAAAAAATTGCTTTTCTGTTTTTTTGTGTGTCGAACTAGTATACAAAATTGGTAGCAAGTAAAACATAAAAAAATAAAATCAAACTTGCCAAAAAACTAACAAAAACAAATCCAGATGTTTTTGTTTGAAGAAAATATTTTGTAATATTACAGTATAATTACAAACAAGAAATATCAAAATGTGTCAACAAATGTAAGCTTTTTTGCTATATAAGAGCCTATTAGGGCTTTCCATTTTTATGATTTTGATCTTGTTTCCACTCCTCGTAACTGGTTTGCAACATTGAGAAAATCAAATCAAATTAATTTATGTAGAATGGTATATAAAAAAAGAAACTATCTTAACCAAAGTGCTTTTCATGCTGTCAGACTGGCAGCATGTGTACCATCCGGATGGGATAAGGGAAACCATGATAGCAACTTGAAAGCTCAGTTTCTATAAAAATGAACCTGAAAGACATATGAAGCATTCAGAAAATTAGAATCACCCAAACGTCATTAAAACCATGCACTTCTTGAGTTTTTTCTCAGGAACATTTGATCAAATTAGCAATCATGCAAGTAAGCCACTTTAAAGAAAGCACTTAATAGAATCTGAAAGTATCAGTTTAATCTATTAATGTAATAGACTGAATTGTATTTATTAATTTTTATTTCTGTTTACATCTCACCAGAGAGGTCTGGTGCAGCAGATTGTGGATGTTCATATGTAATGATTTAGTGTGTCCAGCTCTGCCCATTTTCAGCTATTTGGCTTCTGTTTAATTGCGAGCTGGTTATTGATTCTGTCTAAAGGAGGTTAATTTAACCTCACAGACCCCGGGTGAACATGCTGTGATTGTTCAGAGTCCGACTGACACGAATGTGAAAGTCCTTGGATGGCACAGCAGGGGGTCGGAGCAGATTCTGGTTCCATCCATCCATCCATCCATCTATCCTCTACACATCGCTTAATTAGGGTCGTGTGGTGCTGGAGTCTATCCCAGCTGACTTAGGGTGAAGGCAGGGAATACCCTGGGCAGGTCGGCCATCTATCACAGGTCTACATATAGACACAAACAATCACACTCATGAACAATTTAGAATTACAAATTAACCTCAGCATGTTTTTGGACTGTGGGAGGAAGAAAACCCACACATGCGCAGGGAGAACATGCAAACTCGTTGCAGACAGATCCCGGGAAGGCCAGGACGTAAACTGGGGATTTTCTGTCTTCAAGGTGAAAGTGCTAACAATTGAGCCGCTGTGTAGCCCAGATTGTGATTCCATGTTCAAATTATATCTCACATACTTCATGCAACTTTCACGCAGTCATGTCAGTAACAGCAACACACGCAGCCTCAATGTGTTAAGTTGGGCGTCCACAGAAAAATATCTGTATGCACACTTGGCTTTCATCAGGACACACAAACACTTGTACACACATGAACCCACTCAGAAACACTCCAGCAAAGTGAGGGCTGACCTTAAAAGCGGGTTCCCGGTGGTGACATTTTCAGATATAATTGAGGGAAAGTGTTCCTGAAACTGTTTGTGACAGAAGAATAACCTACTAATACACTTATCCATTGAATTTTACTTCACAGGTTAGATGCCGGTTTTGTTTAAAAATTGTTCTGTCACTTTGAGTTTTTAGAACCTTTTTAAAGTGTCTGCTTTTATTGAATCTGTATTAGGGAGACACTTTAAATAACTCTCTCTGCCTGATGTCCCCCATTCTGTTTCATTTCTAATCAATTCTACAATAATCTTATAGATTTGAGAATGCACTCATTTGTGTCATAGGTCGTTGATCCATTCAACTTGAAGTCATTTACACATGAGTGATGGCTCAGTGAATTAACGATGCTTTTCAAGGTGTCATTTATCTCCTCCATGACTTTCCCATAAACGTTTTGCAGACCATTGTTGTCCTGTATTTTACTTAGAATCTGACTGCCATGCTCCCTGCATTACTCTACCACCAATTAATCGAAAAACTGTTGAGAAAAACTTCCCAAAGTATCGTTACCACCAGATTCTCACCTTATGTCATGAGCTGCAATCTTTGTTTTCGGTACATCTTGTGTTTTGAATGTTGAGGCCAGCAGAATGGATCCCATCAAGGATGCATGGAAGCCTCACTGAACATCCTTGTCAAAGCTTCTTTTGAAACTTCACATACTGACCATCTGAACATGAGCCACAAGATCCTACTGACCCTTATGGTCTGCTCTTATAAGCTTATATAATCAACAGAGTTTATTAGTAAAACTAATATTTACCATCATTACTTTATAGCTCCTATGATTGTGCATTAAATATGTGTAAGAACATTGTCAAAATGGCCTTTTTGGACATAACATGACATTTCTGACACACCATTTGTTCATCTCTGTAATTTGAATAAACTTACCAGAAATTGTGCTGATAAATTGTACCATAGATTTCCAATTCACCCCTTTTCCTTTTAAATTGGTAAATTTTGAATGTCTTCATGCAAGGTTTTCTGACTTCTAACACTGTCTTGTGGAGGGATTCTTGTTTTCTTACTCGCTGTCAATACATTTCAGTCAGGATTTTCATAATAATTGACTGACTTTCCTGTATCTAAAGAAGATCAGTGTGGATTGGCATGACATAGTCTTTAAGTCATTTGCTCACATCTGTTTTAGTGGCATATCTGTTAAGAGTCATTTTGACACTGAGGAAGACTGAGTTGTTACTGGACAAATTTAAAATAGTCACAACACTTTCCTGAGGTTACATCCTAATCTCTTGTGTGCATACGTTGTACTCCTGCAGCAAAGTAAAACAATTTTGGCTTAAAATCTTTTTTGAATTTCTTCTGCCTTTGCATATATCAGTTCATCCACGCCCCCTGCTGGCAATTTTGGGGCTTTCTGTCTCCTAAATTTCCCCTCTCAATAGCAGAGGCCTTTGCTGTGCTTCCTGCACTGACTTCTACTACATTTTTGAGCCTGTAGCTTCAGTTGCAAGGTTTAGGTTTGCAAAGTTACTTTTTCATTTCTGCTTTGATGTGTCTTTTTCCTTTTACTTCTTTATGATGGCATTATTTCTTTTGTAAATTTACTGAAAGATCATAACATTTGTCTGCCTGTACTTCTTCCAAACAGCAAATAGTGTAATATGGTCATAATTATTCCCTGAAGCTCAAACAAGCATATAGAAGTTGCTGTTTATTGTGACAAATCGTCAAAAACACCTGAATTTTCAGTTTTTCACAATGTAAAACTGTGAAATTAGTAAATATTCACACTGAAACTACTAGAGTGAGTGGGGGAATTTGTCCTGTGACTGCATAAAATGACAAAGAGCAAATCGGTTTTCAAGAAATTGTTAGCTATCAACTGATCAAATATTCCACAAATAATGTCAGCTCTATGAAAAGTATTTGGTTTCTGGGAAAATAGTGAAACTGGAGTGCATCAGTAGGGACTTTTTGCCCAAATACCTCCTATTAGTTTAAATTCTGAACCAGACCTGTGTTGCTGGGTCTGCGATCATGTGTTTCTCAGTATATGTGAGACACTGTGCGATGAGAAATATTCACACTTCTCTTCCTCGCACACACCTGCTCACAGGCTCACAACTCCATCAGTGCTGAAGTACAGTTCCATGTTGCAGTGGGTCCCTGGTTGCCGACACACATGTGACAGAATGCAGCAGCGTTCCTGCTGTTTGCTGCCACACACAGACACACACACATGTTCTGGCACAGAGTTGTCGCTGTGTTTACCCTGACCTATATACCCAGTCATTGGTAGCTTCTGTCTGGGAGGAATGCTCACACGAATGTGAATTTACACCTCAGTGACTTTGACACAGAGAGAAAGAGATAGGAAGCAAGACAGAGAGAGAAGGGAGCAGGCTGAAAATGAAAACAACATGAGGTATTCACTGTGAGAAAAAGGCCAAAAGCTGACGACACTAACCGGACAAAGAAGGAAGCAAACGAAAGACAGCAGGATATGAAACGTGTTGCTTTATGATGGTTTGTGTGTGACTGTTCAGAACAGCCTTTGAGGACACTGAACTGTCTGACATGATCCATTTTCCTCTTTGCTCTAGTTGGTCCTTCCTGCAGTGTGGCAGTAAGAAGCACAGTGTCTGCTTCCGTGTTCACTCCTCTGTGGGCTGAAACAGCAGTTGCAGAGGTTGTAGTGTCAGGATGATATAGAAATGTCATCAGTGAAGTCCTGCTTTTCAGATGCTGAGCTGGTGATCTACTGTAATTAGTTCAATTCAGGATAAACAGGCAGAACCTATAATATATTGCAACTTCACGTATTGCCATACAGAATGGCGCAACTGAAACATGCGCTGTCTTGATTATACTTTAATTTGCTTCCATGAAAGAAATTAACTTATTTTCTACAAAAAGCTAATTACATTATAACACAGGCACATGACTTTAAAAGGTAATTTGCTAATTTATAATTAGACCTATTTGGGTTTAATTCAGTCAACTTGACTATTTATGATTCAGGGTTGTGTAAGTTGCAGAGATGTATGTAGTTAATTTCCTTAGGCTGAATAATGACTGTGAATGTTTTTTATTCCTCAAAAGTTGGCGAACTAGAAATAGCAACCCTGACTCATCTTGGAGTTGTCATCAGGCCACATTCTTTACCAACGGCAGTTCCAATTTTAAACTCTCGGCCAATTACTAAGGCATCCAAAACCAGTGATTTCAAATCAGAGCCATCAGTAGTCAGACAAAATCACTTTTTCATTCCCTGGAAAAGCAAGTGAGAGCTGCAGAGAATGTGAACCAGAGAAAATGAGTTACTTTACTTCTCTACCACATTAAGGACATACTTCTGTCCTTTTTGACACTGTTAATGTAACCTCTCTGCCTCATTCTTATGCAGATGCATTTTTTTCTCCCCTCTGGTGCAATGAGTTTGTACAATTTACTGCTTTGTTTTTGGAACCACAATGTAACAAATTTACCGTATATTCATATGCAGCTGGTAATAGACTGATGATTCACAAAGAAAAAATATGTTACACTTTCAGTAATAATACATCTTGAGCTCTGATTTTACACCTATAATTACTGTATTTTTAATATTTTGACCCATATCGAAATAAGTATCTATTATTTAGAGAGCTGTGTGAGTATGTCTACAGAGGACAATTATCCTTTTTACACTGACTAAAGAAAATTCCCTAAATTTAGAATGGAAAACTGCATAACAACCAACTCATTAACACTGAATACACACTGGATTTTTTTTTTTTGCCTAACCTTTCAAACCCAAATAAGTGTAAATGTATTCATGTCTTGCCCAAACTAGACAGCCTAAAATTATCTGGATACGGTCACCTGAGTGTTGTTGTAGTTATACAGCCTTAGGTAGTGATACTATCAGGTTGCATTAAAGGATTCAGGGTTTCGAGGGGAGTCACATGTATAAAGGTGCTGTTTAACTTGCAGAGTAGGATGCTCACGTAAGCCCCAAGGCTGCTCGTTAATATCATCAGTGAATGAAACCAACCAACGGCACAATGCTGAGAAATGCTTCCAACAACAGACCACCAAAGCATGGCCTGATGCACACCGGTCTGCTCCACAGCACACACATTCCTTGAAGCAAACAAATAGTAACAGCAAGGCAAATGTTCATGTTGCACCCGGTAACAGTGTCGGTCATAAAGGTTATGCATTGTAGGGTTCAACCACATTACGTTTCTGTATGAAGAACAAGGAGCATAGGTTGGTGCTTGCATGCACCCGCACGGGTATGTGTGTCTGTAGTGCGGAGAATAGCCTTGAATAGCGAGCAGTCTGATCCAGAACTGTCATGTAGTATTAGGTCTAATGGGAGAGAAATGTCTGCGGCGATGCCAATGCACATGCACACACAAGCGCACACACAGACACAAAAATATTCACAGAAAACACAGACCTTTCGAGCCACAAGAGCAGGTACACGAATGCACATGTGTTGGCAAATTCAAAATCTAAACACTGAACAACTCTAAGCGCTAATCAGAAAGAACAAAATCTTTCTTCCTCCTAGCCTATGTCACTTGCGCACATTCATCACACATATGTACTTCAGTGAATCAGCTCGACTAGCCAGAGGCTTTTGTACGATAAAATAAAAAAATATATATAAAATGGGATGACAGGAGAGAATGTCAGGCACAAGTCACGCTTGACTATTTCCATCACTGGCAACCTGGCAGAAAGAGAGAGCGCTTTATGTATCGGCTCATGCAAATGAAAGCAAAGCAAATAAACATCCCAGTAGATGCTATTTAGGTGGAAAAACTGAAGATCTAGACTTAATGAGGTGGCTGGGAGTACGAAGGTCACCGTGCCTGAAACTGTGTTTGTCCGCTGGTGTTGTTGCAGACGAGGCGATGGGTGGCAAGGGCAACGAGTCACAGTGGCGTCACATTAGTGCAGCACTCGGCAGAATGGCCTGAAACTGATCTAAACAGTCTCTTTTTGCTGAACTCCAATTGTCCTCTGTTTTTTCCCTTCCTTTTGCTCCTTCTTTTCACATCAATCTCACTGACTGAGTCCAAATCTTCTACACTTGTTCTTTTGGTTCGTACTTCCGACTCCGTAAGTCGTGGAGGCTGAAAGAAAAAATGATTGGGACAGTGTAACAATAACACGACAATACACAAAAAGCAAGTCTTGACTTTTTTCATTTTTGGGATCTGAAGAAAATTTTCATTTTGAGAAAATATGTCTGTCTTGATCTGTCTGTAAGCAAAGGATCAAATAAGAGAGTCAAGACAAGAGTCTACAGCCTAGCAAAGGCTGTAATTAAGCACCTAAATACTATTGTCAGCGTACTTACAATAAAAATACTGATGTTAAGCAGTTATGTCTATCATATTTTCCATTGTACATTAGCATGCTAACATTTGCTAATTAGCACAGGCAGAAAGCAAGCAAATATGTTGACTATGGGCCCAAACAACCTGTCCAGTGGTTATTGTTTTCATGTGCATTATTTGTGTGTTTCTTTTCGCTCTTTTCTTTCTTTACCTCTCCCCAGCCAGTCGAAGCAGATGACTGCCTTCCCTGAGCCTGGCTCTGTCAGAGGTTTCTTTCTGTTAAGAGGGAGTTTTTCCCCAAATGGTTGCTCAAAGGGAATCATTGAATTTGTTGGGATTCTCTGAAGGCCTGAGATGGCCTATGTTGTTGATTTGGGGCTATATAAATAAATCTGAATTGAATTGACTTATTTGACCTGACGATGGCGATAACAAATCTGAAAAGTTTGTACCATATTTGTAATAAATGTATTGTTAACATATTTCACTGTGTCCCAAAAGGGTCAAACTTCTAGTGACTGAAGAGGAAAAGGATAAGGGATCAACAGTCAGTGGCAGTTTGTTGTCTTAAGAGCCACAGATGTCTGAGCCAAATTTTATGCTGGTACATTGTGACTTCATTAGGATTCAACCACTATGGACTTCATGTGTTTTTGCAACATTCTGTGGATATCTATTCAACAGTTGTTATATATTTCAATCTGCACTAAAGTGGTGAAATGACCAACAAACTAACAGTCAATCAAGCAAATAACCAGCCAACATTGTCATCCTCAGAGCGACCCATGTAAAGAAACAGACATTACAGTGTCTTTAGCATGAGAAACAAACTGTGGCCTCTCCTAATGTTTTTAATGCAATCTTACTCTCTTTCTCACTTCTTCTCTTCCATTTCTCTCCCTCTCTCTCCCTCCTTCTGTCTCTGCTCCTCTCTGTTTTCATTCCCATGACACAAGCCGACACGAGGCTGCAGATCTCCTTGCTACATTGACCTGATGTGTCTACATGATTTCCATGCTTAAATTCCTTATTGCATGCAATTTTGCAAGAGAGACTTTAAGTTTAAATCTCAGTGACACCAAGCAAAAAATATGCTATGTCACAGATTACTTGCTGTCTAGCATTAGCCTAGTTCACCCTGTTATAGTAAAACGGTTTCCTTTAAGAAAATTGTATCATAATAAACACTTGACTCTCATCGCATTCAGAACATATATTTTTCTATTCTCAGAGACAAGCTGTTCTACTTTCAGTTTACAAGGATAGGGCCTCATTCTTTCCCATTCATAGTGGAATGTTTCAACAATGGAAATGAGAATCGTATGTGAAAACAAGTCTTTAAGAGTGAATAACTGAATTGGTTAGCAGTTGTCAGGTCAGACTGAAGGGCAGCATGATTCCTTCGGGGAGAAGGATTTGAACAGGCGAGCTCAGGGATTTTAAGCAGTTTCTTCTCACCACAGAGTCTTTGACCCTTAAGCTAATTAAAAACAATGAAGCATGATAAGAGAAGGAGTCTTTTTCCCACTGCACTTTTCCGCCTTCTTACCAAAGCACGAAAGAAAGCCAAGGATTATGGCTTAACACTTCTCACCTTCTCAAGGCGCCATGTTTGCCTTCATGCCAAAGGGGATCGGGAAGTAGAGCCTTAACCACATTTTAACATTGTCCTGTCACTCTGGGCTGTAGTCTTTTTAATATTCTGTTACGTGTTGACATGATTTCAGAGAGCTAATAGACAGGCACTGAAGGAACAAAACTTTTGCTAGAGCTACACAGTTGGCACTGTCACTTACGATTTCAGGAAAGCACTGACGCATGAAAGCAATTAAACAAAAGTTACAGTGTTAGTATTTGGGTTAACATGAGCTTCCAGTCCTAGTTTAGATATGAACTGATAACTTGTAATTATGAAGTGTGATTCCATGCATTTCCAATGGCTGCCTTACAAGCCTCTGATACCCCAACATAACTGCATACAATGTTGCACCTTCATCCAACTTTATTTAAATAACCTCATTGCACTTTAAATCTAAAACAGCGCAAGTAATGCATACATACACTCCAACAAAATATGTTTTTTGTTTTATTAAAGTATTTTTTTCAAGTGTTTCAAATTAAGATTCCGTTTTTAAAGTTACAGAGTGTCCCTGTTCATACTGTACAGCAGAATACCAGTGAAAGTGCAGAGATTGCGATCGCTGTCTGCCCAGACCCAGGAACGGGTTTCCATTTGCACATGAACCTGGTCTCCTTTCTGGAGCAGCAGCACCACAGCATTAGAGCCGTCATCAGTGAGGTCAGATTTGGTTGGGTGCTCAGCGGTTCTCACGACAACCTCGCTGTTCTTGTGCAGCAGTAAACTGCTGGGGTTTCCTCCATTAGCATGAGAGTAGAAGGTGAAGTAGTAAACTCCACTAACTGGAGCCGTGAAGAAACCTGAACAGAAAGTGTGGAAAAATGAGAGGGTGAGAAGTCATCGTAAAATGAATGATATTTACAGCACTAGAGTATTTGATCTGTCAGTTCCTAATTATTGAGTTTTTACAAAGACATGAAGCATTAGGGGCAAGTTTTGTTGGACTGCTAAATAAATTTACACTGAGATTTTTATTGCTATTACCATGCAATGAAATCACCTACAATTTTAACACGGACAGCAGTTGGCCTAAGCAATGGCAAAGGAAGAAAGAAACGTGGTTCCAAAAAGTGCACAGTTTGTTGTTTTGGCAGTTTTATAGAACAGTGAGAAGGACAGCAAATAGAAAATACCAGAGATCCACATACTTTCAAGATTCAAGAGTTTTATTGTCACATACTAGAAATTACATGAAGCAATTGCTGGCAGTGACAGGTGATTGGTCAGACTGTGTGCTCTAGGCTACAGCATTTAGTTCCAACATATCTACAGCACACAGTTTGACCAATCACCTGTCTGGAGACTGAGATCGGTTGATTAAATGAGTCAGGTCTGGTGTGATGCTGCTTAGTTGGAACAAAAACTTCCAGCCACACCGGCCCTTTGTGGAATGAGTCTGACATCCCTGAATTCGACGATATATCAGCAAAAATGTGCAGCACCCAGCAGCAGCCCTACAGGAACTTCTTGACTGTTTTCTCTGTACCTTGATTGGCTGTATTGAGCACTTGTACTTGTCTCAGTGTATCTTCAAGGTTGATGTTCAGTTTCTCACTTAGACTTTCACTGGCCGTCAACCTGGAATCTAATTCTTTAGTTTAAGAGTAAGATTTAGAATATGAAACAGTACAGTTTGGCAGATTAAATGATACAAGATAGAGGGCTTAATTAATCTCTATTAGAAATTGTTGTCACTAGGTCTTAATATCTTTTAAATTTAATGTAATGTTATTTTTATATCCCCCCCCCCCCCCCCCCCCCCCCCCCAAGCTGTGTTGCATTACGTTGTAGTTCAGCTTAAGTGGAGCAAAATGGGTCTTTTCATTTCTTTTGAAACTAACAACGCTAACAAACCAGTAAGGGAGAAAATTAATCATGAAGAGGTCATGGAAAATTTATGGAAATTTCCATTAGTGGCAAAGTGGGTAACCCTGCAAACGGTCTACATATGAATATCTTATACTCCATATGGCAGCTGAAGAAAAATATCTACCAAGTGTTGATCTCTGTTTACCTTGATCAACTGTCTTCAAGACCTCAACTTTGGTCTCGGTTTTTTCCAGTCGGTCAGTCAGCTCCTTCTCCAGACTGTTACTGTGCTCCAGGCTGGACTCCATCTCTAAAATGAGGAAACAAATCTGTCAATACCCAGATTTTGATTTCTGATGACTCGCGGGTCATTTAATTCTGTGACTGTACCTTTAACTTCCACTTGTAATTGTGCCACCTGGGTTCTTTGTATCTCTACCTGGACATTAGTTGCATTCAATCTGGCCTCCATTTCTCGGTTATCGCATGAAAGAATAAAACATGCACACATCATTTTGACGTTGAGACTTTACATGATAAAACAACATTTTTATAATCCAAGTTACAAACAAAAAAGACATGTCTTTAATTTCTGCTCCACACATACCCTGTATTTTCTGAAGCTGTACCAGTTGCTCTTTGGTGTGTTGCAGCTCATTTCTCTGTTCATCCAAAACCGCTATCATCTCCCTGAGCAAAGTGAAGCTATCTGCTTCAGCGGGCAGCTCATCTTGAACATATGTGATAGCAGTCAACCTCTGTCCCAGGATGTTTGCCTCAGACAGGCAGCAGCCAAGCAGGATGAGCAGAGCAGCCCTCATCTTTGTGGTCTGCAAAGCTGTGACAACTACAACATTTGGCAAGAGGGGTTTTAAGCTTTAGGTGACCATGTGAAAGGTTATGCAAGGTTTCTATGTTTTTGAAATGTAGTTGACCACTTCAGGTTAGGAAACATGTCAAGGATAAATGCACTGTGAAAAGAAGCCTCTGCGTAGTAAACGATCAAGGAAAAAATGATTACATGACTGCTTTGTAAATATAGTATTTGTTGTGATTTGGTACACTGAACCCTAAAACCTGCAAGCAGGTTTGAATGGCATTTATCTTCAAAAATGGCTAAAATTTATTAGAGCTCGAAATCATAAAAACAAAAAGAATGATCATATTTTCAAATAACCGATTTGAGGGAAGTTAATCAAATTTCAGCTTAAAATAAAGATTTGTCATTGAAATTCTGCATGTCTCGTTTTTTTATACACAAATGACCAAAAAAATAATCCTTTTGCACGCACTAGATTTTGTTAAAAACAATCAATTCTGTGAAGTTAGTAGTGACTCAGCTGTGACCAAAAATCATGTGATCATGATTCATGTTATCAAAATCACAGCTGTGTTTATACAAAGCAGAAAGGAGACAAGTATGAAAACAACTGTTAGCATTGAAATATCTATGGTATGTAGAGTAAGATCAGTTTTTTCTATATTGGTATCACCTTCAGGAAATTGAAAAAAAAAAAAAAAACATACTGAGTCCATTTTTTTCAGGTTTTAAAAAATATAGATTTAAAGAAATTCAACTTTATTTTTTCCCCTTTCTTTAGGATTTATGGCATTGTAATTTTGTTTTACTACACAGCAGATGGTTTGAGATTATTTCAGTGAAAAATAAACCCGCAATGAACAAAAAGGTGACAAAAGGGAAAACTACTCAGAAACTGCTTTGTCTTTGTAGTGTTCTCTAACATTTTGAAATACAAGATAAAAATAATAATCTGAAGAAAACCGGTGATGTCACATAGCCTGCTCCATTGAATCTGTTACATAGGAATGCTTTTTGCCACTGTGCAAGCAACGTTGTACACATTGTTGTCTCTAGTATGTGGGTAAACGTGTGGAGCCCAGCTGACTCCCATCAGCCTTCAGGGCAGCGTAATGACGGCACAGTGTAGAGCTCCAAGCCTGTTCGTCCACCTGTGTGTGCGTTTACGGGCTCCCATGGGAAAGGCAGAGGTCAGGCGTGACGCACTGAAGGTTGTGGTACAATCTGCTTCCACACATCTAAGCAAATCTCTGTTTATGCTTTTTATTCATGTGTAAGTGTGCACATGCATATATAGTGCAGCAACACGTGAGTTTTTTTCCATTCTCATTTACAGTACGCTGTCCATGCTGGTCTGTGTATGGGTGTGTTGCTAAGCTGGAGGAGTGTCTCAGGGCTACATGTATGCAGCAGAGGTCTAATGTTACTCAGAAAAGGACTCAGCAATGTATGACAGTTGCATTCCTAAGGTTGTGTGTGTGTTGGTCACCGTATTGTCCTGTGTGTCTTGTGTGTTTTAGAGATGCATGATATTGGATTTTTGCAGATATACAATAAAGCAATATTTTGTACCTCATTTTGCACATATTTCTCACACCTAATGAAGAGAACACCAGGCCTTTACTTACTCCCCCCCCCCACTTCTTGTATGTCTCTAGTGTCCCTATTACAAAAGCATGCCCAAGATGATGCAGATCCAGCCACAAATTACTTTGCTTTTGAAATGGGTATATTTACTGGGCAAAATAAGAAAACTACTCCAACTTATATCTAAACCATGCCAACATTTATTTTCTGTAATGTTTTGAAAAAACTGCAAACTTCACACTAATTTGGCAGGCCTGGATGATGCCCTCTCTGACACAGTCCTGACATTAGTCACAACTGGGGCAAAGCCGACCAACTGCACAAGTTTCAAAACAAATAAACAAATGTAATCTTTCTCAACATGAACACTCTTGCTCTGAGGACACAGCGCTGAGCATTAGTCAGCGTCATCTTAGCCGCCTGTCAATGTTCATTTTGGGCTGATGTCGATATTTCATTTTAAAGCCAAAAGCGACGACATGCCTGTATCATCGTGCATTCTCAGTGTGTGTGCACGATTGTGTCGTTCGCAGTTGTCGTGCACTTGTATAAGCTGGAATTGTGTTTATGCACATGGCTACATCTGCTGCTGTCTAGCAATGGTTGGATGTGTAAGCAGGTGTGAAGTTTAAATGTGTGTCTTCACAGTGGCGTGAATACAGTCAGAATGGGTGAAACTCCTAACCTTGGCCGATGTCAGTGTAATCCACAGGAAATCCTTCTCTCACCAGAGAAAATGTCACAGTTGAGAGGGGTTTTCTAGCAGTTTGTTTGCTGTTTTCCACCTTCAGTGTCTTTTTTTTTTTTTTTAAATTTGTCTTGTTTCTCTCTTTGCCTTTGAATGTAAAATGATAATGTCTGTATTAAGACTATGGCCATTCAGCACTATTCAGTGACAATGGTTCACCTTGTAATAGACCTTCATAATGAGATATTAGGACTTTTATTTTGGTAGTGGTATCTACACTTTATCAGCAGACACAAAATGTTGATAAATGACATGGTAGTCTAACCAAAAACTGAATTTTGCAGTCTACTCAAAAATTAAACATAGCCTTTCAATCCTCTCAAGTCTTTGAATTTTTATGACTCTTGTTGGTAAAAGTTTTTATTCCCATCTTGAGCTTTGTGTTTAGAAATATGTTGCCTGTCTTTTTAAGCTTCAGCTGCAGCCACTCTGTGTTGTTACTGTAGCTCTAAGCTTGTCTCTTGTAAAATGATATACACCAACTCTTTCATGTAATTTCTTATCTACTCCCTTCCCACACACCAAATGCCCCTTTTCTGTCAGAAACTCTGAGCTTCCTATCTTCTTTGTTCAACCATGGCAAAAATAAATTAGATTGTAGCAGGTGATTTAAAATGTAGGTGATGTGTGGATCATCCAGCTTTCATAGCTAATCACAGCAGCGGCCTCACACTCGTTTTGGACTCTAAACCTTGTCTGAGTATTGTCAGTGTATGAAGAGAAAAGCAAACAAGTTGTCTGTCAGGTTTTAATGTTTCAAATAGGATTTTCACGGCTGCTCTCAGACGTCTTATACATGTGTCTGCAGTATTTTAAGATAAAATTGGTTTTTAGCTTATTACTAACAAAG
Organism: Acanthochromis polyacanthus; assembly: GCF_021347895.1. Classification (NCBI taxonomy): domain Eukaryota; kingdom Metazoa; phylum Chordata; class Actinopteri; family Pomacentridae; genus Acanthochromis; species Acanthochromis polyacanthus. The sequence goes on along the minus strand of NC_067115.1, from coordinate 18,494,077 downwards.
CACAATTTGTGTATTTGTGTGCAGATTTTGATCTTCAATTAAGATATTGGATAATTCAGACCTGCTAAAACAGACTGACAGCGTGTATGTGTGGATCCATTGACAATATTGCAGAGATTTACTGACAGCTGGATTTTCTGGAAGCTGTGGTGTATGTATTATGAATTAACTTTGTGCAATATCTTGGTGATCTACTCATACTGTAGGTACATTAAATGCAGGTAGAGGTAACAGAAAATAGGATGAGTGATTGAACTTGTACTGGATGAATCGTGCTCTGAAATATTTAGAGAATCTGTGACTAGCTGTATATTTAATTGATGGTATATACTGCAGGTCCAAACAGATCTCATATGTGCTGCTCTAGTGTAGCTTCGAGATACCTTCCTTATTGTGAACAAGCACTTTTCTCGTGTAGCTTTAAAATCCAAACTGTCTACCAATATAAAAGCATTACACTTAAAATAATAAAAATATTCCATTATATAAAACTTTCATTACAATCTATGGACAAAACATGGTTCAAGTAAATTTTGTAAACTTTCACTGCTACACATTTTTCTTCAGCATAAATAAACACAATACTGAAATCCCACCTCATCTTTCAGCCTTTAGGCTGGTCTTAACCAAACTTTTTTTTTTTTAACTAATCTGATCTTTGGCATTAAAATGTATTTGTCCAGCATCTGTCTGCAGGCTGTGTTGTCTTATTTTTGCGACAGAGGATTAGTTTTTTGAGTTGAACTGAGCTGAATTTCTAAAGTCTGTGTCTTTCTTCCTCCACAGATCATCGCGTATCAGCCATACGGGCGCTCTGTAGACTGGTGGGCATATGGAGTTCTGCTATATGAAATGCTGGCAGGACAGGTGAGTAGTAAAAACCCACAACCACGCCCACTCAGTCGTGCCTCTTATGTAATTGCCTGCTTGAGATTATGCTAACAACTTTACTCACAGGTTGCTCACACCTACATTTTTCCCATGTGCAAGCTTCCCAAGCGGCAAAGCTCTGCTGAGGCCTAAATGTACTCAGGTGGTGCTTCCTCAAGACCTTCCCACCAGCTCTAATAATAAAGAAACACTGACGCATACACACAAAACTGCTGTTTACTCTTCTGTTGTGAGGACAGAGCCACATTGTTGTAACCTTCCACTCTTACCTTTTTAATGTAGGTACTCAAGTTTACATTTGACTCATAATGCATTTTGTGTGTGTAGCTGCAATGCTCATGTCATTGTGACAAGAACCTGTTTACATTGTCATATTATGGCCGTTGCTTCTCCTTTATAGACAACAAAACAAATCTCCATAAAGTAAATCATTAATCAGGCTGTTAAAGATGTATGAATGTTTGACAGTGTCAATGTTAATTTACTAATCAGGGCATGGAATGGCCACTATAGGTTTTTGTCATAGTATATGTACTCCACTCTACACTAAGTGGCATAAAAATGCAGAAAAACGTTGTGACTAGCAGATACTGTGACTGCAATTTGTTTGTTTTGCGCTGAAATTGAGCAACTTAAAATTCTCATGCTTCTCCATTTAACAACTAACCTCTACTTTGTTTTACTACCCATAAAGCTTACGCTTTCATGGTTTCTTTGTTTATTCCTGGATGCTGCCTGATGTGCTTTTAGGAGACACGAGTCTGTATTCTAGACAACATTCTTAACTGTTCAAGTGAACTTGTCGATAATCCGTTGGCCAGCAAAGAAGTGCTTCTTTTCTAAGAAAATATCACTAGTCGTGAGAAGCAGAGCATAAAGGTTCCTCAGGAGGTGCACCTATCTGTGCTCAAACTGAACCAATAAAATGTTCTAACTTTTTTGCATTGAGCATCTACAGCATTTTTTCTGCTTTTGTTACCACTGAAATAGCTTAATTTCCACCATTTTTGGTGCCTATTTATCCAACTTAGAACCGGCTTAAGAAGTTCTATGTGGTGCATTGGAACAATGTCATGTCTTCATGGATATATTTTGCACTGCATTGTCTTTTTGAGATCAATACTTTGTCTGAACCATCAATAGCTATTACATTCCTCACAAAAAAATGACTAACACTTGTGAGGAGAACTTCATCATATCCATTTTCATTTAAAAATTTAGAAAAATAAAAAAAATATTTCATTCCATCAAAAGAGCGGCACATTTTAATAAAGCATGCTTCAAAACCTCAGTACTAGATGACGTTTTAAAATATTTATGACTTGATTAAGTTGTGACCTCCATTCCAAAAGGCCAAAGTCAAAGTTCAAGTAAATGAAAAAGCTCGAAAAAAAAATCAGGAAGACGGGTATAGTTTAAATTTCCAAAGAAAGTTTCAGCCATTAAACAATTAAGATAAGATAAGAGACTTTATCGTCATTGTGCAGAAGTACAATGAAATTTGTGTGGAAGAACTCGACAATTAGCAGTAGTGCAAATAAGAATAAAAATGGATAACAATACTCTTAAAAAATAAAAAGAATCAAACCAAGTGCTATATACAAAGTAAAGTAGCCAAGTGTTGCAGGAGTAAAGTAGAGTTCGTATTAATTAACAAAGATTTTACCTATTAACGCGATTCCATCCCTCATTTCTCCCTGCCTTGTGTGAAATCAGGTAAAGGGGGCATGACGCACACAGGCTACCTCTAGTCGAAGGGACCAGTGGAGTGGAAATGACGAATAATTCATTTTATGGACTGTCAAAACACCCACATTATGGTTACTGATGATAACGACCTAGTGAGAAGAGGAAAAAAAGCTGGGTCATCCACTTCATTTGCCCTGCAAGGTCTCCCTGTAACACTTGTTCTCCACAGTTTTAACTCCTTTTTCCCGTCTTTGTGGCTTCTTTTGGGTCATTACAGAACAATTTATACAGTTTACTTGTCTAGAATAGATCATGCATATCACACATAAATGTAACACAGCTTGGATCCCTTTGGTGCCACATGATAATGTATTTTTTACAGCAAAAACTTGTAAACAGAATTGCCACCACTTATTTGTTTACTATATACATATGTATATTTTTTTTTACTGGTAATGGATGAAACACTCACACGCTGAGTTTTGTGTCCTTCTGCTCGCAGCCTCCATTTGATGGTGAGGATGAAGATGAGTTGTTCCAGTCCATTATGGAGCACAATGTGTCCTACCCCAAGTCCCTGTCCAAAGAAGCTGTGTCCATCTGCAAAGGGGTGAGTGGATGTTTTGAACAAAACATATTTTGCCATTATGAACCACTTTTCAAAACAAAACTGGTTCATAACAGCAAAATATGTTTGTCGTCAAGCAAAATTCAGATACATAAAAATGACTAAAGCCGTTGAATTTGCTTGGTACCCATAAAAGGTGAACATTTTACCTCTTATCAGTTGGGCAGTTTCTTTCCAAAAGCACACAGAAAACTGCTTGCAAACCATCCAAAATGAACCCTGCTTCTTTAGTCTGTTTAACCAGGATTGTTCACCTTTAGAAATCTTTCCCACCTTGGTTTTAAAAAAAAAACTGAATCAGCATTTTAAGCTCTGTATCTTTCATGCTCTTCACTGAAGCCAAAGTAATTGAGCTGCATGTAAGAGAGCTACAAGCCCTTTCTGCTGGTTAAACTTTAGGGAAGAAGAACTGACAGGCTGCTCCACACACTGGTGTAAAGCTTTTCTTAGCTTTCTGGCATTAGACCCAACACATGAGAAGTCTCGCTAAATTTGCAAGAAGAATGAAGTGTCCATCCATTATCTACACACCGCTTAATACTTATTAGGGTTGCAGGGGAGCTGGAATCTATCCCAGCTGACTTAGAGCGAAGGCAGGAGCCACCCTGGACGGGTCGCCAGTCTATCACAGGGCCACACAGAAAGAGACGAACAATCTCACACACACCTACAGACAATTTAGAATTACCAATTAACCTCAGCATATTTTTGGACTGTGGGAAGAAGCTGAGTACCTGGAGAAAATCCACACATGCAGAGGGAGAACATGCAAACTCCATGCAGAAAGATCCCAGGCCCAGGCCGGGATGCGAACCAGCGACCTAACCACCAAGTCACTGTGCAGCCCAGGTATATAGAAATATGTTTTAAATACTATGTAAGACCTGATGTAAAAGTTCCTGCTCATTTTCTTTCTTCAGTCAGTCAATGTGTACAAGTCTGTGGCTTATACATTTTTGAAAGCATTGAGGGGGAAATCTATTGAGTTGTGTGATATACTCCTCATAAGTGTGACTGACACAGCAAGTATCAGCAGCTCTATAGTCTTCTGTTTTAAAGGCTTATTCCAAATGCAATGCCCCCACTTTTTAAAGCTTGTTGTTCCATGTGGCTGAAATATTTTAACTGCCTAATAAAGTTCATTCATTTAGCAAATATGTGACAGTTCTGACTTTCAAAATTGCCTGTTAAATAAATGTTATCGTCATGTTCCTTGGGCAAAAGCAGATTTATACTTAGTTCTATCACAACTGATCACTAAAGCTCTGTACAGCAAATACATAACATACATAGTAGTGAGGCAAAATTCAATTTTTCCATAGAAAATAGTAGCCTACCAAAAGGAAACCTGTCTCAAGCAAGTTTATCTGTCATGTAAATTATTCAGCGGCCCTTTTTGTCTCATCAATTTTACAAGAGAGTAGATACGTTTCCCATAATCAAGATTTGCATGCAGCAGGAAAGGCGCTTATACAGCAACACTAAAGGGTACAAACTCTGTTTACAGAGCGTTTTGTTCTTCTAATTAATTAAATCGCATATAAACACCTAGAGAGTCAGCCGTCTGAATTCAAACTAAACCTTTTCTCTGTTAATTTAACAAAAATACAGATCCTTCAGATTTAAAATAATTGCTGAGATTATTTTTGCTCTTTTGGATAAAGAATGTGTTACACATTACACTCCTCCTCTTCAGCTTTTTTGCTTTCTGCTGAATTCATTCACACATCTCAAAATAATGTCACTGGGAAACCTTTGTCGACTTAGTCACATGCATTGTTGTTTGGTTTGGAAACTAGAGTAATGTTGTTCTAACCAGGAATAGCAACTGAGGATAACTACACAGAACAGTGGGTCAGTACAAGTCAAACAGGCAAACGCTGTAACATAATGACTGTTTTTCTCATTTTATGTTAACAACAGAATGTTTTGAATGCAAATGGGAAGGCTTTCCGTGTTGTTTTAGGACACCCACCTAATGGATTCGCTAATGGATGCCCCATTTTACTGCTTCACATAATCATCCACGGGGCAAACGATGTGTAGGATTTGCTTCTATGACCTTCGTTGGCACTTTGTGTGCACTCCTCAGAAGGCTGATGGAAATGTTGATGTCATTATATGTTCATCTTGAGGTTAACTGGATCTGATGTACGTTAGATGTGGATGACTTTTGACAGCTGTCCATGGAGTCACAATCACTGATGACATGAAGTTCACCTAAGGATTATCTGGTTGATAAAGGATGAGAAAAACTTCCCAGATGTTCCTCATGAGATCTGTATTAATAGTTGCAGAAAACTCAATTCATGTTCAAGCTTCACTTCTGGGCTTGGACATCAAACTCTTGGTAACGAATGCGATGCCATTGATACACGCATACATAAATATAGTGCGTTTATGGACCAGATTTACTCAAAATGTTCAGGAATTTTCTCAAGAAACACAGAAAAGCGCATGTGTGTATCCATGTGCATACAAGGAATTTAATAGTAAAAGTGGCAGTTTTATTTCTATCCAGAGGCTCTGCAAAGCCAATGAGCTGTGAAATAATGCGCTTTGTCTCCCTGTCCCTTCCTCGCTTGTTTCTTTGTCCTCTTCTTCCCTTTTTCCTTTGTTTTTCTTAGCTGTGTGTGCATGTGAGTGTGTATGTGATTTTATTACTCTGTGAGAACATAACTCTGTTTGGCACGTGACTCCATTTTCGGGACAAAAACAATCCCCTGCTGTGCAAATTATTAAATTTTATGGTGAGGACATGATTTAATTTCATCATATGGGTTAGGGTTAGACAAATAGTATCCATGTTTCAATTTAGGGTATGTCAATATAATGTCCTGAAGTGATGGCTGTATGTGCTCTTGTGTGTCCTGGACTTGGCCAACTGTCTGTCAGGCATTGTTTGGCTGCTGCATTGCTTCTTAATAGATTCATAGTTTTTGCCAGCAGTTTGACTCACAAAAGAGAAAGAAGGAGAAGCAAAAAATACGAGAGAGTGGTCAGAGGGAGGTGAAATGGTAGGAAGACGAGTGAAATGTCCTAAATCACCCCACTGTACCTTAGCCTCCCATCTGCTTTCTCTTCTACTCTCTCTAGTTCTGATTTTCTTCTCTGTCTTCCCAACTCTCTCTCTCTCCTACCTCCTGTCCCACCACATCTTGTGATTTTGCGTTTGCAACAGAAAAAAAAAAAGCGGAGTTGCTTTAGACTTATCTAAACTTTCTGAAGACATGTGACTAAACTGTTAGCTGACAGGTCATGATGTGGAGGAGCTGATAAAATCTAAGTGTTGACAGTTGGCAGCCAGAATTATCAAATGTTCCCTATGAAATGCCAACACTAGATCTGCTTTTTCCTGGTGGTGGTGGTGGTGGTTCTACGTCACACGTATGCAAAGTAGTTCAAGTTTCAAAACAAGCAGGAGTGTCTGACGCTGTGGCAGGCCAGCAGTCACTCTGTTTCAAGGACTTTTCAAGGTGCGAGGTGTGTCATCTTAATGGTGACAGCCCTGCGTTTGCAGCAGGATGCTTTCTCGCTGTCACTGTCACTCCCGTGAACAGACAGAAAGCTGCAAATGACTTTTTCTTCCTCGTCAACAGCTGTCCGATGCACTCTGATAGCTGAATGCACGCCGCTGGTTCAGATGCGGCAGAGCTCACAGCTGGTGTGTTGAGGAAGCTGCAGCGTGAAATCTGGCTTTAAAAAATCCTGCAAGCCGAAATTCAGCGCTGACAGAAGCTGTTCATTTTTTAGCATGTTATTTAATGTAGTACCTCCTCAGCTGTAATTGTCTTCAATGATATAAAACAGCAAATAAATCTAACATGTAAGGACACAATTTCACTTGGCTTGATTGTTGTCACCACTTATTCTGTCCTTATTTTGTTACAGTAAAAAAAAAAGATCACAAATTAAGAGGCTAATTAACTTCTTGTGAATGGAGTAAACAAATAAAAGCTGTCAAGAGTTCTATCTGGGGAAATTATCAAGTTTGATTTATTCAGTTAGGCCTAACAATAATACCATGTGTGCATAAAGTATTTTAAAAATCAAAAAAGATACAGTAGTGCTTAAATTACCAGTGAAATAAAAGTGTCTTATGGTGATGCCTGTTAAAGATCCAATAAAAAACATACAGCTGTTTAAAATACTAACAAAATTTACCACAACCAGTCATCGAAATGTGATGGGTTTATCTAAATACCTTATTTAAAAATCTGTATATTCAGTTATTCACAGACTTTGTTTGATTGATTACAATGAGGCTCATTACATATGTAGTAATTTGTTATAGCATGTTTGCATATTTGGGGAATAAACACAGTAAACATCCAGTAATGTAATGCAGTCTTTTAACTCAATGCGCTGATCGCTGTTCATTCAGAGCTGCTCTCATGAAGGAGGGAATGACAGAGATAAACAGGCAGCAGGTGGAAACTACTGACACACTGAAATTAATTTGTAATTGCTTCCCACAGTTTGTTCTTTGTTAAAGGGATCTGCTTTTCAAACTCAATACTGGCAACTCTCAATTTCCAGTCAGCCATTGAGGAAAGCCCAGTTCAAAATTGCCCTATAGAAAACACTAATGTACCATATAAAAGAGACACAATCCAATATACAGCATGAGTCTGTGATTAAACAAAAAAGGGCTAATCTTTAAAATAACAAATAATAATATTTTACAATTCACTTTTTTCTACATTACAAAAATCAGTAAAATGTTTAGAATTTTTGCTTATTTCAGTATAGTAGAAATTGTTATTTTACAGACAGATATTACAAAAGAGCAAACTGACATTTCTAAAAATACATGTTTTTGATGTAAATGTTATTTTCATTATTGACCTGTTTGGTTTTGTAGTTTGTTTGTTTTTGTCTTTACTGTTAATGTTTAAATTTATATTATTTATACTTATTACCTGTAACTTAAAAAAAAAAGTTTAAGAAAATCTCTACAATGTAAATTGTTTTTTTTTTAAAAAAAAACAAAGAATTAAAAACGATAATTATTTTTACATTGCATGTGTCTGTCTGTAGTAAATGACTGCAGAATGATATCTTAACATTGGTTTTTGTAAGAGCGTTAATCACTATTTAAAGCCATTGCTAAATATGTCTTGTACTGCTGGAGAAGGTGACTGAGCTGCATGTGAAGGTGTGCATCACCGATTAGAGATTTAACTGTAGATACCGCAGTGTTTCGTGCTTTCCTGTGTGTATGCATTCATATATGTACTCTCACCGCTTTGAAAGTGCACAGTGCACACAATACCAGAGCCAGGAAGCCACACTATTTAAGCATTTAAGCACTGGCTCCGTCAAACAGTCAAACAATCCATGAATAAATAATTATGTCCTTGGACTGTCAATGCTGAAGCCAAGCAGGGTCCTCATCCATATCCAAATGAGCGTGATGGCTTCCTTTGCAATTCAGTCCTGACAAATTACTGCACCGAGGCAGAAGAGTTAAAGGAAGTTTTTATGGAAAAGAAATCCTATACTTACTTCATTATGGGACAGATTGATTTAAAGAACTTGTATTTGTGTAAGAAGCAAGATGAAAAGGTTTTATAACTGAAAGCTCAAAAACGTTGAAATTGCTCGTAATTTTAGCACATTATCTGAGCAATTATGCATAGCAGTTGCTTCATTCTTAGCGCAACAAGGACAGATTTTTGTTGTTGGTTGTGTTTCCTATGGGTGCTTAAATCTTGTTTTGCTTTTTAACAAAATGCTGACTGTGTCCTCATGCTGCTTGTGGTGCGATTGGAAGTGGCAGCCGTTCTCTAAAGGCAGAAGAAGCAGAGGGAGAGGGAACAAAAAAACAATTATATCACTCTTTTTCAGACCCATCTGTTTAGCTGTCATTTGCTGACCTAGAAAAGAGGTGAAATCATATTACACAACACATCAGCGAAAGAACAGAGAACAGAGAAGCGGGAGAAAAACAAAGTGGGAGTTTTCCTGATGCACTAACACTGATCACTTTTGAGAGAGATAAACACTAATGTTCATTGCTTTTCTGTGTTTTTTAATTATGTTTTGGTGGAGTTTGGGGGGCATTTTTGCTTTTATCATATTGTATCGGTAGAGAAAAACTTTCAAATCTGGCTAGTGCTGAGAACACTAAATAGCAAATGATCTTGGTAGAGCCTGTGATTTAGAATTATGTAATTGCCTTTTGTCCTAACTTCATGCTCACTCCTTTGTATTTCTCCATGATCAGTTGATGACCAAACACCCGTCCAAGCGTCTGGGCTGCGGCTCTGAGGGAGAAAGGGACATCAGAGAGCACGCCTTTTTCAGACGTATCGATTGGGATCGCCTCCAGAACAGGGAGATACAACCACCCTTCAAGCCTAAAGTGGTATGTTCCGTGCACACACACACACATTTAGGCTACAAACATTCCATTTCTACCCAGTGTAATTGGGTTAATACAATTGGTGACCTCTCCGGTGTCGGTTTAACCTTCATTTAAATAAAGCCGATGACGCTTGTCTGTTCCTGTCACAGGCTCTGTTTACTTATGGGTGCATGGTGCAAAGTGCAGCATAGAGCCAACAAATAGACATTTTCCAGAGGTGCAGTGATGTATCTCTCACTTGTACCTATTCGATATTGGTGACTTGTCATGTGTCACATTTCCAATTAGGGGCAGTAATTTAATTGGGTTTTCTATTCTAGAAAAAGTTTTAATTTTCAGCAAAGCTGTAAATTTTGACATAAAAGTTCAAAAAGTGCATTTGAAATAGGTCAATATATGATGACATGCATCCACTAAATCTCCTACTCTTCAGAAAGAAATATATTCATCATTTTAAGTTTTCCGATGTTCTTTTGAATATGTGATCTCATTATGCCGTCTTCTCCTGCAGCAGTTTAGTGGCACCAGACTGGAGACTTGGTGCCACCATGTTTATCTCATCATGCTCAATGACAATATTTACACAGTAGTGGAGGAGAACACACATTGTTTTGCATCTTCTTTTGCAAATTTTCTGGAAATCTTGATAGAACCTGGCGACTAGCAATCCACTTACTGTCAATAGCCAAAATTATACCTGAAGTGCATCAACTCTCACAGCACACATGACTGCAGTTTGCACCATACGCCTTGAGGCAAAAAATACTGGAACCGCTTTCCCTTCACTGCATTACCATTATTCTAGATGCATCTGTTTTGTTATTGGCTTTACTGATAGTTTTACTCACCTATGCATTTGCTAATTTTTGCAACTCTAAAATCGTTGCTTAAACTGGAAGAGCAGTACTTTTTTTTTTTTTTTTTTGCCCCCTCAACAGACTCCCTTTGCGTCGTACATCAAATGTTTTCTCTCAAAATAACCAAATGTTACATGCATATTATAAGTCAGAAAAAGCCATCTGTTTCTTGTCTGTGGACATGTGTGCATATATTTCACCGCTCATTGATGGAGGATAATGATGGATGAGCGATTGCTACATATGATCATGCCTCAGAGCTTTGTGCACGTGCAATCACAATACACACAAAAAAGACAAATAAACACAGACACAGAACTGCATATATCTACAGAGAACAGATGTGCTCATCACGACAAGATAAATCTGTTCTGGCAAGATTTTTTATACCCCTCTGTTGTGTTCTCTATTCGCTTAGGGGCTGTGTGTTTTCTCTGTTTCTTCATTAACTTGTGCCTCTGTCTTCAGTCAGATTTGTGAGAATACACATGCTAAAGGAAAAGCTCTTCTTTGGTTACTGGTTAAGTACAGTAATGCATCTAAATGATTGTTAATTAACTACTGGCTGATTTCTCTCTGTGTTTCTGTTTGCACATTAGGAAAGTTTAAACAACTTTAAAGACAAAATATACGTATCACATGTCAATTTTTAATCTGTTTAGTTAATATTGTTCGGCTTTTGCATAATGTCACAATTCACACACAATTATTTGCCAGTATGAAATGTTAAACATCTATTTTAACAATATAAATGATGTATAAAATTGTTCTCACACAGAATTATTTCTTATCTTTACCTTAGTTAATGGTCTTGGTTTGACTACCAAGTAAATCTGAACTGCTCACATGTTCCTGTGACCCCAACCCCCAACTGCACAAACACACTCATTTCACAGATAATTCTTATCTATGCATGTCACGCAATGGTGGTGTTTTCCTAAGGGTTTTATCAGCATTTCATCCATCTCTCACTTAAAACTCACTCCAGGAAATTTTTCTTGTTAATGTCATTAAACGTGCCAAGAAACAGCAATGAGTCCAGAACGTCAAGAGGAAATTACATAATATGTAACATTATGAAATTTGAAGTTGTAATTTAAGCTTTTTTTTTTTTTTTGCATTGAATGCAAATTAACTTCAGTCTGCAGTCACCCCCTTCCTCCCTCTTTCTCCCTTTCTGCTTATCTTACAGACACATACAGTGTACAGTGCAAACACACAATCTACAGGTTCCCTGTCTTTGGAAAATCTCTTCTTTAGCATCAGGCTGTCTAATATTCCTGTAGCGTCTTTATTAAAATGTACCTGAAAACATTTACATTCATTTACATTTGTTAAATTTATTTAAGATTGAGTTAAACCTCTTGTAAAAAAAAAAAAAAAGAAAAAAAAAAAAGAAAACAAAGGAGAAAGGCAACATTTAAATAAATTCTATACCTGTGGAGATCCATTATAAAATAGGTCAGCCCAGGTGTCAGGCTGGAATCCCAAAAGGCATTTTTGGGACACAACTATGTAATCTTCATTTATTTCAACAGGTTTTTTTTTTTTTGCATTTGTATTATAATGCAATTACCTAACCTTAACTTTCTAGTACGTAGATATTGCCCATAGCACAATATAATAAGATAAAACATACTGATTTTTATGAGGTTGCTGGATTAAAACATGTCCACATTGTGAGCTTCACACATTTGCAAGTGTCAGCACATATAAAGTAGATGTGTTGTTGGCGCTGATGTGGTTTATTGAATTTAAGTAAGGTTTTTCGTAGATCTCATTATACACTGGTGCCTGCATTATGTTCATGGGTGCTTTGGTATCTAATGTAATATGACTGCAGTCTTTTCTAACATATCCATTAAGGGTGGCTGCCAGGAATGTATGTTAACAATATAAGGCACCAGGATGGAGAGTCATACCACTGGATTAATCCACTACTCTCTCCAGCATCCTGTGAAAATCCGGCGATCAGTGTCAGAGATCTTTCCACAAAGACTGCAAGACCAGACTCAGAGCTGCAGGTCATTATGGTCCACAGTGTAAAAATTAATTTCTGGCTTTGCACAATTAATAGACCTGTTCCATTAAACATAGATTGAAGTCAGTCTGGATGTCTAGCGATCCACCACATGACATATAATACAGCCTGAACGTGAAGCTCTTTTGTGTAGTCAAAACGCTGCTGTAGGCATAGGTTGCGTATTGCATATGAATGTGGGCAATAAGTAATTTCAAAGCCTCTGATCTTAAAACGTAATCATAAATGCATATCTCATCGAGCACACATTTTGCTGCACACCTAAGAGTAGCTTTGAAATCCCTTGAGTTTATACATGATCATGCTTAGCACACACTCTTTTGCCATCTGTAATTTTATTATCAGAATTCATATACACAACTTCCTCACAAAGACTCATACAGGGTTCATAGACGGCATGTCTTAAAAAAAAAACTACGAGGATGAAGTAGGTCACTTGGTGTTGTGTATGTGTGTCTCCCTTACTTCTTCATTTTAAATATTGTAGTTCTCTTCTGTTCACCCCTCAAGGGCTCCGGTTCCTCTAATAAGGTGAATCCTGGCCTCTTTGTCCATGTAGTCTCCCGCTGAGTGGATGCGCTGGGTGTCCTGGACATGCTGTGTGTGCTTTGTGTGTATGTATGTGTGAGTACATGTATGTGTGCGGGGTAAGGTCAAAGAAAGGGAAGGTTAAAAGAGATCGAGAAAAGCAGGGGAGGACGATTTTCCTTGTATCCACGCCTCGTCTCTGTGTCTTTCTGCTGCATAAGAGTCTGTTGCTGTGTAGGGGAGGGTAATCAATACAGGAGAGAAGAAGCAAGGCGTCTGTGCTTGCATATCTGTCCAAGCCGAAGCTGCAGGGGGGTGGATGCATGCAAATGTGCATGCCCTTTGCACAGTGCATGCTTGCATGGTTCCAATAGTAGATGGTTAAGTTGAAAGATGAGAGCGATGGAAGAGAGTGTTAAAACATTGTTGCTGCCTGTAACCATGATCCATAATGATCCATCATGTCCATCTCACTGTGCCATGTATTACAGTGTTGTTTGAGTCCATTACCACCAAATAGCTATCATACACCTTTCTCTCACCCCTCATCTCTGCCTCTAATCCACTCCTCCTCCTCTTTTCCTTTCTGCTTGTGCATCTTTCGCCGCTCAATCTCACTTCATCCACCTGTGACAGCTGTGAAATTGCAATCGATACACTGGCTGCACCTAGCTGAGAGACTCAAACTATCTGTATCTTGCTTCAGACAGCACGGAGGACACAGTCTGTGCAGTAGAATGAGCGTCAAGGCAGTTAGAGCTGATCCGTATTTATAGTGCCGTATTTACTGTGCAGGCGTCTACTGCAGGTATAGGAAAACAAATGCAGAAATTAAACGGCAACAACGGGAAGCTAACAGTGTTGGCATGTGGTGCAAGATTGGGCTAATTTCTTGAGCAAAAACCCTTGATTCCCACACGTTTTACGCCCACTTGTGGATGGCCAGTAGTCTTTATGGCCTGAAGGGAGCAGAGCAGGATGGAAAAAGTAGGTCAAATAACAAGCTGCTGATTGATAGTGAATGAAAGCAGGGAAGCAGGGCAAAGAAAGAGTGGGAGGACTTAGTCACCGAACAGAAGTCCTGGAACAGTGTCCAATGGAGGGATACATGGCTCATAGGATGCATCGACACACGCACGCGCATGAGTTGTGACTCACTGTAGCTGTAAGAAAATGAGAGGCAAACACTGTTAAAACTTGACTAAGCATATATGCCTTTCCCTGTTCCATCATAAGACGTGTTTTAGACTGTTTATTCAATCTTTCTATTATTTTCGAGACAAGTAGTATTTTGTTTTTATTACATTTTCCATGAATTCTGTACTTTAATTCTCAACAGACACAGAACCAAACAGATTTGGGTTTAAGTATTAAAAACCCAATCTGCAGTTTCACATGTTGTTTCTACCCTGTAGTCCTTCTGCCTTTTTATACTCAAGTCGAAAGAAATATAATCAGTGGAAAATATTTCCCCATGGCATCAATTATCGCAGTGCTAAACTGCATTTAGTGCAGGACTAGGGATTTTCTTAGCTGCTTTTTTTTTTCCAAATTAAATTTCTCAAAGCATAGCCAAAGCACTGGTGGTCCTAAACAGTTTTGATTTCAATTTTCTGCACCAATAACCGAGAGATTCAGCTGTGCTTTGTGAGTTAATCACATTGTAAACCAAATAATATATAAATTCCCCTTTAAAATAACTTTTCAGAGACCAGAAATACATTTCTGGACAAACTTCAACTTCCCCACTCCTCATTTTTATAAGTTCATAGTTTTGGTGACCTTCTGTAAGCTGTTTGCTGATGTTGACAAGCAAACAAACAAAGTATAATTTAGAGTGGATGAGAATGGAGAGCCTCCCATGCCAGTTCAGAGAGAGGGTGGTAAAGAAAGATTGTCTTGGCGTAACTCTTAATGGAGGCAGGCACTCATTTATCATCCTAAGTAGCTGAGTGTTCCTTTAATATGCTTGAGTGCAGAGGCGTGCATGTCTGTATGTGTGCAGCAAGAGAGGGAGAGAGATTAAAGATGAGCGAAAGTAGGTCAGAAACCCATGCAGGACACTGTGTCACCGTGTATGGGAGAATATATCAACAGCATAATAGCCTTGGTCTCACCCAGTAAGGGTTGGCTGAATCACACAATGAGAAACAGAAGACGTAAGATCAGCCCTGTGCTCTTCCAAAAGGGCAAGTTAGTATCCCTAAATATGTCACAAAGGCAGTAAAGCATATTGTCATCAAACAACGGTTCATAACCTAATTTTCTCCTTTTGTTCTTGTTGAGTTAATCTTTGGAGATTCGTTTAGTTAGAGCTGCTCTTATAAAACAGTGTCTCATCTATTCAGAGTCCTTTATTCGTAGTGTGATGCTGTTGCTCATGCTCAAGAGATTAGATATTTCTAGCTTTGGTGGGGAACACAACATGTCAAAAAAGAAAAATAAATGCAGACCAGAATGAATGAAGCGTTTTTGTCAAATAATTCCATCAGTTCTGCTGCTGAAGCTTCATCCCGCATATGCTACACCAGTAGGAGTATTGCTCGGGAGCAGAGGCCTGATGTCAGAAGCAGCAGCTCTTCTGCGATCTAGAAAAAGGGACATCTCGATGCTGGAGATTGTCGGTGGAGTTAAAAATGTGTTGCTTCACTTGAGCGACGGATGGTCAGTGATGGATTGAAGAAGACAAGTGAACAGGGAGACACAGAAGCTAAAGGTTGCTGGCGAATACTATCAGGCATCTGCTGTGTGGGGAGAAAGAGAGCACATTCACACAATTGCGTCCCATTTTGAAGTGTGTGTCTTGCCTTTCGATTCGCTCTGACAGGATGGTGGTGGCTTGGAGCGTACCTCACCTGTCAGCGACAAGTGTCACCATGAAAAACCTCACAAGCACACACACACCTTAGAAACATCTGTGTCTTTGTGATTTTATGTTCTGTTGTGTTCACTTCTATTAAATCACCTGACATGCTCTGTCTGGAGTCTCCCACTAAGAGAGTAAGAAGACAATAAAAATAGAAATGCCTGCCCCTTTCTACCTCAGTGTGTTTGCCTGACAAACACAGACAGACATGCCTAAACACAACACACAAACAATGGCTGATGCACACATAGACGCTCATGCAAATATAAATATATAAGATACACTTCAGCGGACGATGATGTGCCATCTTTGAATGGAATGTAGGACGGCAGTGGATAAGATTAGTTAGTCACGAGTTACTCAAAAGTTTCAAAGGTCACAATTGGTTGTGGGCACAAACTGCCCAAATATTAATAATTTAAACTGATTGCAAGAGACTGGAATCAAAGAAGAAAGAATGTGTAATTGCTGACCCAGGGGTGCGATGCCTCGAAAATCTGTTTCTCATCCATCTTCTCAAGAGAATTGTCTTTTCTCTCCGTGTGCAATGGATCACTGCACGTTTCACAGCAGTGAAAGCAGTTGAGCACATGGTTCTGATCTCAGTAGTATGGATCACTAAATCCCCCTAGGAAAGCAGGTTTTGAGCTTATACAAGTCAGTCAGGAGGATAGTGTGTACTGTAAGTGCAGTCACTGGTGTTCAGTGGCGCTTATCATCCAGAAAAAGGACAGAAAGCTCTGATGGTGAATATTCCTGTCTGCTGGGTTGTTTTGAAGAACTTAATGTGGTGGGTGAAGCCAGTAGATACCAAGAAGGCTTTGCTTTGCAGTGGTACTTTAGAAGAAAACTGAAAAGGACAAAACCCAGTTAGTGATGCCTCTCCTGGGCTAAACATTTGAAAATTAAATCCCTCTTATCCTGAACAAAAAGGTTTAGCAGACTTTAATGCTCTGTGTCTAAACAAACCACTTTCAGGTTCAATTAATACTAACACAGATAGTTAGCTCCTGAATGGTAAGTAAATTAATTTGGCAAGGTTCTTTTGTTGTACCTTCGTTGACAAAAGAAGTGTATCCAAATGCAACAAATTTGTCATGCCTTTGATACCAAAACAAAATCACCTTCCTGGCTCTTTCATATCTCTAGTGAAAGAATCAGACAATGCAGTTTGTTCTAAATATTAATAATACTCGAACCCCTGATGTAATCTTTGGAGAAATATTTCAGTCACAACAACCTTTAGAGTTTCACACTTCATCCGTTCTTTCTATTTAAATCAACTCTCATGGAGTTTGGCTTCACAGAGTCAGTAATATTCACATCCAGCTGCAGACAAATAGCTCCTGAGGGGGACATGAGTGCTTATTGAGTTGTGCATTGGACATTAGAATATTTATGTGTGTCTGTATTTGTGTGTATGATTGTGTGTGTCTGTGTATCCCTGTAGATGCTCAGGTAGCGCAGTGAGTAGGTGGAGTAGCTAATGAGGACAGGGAAGAATTTGATACCCACTCATTTCCCTTTTGCACCTTCTGCAATGAAGACACAATAATATTTTAGAAGAGCCTGAAGCTCTGATTGAATAAAAGAAAAAGAGAAAGCAACAATAAACGGACATGAAATAAAGAACTAAATCCGAAAGGAGGAGTAAATATAAAACATTTTGTTTTCACCCTGGGGCTAGCTGTTTGATGCTCTTTATAGGTTAGACATTTGCAGACCTTTAGCTAGAGAGTCACTTATTCAATCATAGACTATGCAAAAGATGTAGATAACCACAGTTTGTGAATAAAAATTTTGAAGCTGTGAGTTTGGAACTAACCAGTCACCATCTTCATGCTTGGAAACCAGGCAGTAAAAGGTGGTTTGACTGAGAATCCTAGGAAACTGTGCACACCTATGTGGTAGCATACCCTTATTTATCATCAATTTTACTCTAAATGGGATTATAATTTACAAATGGAGTGTCATGCTGTGTTTCAAAACTCTCGGAACTAGTGATCGAGACCATAAACTAATTAGGCGAATGTTAACTGAGCTATTAGGTCAAATGGGATGTCAAGTCATTTTCTCTATAGATTTCTATACCTCATTTTGCAAGAGGTGTCGCCCCCTGCTGGCAGTAGAAATGCTTAAGTTAGTTTACCTTGGCATCATAGACCCGCAGGGTACGTCCTTCTTTTATATACAGTCTATGGATTCAGCACGCCATACACGCTCTGTGTGTTGCAGCCTCTAGAAATGTGTAAAGTGATTGACAGAGCTTGCAGTATTGATGTTTGTTTTAAATGACAATTACTGGATGTGGTCAAGTCTGGCTTCAGTCATGACAAAGGAAAGTGTATTTCTATCCGTTTTTTGGGGTTTACCTTTGAAAGAAAATTAGGGGAACCACAGCATATTGGCAGTTTCATTTTAGTGTTTGTATTCCTGTGGAGATTAATCACAAAAGCTAATCCTGGAGCGATACCAATAGCATTGACTGTCACAGAACCACAGCAAGAAATTATACAACACCTTTTTTTTTTCACATGAGATAAAACAGCATTTTTTCTAGTCCCACAGTTACCTTGTAGATGTCACCAAGACAAGAAAACAGACATTAGTGCAGCAAAATGCCATTCTGTGTTCTGTTTCTGAGGGAACTAGTTATGCAAATGTGAAGTACCCTCACTTAACACCAGAAACTCCTCTCCTTTTAAAGTACAAACTGAGCACAACAATAAGGAATAGCTGTGTGCTTCAGTAGTACAAACTCATGCCATGTGCTTTAATATAGTGATATTTAGAAACAATATCAATGGGGCCAATAATATTACTAATTTTGCTGTTGCAGTCTTGCATGTCAATTTATACGCTACCAGTGAAAAGTTTGGGGTCACCCAGACAATTTCATGTCTTTCATGAAAACTCACACTTTTATTCATGTGCTAACATAATTGCACAAGGGTTTTCTAATCATCAATTAGCTTTTCAACACCATTAGCTAACACAATGTACCATTAGAACACAGGAGTAATGGTTGCTGGAAATGTTCCTCTGTACCCCTATGGAGATATTCCATTAAAAATCACCCTTTTCCAGCTAGAATAGTCATTTACCACATTAACAATGTCTACACTGTATTTCTGATTAATTAACGGCATTTCTTTCAAAAATAAGGGCATCTCTAATTGACTCCAATGTTTTAAATGGTACTCGATAGATAGACATATTTTCTTCCGATCAAGGGATACATCCACAGCAAAATGTGATTCACACTCCAATTGGGAAAATATGCATGACTTTCCTTTGCTGAAAGAAATTCTCTGAAGTCCACAATGTGACGTGATCCATTTCCATGTCTTTGATTTAATTTGATTATCTTCTCATCACAGAAACATGAAAACACTTTTTGATGTTGCCTCTTGCATACTGACATCTCCGTCTCCTGAACATGCTCATTAACCCTGTAGTGACCTTGCTGCGTACTGTTGCTACTCTTATTCGAGGAATCATTTTATTCTCCTGTGAGATAATTATCTTTCAAAGTCAAATATGTACATGTGCTATATAAACCAAAATAAAGCATCTGCATTACAACAGGTTATGAGTTCAGTGGAAACACAGCTTTCCTTATGACAGAGGTCCTGACACAGTTTCTCCTCACTGAATCAGTTCTGAGCTTTGGTTATTTGAAACTGAATTGCTGTTCCACAGCTGAGCCGATGTTGGTGCAGCATTCAGAAGGATGCACTATGATTCAGGTGAATGAAATGTAGAGCATGTAATCAGATTTAACCTCATGCATATAGCAGTGAGAAATCTGGGGGATCAGGTGCAAGATATTCTCCATTTCCATGTAGGCCGGCAGCAGGATGAAGATGCATTTTAATTAGTCGACAGGTTGAAGTGAGTCACAAATGTTGTTGTTCGACTGTCCATTCACTCTGTCAAGTTGCCCAGCCTAGTGTGATCTTAATTAGTAATATGAATGACAATGGTAGTGACTAATGTTGTTTGATTATGATGATGTATGGCCTGTGCTTTGGGCGCATTTGTGGAAAATGTCCAAGAAGTTGCAAAAACCAAATCCTGCTGAATGCGATGGCCACTATACTTGCCTTCAGAGTTCTGCAGTGTGCACACTCCTGTCAGTGCTCCAGGTTTTTCCATGTCTGTCCTGTATAAATGGTCTGCTTGCACTCTTCATATCATTTTAAATACCTCATGTCTAAACTACGCCTTCTCCTTTGTCTGTCTTTTTTCCAGTGTGGCAAAGCAGCAGAGAACTTTGACAAGTTCTTCACACGCACCCAGCCCCAGCTCACACCACCAGATGAGCTGGTTATCGCCAACATTGACCAGGCCGAATTTGCAGGTTTCTCTTTCATCAACCCACAGTTTGTACACCCGTCACTGACCAACAGCGTATGAGAAGGATGGAAAAACCTCCGTGAAGCACCTCTCTGCTCACTGCCACCCTCATAAACCAACTGCCAACCTAACATCTGACTACAACTTGATCAAAGCCCACAAAAAGTCCTAATGTATTGGTGTTATCCTTGAGCAGGATTCTGAGGCATGCATATTTGCTCTGTACAATATTTTTGCCAGTATAGATTATGGATCGAATAGATGAGATTGTTTCTTGGCCATCACAAGAGATAATTTCCTTTAGTTTAATAATAAGCATGCGCTGTAGACAAGGATGTGCTTCCTGAACCTGGAAGCACTGAGACAGAAAGGTGCTTGGCTTTATTTATCTATGCCAGTATACTGTATTATACAATCCAATGAATAAATGAATCTGCTTATAAATCTCAATGGATGAAAAATATGGTTCACCGATCTAATTGGTGGGTAATAGTTTGTATCTATATCTATATGAATAATCATCATATTACCGATATTATGTGATAACCAGAGGAACACTCATATAAAGCAGTGTAGATGCTATAGCCAAATATGAAGGAATGATGGTGCAGGCGTTGAAACGGCACCTTGTGGTTCAATGTTTCCTGTATCATGTTTACAGCTTTTTTTTTTTCCCTGTTGATTTCATGATGATGGTGTATAATTCAATTTTATTGATAGCCAGTGTCAGCATTCAGTGTGCGTAGCAAAAATGAAGAGTTATGTAATACAACATATGCAGCCTGTACAAAGGTAAAAATGTGAGACACAAAGGTATGAAAGCATTACTTCCAACTTGTCTAAATTTTACTTGGCTCAACTGTTTTTACCCTATTTGATTTGGTACTGAAAATAATCATCCACCGACACGTTTCCTAGCCCTTAATGAGCTGCAGATTCTATACTTGTCAATACTTTTGTGGACACTATGTGGACACACAGTGAAGTTTTAGTACGTGGGTGATTTTAGAACATTCTTATATCTTCCTTATAAATCAAAGTCAAACGGTTTAGACTATACATTGTTTTTGTCCCATGCTACACACGTGGCTACAAAGCCCCCCATTGGTCATAAATGTCTTATCAGAAACTGTAAAGACGTTCTGACATACTGTATCAATGGATGTCATTGTGTATTAACCATGCAATGTTTTATTGCATGCAGTATCATCCCCTCAAGAGTTGATTTAATGTGTTTGTCAGTTTGCTTTGATTTGTATGTCATAAGGATGATTCCTTCTGACATTGCATTGTCCTGAGAACAAACTTGTCCTTCATTTAGAATCGACATAATCTTAATTAGTTAAATCATTCTTTGTTTCTTTAATGTCTTTAAAAATACATCTGTTTTTTCTCTCCTCCTTTTTGTGATCTCAGACATATTTTTTCATTAGATCAGATTAATATTTTAATGTATCGAAAATCAGTGTAACTCCTTTGTAAATAATCATAGGTTATTTAAACAGAGTATAGCAAGTTACAGTTTTTATACCAACACCTGAATGTGCTTTTATTACATTAATTAGATGAGCCCATATTTGTATGTGTAAAAAGCTTCAACAACTAAGAAAGTAACCCAGTACAGATCAACTTTATAACAGCTGGATGTCTTTAGCAGAGTCCAGATTTAGCAAGTTGTGAAAAAATATCTGTTCTTTTTGTTTTGTCAGATTTATCAGATCTATTTTTTCTTCTTTAAACGGTTATTTTTGACTGCAAAGTGTGTCTTGATAGGATGCGTGTCGGACTGTTGACTGTCCCTCTGTATCTGCATGCTGTTGGTAGGCATCATTCATGCACGCGATACACTAAATGCTGCATGCTACAAAGTATGACACCCCACAGAGTTACAGCGTCAATGCGATACTCTGCTCAAAATATATTATAGTAGCCATTGTTAGCTCAAATCCATGTTGATTGCAATTGATTTAGTTGCAGCTTTTCACCGTTACAAGGAAACAATGTCAAAATATCAAAAGAAATGTCTGCATTTGTTCTCTGCCTGCATGCTCGGTTTATCTCACATTATATTTTTGCTAAACTGCACTATTTTGATCTCAGCCCTCCACACAATTCTTACCCACATTCATTTTGCTTGTAGGTCTCATCAAGCTTGCAGAGAGTGAATGTTGAGCACTCAAAAGAGTAAGCATAGGTCCAGACTGGCCAGGTTTAAAGTTGGCCATTACACATCAGTTATCATGAGAGTGCTGATCTAAGACCAACTAGGCTGTTAAAAATTGGGACTGAGTTTTGGTGAGTGTAGGTTGGAAAGCTGTGTGTGAAAGCGAACCGGGAGAACAACAGTGACTTCAGTGAATTCTGCCAAAAGAATGCAGATCACAGTGGCTGAATAACACAGAACATTTATTACAGCTTATGAATTCAAATAGATATTAATACCACTTTTTCAATTCTTTCCTGAGACCTAGATGCCATGGGCTCTAGATCAGTGCTCTCTATATATGTCTACTTTATAGTCCCCAATGTGAAACACTCCAGATCTGTGGTGAGTTGTCTCAGAAGCACCCGTACACCGGTGGGACCGCTTGCTCTCCAGTGTCTTATGAATGGGGTTTTATATTATAATCTTAATGTTGTG
This sequence comes from Acanthochromis polyacanthus, assembly GCF_021347895.1. NCBI lineage: Eukaryota > Metazoa > Chordata > Actinopteri > Pomacentridae > Acanthochromis > Acanthochromis polyacanthus. The sequence goes on along the minus strand of NC_067115.1, from coordinate 18,471,207 downwards.
TTGTCATTGGTTTGTGTTTTTTCTTCTTCTGCCATCTATTTTTTGGCTGTTGTCAGTTATCAGTGTTGTCAGTTTTATATTCTTTAGCAGCTACTCAAGAAATTCAGGAATGTCTGAAAGGATATATCACATTAGAAAAACGCATATCGGAACGATATAGATAGGAACTATGGAAATGTTTGTAATATTTTGTCCATGTTTTTCTAAGAGTTGCACTCTCTCCTACGATGTTTCCTATCTTATACGATCTTTTGCATGTGCCAAACCTGGAAAACACCGGAACCTGACAATAGCAGCCTTGCACTAGCTGTAGTCACACGGATGGCTTTCTGTGGCAGCTTGTGCCTGTAGAGGCTGCTGTATTCTCTGTTGGCCACATAACATATAGTAGCATGCTGCCATGAGTATACCAGTGCACATTGTGTCAGTACACTTAACAATACCAGTCAGTTTGATAGTCGACTTATCGTGCACGTTATTAGATTTCCCTGTTCCCGTTACTAAAGCTTCTTCTAGCTTGGGCAGAGTTGTGTGGAAAAGCATTTCAGCTCGTGGAGCGTTTGATTTAACATCCACAGTGAATTTCACAGGAATGAGAGAAAATATTCCTTGTACATACTCAGAGTTTGCTCACCAACAGTCTCACCCTAGTCTAAGCCTAACTGGCCCCTCTGTATGTGACTATGTGCTGACTAAATCGTCTAGCTCCATCCCTTTAATAGAATATCTGTTGACTTGGTGTGTTTTCAGAAGTCGCAGTCAGTGTGGGCATAACAAAGATTAATACTCTTCCCTTGTGTGCCTTTCCCAGCTTGTACAGATACACTGTACATATTCTTTTTCATTTTCAACTTCCTCACTCTGACCTGAACACTCTATTCCATTTCTAGTCCCAACCCGAACGTCATTGTATTCTATTTTTAAGTTTTTAAACTAGTTGATTTACAACATTTTTTACGTTATTTTATTCCATGTTTTAGCATCTCTCACAGTTCATATGAATGTATATTAAAAAGTTCTATTAAGAAATGTACACAACGTAGTATTGACTGAAATCAATAACCTTTAGTCTAAAAAAAAAAAAGTACAACTGGATTCATCTCTGTCTACTTGCTTTACCTTTACCTCCCTGTGCCTATTAATAGTTAGTAATTAGTAATGGGGCAAATTAATTACTGAATCTGTCGACAATGTCAAAAGATGAAACCGGGTGGTAGGAGAGTGAAGGAACAGGTGATGGATTAGGTTCAGTTAAAAGATTGACAGTAGAGCTGATTATGACTTGTTTGAATAACAACCCCTGTGCCTCGTCATATTGAACCGTCCCTCGCTTGTTCTCTTGTGACACCATCTTTCAATCCATCTGTACCTCCTTCCTCAGTGCCTGGGCCAAGTCAATCCATCACCTTATTGATAGCGTCCTCTACCTTTCACCTTTTAAATCCAAGGTCAGGAAAGCAATCGATATTCTCATGTGCTTTTCTCTCAGTAGGAGTGACATCACCCTCTCCATTTCTCCCCATAATGCACAATGGGAAAAGAGTTAGCCAGATTTATTTGGTGTTTTCTTTGTTTACGTTCTATTTGAAGTCCTCACCGTCTTGACTTTAACTGAATTGATTTGGATGGTCCGCTAATTATGAAGTACATACTGTAAAGACAAAATCATAAATGTAGAGTTTGAGAGAGGTTTTTTTTTTTCATAGATTTTTCTTTGCTTTAGATGAATCAGGTGTAACGTCTTTCTTCTCTGTAGTTGTTCATTACTTGTTGCTGTGTCCTGTTCGCTGTGGAATGAGAGAGTCAACATAAACTGCTATCCTCTTGGCCGTACAGGGCACAGGATCAGTGATGTGCAGGAATGCCTTATATCTTACTCCGTACAGTAACTTTCCCCTGTTTGTTCATTTATAATCTCTGCACCCTTGTCTTTGTACATAAATGACTTACAGTAGATATCTACATAGACTGTAAAAGAAAGAATATATTGTATTTTGTAAATGGTGTATGTTTGTTTTCTTCCCTTGTCAGCCTGAAACCTTTAACATGAGTCTGAGCTACTTACCTCGTAATTGATTGTGTCATTTGTACCTAATGTATGATAATGCAAATAAAAAAAGCAAAATAAGGTCCAGCAAGTGAGTGTATTTTTTTGACTGGTGGCATTAAAATCACACTATATTGCATTAACACATGCAGTATACAGCGTTGGAGTTGTCTTGTGGTTAGTTTGGTGCAGATTGTGAAGTTTCTCAGCTGGACATGTTCACCTTTTTAAGCAACATGTCATTGTTATCATCTGATGTGACATTTCACTGGGAGGCTTTTCACTTCAAAGCTTGCAAAGAATGAGAGAAATTCTGCTCATGCACATACACACTTAAGATCCAGAGATAACGCTAGTAATTAAGCTGGTTGTACTTCTCGTGGTACACAAAACTTGAGTTAAACCTCCTCTGACTTTCCTTTAATTTTCATACATTGATATGCATTCTGTGTGTTTATGGACATGTATTACTTGAAAGAGTATTATATCTAACCTGTTGACAGAAAAAGTGATATATGCACGACATTATCCTCAGTAGTTAGCATCTCTTGGAATTTTTACCCACATTTGTGCATTCAGCTCAGTTTTTGTACGGAGGTGTAGGAGTTGGCATGCATTCGTATGTTCACGCTTGGTACATATGGTATGTATGATAGAGCATTAGTGGGTTTTTTGCAGCTTTATGCATGTGTGAGTTTGTGTGGGAGTGCTTGGCCGATTGTAGGTTCTCGGCTTTGTCATTAGTTGGTTGGCTGAGCTCAAGGTTTGGTGAAGGAAGAGAGATGTTAGTGGTGAAAGACGGCATAGTGATCACAGCTGTCAGAAGTCATCAGCAATGCCTTATACTGAAGAGTATTACCAGTCGATGACATAGCTGACGGACACTGCTACATCTCCACAACAGACTGTATATGAAAATGGCTGAACCATCCATGATGTCACTCACAGGCCTCCTGAGCAGCAATTTTGATGCTCAGTGCTGTGGTTCCTCTTAACCCAAAAGGAGCAAAAAGACGAAGGGTGAGTGGAGCTGAGGTGGACCATTGACTGCCATGTGACTGCGCTCACCAGTCACTGAAAGTGGCTCATATTTATACACAATTTTAAGTCTTAATATAATTTAAACAGATGGGTATATAACAACTCACCTCTGTACAGTACAAATGGGGAACTTAGTTAGAGAGACTAAAACTACATTTTTTTGCACCAGGCTGTAAATGTGTTCATTTTTGCTGTAAAGTTGGTCATTTTAAAATGGACGTCCATTGGGATTGACTTGCTTTTGGTGTTGAATTACTGCAGTTTTTGGCACCTTCACTTTGGCTTCATTGTTCAACCCTGATGGCTACTGCTTTTTCTGTACTAGATTTCAAGTAAGCTGAGATATTTGCACACTTTGGACTTTATTATTTGGAAAAAATGTATTTGGAACCCATTAGATCATTTAAGGGCTCCTGAGGAGTCAGTTGTCACCTTACCAAATACCTGCCATAACATACAGGTAAAAATGTGCTTAAAATCTGATCGTCAAGAGAGGTGGTAGGAAGGCAGATTTAGCAGACTCCTCGAATGCAAAAGAGGTGAATATATTATATTACAGTGCTTCTCCATTCATGTTTAAGTCAAATTAACAAATCAATTCAATAATATGATTACAAGGGAAAAAATATTTCAAAGTTAGCCAATAACTACTCAAAGAAAGGCACATGTTTTGGCAGCACAGCCTTGCCTCACTCCCCCCCCCCCTCTCTCAAGAAAATCTCAACTTCTTATATATTGCAATCAATTCACACCTTCATTACTTCAGCCTGACCATCAGAATGCAAACAAAACCGCACTATCCAAACTACAGACTTATCGGTGTTTCTAAATGCCTCTATATGAGCTGAAAACATCTCGACTGATTGATGCCTTTTAATTGACAAGAAAGATTGGCAAAGAAAAAACACAGCCTCCACTTGGTCTGGCCCAATGATGTAACTCTGATATCACCAATACCACAAATTCAGGAAGTGGAGGAGGCCCTCTCCCAACAGTCCAGTATGACGAGATAGAACAAAAGACTGAAGAAAGGTAAGTATGAGCAAACAAACAATTCAACCACATTTGACCTGTCACTTCATAAAAAATAATTGAAACTAATTAATGGCTGTGTGTTTGCTTCAATCCCCCATATGATGGATGTAAACTGTAGCATAGTATTAAGACAAACAAGCCTTTAGGAAGAGATCGATTTCAATGCTTAAACCAGGCGTGAACTAACCGTGACGTCACCCGTTGGTTTCAACGCTGAGAAAATGAAGCCCGGATTTTGTTACTTCCTGGTCGCCATTTTGGATTGTTTGGAGCCAGTGACGTAAAAAGCGTCATCAAACAGGCTGGACCGGAGAGCTACTCGGGGCAGGACCGGTCTATGAGACTGTCAATCAAGTATAGCCACGACCCCTGGCTCCGCCAACTTTATCGATTTATTTAAAATTCGGTATTGATTTATTTTAAGATCGGCCACCTGATCTCTCATTTTGACCATGAAAACTAACGGGAAAAAAATCCTGAGCTGTAGAAAATCAGTCTATCAAATTTTATTTTTTCCAAAAATGAATTGGGGTCTATGGAGCAAAAGCTTTTTGGAGCCAACCCTAGCGGACGGCGTGATATTGCAAGTTTTTGACACTTCCGGGTGGGCTTCATTTTTGGAGCCAGATGCTACGTCCATCTTCATATACAGTCTATGGCTTAAACACAAGGATAAAGGGGCTGAAATGCAAAGAAAGTTATTAATACTTACGGTGATGTGTTTAGTCAGCTAAAATAACGAACAGTTCTTCCTGCTGGTCCCCATTACTGTGTTTTTGACTGAAAAGGTTTCCACTAATTTTTGCCAACCTTGACCTTGCCACCATTTTGGGTTCTCCTCTATTTTGTTAGTCACAAAACTTCAGCTCCGACTTTTCACAACTCACTTGATAGCCTTCATCTATCTTACTGATGTTTTCTCAAATGAGGGCCCATAATTACTATATAGCTCATTGCTGGCAGGCAGCCAGTGTCCTAAGTGGTGTCTTAGAGTGAAGGTTTAGAAGAGGTATGTGAGGTTGTACCACACACAGTGTACTGAAGCTGTTTTTTTTTAAAGTCTTCAGTCTTTGCTCTGCTTTTCTTGAATGTCAATGTTGAGCCTATCATGAGAACAGCATTTTAAATCAGAAAACATTCATTCCATTTAATATATTTATGGCTTATTTGTAATTAAACTACATTATAGATGTATTTATTCTATCCTTGGTTGTAATATGGAAAATGCAGTGTTGTTTTTATGCAGACACGTACTGTACAGTGTTTTCAAACGATGCTTAGCTGCCATCTGATTTGAGAAAACCCTGCAGTGTGTTGGACCATGGACCCAGCTGGTGTGTGGGCTTTTGTTTAAGTCCTATATGTTTCAGTCAGCTTGCTTCCTCTATTGCACACACAGGCATTATAGCGTACACACATCTTCAAGTTAACTTGTTATCAAACTGCTAGTGCTAAGTGACATACAAACATACGGCTTTTCCATGTGAGCTGCTCTGGCTTTAAGTAAAACAGATGCATTACTCTTACAGTCTGTCACACATTTAAACATTTGTGAATAATGACTAAGCCAGAGTAATACAGATGCAGACTGAATGATTTATCTTTGCATTATATAAATAAAAACCTAAGAAAAGGAGAAAACAACAAGATGTTAGCACCATTATTATTTGAGCGAGTGCAGTCCAAACTACATTCGCATTCTAGTAGACAGGAGAAAAGGATTTTATTTTGCATTAAATCGTTCAATAAGCCGAGAAATTACTTGCCTCTCCTTGAGAAGATACTGAAGATCATTGACGGCAAACTTAAAGTGCTGTACATAGTCTATTTCCGTGGGCAGATTGTGGTGTTTAACTTTAAAAAATTCTCACTTCAAATCCGTTGTCCTTCTTTTTCAGAGTGCATGGCTCAGTGATGCTAAGTTGCTCCTCCAGGTGGAAAAAAAATCAAGGTTACCCTCACAGGGTAAACAGACTCTTTAGAAGCAGGAGGCTTTTCTAGGATACTTTCAGTGCCTGTCCACACTCTCCCTCCAGATTAGTCTGTGTCTCCGTAGTGCACAACAGACTCGTTGGCTGACTTTACCAGTTGGTGTATATATATATTTATACATATATATATGTGTGTGTGTGTGTGTGTGTTTTGGTACATTAAGGATTTGACCTAATGCATATTAACCAAAAAAAAAAACATTAATCAAGACGTGTTGCCTTACCCTGCACTGGTCAGCAATAGGGAGATGCCAGGAAAGTGTATGTGTTCAGTGAAGAAGAATTTTTCTTCTTGTCAAGAAAAACAAAAATCAGAAAAAAGGCTAAATGTGGTTCAGTTGTATTCAGTGACGAAATGAGTTGGAGATAATCTTCTGAAGGAAGAAGCGATATAAAATGGGATGAGAAAGCATCTGATTGCCTTCCAGTGAGGTCAATGAGCAGTTATGTGAAAGGCCTACTAAGAACCAAGCTGATGACAGCCTCTTTATTCACTCTGACCTATAATCGGCTGGAGTGGTTTAGTCATACATATCTGTAGAATTCACCAAATGCTCCTAAATCACTACATAAATGTCCATGTTTAGAGACAGTTTGTGTTCAATGCAAGCTGACAGCAACTCAATAAATCAGTGTCGTCCTAACTGTGTGACCAAATGCGATCATGGAACTATCCCATTTACCTTGGCATATTGAACAGATAAGCATCCTTAATTTTTTCAGTTGTTTTCTGCAACTACAGTGGGCTCCTGATCTCAGGAGAAAACACGTGCACAGACTATACATCTGTTTCTGTGTGCTATTATAAAGCAAACAGATGTTACATACAGGAATGGTGATGTAAGTCACTAATTATATTGCAAATTATTTACTTTGTTGAAGGCACAACATGCACAGAACACACAAAGTTTGCATGGAGAAAGTCTGTACATCACAGGGAAAGCCAAATTCAAACAGACAGAAAGAAAGAGGAACAGTATGAGGAAATGAGATTTAGTGCTAACACTCATTTTATTCTGCCTTCCTACTGCTGCTTTATTTTTCAGATACAGATTTGCAGACACAAGTTACCACAGCAACTGAAAGCTGCATGATATGGCAAAAGAATACATATAAATATGTTTGCTTGATTTACCATAATGGAGATTTTTGGCTGCTGGGAAATTCACAAGCATTATGTAGAATATGTGTATTTCTGCCATGCAAGAAAGAATAATATACACTGTTCTTAACAGTAATTTCTCTTAGACTGCTTCCTGATATGGTAAATTAGAAATAATATCTAGAAAATCACAGAAAAATATTTTTTGTTAACATACATGATAAAAGCCTAAACTATAAATACTCTGTGTGCTGTAAATTACACTTTAACTTTATTCAAATCAGGTAAAAATGCCATTATTTTACAGATATTTGTCATTATCTCTTAAAAATGGCAAATCATTTCTTCAAGTGTTATTTCAAAGAATTGAATATGCATAAAAATGATCATTATTTTATAGATATTTCCCATCATCTGAAAAATAAATAATGCATATTTAGAATTTTAAAAATGGTAAATCAATTAAGTGTTATTTTGCAGATTTTAAATCTTAGTAAAATCCCCATCATTGATAATCACTGTTATTTTACACGATGACAGTAAAACAAACAAAAGGGCAAAACTGTACATACTGTTCACATCACACATCTATATTTTTACAATTAGTAACTGATTCCTTTACAATGTGTCATAATAAATTATTCAGCTTTGCTTTAAATTAGCTTAAAATATCAGCATTTTGCAGATTTGCCATCATGTGAATAGGATTTTTTAAAGCATTTGCTTAGTTGTAATTGTACAGATTTTTTTTAATGTTTTTTTATAATTACAAATAAGTAAATAAAAATACATAATGCCCAAGTCAAAAAAATGTATATTTTTACAAATAGTAATTCGAACTTTTACAATGTGTGTCTGTTAGACTGTTCTACAGTATTTACATCAGCTCAAAACATAAAATAGCATTATTTTACAAACATTTGCTGATTTTCACCTTTCTTTTATAACATATTTTTGTGGCTCCCTTTCTGCTACATTCTTTTTCTTTTGTTTGTTTTTTTACAAAATATATTTAACAGTGTAATAAGATTTGCAGAATTAAGTCTGGACAAAGGATACATGCTGTGGTTTACAGCTGGCATCTATGAAAGCCTGTTTTGCTTTGTTTTTTTACTATGCACAAGCATATGAAGTTCGATGTTTGATTTGAACATCTGCAGAACAAAAAAAGAAAGAAAGAAAACTTCAATCATGGCTGCCTCGGGGCTGGATGTGGTCGAAGCTCAGACTCGGCATCATCTCCTCTCTCTCCTCTCCTCAGTCGGGGGCCACGTGCCTCGCGCCACGCGGTCACTCAGTCGGCTACAGTAGTGGTGCGCGATCCACGGGTTCGTTCCTCCGCACAGACTCGTCGCGCGCCAAACCGGAGGTACCGGAGAAAAGAGACGAAAGAGAAGGAAGGTGGTTTATCTCGACGAGTCTTCTTCACGAAGGTAAAATAGTTTTTAACTTTTCTGAAGCGTGATGAATAGAAAAATGTTCCAGACTACATTTTGTAAAGGAGAAACGCAGATACCACGAAGCGCTTTGTTTGTGTTTCTGTTCATGCCTCGGATGTTTTCCTTGTTGCCTGTCCGACGGAGGCTTGTTCGAACACTGTTATTGTAAAATAGTCGATTTCGTGCATTCATAATCAGAGTGGGATCCTTTACTAACCTATATAAAAGTTATTTTACTCAGACCTCTACCTGAAGAATGGATTTTTTTGTTTTTTGAAATTCCATTAGAGGCAATTTTCACACTATATGCTGCTCTTTTTTTGTTCAGAACTTCGTCAGAGGACACACATTTACACTTTTAGACTTATTTCTGGTGACACTTCCTCTCCCAGTGCCTCACCGTTATATTACACCGAAAGCTAAACTGTTGTTCAAATCTGTAAAGTAGTGTGACATTGCATTGACTAATTCAGATTTAATGCATTCTAATTTGAATAAAGATAAGATGGTAGACAACTGTTTTTTAAAGAACAGCATGTAATGGAAGGAGACAATTAAAAACAAATGGAGCTGCACAGTAAAACACCATGGTCTTAAGGGAAACCTTCAAACCACTTCCACGCTGTGTTCACTCTGGATATTTGGATATTCCCACACCTGCTGGGATGTGGATAAACAGGATTTAGATGACTTCCATTCCAGTTTAACAACATGCTCAGGCTAAGTTCAGTACTTATGACTGTTCAATAGGGAAAATGTGTGAGTGGTTCAGCACCACGGACAGAGATTTCAGCCTGAGCCAAAGATTGAACTGCAGGAGTAACAAGCCGCTGGTTCTTCACACTGCAGAGGACATGAAAACGATGCATTTATCCCAAATTACCTGACAACTAATGTTAAAATAACAGGAAGAATTTGCAAAATTACTAGCACAGATGTGGTTGAGGGGGCAGTAACCATCTACAATCATCCATTCTTTATTGTAGTTATAAAGATAAATATAGTAATTCTAAGATGTTCCCATGTAGATTTGAAGGCTGCATTGTGTAGAGTGGTAAATAACGAGCCACTTTTCCACTCTCCTGCAGTGCAATGGCAATTACATAAAGTACTCCTAAAATAGACACCTTTTGATGCAAGCGATTACCTGCTGCTATCTTACCATTTTTTTGTGTAATGTCATCAAAAAGTCACCCACATCTATTCCTCAGTGTTCCAGCAACTGTTATGCTGTTTTAACACCAATAGAGACCAGCACAGTGTTGGATTCAGATGACTATTTTTCTGCAATTTCATAAGAGAAATGCCCAGAACAAGATGTATCCTAGCTGCTTGCACACTCTACAGATGAGAAACAACTTGTTACAGTGAAACAGATAAAGGTTTCATTCAAGTTATTTGGACATGATCATTCAGACGACAGCTCGGAGATAAAGGAATGTGATTTGTTTAGCTGTTTGAAGTTTATGCAGTTTAAATTAAATCATTCCGAAGTTAGATTTATACTGCTGACCCCTCACCTTTGGTAGATATGTTATTTTTCTTGGGTGTAAAAGTCTTATTTTTCCACATAGTTCTCAAAGAAGCTCAAAGGGTCTTGTGAAGATGTTGGATTTAATAGAAAGTCTGTTGATGTAAACACTGGTGTTTGATTCTGCTTTGATTTTGACGGTTAGGATCATTAAAGTGTTGCAGGCATTACTTTCAACTTTATGTGGAGCTGTGTCCATGTTTTCAAAACTAATTGCTACCTTGAGCCACACGTTTAACTCCTGACTGGCAGTCTGTATTTATCATTGCCTCTGGTATGAAAGTCTCCATGCTGCTTTACAGGGTAGTCAGAATGGCCCAAGTTTCAAAGATTCAAGGGTTCAGAGACTGCCTCTAAGGGGTTTACAGCAGCTTTCACGTGTCCTGTCATTAAAATCATGCAGTCTTTCCTCTTTTTACTTCACCTTTGTGTCTTTTTAACTCTGTAACATTGCTGTTCACAGCTGTCACTCCTTCCAAAAGGAAAACATAGCTTTAGGTCACCAGAAAAAAAATGTCTGATGCAAATTCAACATTGAGAAACACAAACATGCTCAGTACACCCAGTGTGTATTGAACAGCTGCATTATTATACACTATGCATGTATTACCACCCAAACTATTGGTTAGTTGGTGTTACACCTTCTTAGCCAATTATGGCAAAAAGCCTGTCTCTGAGACCATTTAATGGTAATATTGGGTAATGTAAGGAAAAATGCAAGAGGTTTTTGTTTCGGTTTATCACTCCGCCAAGGAAACGGAGCCTCGGTAGAGTTATGTGACGATCAGTGTTGGTTTGTCTGTCTGTTAGCAACATTACTCAAAAACACATAAATGGATTTAGATGGAATTTTCAGGGAAGGTCAGAAATGATACAAGGATCAATTGATTAAATTTTGCCAGTGATGTGGCTTTAGTCAGGATACACAATTTTTTTTTTTTAAAGATTTCAGCCGTCAGAAATGATACAACAACTGAACAGCTTTGGCAGAGTACTGCACTCTCTGAGTGCTTTTCTTGTATCATGATGTCACAAGACTATTTTTCATTACAAAGACAATATGTTTTTGTCAAGAGGCTGCATGTCTCCAGTTAGTATCAGTATTGTAAACGGGTGTTGTTTTGTTGTATTTTCATCACCCTTAATTAACTTCACTTTCTTTTATTAGTATGTACACAAAGCATGCTGGATAAAATTAAATGTAATAAGTCAGTGTTTCCCACACCTAAAGTTACTGTCCTGGCCGCACATCAGTGTTTCCAGTGATCAGTCACCCGCTAAAGATTATTGTGATGATAATATCCTCAAAAACTGTGCTCACACTGATTAGTACTTCTTTGGATTTTGGTTTTATTAAGATTCTGGAAGCCTTCAAGATTTTTTAACATTTCTTTCCAAATATGGACAAATTATGGAGCTGCACAGTGTGGCTAAGATGTAGCTGTTGGGATAAGTATATAAAATTGCTATCTTTCAGTTATACATTGCTGTAAGTAGCATCTCCTTTATCTCCGAGACTACTTCGTCCTTATTCCAGGTCTGTTGAAGTGTCTACATGGCTGCATGTAATATGCGTTAGACATCTTCTCTTCTGTAATCTTCTATGATGTATTTGTGTCTCTGTGTTTGTCTCTAGTTTTAGTCTGTATCACCCCAGTGCATCTAAAATGCACTGCCAAATAGGAAACCTTGTTTTGGGACTCGCTCATCAGTCCATTCATGCTTAACTAATTTGGAGGTCTCTCTGTATAGCGTTGCCTGGCGACAGGGCCAAGTCAAGCATTTATAAATGCTAGACTTGTTCTCACAACAAACAAGGGAAAATGGATGTTAGTCCTATTGCTGTGGCTCACTGTTTTTTTAAGTCAGTCAGTGGAGTGTCAGCTCTTTTAATGATCACTACTGTGCCATTTATTTGGGTTTTGTAAATTTAAATAGACCTGTCTGCCATCTTTGTAACTACTATATCAACATGAAGTAAAGTAATTAAAGAAAATTGCCCCTGATGTACACATAGCTTTGGCAAAGCAAATAGGCATTTAAAGGTTACTTTGCAATTAAAATGTCTAAGTTAAATGCAACAAGCTGACAAGAAAAGCCTGTGTGCATGAGGTCATGATACTGTATAAAGGAATACTTAATGATGGTTTCTTAAGACCAATATAATATAATAACAGACATAAGCACTCTACCTTTGGAAGACAAGAAAAGACTTGGGCTATATCCAGACCTGCCCCATTCAGTTAAGATGATATGGCATTACAGACGAGAGATGTGCTGCATTTTGATGCTCTCGAGTCTTGAGGGTGTAGGAAGGGAGCACCACCTACATTAGATCAGCTCGTTCCACTGTTTATATGCAAATGTGTGACTACATTAACAAGCCAAGTGACTGATTTTGTAACCCAATTCCTGTGATTTTAACGTAGAGAGGAGAGAATGTGACACAGAAAATTTTCACTTCATGCTCTGTCTTGACAGCTTGAACTCACACCACCACCACCTCGCTCTGCTGTTTGCCAGATGAGGCGTTGTAAGCTGTCTGGCCTACAGCGGGGTTTTGGCTTGAACTACAGTGTGCCTTTTCTCATTTTGCGGAGGCATGCCTTCAAGGCAGGGCTGAGACATCTCCAAAATTAGACCAGTGAGAAATTATTCTAGCTTGTTACCTCCCTACCAGAGGCCAGCACAGCTCAAAAATAATGGTTGATATACATGAACATATGGGGGAAAACGTGTCCTCTGTGTGATAATGTTAACTGTTACATTTGCAGGATACCAGACAAAACAATGTCTACTTTCCCTGATTGGGAGAATCCTTCATAACATAAATATATTGTAAATAATTTGGCTAAATTGTTTACATTACACTTGCTGCTTTAGAGAAGCTCAAAGGTTTTTCTCAGCTAGGCCAAATGATTTTTTTGGTTCTTCTGTGTTTTGTGTATGCATTATTATGATCCAGAAAAGCAAACACCTACTGTAGCCATGTTATTACTCATATTGGAACTAGGATGTGTGTTCGGACAGGGAGTATATTAGGAGGACTAGAAACACTTTATCATAGTCTAATATTTTCTGAGGACTCAAAAGTGTATTTTTCTTAGCTTTTTTGAGGTACTGAGTTGAGCTAGACACAATGTTGACAATTCAAATGACTGTTTAAGACTTGTTTGGCAACATGTGGGGTTTCTCTAGGCCTACATTGCTAGATTCAAGGGAAATAATTTACTATTTATGACTTGGAAAACGGTTTTGCCGTTGTTGTGATGGTTTCCATCAGATAAGGTCTTTTTAAGTGTGATGAAACTCCGGAGAACATTTTGGATGGTTAAAATACAGAAAAATTGCAACATTTCTTGAAACACTGCTATGAGTTGTGACACATTCCTTCTATAATTTTCATACTGCATTAAACGAGAAGAACAGAGACCGGCTGCAGACAGTTTGTGGGTCAGTAAAAATTGGCTCTGATGATGTGTTCATTCACAAATAAAATTGCTGAGATATGCTATTTGGTGATGCAACTGTCACCTCATGGACATTTGTGGTTTTAGAGTGTGTATGAATTTGGGGATGCATCCTGTTGACATGTATCCCTTTTTCCCTTCAGTACGTCTGCTGAAGCGGATCTCAGCCGCCTAGTGATGGGGGCTGCCAGCTTCATCCAGCTGTGTCTGTGGCTTGATGACATATCGCCTCTCTCATGCATTGGACTGCTATTGTCCTCAGGGTTCCTGCAGCCTACCCTAACAACATCAACCAACAGAAACTAACTCACACAGTGTTAGTTGCCTGTCCACATCAGAGGCAACAGAGGGACTGCACTCACAGCCACGCTGTTACGGCCGCAGTAACTGGGTCAATAAGCATGCCAAGAGAGATCCATGTTGTGACACTGACGAACCCTCGACAGAGATAAACAAATACACAAATTCAAATTAGTGTGTTGGTTGTTTTACAGAGTGATTAGATACTTTTCCCCAAAATCATGGGCCATATTAGGCTAATTTATTAGATCTTGTTGACAATCATTATTCTTTGCCTTATTTTGACCTTCAAGTAAAGATGAAGCAAGACCTCAAACACAATGACTACCCAAATTAACACTGGGCTCTCTTAGAATTCCCAGCAGCCATATCTCTGTTAAAACTGTTACTGTTAGTTTGTGATGCATTGTTTGCTTTAGCAGTTGTTTAACAATCACAAATAATGAACAATGTTCACAAAATCTGAATTTTTTGGAGCAATGTTGTCTTATGCACTGCATTAAAGACTAGTGCTGGTTTCTTAGATTGAAAAAATAAATTACAAATAATGTTTGTTTTTTTGAAATCACATTTATTCAACTTGTTACAAATTGTGTGCTTTTGAGGAATGTATTTTTGTATTAACTTTATACCTTGTCATGTCAGAATGTCATGACATTTTTATTGTCAAAAGTTAATTTTACCTAGTTAATGACAATATACTTTCTAGCTATGCTTTTTCGGATGATTAGTGTTCTACAGCAGTATGAAAGCCACTGGATTTCCAAACGCTGTAAGAAAATGCCGTATATTTGGCAGTGAACTGTTAAAATTAACTTTGACAGGAAGCTCAGTCCACATTAAGAAAGTAGACAGAAGAGGAATTGCCCTACTTTTGGTGATGATGTGCCCTTTACGCTAGCTGTGGTTGTACATCTGGCTTACTTGATACCAGCATGGCCTCTGGGCCCCTGGTGGCATTACTCAGTATCACATTAATGGTGGAAAATGTACACATTATTTAAGATTTTTCTTCAATTTATTTGAAAAGTGTGTTACATTTGTACATTATCTTGTAGCGTCTAGATCATTCTTAATTTTAAAATGACTGATCTATAAAAAAATCTTTTCAAGTGATGATAACAATTGCAAAGCTTCAGCTGTATTTATTGCAGGAGTTATGTCTAGTCAAATGTTGAAACCGGTATTTAAAGGTTACACTGACAGTTGTGCAGGGGGGAGGGTGTTTTGTGTGTCTTGTGTAAGCAGCGAGGGATGACAAACCGTGATCGCAGTGCTTTTAAACATTTAATGAAAGCATTTTTCAATGAAAATAAGATCAGCTACCATTTACAGTCCTTCAGAGTCTAGAACAATGAGTAGAATTGTTAGTATTCATAAAGGATGGAATGGGGTGACACTGTGTGAGGGGGTGTGTGTATCTGTGTGTTTTGATGGATGGTGGTCTCATCCTCAAGCATCTGCACATCTGTGTTTTCTGTAATGTAAGAACACGGTTTTTCTTTTATTAATTTTTTTTCACTCCTTGCTACTCCTTGTCATACCGCTAAGAAAAGAAGAGGAGGGAAGCGTAGCTGAGTCAAGTTCAGACCCTTGAGGAAATGCTGTCAGATAATAAGATTTTGGACCCACAACCTCATTCATTAACTTTTTTCATTAACTTTTCACCACTGAAATTAAAATATAATGTGGCCATAATTGTGAAGTAAAGAAAACCCACAGCGTAAACTTCTGGATACGGCTAAAACCTAAAGCTAAGTTCCAGGAGACTATGACTGAAGGTGATCTTTGCCTGCTTCAATCAAATAGGATTTTCACTGGACAGCTTTCAAAGCCAATCAGCCACAATGGACAGACTTCTCTGGCTTAGCACTATGGCACCCTGTGCTTGACTCAGATATACATAGAAAATCTGGATTAGGGCTCATAGTTTTTTTTTTTTTTAGGTGATTGATAAGATACATCTTGTGTCAGACTATCTTAACCTTTTGCTCTGAATTTGAGTTGGGTCAAAACCTTTCGGCAACAAGCGTGGAACCGCTGTATCAGGATGTTGTCTGATTATGAAGTTACTGAATATATGTTACTGCGCAACATGTTTGTATACGACAACTTAGTTATCAACTTTTAAATTTATATTGAAATATATGCTGCACAACTGGATGAATACTAATGCTGAGCAGTGTGGTTATTTTAAACGTAGTGACTATTCTAATACTGTTCTTGTCTGTTTTTAAGGTGCTAAATTGGAATCATCATTCTAAATAGCTAATTACGCTTTGATCATTTGCAAAAGTGGCTTTGTTATTATTCATTATAATTTGGAGGGATCTACAGTCCATCCCACAAACTACGTTAGCCTTAGGAACTGCTAGTAACTCTCCAGAAGTTCTGACTTCAGAAGTACACTTTCAAAAAAGAGGGAACTGTAAGAGCACACATTATTTAAAACATGCAAGTTTGGAATTACATGAAATTGCATTTCTCCTCCTGTGGTAGAGGCTACTTATTGCTTCACACCTCACACTTATGTCAGACCAATCCACCCTCCCAGAGCAAAGAAAATAACCAGTACGACAGCAAATTAAAAACACATTGTGACTGTGGAATGATGTAATTACAGAATTTCTAATTGTACTCTTTACACAACTTGGTACTCAAAACGTATTCACTTTACCTTAATGCATAGTTGCCAACAATGGTAATAATACCCCATCCCTGGAAGCCTACATTTAGGTGCAATCACCATTTCAGTGTGTGCTTTTAGTGCTTTACAACTAAAACCAGCCCTCTGGGCTAGTGCAGTATACAAAAAGGTCTATTGAGTGGAAAGCGTCTATCTAGTTGCAGCTTAATATTAAATCCCTGAAAGTGGAGCCCTTACATGGACATAGTAAATGAATGGCCACTGATTGCTCCATAGCTAAGAATAGCTGGGGTTTAATAATAGTTCTTTGTCATTAGCGCTGCCCCTTTGTGCTTTAGTGAACCCTGATTGCATATGCATGCATCCAGACTACTTCCAATCGCCATCATTCTTTCTGGGATAACATGTGATCCGAGTTTCCTAGTTTGTAGGTAGGTAAAATCTTGAGACATAAAAAAAATATTTATTTTTAGCTTGAAATAGCCGAGGTTTTAGTTTTTTTTTTTTTACATAACTGCTATATTTATCATAAAAAAATCATTAATATTCGCATCTTAGAAATACTTTTTTTCTTTATAGAAAAAAAACATTGGTACATTGGAAAAAGAAAAATTGATCAAAAAATTAAAGAGAAAACATTTTAGATTATAGAATAGCTTCAAAACTACAGAGGTCTGGAGCACATGGTTTTAAATTGTACTGCAAGGGCAAAGCTACAGAACACAAGTTAAAACATTGACTAAATTAGCTGATGAAACTACTATGTTTTCTATAATCTCCAGTTGTTTCTGTATCTCTGTAATTAGAGACTATGTTGATATGCAGTTGGCTAAATTTAAGAAATACCAGGAATTTATCCATTGAGATGTAGTTATATAAAGTCTTTGAAATGTAAACAGCTTAAGCTCTTGCACCTCCTCCTACTCTGTTGAAAGCATGCTGTGTTGCAGAAAAATTAGTTGCAGAAGCCCCTCATCTTATCTATTAACTGTTCTGCTTGCTGAGACACTTGTTCTGCACTGCGAAACTGGCAGTTGTATCACTGCTTTGTTCTGCAGAGGCTTCATATCCAGTCGTGATACAAGAAGTTGATCCATGGAGACTCAAATGCCATGACAAATGCCATGAATCTTAAGAAAGTTTCAAATCCTTTCACATTTACCCTCCATCTTCCCACTCTCACAGTGGATGCTCAATGTGGCAGCTTACTGAGAACTCATTATGTAAAATCAATTCCTTTCAACATGCATCCCAGGCTCCCAGCGCTTCAGTTTCCGGTGAATGTGGGCTCGGGCTACGAACAGAGCTATTGTTTTGTGTGACGAGCACACGTATTCATATCTTACATACTGTAATCTGTCTGAGATGCTGCATCACTAGCCGTAACAGTCAGGAAGTAGAATCATATCAAATATTGTAATTTGTGCATGACAATTAAGGCAGGAAATGAAACGAAACAAACTATAATTTCTTTTTTGAGCATTATCAGTGTCATTAGTTGTATTGCAGTTTTTTGGCTAGAAGCAAAGAGAAAGGTCAGTCAAGTGAAAAAGTTTACATAATGTTTTTTTTTCTTTTTTCTCCCAAACATGCTCCGCTAAGCCTTTGGTCCCTCACAATATGGTTATTTAAATTCTAATGAGAGATTTCAAGGAAGAAGAATCTTTCCCAGACTTTCTCTTCCACTGAGAGGAACAAAGTCCCCTATCTGCTGTCATATTTTTAACTTTCTGTTCATTTCCTGCTGATCTACTTTGGCAGTAATTAACGCGAATTAAGATAAAACAATAGTGTCCCGCCACCCAGTAATTCAAAGACACGCCAGCTACGGCCTTAAAACTGTGAATAATATTCGTCTTTTAAGAAACATAATACACCGTTTTGCTGGAATACATTAACCTGTTGGCTTGTACTGTTACCTGTCAACGTGTAGGAAGGATTTTCAGGTTTGCAATATCGTTTAACAAGCCAGCAGTACAATAGCTTCATTGTTTCCTCAGATTTTGTTGATTCTGTTCTAAGGGGTGTAATAGATCCCACTACTTTATTAGAGTCGTTGTGCCATCATTTTTCTTGTTGTGAACTACATTTCTCAATAATTTCCGGATAACCCAGCTCCCATTAGTTTGGTGAAATTGGTCATGATGTTTATCTGTCTGTTTTTCTTCCAGCTCCCCTTTCTGCCAGCGTTGCCCCCCCCTGCTGTTAAGGCTGTGGCATGAGCCTATGTGGCAGGAAGGCGCTGACGTTGCTGAGCAGCGTGTTCGCTGTTTGCGCACTGGGCCTGTTGGGGATCGCCGTAAGCACCGACTACTGGCTCTACCTGGAGGAGGGAGTCATCCTTCCGCTCAACCAGAGCACTGAGATACGCATGTCCCTCCACTCTGGACTCTGGAGGGTTTGCTTCTTGGCTGGTGAGTTAGTATTTAGTCAAAGACAGAAATTAATGCCAGAAATTAAAACACATTTTAACTTGTTAAGTCAAGATAAAGCAGATCTTTTAGTTCTGTCAGGTTTTTCATTCTATCTGAAAAGAGAAGCTTTTTTTGACCAACTTTTGGAGAATAATCCAATTATTGTCAATGCTAACAGTAAACTGTCAAGGCAGCCCATCCCTGGGAGTGATGTGACCAAAAAACAAATTAAAAAAAGTAGATTTATGTTCTTTAAGGTCTGGATTCACAAAGATTTCTGTGCAAGGGTGCTTTGTACACAGGGCATCAGCTTTCATGTTACTCACAAAGCAACAAATGAAAGAAAACCTGTTGCATAAACAAGCATTTAAGCCATTTTCCATGAAAATGCAATCTAGATCTTCTGATATGTTGTCTACAAAATTATGGAGGTAATTGGAGAATAATTAATAAATTCAGAAACAATTCTTGAACCCTATAAAGGATAATTTGAAAAAACTGGAATATGCAGTACATATAATTTAAATTCACAAGTCAAGGCCATACCAAATACAAAGAGGTTAAATGTCTCTGGGTAGCACAGGTAAAAATGATCCCCTTTCATTCAGCGCTGTATAAGTGTTTGCTCTCCTGCACAAACAACTTGTGTGCCTTTCCTTATTTTTTTCCTTCTCTTCAACTGTTTGCCTTTTATCTCCAAACTGTACTTCCCTTCAAAGTGTCAAGTATTTTCATTTATGTTGATTGATGGCTGACCATGACTTTTTTCCTCATGACTTACCCAGTGGCTGATTTACGTTCTGTGGCTCCAGAAACACCTCGGATTGATGCAAAAAAAAAAAAAAATGTTCTACTCCTCCACTGCATTGTCTTTTTCCTTCATTTTTACCTGCATTTTTTTCCAATGTAGCATTGCACACGCAAGAAAACATAGTTACATGCTATATTTCCATGCTGCATGGTCAAACACCTTTTGGACTTTCATAAATTTTGTTCCTCCCTAGTTCCAACTTCACAAAGGCATGCTCGGGTTTTTGAGTAAATTATATAAACACTAACTGTTAGTTCTGAATCTTTTCGTAGAGACACAACCTTCCAGAAAAGTGTTGCTCCAGAGTAAACCAGGTATCAACTTTTGCTCTTATGCTCTTGCTCTTTCTGGTCATGGCAACAGTTAACTGCATTAATGTACTGTAATATGCTTTGTTGCTGTTGTTGGACCTGTGACAGACTGGCGACCTGTCCAGGGTGTCCCCTGCCTTCGCCCGAGTCAGCTGGGATAGGCTCCAGCACCCTCGCGACCCTAGTGAGGATAAAGCGGTGTATAGAGAATGGATGGATGGATGGATGCTGTTGTTGGATGTGTGGATGTTAATGCCAAAATCTATGTCTGCTGTCATTTTTTTTAAACTGAATAATTTGTGTTGGGGTCCTTAAGACTGCTTATTAACTGAAATTGTTTTGCACATATTGTTGTCAGTTGCATTGCAGTTGTATGAAGTACATGCAATCTTTTAAGTTAATTCCTTCTATTTGTGATCTTTTCCTTATTTGGGGCATAAGTACTGACTAAGACAATGTGCTTAAACTACTAACACAGATAAATCTAATGGTATCAACCACTTTTTAATAACTGATTGAGCCTCCTTTTACAGCGGTAGCCTCAAATAAGTGCTGTGTGTCACAGCTGCATAACATTCAGGAGGAAGCTTGTATGATTCTTCCTTACAGGACTGAGTCACCTCTGTCATATTCTTAGATTGTCTGATGTGAACTGCTCTCTGAGGTTATTCCAGTTCATCTTTGTTTTTTTGGGGGTTTGAGTTTTGACTGGGACATTGCAAAGGCGGTTTTTCTTAGTTTGAACTCGTTCTGCAGTTCACTGAGTGCAGTGTTTACTGTCACTGTGCTACTGCATCATCCATCTCTTACTGAGCCTCAGCTGCCAAACAGTCAACCTCACTTTATCCTGTAAGACTCTTTGATTAGCCCGGGAATTCATTTTCCTTTCAATGTATGCCTCCTATCCAGACCCAGCTGCAAAGTGACCTGAAATCAAGATGTGTTCTCCATTATAATTCACCACAAGAATGACGCCTTCATATTGCTTTGCACTGCTGTTTTCACACCATATGTAGTACTTCTTCCCCAACAATTCAATCTTAGTTTCATCTGTCCATGAAACATTTTCCCAGGGTATAAAGGTGCTCTTTGGCAAGCTACAAGTGCACATTGATGTGTTTTTAGTAAGCACCAGCTGCCTCCTTCTATGTTATAACGTCCTGCACCATACACCTCCATATGAATAGAAAGTTGTAGACTAATGAACAGAAATGTTCACCAGCTACAATGCTTTCTTTAAGCCTGAAGGCTGTTCTTTTTTTTTTTAACCTCCTTGAGCTCTATGTGCTTTTAGTGAGTGCAGCCACAGTGTTTAAA
This sequence comes from Acanthochromis polyacanthus, assembly GCF_021347895.1. NCBI lineage: Eukaryota > Metazoa > Chordata > Actinopteri > Pomacentridae > Acanthochromis > Acanthochromis polyacanthus. Next base: position 18,449,751 of record NC_067115.1, on the reverse strand, counting down.
TTGTCTGCATTTATGGAAAAAATGCCAAACTGCAAATGAATCATTTTTTCTCTCTCTTATTTTTTGAGAATACTTCTCAACTCTTTCCAGACTTTATACAAATAGAAAGTGTTTGATCACATTGCAGCATTGCATAGCGTGGTTCACATTGGCAGGTGCTTTTTGTGAATAGTAATTTTTAGTGACACTGTGACTGTTTGATGATGTATTCAGAAAAGGCGAGAACAAAGCAGTGATTCAGCTGTTAAAATAAACTATGCTTGTTCAGGACTATAACTTTGATGATAACTTGTGATTGTAGCATTACTCCACTTGCTGTTGAATTGTGTCACAGATGACCCGCTCTGTCCTGTTTCAGGGTTCATCGCTCAGCCAGAGTTAATATGTAGGCAATCCAGTTGTGATTAGGTAACAGTTGTTCTCCTGCCATTGTTGTAAATGGACTAATGGTTCAGTATATCTTTTAGGGGCAATTGAGTGGCCTTATTGCCCAATTAACTGTTCTGGTGCACAGTGTTTGACCCAGAAATAATTACCCGGTGTTGTGACTCATATTGACAATGAGTAAGTTCATCGAGTGTGTCGCTTCTGGTTTCATTCAAATAGAAGTTATTATAGAGGACCTGGAATGGCAGTGTGACTTGAGCTCCACTGAAAATAAACCACACAATCTACTATGTGAAAGCATAATCAACATTTTTCTTTGTTGTGATTACATTAGAATGGAGCGAGAAGCTGCTCTTCTGTTGTCGTGAACAACAATAATTTAAAAAAAAACTTTAGCTGTTCTGTCACACTGCAGCACAAAGCATTTAAGAACTCAGGAACGAGAAATTCCAGAAAACCACATTATGTAATAGCTTATGATAGATCACAGGTTTGTCATTTAGTTACATTAAATTCTGATTTTTATGTCTTAAGAGAAGAAAGATAAACAACTATACAGAACAGTACATTTGTGCATGTGTAGACAGTATGTAGGCAGCGGGAAGATTTATTGTATAGAACTGATTTTCATAAGGGCCTGCAGTGTGAACCTGAGCCTGAACTGGTCCGATTAGTTATTGCCTGCTGTCGCGCTAACAATATGAGACTTAAAGACACCTGAAAGAATGATTGTCTAAGCAAGTCATCTTTTTCTATCCTTCCAAGTTTCACCCTGGCATGTCATGTAACTGACATGTTAAAATACTCAAAGTGAATCTGGGCCTGTCTAGTGTGTCAGATATAGGGTTGGCGCTGGGTTTTAAGATGGTTGGGTTAAAGGTGATTCGGCTGGGGGTCAAGGAAAGATGCGATGGGTGAGGCTTCAAGGATGTGATGTGGTGGGGGTTTAAACAGGAAGAATTCTCTGCTTAAACTAGCAGTCTCCTCTTCCTCTTCATCCCTCTGTGTCTCCTCCACCTTCACATCGTTTATCCTCTCCATCTTTTCTTCATTGTGCTCCATCTTTTATTTTCCCTCCTTTTCCACCCATTCTTTGTCTCCTTTTCTCTACATCTCATTTTCTTCTTCTTGATATTCTTCACCTCCACCTCCTTTTGAGCATTCTTCTCCAGCTGCTCCTGCTCTTTTGTGTTAAATGCAAACTTCTGGGGCGAAGAAGACAGTGCATTTTGTATTCTACTAGTCTGTGGAGCAGTCTTAAACAAGATGTTGTGATCTAACACATCCTCACACTGCCTCGTCTTGGCGAGGAAGAATCTGTTCAGCTCATCTGCCTTGCTTACCTTCTTTCTCCAGTGCTTCTCTTTATTAGGTTTGTGTCTCTATTTGTATTACATATGTAATATCACCAAGAAGTAGGTAGGCAATCCTGCTACCTGCACACAAGGAGATTGTTCATAACACACCCTTAAAAAATAAATCAGTACTGACTTGTAATTTTCTCCATGCGATAAGAACAACGAGATGAAAGGACTACACAAAGACGACAAGCGTCAACAACTGTCTAATTTTTTAAAGGATCGTGTCGCAAGAACTTGCCAGATTAGTTTTACTCTTTATATTTTGAAGAACCTTCTAAACACAGAATGTCCATTATTCATCATTATACACTGAATTATGGGCATTCATTGCCAAAGCTGATTACATATGCTGACATGTGCAGTTTCACCTAATCAGACACCTCAGGGTGTGCAGGGTTAATTAAGTGCTGAGAAAAACACCTGTTAGTGTGTTTTGGTGCCAGACTTTGTACTGTATGTGTCAAAGTGATAAAGAGAAAAGTGTTAAAATCTAATTGTGGGTGTTCCTCAAACAAATACTGAAAGCAGAAACTGTGCATTACGGAAAAACAACTGTTTGTGGATTGCAAATCCGCCTACAACTTGGGAATGTTTTTAAATGGTATTAATTGTCAATAGCCTAAAAAATGAAATAAACTGAAATTGTTTCACATAAATCACACCATTTTTTTGTATTTCCAGGGCTTGAAAGAAAATGCTGTTTTTAAAAAAAACCTTGACATTTGTGATGAAATGTCATCTTTTAACCAGTGTATGTGTTCATCATGTTAATGCTATGGGACGTCTATGTATTCTGCATGTATACTGTTTGGGCTTCTGGGTTTTCTTTTTCACCATTGACAGTTTAACTAGCTGTGCAAAATTCTGTTTCATGTAAAATTTTACTGATTTAATTTTCCTTGCGCTTTGTTCCAGGGGAAGAGAAAGGACGGTGTTTTACCATTGAGTATGTGATGCCCACTAATGTCCAGATGACCTCTGAGTCCACTGTTAGTGTTCTCAGTAAGTAACTAACTATTCACATACTACTGTCACGATGAGTAATGCTTTAGTTGGAAGTGGCAGCTGGAGGCGCAGTGGTCCAGTTAAACAGGGTTGTAGTTGTAAAAAAAAAGGTACTTTTCTTACCTCAGGCTGTGAGAGACATTTCTATCTTGCTCTTTCAAGGCACTGCACAGTAAAGCAGAAATAAATGGTTAAATTGTACAGTTGAATCAATGCTTTAAGGACAGTAAAACCCTTTTCTTCATTTGAGTGTTCAAAACAGGCCACTTTCTTTGTGTTTTTTTGATCTGACAGATATTATTTGATACAGCATGTTTTCTAAACGGCGGTAGATTGTGTTAAAGGGAAGAACAAAATGAATGATCCTTGAATTTTCAGAAGAGACTGGAAGCTTCAGTCAAATTGACAAACTGATGGTGCTCAGAGAGCAGGAACTAGGTTAGTATCAAGTAGCTCATAGGCACTGGGGAGATAGCCCCTCTATGATTCACCCTCTCAGTGAACTGCACTGCTGGCAGTTGGAAGAAGTGTGTGTTAACACCATGTGTCAGTGAGGCAGTACATGCCTGTCAGCAGCCCTTTTCCAGCTGACTGTAAGGTTAGTGTTAACAAAGACCACAGTGTATGCTATAATCTTTTTTTTTTTTTTTTTGATTTTGTTAAGTCTAAAACGATACAAGACATGACCCAAGTCTAACCTGAACACGTTAAATGACTTGAGTCCAACCTTCTGTAGTTTGCTGCAATCTCATATAGGGTTTGTGCTATTCCTGGGTTAATCCCCGAAGCCTTTCCACTCAAGATAAGAGCTGTGTGTGCATGAAAAATTTAAGGGTACCATTTTCATAGTATACAGGCCCCCTACAGAGTGAACATCCATAAGTACTGGTAGTTTGAAGGCAAGATGAGAAGGACTCTGAGACAGCCACTTCAAATCTTATAGCTCTTGTGTTTTCAAGCTGCAGCCCATAGACGGGCTTCACTGTGAAAGATGCAATACAAAGTAAGATGAAGGTAAACTAGCTGATCATGTAGACACATTTACATACTTCTTAACCCTCTTTGAAAATGTCATAACATGAACTAAAGCAGATAAGGTCAAGGGAAATGGAACATTTAAGTATAATTATTTAAAAGTAATTAATTTATTATCCAATCTGCTTACTGGTCTGCAGGAACAAAGAAGACAAAATTCCAATGCATAAAATTACTTCTGCAATGCAAAGAACTGCGCCTTTTGATGAAACCAAATACTGTGTAGTGGTGTAAACTATCTATACAAGTGTTGTGTTAGAGAAGAAGGGCAAAAACAGAAGACAGAAGCGAAAAAGGAAAACTATGTAAAGTGACAAAAATATAGCAAACAGTATAGATTAAATAAAGATAAGACATAGTAATTCTCTTTTTAATAGCGTGATAAATAGTGCTTAAAAGTTAAATTAAAGCATATTTCCTTGCTTACAGGTGAAATTAAATTTATATACTGTATGCAATAGTTCAAACTGAATTTAAACAGCGTCAATCCACAAACTTCCACTTCTATTTTCTTATGTTATTCTAACAAAAGTTTATTGGGGGGTTGGATATCCACTGTAGATGTCAATAGGCAAGTTTGCCATGCAATCCAATGTTTACCCAACTAATTAAGTAACCAGTTCCATTAAGATTATGGCCTTAGCCATCTGGTCCACTTAGCAGGAAGGCTAACATTTTGTGTAATGAAGAGCACAATGGGGGTCTGGCAGTAAGCACCACAGACTTCCTTTACTTTTGGGAGCTGCTTCACCATTTTCTCACAGTAGGAAAGTCTTGTTCCATCTCAAAGAAAGAGTCAAGACCTAAACCCCTGACATGCCAACTCCATGAGGATACGACACAAGACAGCCACAGCAAGAAACTTCATGCTGCTACTTGAACAGATGAAACTAAGAAAAACACAAATAGAGAAAACACAGTCAAAGTGATCAGCTCCTTTCTTTCTTCATTCTTGTATTTTTTCTGCCATTTTAGAGATGATTCGCTCTGCCACTCCATTTCCTCTGGTCAGCCTCTTCTTCATGTTCATCGGTTTTGTACTCAGTAACATCGGCCACATTCGACCACATCGTACCATCCTGGCCTTTGTTTCTGGAATCTTCTTCATCCTGTCAGGTACCTGGTTTGTCCACAAACTGAAACAGCTCTAGATGAATAAATCAAACAGAAAGTAGAGGTGGTAGCATGCAGAACGAGCAATGAATGAATGAATACATGTAGCATTCCTACCTCTGATCCAGCATTAGTCACATGAGTTTTAGAATAGTTAAACTTACTTTATTGTTTTCATTAAATCTATTTCTTTTACAAATGTGGTTTGTAATAGTTTATGGCAACAAGAAAGATCCCATTGTATTTTTTTTTACATTTGCATTCGTAATAAGTTTTATCTGTCTGTTCTTTCTGCCTCTCACAGGTCTGTCGCTGGTTGTTGGTCTAGTGTTGTACATCTCCAATATTAATGATGAAATGTTGAACAGGACCAAAACTAATGAAGCCTACTTCAGCTACAAGTACGGATGGTCATTTGCTTTTGCTGCCATTTCCTTCCTGCTCACAGAGGTAACTTCATTATAGCAAATCTGACTGCTGTAGCACTGCATCGTACATTTCACAAGCGTGTTTTGAAGCTCATTATTTCAGCCTTTTGTGCCTAACCAAAACTTAGGTTGTGCATCTGTTTCTGCTGGATACCTAGATGTAGTACATAAACAGGAGACAGAGTTCCTCAATTTAGGGTGCCAATCTGGCAGGATTTTTGTGTGTTGCTCTCTTATCTGTATTTCTTTGTAATTTCACATTATTATTTATATACTTAAAACCATCATTCTTTTTAAGATTATGTCTCATTACATTCATGATTTGCATTTTCGTTTAGGCATTCAACAAATGTCATCAGTTTTCAAATTGCTTGCTGAAGACACCAGTCTAATAATTTACGGTATTAACTGCGTTGTGAGAAATAATAACCATTAAACATTATCATTCAAGATTTATCAGCTGTGTTTTGGCGCGTATTCTGTTTATTTGTGGATAACGGGTTTTGCCTTTTGAAAATGCAATAATTGCTGTTTGATGCTGTCAGTCATTTGCAGTAATATAATTTCACTGAAATGTTGGAAATGTGTGGAATTCTCCTTTAGCAAACTGTTCACTTAGGCAAAATTATGCTGGTAATCAGCAATGAATGAATAAATGAATACACAATACTCCCACAAGCCAGACACACAGTCACACACATGTGGCAGCTCTATAAATGCTTTTTAATAACCGATGAGTCGAGTTCACTGCAGGAGGTTAATTAGTGTTCATGGTTATACGGATATTAAGGAGCACATAATTGCAAATTGTGTCATTTGACCATGTTTTGAAATTGCTTTTGGTATGCAATTTGTGAAATAATTATAATGCATGTGATTACATGATAATACGAAACAATTGTATGCCCTGTCTCAATTCTCCCATTGTTTTCCAGACGGCAGGCGTCATGTCAGTATACCTGTTCATGAAGCGATACACAGCAGAGGAAATGTACAGGCCCCATCAAGGCTTCTACCGGCCTCGTCTCAGCAACTGCTCAGACTACTCTGGGCAGTTCCTCCATCCAGACGCCTGGGCCGGACGTGGACGCAGTCCTTCCTCCATTTCCTCCGAGGCCTCCCTCCAGATGAACTCCTCCCACTATCCTGCTCTTCTCAAGTGTCCAGAGTATGAACAAATGTCCTCCTCACCCTGCTGAGGCCGAGGATGAGTGGTTGTCTTCAGGTCATTTTGATCTGCCAGGATTTTGGCATGAAATTGTCCAATAATTTGATATTATCCAGCTTGAAGTCTTCACTTCAAGTGTTCTGACTGACCTGAATATCTTTACCTTCCCTGCTGCTGATTTTTATTTACACCTTTTGGTTTTGTAGGGAGCAAAACCTAAGTTGAAGGTAATCCAGTTCACTTTGTTCCCAGTTTATTTTTTCAGGGAGAGATGTTAAAAAATAGGAAAGGAGATAGTTAAACCAGGTTGTACTTTTATCTGCTTTTTCTATAGTTTTTAGTAATATGTGGCAAGCAACCTGCTAAGTGTAGAATAGGGATTAGAACTGGATAGATAACTATGTGTTATGAATGCATAGTTTGTGGGTATTTCCTCAAAGCCAAATATTACAGCTGATCGTTTCAGCTAAAAAGCAGTAACAAATCAGAGAAATCACCCAGGTGGAGAAGAAACTTTCTGAGAATCATAAATCCTGGAGGTTGGTTCTGGAAAAAGGTGTCCTCAATTTGATGAGATGACTGAACGAAAAGGGAAGTTGTGATTCATAAAAGGTTAATAAGGGTTTAAATAAAATTGCTGCTCTTTTCTTCTACAGATGTTGCACATGCACCAGCTGTCTCAGTGCACACTGCAGATTTCATTCATATGCTCAGTTGTTTCAAATCAAACTGCAGAGTTCTTCTGTTTGTGCAAAAAGTGGCTTTTTGTTGTCATGTGCTGTAGGTGTCTTCATGCGCATCAGAGTTGTTTCAAATGCGTTTATGTGAAGCCAGGAGCCAGTATTCAGTTTGAACTTTTTCTTGTATAAGTGTAGAGGTTATAAAACACGTGACAGATTCAAATTTCAACCACTCAAGCAGATAATTTTAACTGACGTACCATTTTATAAACAAACTGTTTGACAGGCGTACATGCTGGGCAGAGTTGGGCTTATGACAGATGGTATTTGACCTTCTGTAAGAACTCGCCCCTTTTTTCACTCTTCAAGCATTTCTACATCAAGTTTAATTTTTAAACAATTTGCAGATTACTCTGACCTTTGGCTAACTGCCAGAACTACTTACATGTATTTTCTCCATTAAAGTCCATTGCATTTATTGTTCTGAAGCCACAGCGGTGTTCCTAATGTTTTAAGCTCTAACTGAAGAGTGAAAGGCTACAATTACATTATATACATGCATTACATACATTATATGTAGTTGAATATACTCTGTGCAATTCTTCATTTCGAAGCTTGTTTTATTTGTCCCCCTCAGCAGTTTAAGTATTGACACCAAAGGAAAGATTTGCATTATAGGCTGCTTGTCCACACATATGGGGTACATTGTTTTAAAGGCTTAATCAGAATATGTTCAATTTTAAGTATATTGTTGTATACTGTTGTAAAGGAAACAGACAAAACTGAAGCAATGCTTTATATGCACTCATAATTCATCATGAAAAACAATGCAGGACAGATTTATGTCAGTGAATAAATGATGATGTAAAAGCACTTTTTGTACTCTCAGAGAACCTATGAATCCTGTATTCAGTGGTCTTCTTATGTAGTCAAGCAAGCAAAAACAAAAAGTGTAACCAAATTTCAAAGGAATACAAGCAGCACAGGGACTGCACTGTTTGCCAGTTTTCAAGTTAAAGATATGAACAGCTAGCTCTACGCTGAAATGAGATCAGAGCCAAAGGGGAGAAGATGGAGACTGGGTGGTCATGGATTTGAAGTAGAATGTGAATGCATCAGATGGTATGAAATACTATTTTCATATGGTGTTATTGTGAATGTAAGATGTGCTGAAGGAAACACTGCTAAATGAGATTTCCAGCAAATAGTGAAATACCTCTCGTATAAAGTTATAAAAACAATAAATCACTGATAAATATTTTTCTAATTTATCCCCAAAATAATGAGAGAGTATTCTGTATACTGCAGTACTTGATGTGCCAAGGAAGACGATGTATAAAGGTTAAGTTTCAAAGTTTTGAATATATACATTTCATGCAACATTAAGTGTGAGTAAACATATTACAGAGATACATTATGTCTTGTGCAATAATTTTATGTTAGTTTGATATATTACTCAGATGATCACATTATTGTCAGTACATTGTGTTGCATGGTGTGAACTCCACATAATATTAACGGCATGCAACATTTCATCACTGGACCATGGTGTTCCACCTGCACAGTAAAGTACATACAAGTATTAAACACAACCTGTGCCAATTTAAACTTTCACTCTCAGCCACCGTTTTGGTTTATAAACCTGTTCTGTCAATTTTGAACGCTGTAAATATGAAATTATCAGTGTGTGTATATACAGGCTGTTTTTTCTTTTGTATAGCCGGCAGTACATGTAAAAACCTATGGTCTTTCTGTTGTTGGGTAGATTCATCTGCAGTATATGTGGCTGCTGCTTTGCCTCCTGCTTCACATTGAGAATGTGAGCTTTTGCAAAATGTTACACTTACATAAATGTAAAGTATCCCAATGGTGTCATAGCCAGACATGAGATGTTAATATATGTGTATTTTTACAATCAGCCGTATTTAATATGTTAAATGTGCAATTGAATGGAAATTAAATAAAATTAATGGGATTTCATAAACACTGTTCTTGTTTCTTCCATCACTATGTACAGTTTGTCTCTGTGTTATACAGTAGGGATTTTATTTTGTTGCACATTAGTCATAGTGTTCAATATATGATATTTCATATCTTTTAAAGTCCATTTAAAATCTCAAGGGACTGGTGGGCATTATGCTTCTGACTATTTTCAGTAAATGTAAGTCATTTCATTATGCAAAAATGTAAATTTATGAAACAGATCTCAAAAACAGGGGCAGTTGTGTAAAAATGAGTCATGTAGGGATCCTGTTACTCAACAGTCACCAACATGGGACAGTAAATAGAGCAGAGAGTGTGGATGATTAAGTTTCTCATTGCTGTAAGGCCAAAGACACCAATGCTGTAGACGCGTTGTCATAAGGAAAATAATCTTACAGTGAACTTCAATTTATGGCTAATGTGCAGCAAAATGTCACCCTCTATTGTCACTGGGGGGAAATTCATATGAATGAAACACTGAAACAAAACATATCAACAACTGATCACACTTCTCTTGCCTTTGGAGACTGGCAACCAAAAAAAGATGATTTGCCAAACAATATCACATAATGTCATGTTTGTCTCCTGCTGACTTGCGTTGTAAATATAGAAAATCAGAGGCTACGCTGAGAGACAAATACTTTGGAAACATGAGTAACTTCTCATATCAATTGTCAGACTACATTAGCACGGCTCTCGCCTCAAACAATGATAAAGGTCAGAGCTCTGTCACGGAAAGTTTGACACAATGCCAGTGTGAAGCGGAGCTGCCCTCTGCGAGTTGGCACTCATCCATCTGCATGAGTGACATGTAATCGGGCTATCAGCGTCATGTGCTTACAAACTGAATGAGCAGTTTCATGTATTGACCTGATGAGCTGGCACATCCCCAAATGGATTACTTCCAGCAGTGCAACCATTTGTTTGCAAAAAAATTCACAGCGGGCACCGATTTACATTTAATGGCACTCTTTTATATGAACTTATCCAAGCTCTCTTTCTGCTGTACAACTGAAGAAGAAAATTAGATTCATTGCCTAAGTGAACACAATATTCTGCTCTTTTTTAGTAATTGGCTGTTGCTGATGAGAGGTGGTCCTGTGTCTTTTGACAACAGCTCCATCTAGTGTTACTTTTGTGGCGACACACATCTTCCATGGAATTGCTGTTTTCTTAAAAGCTGAACTTTCTTTTTGTCATGAAGATAAAACAGGAAAACACAGACTAACTTGTTCATGACTGATGCAATCAAAACAGCGAATAGTTCACCATTGTTTAATGTGTAAGCCTGAGCATCAGTAGAATTTAATTTAAAGGTTATTTATTACATATTGAGATTTTTATTAGGTGATGCATATCTGTAAGATTACAAAGCGAAAGTAAATGTGGTGTTTACAGCTACAGATATGAACAGTGTTGATGGGAAAATGCGGCCAATCCATCATTTTTATTGTTTTGAAAATTTTCAGAGAGAAAAAAGGGAAGATTTCAGCACCCTACTCAGACTATTGTTCCGTCTAGTAGAAATTTATATTTCATATTTTAACTACTTCCAGCCACAAAACACAAAATAGTGCTGTTATTCTCTTCTAAATCAATTAGCATGAATTAGCATTAATATTCGTTTACTAAAATATTTGCAAGATATCTGTCGCTGCTGCAGTTCAATAGTAATAAAAATATCTGTAATAATTTCAGTTAAGTTTTCAGAAAATGATCACATATCTATACAAGATATACTGAAGGTATGGGCTACTCAGATATTTCCCAGTTTGTAAGCATTTATTCAGAAAAGTGTATTGATAATTTGATGTCCCTAGATGGGCCTTTAAATATAAAAGTCAGGATATATAACATCATAAAATAACAGAAAAGTTTACAAAAGAACAATAAAATACATGTTCACATAAAAACAAATAATTACACAAACCAGTTCAAAATAAGTTAATAAAAAACATGGCAAACTAAGAATGATTACAGCTCTGATTTGCTTTTAGCCAGCACTTGACCTTTGCAGAGAAGGGTTTTAAATCTGTGATTAATTTGATATCGGTGGGTAATGAATTCCAGAGTTTAGAGCCTCTAAAAGAGAAAGCTGACTGTCCAAATGTTGACTTACATTTTTGTATGCTACAGTTTCCATTCACCTTGCTTCTTGTTACTATGTTACATTATCTATGTTAATGATACCAGTGTTACTTGTTACTATTTCTGATGAAGTGTGTGTGAGAATACAACAAAACCAGCATTTGATTCCAGTGTTTGTGCTGTAGAATTTAAAAAAAAAAAAAAAAAAAAAAAAAACATGGCATGGCATGGGGCTAAAAAAAAAAAAAAAAAAAAAAAAAAACATGGCATGGCATGGGGCTAAAAAAAAAAGTCCTGGACTTGTAATTTAAAGGTTCAAAGTTTTCACCAAAATGTCAAGGCCACATTAAACAGGGAGATTGCTCAAGGCAGTTAGTATCATCCTCATTCAAATGAATGCATGTGCCATCTGTAGCACCACTTAATCTTAAATTAGTCTCATATTTGGCTTTACGGTCTTATTTTTAGCTCCGTCTACCAATTGGAGGATCTGGGCAGGAAATTATGCTACATAAATCATTCCTCTTTATTACATAACTAATGGATTTATACACTCTATAATACTAGATCTAGACAGGCCTTAAACCAAGTCTACATAAGATTTAAAAGATATATGTTATGAGGACCGGGCAGATCCTTACAAATGGAACTCCTTACAAGAGTAACACAAGTGCACACATGCACCTGCATCTGGTATCAGATTCGGTTACAGGTTTGTTATGTTTGGCAACATAATTTCTTTTTATGGCGCTTATCTCTATTGACATTTTTTTATGGATTTTTTACTGAAACACAGAAATGTGTCTGGTTAGCATTCAGGTAAGTGTTTGAAGTATTTCTGAAATAAATTTTGCTTAATCTGAATTGATGTATACATCACTTTGTGTGTAATTGAATAAAATGAGTTGGAGGTTTTTTTGGAAACTTCATTTATCACAATAAGAAATTCTTGTTCTGCAGTGATGATGATAGTGGCATGCTGAGGTGTGTGCTTGCATGTGTATGTCAAATGATAACAGAAAACACTTGTGTTTGCTCTGTTAGTTGCTCTTTATATTTCGTTTTTTTTGGACAATGCATTGGAGACTAAAGGATAAGAATGTTCTGGTCAGAGAGAAGGACTTGTCTTTTTTGACTATTTTTAGCCATGTTATGCCTATTTTTGAGATTGTACAGGAGAGAAATGGCCCGAAATCTGGTAAAAGAGAGAAATGAGGAATGACAAGTAGCAAATGTCGGCAGTTAGAATCAAGCTGAGGATGATGTGGTTCATCATCGGGTTCTTTCTTGACTGCAGAAACACTGCCACAAAGACTTTTCCAACAAAAATGTACTCTGCTTTGCATTCACTCCAGCATACAAAAAAGGGAAAACAGAGGTTCTGTTCCTGTCACAAAATAAAACCTTTTAAAACATGTCCTCTCTTAAACCTCGAGCCATTACTATTTCATAAAATATATCTGTTGACTTGCTTTGAAAGCATATTATTGTCGAAATCAGTAACTAACAAAAAAACTTCATTTTGAAAGCTTTCCTGAAATATTCTTCTTTGCTTCAAATCACTGCTGTGATGCAGCCAGATTCAAAGCCTGATTCGAGACAAAGGAGCAGAAAATTTGCCTTTGGGGACCAGCTCTCCTATATGTAACCTTTTTTAAAAAGACTCTGAGACACCTGAAGTAGTGACTACTTGCTGCCTCCGACCTAAGCATGCAGGATATTGACAAGTCAGCAGACTCAGTGGACAGATTGTACACACAAAGGGGGCTGAAAGTGTTGGTGACGATACAGCAGCATGATAAATATGTAGAGCAATGCTGGTCAGCTGTTTCAGGAGGTTAACATGACCTGTGTTTACATATAGGCTTCTTCTTGTGATGTGTGAACAAGTGTGTATAAAATCTTCAAATTTGTTAGATGGCGGTGGTCTTGTCATTGTCGGTCCTTTTAGACATGGCGGACCTTGTCACCCTGGTAACCAAAAAAATGGAGGAGAAACTTGTTACACATCTGAAAGAGTCTGTTTTGAACCACAATCTGTTTCTAAACATAACCAAGTAGTTTCATGTTGTTTTGAGGACTGAATCCTCCCAGACACCAACTGAAAATGGCAAAAAAAAAATTTTTTAAAAACCCTGAAAAATAAATCAACTACATCTAAAATGAATGTTTTCAGTCCTGTGGCTGATTTTTGCCATAACCATACCCTCTTTCTTAAAATACAGAAATTGTGGATCTTTACAATATCACATTTGCCAACAGCTGTTTCATGTATGTTGTTATGAAAGTCTGTGTAGTTATGCTGATGTGTTGCGTCAGTAATGATGTTCTCCTGGCCAAATGAACGTTTATGTTCTAGGCTTATTCACACTGGCAAGGCTACAGTAAAAAAAAACATTAAACACCAACTTTGGTTTCATTCAGCATTTCTTCTGGCTAAAAAACTGACTCGTTTACAACCTTTTTGATTGTCTGATCTCTCATTCTTGCCTTGTCTGGTTTTGTTGCACATGTCTGTACATCACAGCAGGACACTGTGATCGTTAGTGAGAAAACAAATATGTCCAAAACTGTTAAGATGGGACCAAACATGCTACAAACTGTGATTTTCCTTTGAAGCTGTGAGTCTCTGTGTTCCTAATGTTAGTGTATAAAATGGTAAAAACAAACAAACAAAAAAAAAACTGCTGGTCTAAACTACAGTGTATCATAGCGAGTCTGTGGCAGCCTGAGGGCTGAGTCTGTGTTTGCTTTCTTTTAGCCCAATCTCATATGCTCTTTATCTCTCTCTTTTGCTGCAGGCAGCGTCTGCACACACAGTGCTTTGTGTGACTGCAGCAGGCAGCGTCCATGACTTTGTTGTTGCTTCATCTTAAACCTGAAGCAAAAGAAAACCAAGACAGCAGGGATGGAGCTGGTCACATTGGTCATTATTTTGTTTAACCCTCACTCATCTAGTAAAAGGGTTAAAATGAACATTTTCTCTAATGTAATCCATGTTCATGTAGTAACAGATGTTCAACCTGGCAGCTGCACTCGACTACCTCAGTCATCTGTTAAGATCTTAACTGAATTATCTCTAATCTTAGCTCGTATTTGGTGCAGTGTGTTTTAAAATTCTCTTTAATCGTGATCACATTAGGAAAGGAAAGATTCTCTATTACTAGTTTTATTGCTGATTTCCATCATCATGAACACTGAGGACTGCTATCATTGGATATTATGACATGCAGAGACCCACCATCTTTGCGAGTTTAACTTTTTTCTTTAACATTGTCTTATAATTAAGCCTTATTGACAGTTTTGAAATTATGTACTATGTCACCACAGAATAGTGAGTAGCTTGCTGACAACTATTGACCACTGTTAGATTTGTTATAACAGTTCTCAAAGATTCATTCATAACTTAGTGCAGCTATTATTCAGTGACATGCTTTACTGCATTAGAGTGAATGGCTTTGCCAAAGTCATTTAAAATTATATATAGTTTTGGTTTCAGCTTCTGTATGCATTCAGCATATTTATGATAACACATGTGAAATTATTCATTACAGAACTGCACTGAGTGCTACAGTTCCAGTTTTGTAGATGTAGAGATAAACAACTCACAACAACTCTCTCACTGCTGCTCTATGTTTGGTGTCAGAAGTCAAAAATAATTTTCTTTGAATTGGAGTTGAACTTCTGTCACATGTCTCAGCTGGTATATATCTCCTGTGCATATTTGTGGTTTGAATGTTCCCTCTGAGGATGTTCCCTGTGATTTTTCATCCCTATCTGACTTTCTCTCATTTGCTTTTCAAAAGGAACAAACTCCAAAAGCTTCTGCCTTCACCCTACAATTTAGCCAAAATCAGTCTGAATTTTGACAAAATCATTCCAAAGGAAATAACCAATTACCTCCCCTAATTTACAATGTAAATAGCCTTGCTGCATTGGCACAGTTACTAACACTGTGCACCAGGCAGCAATGCTGCACCTCTTTCACTTTAATAGGCTAGACTGTGGCAGCAACTCAAAACTGCGTGAAAAGCAAGTGCAAAAAGGCAGATAAGAACACTATCAACACTTGTAGTGCCATATTTGTAAGACAAGGGTCATAGAGAAGTTCAGGCCAAAAACCAGCATGGAAGAAGGAAACACTGTGAGAAAGAAGGAAGCTGGCAGAGGGGACATCAATTACCAGAATGAAATGTTAAACTGTGCCAGCACTCTGAAAGTTTAAGTTGAGAATTAAATTCATTATCGGGGTGCTTCTGTGCTTCCATTACACCAGCTACTTTGGCTGGGTTAGTTTAAAAGCCCACCTGTCAATTTTATGAAGAAATAGCAGCACTCAGACAGATCTTGTCAGGATGCAAAAATAGCCCAAGGACAATACACTTGGAAGCCGAACCACATGAGGCATATGCAGCGAGGAATCAGAGACACGCAGAGTCAGATGAAGTGGGACGGCATGGCGGGAAAACCAGCCTCTCTGTCTGTGTCAGTGTGGAAAAAGAAGATTGGTCCACCAAAAAAGACCACCGAGTGCAAACAGCCGAGGGCCTAAAGTTGTGAACACAGCCCGAGACTTTATAAGACTTCTTTCAATTAGTGACACAAGTTCTGAGTTTTATAACTGTGGCCAAGATTTAGGTCTTTTCTACTTTAAAGAGCTGTGTTATTTTGCTGCGAGCCTGCTACAACTTTTGTATGAGCTTTAGCATGGATTTCAGTCATTAACAGACTCATTTAAATAGCTTCTCACCAGACTTGACTGTTCATTTGATGAATTGCTTTGACTTCTTCTGTCAGAGAAGCTCCTGAAGCAAAACGATAGATTAAAAAAAGAGCAACAGTTGGTGGTTTTCTATCAAATATAAAGTTATAAAAGGTTTGTGAAGCTTAAACATTCTGTTTGCTGATCTCTTGTACTTACCTGCCGCAAACCCTCCACTTTCACCCTCTTGTTAAAATGACTGAAGTCCAGTGGAGGAGAAACTGAGAGCTTAGCACAGGCTTTTTGCATAAACTCTTTATCATATCCTCATTTTACTACCTCTCTTGCCTTTATCTTCTAGTCCTCACTTTCTCATCCCATTTCCAGCATCTCGCTCCTCTCTCTCTCTCTCTCTCTCTCTCTCTCCCTCACACACACACACACACACACACACACACACACACACACACACACAGACATTCACACCCTCTATTCATTCTTTTTGCTCTCCTTGCAGGAACCAGGAAGTGACTCAGAGCCTGGGATCTTGGAATGAGGCCCCCAGTCACAGATGAGACAGAAGGCGCCTGGACCAAACTCTACAGAGCCTCCCCCTTTATTCTTTGTGTCAGTGTGAAAAGAAGATCCCCAAACCGCAACCAGCTGAGAGTTTAAAGCAACAACCCTAACATAGATTTTAGTACTTCTATGGTTTAGCGAAAATGATATCTGAGTTTGTGGTTATGGCCAAGATTTGTGTCTTACTTTTTCTACTTTTATGATCTGCTCCATCTCCGAAGTTGCTTTGAAAGATGTTTTTAGAAATGTTTCATCAGTGGTGATGCTTTTAACTTTAAAGATGCACCCACAAATCAGATCTCTGA
This sequence comes from Acanthochromis polyacanthus, assembly GCF_021347895.1. Taxonomy (NCBI): domain Eukaryota; kingdom Metazoa; phylum Chordata; class Actinopteri; family Pomacentridae; genus Acanthochromis; species Acanthochromis polyacanthus. The sequence continues at coordinate 18,432,917 of NC_067115.1, read as the reverse complement.
ATCTGCTCTCTGCTGACAGTGATTCTGTGTTGTTGTTGTTTTTTTTAATCCTTTTTTCTTGATTTCTAGATGCTTCTGAAAACATTTGAAGCCCACTTTTAGAGCTGCATACACTGTGTTTTTCTGTTGGATTGTTTGTGTAAACATATGTAATTGTCTTTTATTTTCAATGAAATATAAACTACAGATTGCTTTATTCTCTCCTAGGAAGTCGCTTAATTCTGCTCTTATTCAACATCACTGTATGTGTTAGTAGAAGCTTTCCTCTTTCAACAGCTGTTATCATCAGCGGTTCCAATTGGCTGCAGCCAGAGGAAGGTGTGGTCTGGACGGTCGATGTCGCATCCTTTGTTAAACCTGCAGTTAAATGTTGGATAGAAATCTGTAAAGACGCAGGAATCGTGTATGGTCGATACAGATGTTGTGATCGTAATTGTAGTTCTTGATAAAAGTGTGCATGTTCACGGAATGCGTCTCCAGAACGTTCTTCCTTTGATTCCCACCTGTAGCAGGATTGAGGACATGACCAGCCTGCTCAAAGGAGTGAAGTGAAAGCTGTGACCGAACTTGGATTCAACTCCGATTGTAAGTTTACGAGGAAAAAGAAGCACAAATGAAGCAGTGCTAAGGATCAGCACTCTTGATTCGGCAAAAGACGCGCCCCGCTTCCTTCTCACCATGATCACTGGCACCGTGCGCTCCTCGTCGTAAGCTGCTGTGGAGGATCCGCACATTATGAGACGCCATGGCATGGTGTGACCGAGGGGTTCAGACTCTGCTGGCCATCGTGGGGGCCTTCACCGCCTTCAGTCTCATGACCATCGCCATCGGCACTGACTACTGGCTCTACTCCCGGGCGTACATCTGCAACGCCACTAATGTCACCACCGACGAAACCCAGATGCAAACCAAGAAAGTCAAAGGCGACCTGACGCACTCCGGGCTGTGGAGGATCTGTTGTATCGAAGGTAAATTAAGTCCAATAAGTCTGTTTCTGCAAGTTTACAAACTTTCCCCTTGTATATCGAGAGCGCACGGTCATTTGTTGATCCAGCTGATGTGGTTTTCATTGCTGTCGTTTAGCGTGGAGGTGACAGTGTGTGCAGTGAGTAGAATAAACATATGTCCGAGCGAAAACATATATTTAAAAAAAAAACAAAACGCAGTCAGTTACTGCAAAAAGTGCGTGTTCAATCTTAGCAAATGAATGTTAGTTTGCGTGGATTCAGGACGCATCAATAATAGAAATCACCAAATGTGTTTCAACATCTTTATCGGGTGTTTTTCTGTCTTTAAATGCAATTGTCTTCAATAAGTTACAAGACCATTGTGTCTTCCATGAAATAAAAAATGGGTGGAAACTGCTTCGTGTTGCGCGCAAAGGGGGTACTGTGTGTGCGTAATGAATGCAACCCTCTAAATTATTCAGTCCCCCAGAAAGGACAAAACGATGATCAGATCATGACATGAATTACGCGCAAACACCTCTCACGTTTTAGTCTAATTTGCTTGCACAGTAATAATTTAAGGGCTGATCCTAATTTTCTCATCAGTGCATGAGAAGTTCTTCCCCTAAATTGTGCTGTAATAAGTTTGAGCTACAGAAGATGTGATCTTGTTTTCGCAAGCGACTGACTTGTTGGTTCCGGAGATTTTGGTGGTTTTCTCAGCTGTTCTGCAGCTCGCACGTAATCCTCAACACAAACACGCCTGAGGAAGTTCTAGGGTTGGGGTTTCTTAGGCTGGGAGAACAGGCCGGCGTTGTTTGGACACGGCTGCACACCATTGCGCGCGACTGCTCATCGGAAAGAAGCCAAATCGATGAAATCAATCAGTTGATCCGTGAAAGGAGACACGAGTGACGTATTCCAACACCTCTGTCTGCTGGGGAGCTGTTCATGATTACTGGTGCTGAAATCCTCACCAGGGATGTTTCTTTTAAGTAAAAAGCTGACTGAATAGTTACTGTAAATGCATGAATAACTTTGCCAAACAGGTCAGATGCAGAAGGCCAGTCCTGCCACAGTTTATCCTGGAAATATCAAGTTGTTGATATTTTCATTACAGAACTCCACACAAAAGATTTCTATAGATTTTGATTTGACCACATTCTCCACATTTGCCCACAAGCGCTAATTCTGCATGTTTATACAGGTTTACTCATGTTTTACAGGCAAACAGATGTTGCAGTTGCAGTCAAAAGAAAAAGAAATCCAAATGTTTTGTACTGCAAATGCACTGTGCAGATTACAGTCATGTCAAATAATAATCATACCACAGAGTAAGGAATAAAGACTGTCACTACGGCTTTTATTTTCTCGATGATCAGAATAAAATACATCAAAAGGAGACATAAATTATTCTAATCCCCAAACTGTGGAGCATTTACATGAACTTACAACTTGTGAAAGAAGGACATTTGAATCTTCTTTTTGTCTCCTTTTGTCATAAATGTGCCATCTTTGGAGACACACAGAGCACTGACAGTGTTTGGGGTGTGAGGGTTCAATGGAAGAGGAAACTGTTTCTGTTTCTGTCTTGCATACTGATGAAGGCAGCGATCGTGGAACTCGCACTCCAGGCACTAACTCCATGCTGCTGCTGCTTTATTGGAATTTCATGTGAAAATTGCATTGCTATTTATAGTTTTCCTGTAAAGTTAATCAAAAGGCACATTCTCTCTCTTCTTGGAGTGTACGTTGCTCTTCACCATGTCTCGTATCTCCCAAAATCCTCTCACTCCCTGCTTTTACTGTTGGAAGGATTATACATACGGAAATGTTTCACACATTCTCTTGCTTTTTTTGTCAAGTTCTCTCATCACATTAGCATTTTTTACTGTATTATGGTGACAATTCATCCAAGGGGCCTCTAGTGGCACACCTGTAGCTGCCCCTGTGACCTTAGCTTAGTCAAAATTCTCATGTGGGGATTGAGTCTTAGAGGGATTTACAAACAAAAAGCCACTTAATCTGCACTCTTTAACTTGATTTGCACTTTTTTTTTTCAAAATACATTCCTCAAATGTCAACAAAGTAAAATTTTTCTGTCGATTCCTGCCAACTTTGTGTATGTTGTCCCTTTGTTGTGATTGATTAGTTTATTCAGGTTAAGTTTTCACAGTATGAATTCTAAATAGCTATGTTAGATTAAAAAAAAAGAACTATGAATGATCAGTAAGGCTCGGGAGATACTGGCAAACCTCACTGAAGAAATGACGCTCGTCTCTATGTGCCATACAGTCATCTGTGTGTAATGTCGTGCATGAAGGTGCACACTGGTGGAAAATGAACCTTTTTAAAGCAAACCAAGTATCACTCCACGGCCAGTCATGCTGAAGTACAACAAGAACTCTAACTTAAGGAACTTGTGTTGGATTCAAGCAAACATTTAGTCCATCTTAAAATGGCCATTTGCTTTTAACCATCTTTTTCTTTTCTGTAGGTGATTCTTGAGCTTCTCTGCATCATAAAGGCTGCTTTCTGGTTTTGTGGCTTTGTTTGTGTGTGTGTGTGTGTGTGTGTGTGTGTGTGTGTGTGTGTGTGTGTGTGTGTGTGTGTGTGTGTGTGTGTGTGTGTGTGTGTGTGTGTGTGTGTTAGCCTTGAATGCATTAGTAAGATGTCAAAGGCGTCCTCTGAGAAGCGAAGCTAGAAATGTGATTCTGGGTTGCTGGGGGAAGGTTGCTATGGTGAAGCTATGCTGAGTAATAAAAGATGGGCTCTGGTCTCTTAGACAGATGGGCTCTGGGGAGATACCTCCCCTAGTCATCTCTGTCTCTATCTCTCTCCTCTATCCTTTTACAGTCATTCCCCTGATTATTTCCTCACTGGCCTTCTGTGTTTTGATCCAAAGAGTGTTCTTAAAAATCCCACTGAAATGAGGTTAAAGAGGGAAAACAATTTAGACACAGGAGGTGTGTGGATTTTTGAGGCATAATAGTGGTAAGAGAGATCAGTGTTGGAGGGAAAAAGACAGAGAACAAGTGTTGAAATAGACTGAAAGAGTGACGTTGAGAAAGTGGAGGCGACAGACTGACTCTGGTGTGTTTCATCACTTTATCCCTGCTTTTCTTTAATTCTCATTCGCAGTTATCTCAGACCTTACCCGTGAAAAAATGTGAATTTCCCAGACAAGTGACACATCAGAATGGTGGTCTGGCGGCTACAATGAAATAAATTAAGCATACTGAGTTTGAAATATACACTGTGCCTCGCTTGTGTTTTGTTTGCACTCATTGGGTCACGTTTCGTGTATTGTTGTAGAGCAACAAATACACACTGAATGCATTTCCTACCCTATGAAACATTTATTCCCCAAAATGTGTAACTCATCCAAATGAGCTGCTTCTCACAAAACGCCATTCAGTCAGATGGTGCATAGAGCCACTCAGGCATGGAAGAAACAGTCAGGGGTTGCAGCTAATCAGCCGCACTGATTTTTGATTTTACAGCTACAGCTCCATTCACTGCTGGTCAGACTCACAACATATGGTGCACATCTCCTCACTGACGTCACTGGAAGACTTGTTTCCAGTATTCATAGAAGCACATTTAGCCAAGGCTGAATGAGTGAACAGTTACATATAGATATCTGGAGATCCCCTTTAAATTCAAAGTTTCTTCTTGAAAACATTGGGCCACTTTTTAAAATATTTAAAATGTTCCATTGTCTTCAGGATAGAAGGCAACTGAATTTCTCTTTTTTGTTTGTGAAAACGCTTCCCCTCTCATCCAAGAAGGTTCCTCACTTATAACTGAAGGACCTTCTTGGCTCCTAGAGACTCTATACAGACAAATAACTTCATTATTTACATCCAGTTTTACCAGTTTTTGTTGAGTTTAATTGTGTTCCTCAATTCTAACTGGAAAAGCTCTAGCAGTTCTCAGTGCTGAGAAAGTCTCTTCAGTGAGAGGTGAAACATTTTCAGGAACCAAGAAGAGAAGTCCAGTTTTCTTCTACTAAAGGTCTACCATGACTTGGAGAATCTACACAGAGAAAATCTGTCATAATTAACATGCAAGTTTGCTAGCTTTGACTGGTTTAATTGCATCACTGATGGGAAAATCAAAGGATCAGTGGTCTGTCACAAACAAGAAAAAAAAGACTTTTTAGTGTAAGTAGAGGTCAAAAACTGCCCGAAGAACAGAAAGAAACAGATATACCACACCACTGAGAACTGTTCAACTGAAAACATTTAAAAAAACATCAGATTCAGATTCTCTATGAAGTCATTTGAAATTATTCATACAAACAAATCTATGTTTACATCTTTAATTCATGTTATTTTTTTTAAATCTTGAAATTGAATCAACCAACAGAAGTTGCACACTTTGTCTTCAAGCCTGACCATTAGCTGGCATGGAATATGATTACATTAGCAATTTGGAATTTCCATGTTTTAAGGAATAAGAGAAGATGACATTTTATTAATCCAACAAGTCCTCAAATTCATACGACCACATCGGTCGTATGTAACCTGCACCGGAATGAGAGCGTATTTACATTAGCATCCCTACGGGGAAAAGGAACACATTACGGGATTTAATTGGAGAAACGGCTTTTCCCTCGCGAAACAGCTTTTTCCTCACTTTCCCAGCACGGGGTTAGGGTTATGGTTAGGGTTAGGCTGAGGGAAAGGGATAGGGATAGTGTTAGATAAAAGTTTGTTCATGGTGATGTTTCACCTGCGACACCGGAGTGTCGATATTTACTCAACCGCCAGAGGTCGCGTAGTCAAAACGTAACACTCAGTCGTAATACGGGCGTGTACAGACGACCTATGTGGTCGTTTTTGGTTTGAGGACAGGCTGTATTAAACCCAAAGGAAATTCTTGTGGCAGATGTTGTTTAGAGAAAAACTAATGACACAATGTGCGGAATGCAGTGGCCTAAAGTAAAAATCAAGAAGATATAAATGTTATACATAACTAAAATTACTGAAATTAGTGAGATAAAATAAAAATGAAACTGAATATTATATTGCACCCTAAAAAAATCATTAAAAATTAAACATTGCACATATTGATGATTCTGTACATGAAAGTGACATATTACAAATGTAATCAAAATGCTGCAGATGAAAATTAAATATTGCACATTAAACTAAAATATTACACATGAGAAACGTTAATCTGTGATTCTAAATTGTCCGCAGGTGTGAATGTGAGTCTGATGGTTTGCGTATGTAGCCCTGCAATAGACTGGCGTCCTGTCCAGAGTGTCAGCTGGGATAGGCTCCAACACCCCCGTGACTCTACAGAGGATTGAGTATTGTATTGATTGATTGTATAGATAATGGATGGATGGATGAAATATGAGAGTGCTTTTATGCTGTTACATTCTTTCTAACAGCATATGAGTGTATGTGAGAAAATCTAAGTCGTCCAGTCTAGTCAGTTTTATTTGACAAGACGTAACTTCAAGCTGTGTCTAGTTAGTGCTTATGCATCATAATGCGTTTGCTGCTAACACATGCAAAGGCGTGTTACAGGTGTTTAATGTAGCACCACAGAAGCTAAAACAGTAACAAAGGCAGACTTGAAAGGACATGGCAGGAGTCAGACTTTTAATTCAAAGCTTTAACCTTTCAATATTCATAATCCTCCAATGTTTTATTCTCTTAAAAGTGGAGGGAAGATTTTCTCAGTGAAGAGACCGAGATCTTTGAATAGAAGGTGCCTGAGGGCTTGAGAACTTCAGAACCTCAGATCCACAGCAGTCTGTCCTCAAATGGATTCTGACATGGTTAGAGGTGAAAACAGGACACTTGAGCACAAGCGTGGATATTATTTGTCCAGAAAAACAACAGCAAATCACTCAATTTTTCTACAACGCATTTGTCTCATTATACTAGTTGCTTGCTGACTGAACGGTCGATGGGTAGATCCTTTTAAACTCTCCGTCTTCTCATGTCAAACTACATTAAGGAGACAGTATTTTCCCCATTACCGCTGTCATTTCGTACCTGCACAGACTGTTGCTGCCATCAGTCACATTCACACTCAGCATGCTTTTGGCTTCTCCACAGGTATCAACAAAGGAAGCTGCTTTCGTATCAATCATTTTCCAGAGGATAACGACTACGATACAGACAGCTCAGAGTACATCTTACGTAAGTCGCTGCAACCTCTTCTTCTTCAAACACTTCAACCCCTTAATCCTCTCTTTTTTATCCTGAGCGGTGATGGAGTTATCACAAGGCTACTTAATGTGTCACGACATCTCTATCCGCTCCCCATAAAAGCCTGATGTCATGACAGTAATTGGAGCCACGGAGATGATAAAGTGTGCTGAGTGAAGGGGCTTGTCTAAAGAAACGGTCGTAGTTGACAGATATAAGAGCACATTTCATTTTGGCCAAAGCGTTGTAGGTAATAAATAACCTCTTCAACGGACTGAAGATTGTCTCAACACTGTGGGTAGCCAATGCTATTGTAGCCTAATCCGTTTGTGTATTTTGTTTGAGGCTTCAGCTCAGCCTCACTCAGCATGCTATATCTCGTGTATAGTTTGATTTCCTTTACCCTGAGGCAGCCGTTCCCATTTATACTGTTGTCTACATTGATGAATTTCATTAAGCTCAGGGAATGTAAATAACACTCACTCACTTGGTCACTGTTACGGAGCTACTTCTGCAAATTAGGTCTCAGTATTTATCTTAGTATGCGTAGAAACATTCATTTCTTAAATCTCAAGTTTCCTCCTTTTTTTTTTTCACTTGTGGCGTGTTGGGCAGGTCTTCCATATGCTGCTATTTCAGGAGCATTTAGCTGCACAGAAATTACTTTAACAAGAAGTGTGGGTGGCACAGCACTATGCATGTATTATAGTGGTTATGCTTCTTATTGAATCATGCCAGATAGAGTATTCCTTCTGTGATAATTGAATGCAGTCTGAATTCTCTCCATTGTGTAGCAACAAATGATTCTATTACTGAGCAAATACTTTGTATCTGAATTATAATCAAGTGAAAAGATAACAGTAACACATGATGAATGAACAAATGATGCTTGGAATAATTTTAATAAAAGAATTAATTACTGTCCAGTGAAACTTAACCAATATCGGACATTGAGGCCGTGTTGAAATATGAAAATTCAACTCTGATTACAGTGGATTGGTAAACGGCCTGTGCTTACACAGAGCTTTTCTACCTTAGGTGGACTCAGAGCACTTTACAGTGTGTTTCTCATTCACATACAAGGTACTTCCCTCCCTACAGGTCTTGCCCAGAGACACTCTGAAATATCGAGGTTCGGGGGATTGAACTGTCAACTTTGAGATTTTTTGCAAGAAATCTGGCATTTTTTTATTACAGAAAGAACAAAAAACAACATATACAAAATAAATAAATAAATAAAATACACAGAAAGCTATTATATAGCAGCACCCTTGATTAGGACTACTATATTTTATTATCAAAAAGTTATAGGATATTTACAATATAAACAGTACACGCTTACATAGCATGTTGCTAGCCTAAGCTAAGTTCTACAGAGCACTTAAAAATGTGTTTCTTATTTGCCAGTTCACACACCTATGACTGCAGAGGTCAGAGGCCATCAGGAGCATTTTGCATTCCACTGTTTTTGCCAAGGAAGCGCTTCAGTACATGGAGGGGCCAGAGATCGAACCACCAACCTCACGTTTAGTGGACAACCTTTTATGTCATGTTACTTGACATGTTCCTGAGCAAAGCCAGTGCCACTGGAGCCGGAGTTGTACAACACTGTTTGGATGGGTGGTAAATGTCAAATCAACAACATACAGTAATATTGATGTCCTACCAGCACTCCAATATGGCAGCCAACCAGGACTGTCCTGGTATGCCCAGCAGCCAGAACACTTGCCAGCCAACGCATCTGTGTGTGCCAATATCAGTATATCTGTGAGCGAGTGACATTGTGCAGCCCCCCGTTTATTGCTTGGCCTCTACTTATCAAGTAATGTAAATTCCCATTTGTACTGAGAGGAAGGCTTCACTGTCTCTATCTTGTATGAACAGGTATAGTTCGTGCATCAAGCCTATTCCCCATCCTCAGCACCATCCTTCTCATGTTGGGCGGCCTGTGTGTCGGAGTTGGACGCATCTACAGCAGCAAGAACAACATCCTGCTCAGTGCAGGCATCCTGTTTGTGGCTGCAGGTAGGACCAGACTGTACAGAGCACCACAGCTAGAAACACAAATAGATTTTGTGCAGTGTCACATACTGAAAGGAGAAGGACATCAATTCAGTTCACTTCAGTGTTTTTCATATAATGCCAATTCATGGCAAGTCAGGGTGTTTTGCAAAGTAAGCTCAACGTCTTACAATATTATAGAGCAGCACTTTTGCAACAGCAGCCTTGGTAAACAGAGTGTGAAGGTTTCCCTTCAGTCTCCATGTTACAAAGCAACTGTGGTTGTTTCAATTTCTTTTAAAGGCTTCCTTATTTTTTTATGTATTCTTAATCCTCGTAGTGGAGCTTTGTCACATCCACGAGTGATGTGACACAGTGGGAAAACTGCACATTCACTGTATCATAATCTTTCGGGTTTATAAATCCACAGCAAGTTTTCCAGTCATTGTGTCTTTAAAAAAATCATCAAAATGACACCATTTATCAGAACCAGAAACTGTAAAAAGAATTGTTGGATTTTCAACTTTCTGACTGTATTTGAACTTCTCATCTGTCATGTGTTGTTGTAGAAGGAAAACAAACCAATTCTAAGCTTAAAATCATGATATTTCATCTAAATCACTTTACTCCGTATGTCACAATTTAAAAACTGCCAAAAATAGATCAATTGTCCGAGACAGATTCTATTTAAAGCCAAAGCATCTGTGCTCCTCAATGCAATCAGAAAACCATTACTGACTCATCTATGACCAGCACTCATGTGACACAAATTCAAGGACTTTTGGCTGAACTAGGCTAAACTGCAGGCCATGTTAAATATCGACATGACATGGAGCCCCTATTTTTTCAATTGCTGGTAGCACATGTGAGTACTTGAAGAAAGTTGTACTATTAATTCTGTTTTTTTCCCAAAATAAGTTAGTAAGAAACTCAATTTTTGTTTTTGTTTGTTTCTTTTTTCAGTTTATGGCATTATAACTTTGTTCTACTGTACAAAAGATATTGTTCATCTTTGAGTTCTCTCTACTTCTAGCCATTGTTGTGCTGTTTTTAGAGTTGCAAAATAAAATGTTAGAAGCAAAAAATGCCCAGAAATTACTCTCAGGGCAAACATTGCATTTAGTTACCTGAGCATTAACATCTCTCACTACATCTTTCCTTCTCTTGTCTTCAGGCCTGAGCAACATCATTGGCATCATTGTCTACATCTCCAGCAATGCTGGAGATCCCAGTGACAAGAAAGACGAGGACAAGAAGAACCAGTACAACTACGGCTGGTCCTTCTATTTCGGTGCCCTCTCTTTCATCGTGGCCGAGTCAGTGGGTGTCCTTGCAGTCAACATATACATCGAGAAAAACAAAGAGACGCGCTTCAAAGCCAAACGTGACTTCATCAAAACCACCTCATCCTCTTCACCGTACTCTCGCATACCAAGTTACCGCTACAGACGAAGGCGCTCACGCTCCAGTTCGAGGTCAACCGACCGGTCTCGCGATACATCCCCGGTGGGAATGAAGATTGGTGGAGGAAGTGGAGGGGGAGGAGGGCTGGGAATGGGTTTGCCAATGGGGGATGTATCCCTGTACACCCTCAGCAGGGACCCTTTAAAGAGGGGGAGTGGGACTGCAGGCCCGTACAGCCCCGAGAGGGACTCTGGGTTTCTACAAGTCCACAACTGCTTCCAGAAAGATGTGAAAGATGGAGTGAACCGGAGGACCACGCCAGTATGAGGTCAGGAGTCTATTGTTGTGTTAAACAATAAGCTTGATGGAACACATTAGATGCCATACAGTTGATGAGAATGGACAATTCCTCCCCGGGACTGTTTACATGGTAGCAATGTTGAAAGGTCAGAGCTCAGAATAGGTTTTCTCACATCTGAGACAGAAAAGTGCAAGTGTTTCATTTTGGGAAGGAGGAAAACTGATATCAAAGACATTTTCTTTGATAGGACTCTTTAAATCCTGTTGGGAGAATTTTGGAGAAATGTTTGAGCAGTTTGGTTTTAAAAAATAATACCTGCTATTGGAAAAGAAGGAATTTCAGCTCTTGTAGAAAGCCTGAATCTTTTACTTGTGCTGGTGTCCTTTAAAGGCAGTCCCTCAGTGACTCAGCCTAGTAAGAGGATTAACCTTTAATAGACTTTGTGCTCAACATATTAAAGATTCAGAATATTGAGCTTATGGTAAAGATGTTTTTCTTCTGAATTAGTGTTTTGAAATGGAAAGTGATTTGTGTGATTGTTATCAGAGTATTATTGTAATGTACTTGTTTGTAACTTAACACAAATGGTGCTAACGTAATCAGTTCACCTTTGATAATCTTAAGCCTTCTCAACTCCCATTTAAACACTTGTATTGTATCTCAGTAACCTCTCTCAAACTTATTTGTAAGTTATATGATAAATGTATGTGTTGCAGTATGTGAGTGTGCGTTATGGCTTTGAAACACTGCCACACTATGACACATTCATACTATGAATATGGATATCTGTAGATATGTATTAACAGTAACGCCAAGGCACGTCAGAACATTCCAGTATGCTGTGAGTTGATTAGTGTAGACTTTATTTGTACAGTCAGTGTAGTTTACTCTCTATTCACTCAGGGACGATGTAGAGAACAAATTAATTCTTTACCGAAGCCAGACAGACTGTTGAGGTTGGCCTATGTGTAAAAGCTGAGGTTAGATCATGCTTTGTGTGTGTTGCAGTTAATTAACATGAGTCTTGTTTCTGCATTTACTGCCTTTGTATTCAAAGATTTGTTTTTGTCTGGTACAGAATTTTGATCATGCTGCAAGAAAATACACTTGTAGCCACTTGTAGATTCATATTTAAAGGATTTCTGTATTCCTACTGCTCTACAGCAAGAGGAATTGTTTGAAAAGTATCAATTTTCAATGAACTGACAAGAAACAATAAATAATAATTTGTGTCAGGATGTATTTCTGTGGCTTTGTTTGGCAACTTTTGCAGAATGGATATTTTAAAAACTGGCAAATGATATGTGTACAGATCCAGTTATTCTTTTCGGTGCGTAACTCTCGAGGACAAACTCCTTTAGTGAAAATGATTTCTTATGGCTGCAGCTCACTTATTTATGATATAGGTCACTCTATCACAAATCGTCAAATTTCTGCTCAACCCCTTAACAAATAGTCCTTCAGAAATCCACGAGCCTCTCCACTGACTGTGGAAGCAAATTCCAAACCTCTGCTTCATAATTACAGATAAGTTTACTTGTACTTTAATGCAAAATACAAGCTGAGAATTGATCCATAGAGACAACATGGCGTTTTGTTTTCCCTCATAGAGGACATATTTAGGTAATGACGCAGGGTTGATGGGCCTGTTATGTTCTGCTATGAAACTGCATAGCAGACAGTCGGTCAACCACAGGGTGTTAAAGGAAATCGGCATCAGCCAACTTAATGCTTGACTGAACTAACAGGCTCCCAGATGCTCATCCAGACTTCGAAAAGCTTGTCTTCTTGTCTCCAAACAAGAGCTGGAGTTAAAGTGAGTGTTGTGTGTGTATGGAGTGCTGGTAGAAGTTCAAATTACTCGTTTTTGTTACAGTGCACGCTTGGCTGGCTTCCATATCTGCTTCATGGTTTGTTTCCCAGTTGAATATTTCCAGCAGAAGCTGCAATTGGCTTAATTTGGCTGCTGGTTTGTGAATCACGGTCAGAGAGGATGCCGTGTGTGCTTCACCATACAAGGCCATGAGAGGACATGCAGTAGGTTACGGCTCTCCCAACTATAGTTGACATTTAAATCAGTGATCCGGACAAGGAGATGCCTTGAATTATAATGGACTTATTTCCACTCTGCATGTCAGTGATGTATTTCTGTTATGCAAAACTTGTTTGATGACCTTGTTTCCCATTCTGGACCTGAATTTGAGCAATTCTTCTTTACCCTTCTCCCTACCCATCACCCGAGCTGTTACAACCTGTGAATTTGAATGCTATGGGCCATCACTGATATTTTCATCCACAATAAAGCTGCTCCCCCTCCCCACCATAGTGTGCCAAGGAAACAGTTCCTCTAAAAATTGAGAGGAAAATGGCGGGGTCATCTTCCCATGCAGTTGCAGGACTGGCGTTAGCAGTGGTAGCTCGCTGTGCAGGACGATTTAACGCTTCACGGCTTCAACTCATCTTCTGTCTTTGAAACAGCTGAAGATACCAGCTCACACCGAAGCTATCTTTAAACTAAATCTGATACACATGATGCCAAAACAAAACATTAACACCCAGCAATGGTTTATTTAACTCGGATAAAGCAGCTATAATTGTTAGAATCAGAATCCTGCAAAGCCACCAGTGGAGAGGACAACACCGAACACCATGTTGATGCTTGGAGAGCAATTTCCTTCACAAATATGAGGGAATCAGAAACACAAGTCTCATATAATAACTTTATTAGCACAGCATGTATTTTGAGGCTATAGAACTAGTGTGAAAGTCAGATGCAATTTCTCCCCATGAGATCTACGCAGCTTGTTTCCTTGTTTATGTGAATTACAGCATCATTAGCTGCAGCATCTGCCTGTTATCTAAAACTAGTAACCTCAATGACAGTATCCTGAGGGCAATTAAGTGACAAATATTGTGCAAGAACAGCACTGTATACAACCCTGTCAATTTCCACTTCTTAGAATGTTTACTGACAAATAACATACCTAAATTAAGAAATAATATTCTGTACTTTTGGCAACCAGTTCTCAGCTGTAAACCAGAAACATCATAGGGTTCTGTGTACTGATCAGTCTAAATCAAAATGAGTACTACCCAATACACAGTGAACAACAATCTGTACCCTTGATCTGTGGTAAAATAATCTGAAATGTTCTGTGCAGTAATGTAAATTTTAAAATACAACAAAATACAGGAAGCAGCACTCTATACATTTAATAGTAAACCTGAGAAAAATAATAAACAGTAACAATACTCCAAATTCTTAAATACAATAAAATACAATACAATAAGCAACACTATACATTTAACAATAAACCTGAGAACAATATTAAACAGTAGCAATAGTCCATATTCTTAAGTCATTTAATAGAGCACGGCTCAGCAAACATCAGTGTTCTGCATAGAAATCACAAAAAGCTGCTCTCAGTAATCTTTTACAGTGAGCAGATGTTCTTGTGTTGCAGGTCCATGGTCCAGACGTGGCCATCGAACAGGCCGGGGAGGTCTGGCACCGTGGACTTCCTGGAGCACCTCCTCTTTTTGCATACTTTATTTCCATCCCATATGAAGAATGCAAGGAGGAGGAGGAGACTCACATCCTCATTGTAGAGGGCTTCCTGCTTCACACCTACAGGCCTTTGATGGACGTGTTAAACGTGAGTCTCCTCCGTCGGACTTCAGGACCATCTCTGTGTCCAGGGTGTTATTAACCACATGAGACTTCTCAAACTTCACCGGGTTCTTCAGCAACGCATAGCTCGTACTTATCATGGTGTCCATGTCAGACCAGTGATGACATCGTACTGCTTTAAACCATCTTTACCAACTTCAATCTGATCTTGGGGCTTGAAGAAGTCATCCTGATGGACCACACAGCAGTTGGGCAGGTTCTTGATCAGGCGGTTGGTGAGGATGGTTTTTCCTCCATTGGTTATGCCGCCGATGCCAATGATGTACTTCATGTTCTCGGATTGGTCAAAGCTTGGAAAAAGGGTCAAAAACATCAACAAAAGCCAGGTCAGGAGTGATCTGACGTGGAAGAAAACTGAAAAAGAGAAGGCTGCAGCAGGAAATGTCAACTACTCGAGTCCTCCATGACACTTGAGTTTAGTGCGTAAGGTAAGAGCAGAAAGGGAGCTGCCACTCGGACGCGGTTCTTCCACCGAGAGAGGACCTCTTTCTGTTGTTGCTGCTACATATACTGCCCTAGTTGAGGCTTTAGGTGGAATATTCCTTTTAACCAGCCCCTCAGGTCTCTTTGAGGATTTTGGATGGAATACTCAGTTAAACCAACATTTTAGGTGCATGTCCAGGGATTTTTGGTGGAATGTTCCTTTAAGGTGGATGTGTGAGGACCTTGTAGGTGGAATACTTCCTGAAACTAACAGAAACGTACTAAGAAACTTTTAAAACTTCAGCCCTCAGACTGACTGAAGGTTCAAACTAACACAGACCTACTCATGAACTTTGAAGATATCCGTCCTTGGACTGAATGAAAGTTAAATCTAACAGAGATCTACTGTGGGACTTAGAAAATTTCAGCCCTCAGACTGTGTGAAAGCTCAGGGGCCTGTATATAAATAAGCTGCACATCCACAGCATTTTACGCAGCGCCGGCCTGCAGTCTTTTCACTGCTGTGCGTCAGGGTGAATGAATCATGTGTTGACCCAGGCCACCCTGCCACTAAATTTGTTATGATCATGTCTGATGTACAAATAATTTGTACACTGATTGAATGTGCATTTTTTGGGTTTACATAGACAAATTCATTTTCACTCGGAGCCCTTACAGCAACATGAGTGCAGTCAGTTACGCCGATTACATTTGGGAAACCGGACATTGCTGCAAATTGCCGTTTGTGTTGGCCTGTTCACCCACAGTGTAAGTAAACCTGATGTATTGACTGGTCATGTTTATAATGTCATCCAAAACAGCTGGTATTATTGCGCTGAGGGATGGTTGTGATATCCCAGACCTAAAGGACATCATTTAACTGTATATCAGATCTATCTATCTATCTATATATATATATATATATATATATATATATATATATATATATGTATATATATATATATATATATATATATATAAATATATATATATATCACATAGGATTTAGACAACAAATGTAACCTCATATATTCTTCATATAAAACACATACCTGTCGGCCAATTCCCGCTGGAAGGAGCCGGTGTCGCCAGAAACCCCTGAGTCGTCAGCTCCTGTGTCTGTACCGGGATGGCGTGGTTTGGGCGGGTGGGTCGGTCTAAGACGGCCCAGTTCAGCACATAGATCCAAGAGTACTGCTCTAGGGAATCTGAATCGGCTTATTAGCCAGTCATCGTCATGGGCCAGGAAATCCCCGTGATCCCTAAAATCTCTCTCCATTCTTAACATGATCTTCCAGCAATGCCAGCGCATCCATTGTGCCACATTACGCACGACTGTCACTCGCTATTTATCGGCTTGATCAGCGATTGGACTGATTGTCACATGCCTTTTCCAAATTAGTAATCAATTAGTGCCACTCACCGCTCTATATCATTTGAAGATGGAAGTTTGAAATATGAACATAGTTCTGCAAATACAGTTGTAGGTCGAATGGCGTACATATGAACATCTACAACAATGAGGGTTTATGATTATCAGGCTCTACAAGTCTAATATGTGATAACAATAAAGGTTTGAGATCAATCTGGTTTCAATTCACCACTTCACCCTCCGGCACTGCCGTTCCCTCGGTCTCCAAAATGTGCTTAAGCAAGCATCAAAGTTGGCGCACCGGCGTGCACATTCTCACGCCAAGTTTGTTTTTAGAAATTACAACATACACAGCGTACGCCACTTTCTATGCAAAGGTTGTGATTTACGTCACTTCCTAGCCCTGTTTTGTGCGTATGCAAGCATCAAGCATCAAGGTTGGCGCACCGGTGCGCACATTCTCATGCCAAGTTTGTTTTTATAAATCACAACCTTTCCGTAGAAAGTGACGTACGCCACTTTCTAGCCCTGTTCCGTGCGTGTGCAACCTTTATAAATGTACTCTTTCACCATGTTCTAACTGATAGATCATTTTTTATGTTAAAATAGCTGCACTTCCTTTGTATATTTGGTTGTTTCTTATGTTGCTGCTGTTTCATTGCAATTATATTTTAATAATATCACTTTAAATACAGATAACTGAAAAGAAAAAAACTTGCTCTGGAATACTCAATGAACTGATACGTTAAACTGAATAAGAATTCTTAATAATATAAAATGTAACTGACTGAGCTGTATTAATTAAATCGAGATATTTAAAATTGAAAGAAACACAACATTCACTGAAAGATTTCAGTCAATTAAACCTTAAATTCATTTACCTAAGAAAACCATCCTTTAATGTCTTACCGTGAAGTGACTAACATTTTTTTTAAAATATAGCTGCAAAGTAAAAGTTTCACACTAAAGATGAATCACTGATGAACATTTAATGGCATTAACTCAATTATTATGAGGAAACATAAATCCATTTCTAATATTTCTATCAAATATGTTTATGTCTATAAAATATACTGGACATCAATAAAAATGTCTGCATAGTGAAATATATGAAGTCCATCTGCATTTATACATCATATTGATGGTTAAATAACGGTAAGTGCAGCCCACGTTCAGTCAAGTCAGCGGAATTACGGATAAACGACGTTTCCAGGTTTCTCTGACAAAATATAAACCATGATTTGTTTTACGGAAAAATTAGATGATTTTAAAAATGTGACTTTGAAAATGTAAATCAAACTGTAATAAGCGTTAGCTAGCTGCTCCATTTGCTCTGAATATTTAATTATTAATCCATATTCTGGCTATTATTACTATTACCGACAACAGCATCCATTGAGTGACCGGAAGTTAGCCGACCTAGCGGAAGTGCTAATGAGGTCTGCTCTGGCATGGATTATTATCTTCACACATGTAGCTTTTAAAATATATCTTGTCCAAGACACAGAGCTGTTGCTCCGTTTCAGTGTGAGCTCTAATGTTTCTCTGTGTGACTGTGTCTGACCTCCTCTAATAAAATCCTCCTGTTCACTGAACTGCAGCCATAGATCTATATCTATCTACTGATTCATATCTATGCACACTAGTCTGGTCCGATGCAGTCTCTATGATGACGTTTCACGCATACGTGAGAACCAAGTATGGCCAGTTAGGTACTGAGAAACGGCCACAGTCTTCTTACCGCAAAGGTACAAAGCTGCTTGTCTTCTCCTCTGGCATCAGGAAACGTCTTCAAAGCTTCTTCTAATCCAAACGAAATACAATGGAAAGATCAAACTCACGTCATTGGTGCATTCAGGTGCAGTCGGAAAATGAAGTTGCATTCATGAGCATCGGAAATCGGATTATCAGTAATGTAAATTTCCAACGAAAATTTTGGGGGGACACACGGGGTGGCCAGTCAGATCACAGATCACCGTGCCCCCACGGAAGATCCGCCACTGTCCCTGTTGATACTGGTGCCATACTGTCAATCCAGGAACCGCAGGCCTCCATTAGGATGACATCTGTCTCTGTGCTAAGACTGGATTTAGCCAGCAGCGCTTGGAGCTTAATCCTTTCTTTATCTGCAATGACACATGAAGAGCATCAGATCTTGATGGTGTGCAGCGTAACACAACTAATTGTTTACAGTGAAGCTTGCCTGATAGTATTACTTCCTGTAAAACTGTTATAATAATTAAACAATTAAAAATGCTAGATGTTGGGCGATCTGACACCACATGGGTTTAAATGCCATCTGCAGGGTTGGAGACATTCCTGCATTTCATTCCTCTGCTCTCTTTCCCCACATATCTTAATTTCTCTACAACTTGTTTCAGGGCAAAATACCAGATAATTATAATTACAAAATCATAAAATATGTTGTGTTTCAAGAAGCATATTAAAGTTTTCTGACAATTTATTAAGTTAAAGTGGGGGAGCTATACACAAGATAAGTGAGATCACATGATATCATTTTTCCTTCTAAGGACCAAAACAGTATGCTGAGGGGGGAAAAAAACAAGAAAAATTTCATCATAACAACTACAGATGTGAGATTGGCTGAGATTGGAGCACAGAGATCTATGTTTGTGTCGCATAATTTGTCACAACCTTCAGCCCTTTTTTCTCTTTATGTACCACTTTCATTGCTTCAGAACTTGTATAAAAAAATAAATGATGTGCAACACATGGTAGTACCATGCCTGTAAATACAGAATGTTTTATTTATTTCAATAAGAAGATTTTTTTGTTAATTTTGTTATGCATTATTTTGCTGAGAATTTAAATTATATGCCATTTAAAAGAAACTTTTAACAACTGTTTCGATTGCTTTACAGGAAGTAATTTTTCACATCTTAATACATTAAGTTCAAAGCACATGGATGTTTTTTTTT
Organism: Acanthochromis polyacanthus; assembly: GCF_021347895.1. Taxonomy (NCBI): domain Eukaryota; kingdom Metazoa; phylum Chordata; class Actinopteri; family Pomacentridae; genus Acanthochromis; species Acanthochromis polyacanthus. The sequence continues at coordinate 18,413,666 of NC_067115.1, read as the reverse complement.
TTGGTTGCTTAGTTTTGTGGGTTATTGTTTTGCTGTAAAATGACCCTGGAATTGAAAAGCAAAAGTTTTTTTTTTTGCTCCATAGGCATTCATTTTCCATATTCTATATAGTTCTGAAGTCTGTGACCAACAAATCAACTTATTAGTATGACACATTATCAATATGCAATAACTGAACGTATTTATAGAAAGTTATGGAATTCAACTCAGTGAAAAGTTTCTAAGAAGAAAAAGAAAAAAATGGACATAATAAATAATGGAAAGCTGGAGCAGTACAAGGCAGTGATCAACCTTCAAGCCTGACAGAAGTGTTGAGATCTGGTGGATGATAAAAGAAAAAGAAGGTGGTTTGAGCATGACCTGAGAATGGCCTTAATGCCAAGCTGCACAATAGAAAGCCCAAACTGCCGAGTGAAGTCTCTCCCAATAAACCAGAACTGTTGTAAGGGACAGAATGAAGTGTTTCAGGGTATGAGAAGAGGTGATGCAGCAAAAGGAATTGTTTCTGAAATGTTTAAACATACTAAGATATTCTAGTAGACCCACAAAAGTAAGTTATACACCTGTAAATATGCATTATATGGGCTTCTTACAATATTTCTGTCTTCAGAAGTGAACGTTAACAAAAGGAAGCTTCATGTGATTGAGCTTGTCAACATCATCATGCTGTCTTTACACATTTGGGTCTGTGTCCACATTTTTTTTGACTTATAAAGAAGAAACAGATCCACCTTTCTACAACTAAGACTGAGGATGACTACGGAGTGATTTAGCTTTCCACAAAAAGATCAATGGCTCCTTTGGCCATAGTCCATGCAGCGTTGTCTCCTCTGTGATTACAATCAGTGAGGTTTAGTGATTCAGGTTCTGTTCACACCATTAGTCCATAGGATGAAATTGTTTCTCTTCGGAAGTTATTTGATGAGCCACAAGCCTCCCCAGAGGACTCAGACCTGCAGCTCCCGCCTGACTCACTCAACACAACGAAGGTCAAAGGTCGAAGCAGCTAATGTCTCTGAGGTCTGAGTTGTTGCTCTTTTTAAAGTGATTATGTCAGCGCCATTAATCAAAACAACGGTGAGATGTGAGAAGGACCCGACTAGTTAAGGCTTCACTGAAGGTTCTTTATCTGGTTAGTCATCCAGGCCACCACACACTGAGTGACACATAAACACACAGAAACACATCGACAAACCACCTCCTCTACTTACCTGAACACACACATAGAAGATGCGTAGACTCAGTAATGATCAAAAACAAAGATACTCTAGAAAAGAATAAGGATTATCTAATTTTATTTTTTTCAGAATAAAGGTGAAAACATCATAACTTCTAAATGACAATGAAGTTATTTCCAAACATAAATCACATAAACAGATTTTTTGGAAATGTTGAGCCCTCCATCTACAATGTTTTTTCCCCACAGTTTTTATTGTTACTTATCTGAAACAGAAATCACTAGCAGGGACTTTTTTGTGTCTAAAAATGTTACAAAATAGTAAGAAATGGCCGTCAAAAGTTTTCAGACTCATTGTTGATGCTTTCAAGTTGTTAGTTCGGACAGACTTACAGTCCTAAAATCAACATGAAGTGAGAGAAAATGGAGAGAAAACTGCATATTGTAGATGTGTAAATTAGTGAATGGTCAGACTTCCCCAAAGTGTTTATGGGTGTAAACCTCAATTCCTGTTGAAGATCCACCTTCAGAAACATTCAGATGTTCAAATACCCTCTAATTATGTAGTTAGCAAACATCAGGGGCGTGTAGGAAGCTGTGGGACATCTCGGTATGAATGATGATAACTAGTGTGAATAAAAATGACTCCCCGCAGATTCTGGGATGGATGGATGGATGGATGGATGGATGGATGGATGGATGGATGGACGGATGGATGGATGGACTGATGGATGGATGGACAGATGGCGTCCAGTGATAGACTACTGATAAAGCAGTCAACTCATCAAAGGGAAACCTGGCATGTTCACTTATTGGTTTAACAAAATGTGGGATCAAGTCAGCTTTACAATGGAATCAGTGATGCATCACATTAGTGATCAAGCAGCTTTAGAACACATCCATTTTAAATTTCCTGTTTGGAAGAAGGTGTACAACTGCTGAATTTATCATCTAAAACTCGATCAACTCTACTGCCTGCTTGGATGGATGGATGGATGGATGGATGGATGGATGGATGGATGGATGGATGGATGGATGGATGGATGGATGGATAATTCTGATGGACACTTTGGGTGAATACGCCTTGCGTTTTGTATCCAAATTTGATAGGAATTTTACATCATTAGAATTAATCAGATGATTTGGTTTGGGAAGTAATAAGAAATCCATTGTAAAGCTGCTACAAGTGGCATCCTCCTGTTGCAAAATCTCAGTTGATAGTCGCTATTATCACTGACAGGAACAATGACCTAACTTGCAAAAATATGAAAAAGAAAGAGAAAGAAAATGTAGAACAGTAGTACTAACAGCAATAGAGGGAAAGGGGAATTAAAGTAGCGTATAGCCTATTCATTGAGGAGCTTTACAAGCACTAGACTGCCTTTCAGGCACATACAGTAACTAAGTAAATGTAGGTGATTGATTTCTCAGCTGGATTCAGCTCACATGCATACGTTTGGGTGCCATGTGTGCTGGTTTGTACTGATTTCTGAAGGTTCAATTCGGTTGCTGTGACAACTTTTTGACTTTCACTGGTGCCTCTACTCACACCAGGGGGAAGTGGGTCATTATTTTCATGAAGTGACTCAAAGTGGGCCAATTCTTACATATACATACATATATATATATATATGTATATATATATATATATATATACAAAGATATACAAAGATATATACACACACACACACACACACACATATATATATATATATATATATATATATATATGTATGTATGTATTTATCATATATACATAAAATGTACTAACTTGATTTCCTACAGAGAAGTTATCAAAGGGAATAGCACACCTCTTGTGCTTTTCTTATCAAAAAGTGCCTTCCGTCTCCTTTTTTCCTTGGCTTACTTTGCAGCTCCATTTGAGAAGAAAAAAAGCTTTCACATAAAATGTTCTTTTGCTGTTGTAATGACAGTAAGCTCAGTACATTTGTAAGTATTAAAGTAACACTCAAAGCCCTTTAGATTTTAGAAAATACAAGTGGCAATGTTTTTCTGTGACGACTTCGTTGTTGACCAGGCAATGTTGCTTTTTCTTTAGACTGAGTAAATGTAGCACTACATATTATACAGTACACTGATCAGCCACAACATAAAAAAAACATTTTCCTAATTTTGTGTAGGTCAATTTGTGCTCTGAATTATATGGAATTCAACAAACTGGACCTCTGAAGGTGTCCTGACGTGTCTGGCATTGGCATGTTGCCAGTGGATCCTGTGGTAGACCTGGTGGAGGCTCTGTGGGTTGGGACTGGAGTCTGGAGATTTTGAAGTCAATATCTTGAGCTCTTTGTCATGTTCTCTGAGCAGTTTTTCTGTGCAGGTAGGCATCATCCTGCTGGGAGAGGATGCTGCCAGTGTTTAGGTGCATAGTAAGAATCAGACTAACATCCACATAAATGCCAGGACCGTAGTTTCCCTGCAAAACACTGCATTTGTAATGAGATGTTGAAAATTTCCTGTCAGTGGTTGGAATTTTGTGATTGATCTGTAAATACCATTAGATGTTTTACCAGCCTAACACTGGTTACCATGACAGTTCTGTGAAAGTGACTCAGAATTAAAGGATGAGTCTTTGTTTCTAAGCTTACCATTTCACACCAGCTGTAAAACTCTTACTTGGCCTTCACCTTAAAAATGAAATTGTTATCCTAAAATACAGCTATATGGAGCAGGTTCTAACATTTTCTCTGGAAATGTGTTCCAGCAGAAGTTGACAGGAGAGACACAGATGCTTTCAGAATGATCAATATCAAAATGTGGATACTTTTATTTCAAATCAAACCAATGTCTTTGTGGCAGTGGAATAGCAGTACGCTCAGAAATTGTGACACTTCCACTATGGATTGCATTACTTGAACCTTACATACTATAACACTTTTCTTTTTCAAGAATGAAATATTATTTCTACCATTTTCCTGATGGATTACCCACTCATATTCCCTGGTACAACAAGATCAACTATGTTGTGGCAGGAAAAATTGTTTTCAAATGGAAGGATAGTATCCAGGAGTTGAATACTCTCAATGGTTTTACATTTAACGATTTAAAGCCACTTCCCAGATGGGGAAACTTCAGATATACATCGACTCTGTAGAGATCACACAACAGGCATCTCAATAAAGCAACAGTTATGATTATTTTAACATGGACTACAAGCATGGTAATAAGTGGACATCCTGACAGGAATTACTAAAAGCAGTATTGTTCCATTGGGGAGACACTTCTGTTGTCAGTTGGAGTGTAGCTGTTGCTCTCTATAAACACATCCACTTTCTTCTTATAAATAGTTTACAGAGACAAATCCACACGAAGATGGTGTTGAGGTAAGGCACAGGGTGAAAACACAGCCAGTGTCAGACATAGATGGAAACTAGACAGGGGAAACTATTCTCACAATGCCGAAACATCCATTTTGAAAGTTTACGTGTAAATAGAGACGTACGAAAACTGTTTATGTTGGTCCACTTATTATGGCACGTTACACATCTCCACCCACTGGCAATGTAACCGGATAAGAAGACAGCCTGACAGCTTGACTCACCAGTCACATTTATAGCATCCGACACCCCCAGAAAAACACTAACACTTGCAACAGCCCCCACACCCATTGCCCACCATGGCAGGCAGTTTGGTCATCAACTTCCCTGATCTACCCCAACAGCTGTATATCTAAACTTGCAGCCCCTTAGCTGTGCAGCAACTACTAGTGAGTAGAGAAAGGGGGACTAGAAAGTAGGACAGAGCAGTCTGGCCCCTTTCCTTTCGAACCAGAAGCACAGATTTGCGGCAGGAGGAAAGAAGACATTAGTCTTGGGTGGAGAGAGAAAAAGAGACAAGATTTTCTGGGAAGCTTGCTGCAGTCACTGAGGATAAAAGCCCCTGGGACACAGACCAGTGTGTCCTCGCTGCAGAACATTAGATTTTATAGATTTTTTTTTCTATCAAGGGGAGAATATTCAGTGAACAGAAATCTCATCACCTGGAAACATGCACAAGCGTACAAAGATAAAGATTGCCATCTTCGTGCTGCTGGTGGGTATGGCATGCATGTTCACTGCAGTGGTAACGGACCACTGGGCCGTGCTTAGCCCACGGGTGGAGAAAGTCAATGAGACCTGCGAGGCGGCCCACTTTGGCCTGTGGAGGCTGTGCAAGAAGTACATATACATCAGCTCGGAAAACTTTGCGGAGGGGCTCGGCTGCGGACCCATCAGCCTACCTGGAGGTAAGAGACAATCATGAACAAAACTTATCCTTACCTCACTGGCACGTAAGATTAAACTAAGCTGAAAGACATATTTCACTTCTTGTGTCTGTGGTTAAGGCCGCCTACAGCAAAGGTTTAGACCTGTGATGCATGAACATTACATTTGTGCGAGGTCCTCCCTGCAACCCAGCCCTAGTTCAAGAAGTATGAAGCTACTAAGAATAGAGGTCCTGAGACAGGATCACGGAACAAGTCATATGACTTTCTAAATGTCCCCATGTAATGCAAAGAGGATCTTGTTATCAGCTGCAAGTCTGCAGCCTTCAATGTTGTAATAAACCACCTATTGTTTCTGATCTGTTTGGTCAGGCTTCAAAACAAAAACTGCATTTTAATGTTTTTAAATGTGTTCTAATGAAGCAGACACCAGTGTCACAGTCTTAGAATTTACATTATGCTTCAGCTACCATGGTGGTCTGCTGCTCCTCTACACAAATAACAGGGTGATGGTAACAACATTCAGGCTGACCAGCTATGACCAGACCTTGAGGGGGAAGCCTGAGCTTAAACTGAACACCGCAGATATTTCACATCAACCAGAGATACCGAAGCATGCAGTGAGTTTGCAGGCAAACACGCAACACCACAACAGCTGACTTTGCTGGTCGGCTCCACCTGTTTGGCAGATGATTTTATCACTGAAATCTGCTGCCATAGAACCTGCTGACAATTAATAGTGATATTTGTGTAGCTTTAAGATAGCATAAATTTCAACAAAGGTGAAAGTGATACCACACCTAGAGGCAAATACACAGTTACCAAACAACAAATAATGCAATTAATTTAACTCCCCCCTCATCATGCTTAACTTTTAAAACGTTGTCTATGTGTCAATTATTCAGTCTAGCAATTTAATATAACCTATTACAAAACACTTTGAAGGAGATCATTCTGCTGCTGATAATACTGCTTGTCATTGAATATGTTTACACCATGGTATTAATACTTTTACTGAAGTGAATGATCTGAATACTTACATATATAAGTATACCGCCATAGCTTGTGAGAGAAGAGGATGCAGAAGACAGGGTTAGATGGAGGCAATTGATTCGCTGTGGCGACCCCTGAAGGGAAAAGCCGAAAGGAAAAGAAGAAGATACCGCCATAGCTTATAAGTCATGTGTGTTCTAATGTCCAAACAATGGTTCATGGATATCTCAAAATAACTTTGTATGATGTGTTCTTACAGCTGCCTGAATCAAAAGGCAGGCTGTGAGTGCACAAAATGTAAGTAGGGTTGAGCCGTTGTTGACGAGCAATAGCTCATGTGTCAATGATTTGTGGTGAGAGTCGCTTGCTGGCATGTTCTCTGTTATCTGAGAAGCAATTGTCTTACCGTTAATTACTATCTGAGCTTGTTAGTCAGTTTTCGGAAACAAGTCTAGACAACCCACCCAACTGCATACTGCTCACAAAGAGAAACTCCCAAAATATGTCTTGACTGATGGTGGCTGTTTGGAATCCCGGACGCTGTCTGCACCGCGGGGCCTTTCCAGGAGCAGATGCAACGCCTGAGGGTGGTTCACTGGTGCAAGCATGTGCTGAATATTCTATATCAACCTGACCCACCCAGACATACAGGAAATTCTTCAGATGGCAGTGACAAGTGGCAAATGTTTTCTGCTAAATGGTTCTATCTACAGTGTTTGAATTTTGAATACATTTCATGAGAAAGCAGAGTTATTATATTAATTGCAAAAAGAGTGAGAGGAATATTTCAGGATCAATGTGCTGCTAACAAATAGCTTTCACATCAGCAACAATGCATATGATTTGTGACGGCCACCTTGCCAGCCTTTATTTAAGAAGCAAGGGATCTTGATAGATGTTCTCTCAGTCTCCAGGGGATTCCCCAGGCCCAGTAGCTCTATTTGGAGAGGAACATTATTGTTTATCATTAACCACATGTCCAGAGATGTGTCAACCAATGATCCAAAGCAGGACTTAAACATTGCACGACAAGACCCTGTTCACTGGAGACACTCAACTGGAAAATATGGCCCGACATGTTTAGCTCAACTGCTGACAAAGCACAAGCCGTAAGAAGATCTCAGAAAATCTTGTAACATGCACATAATGCAGATTTACAGTTTATGTTCTGTCAGCTCTAAAAAAGTTCCAATTTACCTGAGGACTACTTTGGGTTTGACTGCCCTGTCCTACTTTGGGGGTTTTTTAAAATTTATTTTGAAACTCGTTTCAGTTGGCTTTCTGAGGAGTTGTAAAATGTAAATAGTAAGCATCAGACATTCTGTTAAAAGCCAAGTTATAATTTCTCTTCCATGTTGCTCACCCAATGTTTCGGGGTAAATTGAAAATGGCAACACCTACATTGTATCCAAAAGGGTTCTAGATGCAAAAAATGTGTGACTTCGTAAACACACTTTCTCATTAAAATGAATGAGAAAAAAAATAAATCAAATTTTGATTGTCACTGAAGATAGACAAGAAATGTAGTTGAGATTCAAACCGGAGGCTGCCTATGGTATTTGCACATATCTGGTATACACCCTAACTGTTATCAGGTCACACGAGTGTGTGTGTTTTTTTAGGGTTTCTTTTTTATAGAATTGCGCAACCTGCTCGACAAGCAGTTGCTGTAGTTATAAATATAGGCCATGTAAATACTCAGCTGTGCAGGGTGAAGCCATGAGGGTCAAGTGTTCATGCCAAGTCCAGCCGTTCGTCTGACTGACGGGGCCGCCTGAAAGAGTCAGACATAGCTCTAAGGCCTGCTGTCTCACAAAAGTGTTCCCACAAGAGCTTCCTGCAGCTTCACATCTACAAGCAGCCCCACATAGAAGCTCAAATTACTTTACACTCCTAAAGATGAGATGCTAAGTCCAAAAGGAAGTGGAATCATTGGTATTTTGCCTTTATAGGTATTCATGTAACATACATATCCAGGGATGGGCATGGTATATGGAGATAGGGTGCTGGTGATGTCTTTAATGCCCATATAAACATCTGTCCGTGTGGTATTCTGGGTTTATGCAGTGGTAAAATTGAAGGGAGACCGTTTACATTCACAAAGCCAGACTCAAGTAAAATGTAAAGTAAATGTAAAACATGCAAGTTTTTCCCTTTAATCAGTAAATTTTGTGCATGATGTATCAAAAAAGCATCAAAAAGTCAACAGTGAGCGCAATTTCAGTGATGTGTACATGCTGCTGCAATAGCACTTCACTCATCATAACAGAAAAAAAAACAAAGAATGAGGAAGGTTACAATGGCCAAATATAGGCAACACAATAAAAACGTGGGCTCAGACGTCTGGGCCGAACTTAGCTGTGCCGCTGTGGACAAAGTGAATTGACAGCATGCATCGAAGCTATAAAAGTCTTTTCCCTGACACGACAGTGTGCAGAGATGCCGCTAATCCCTTGTCCTCACCTGATCTTTGGAAAGATGACAGGTTGCCCTATTTGAAACGAGGGAAGCTTTACACGGCTTGTCAGTCCAGTCTAGCTGGGCAAGGACCAACAACAAGTGGCACAACACTGGTGTATGTATGTGTTTGTCATGTAAGGAATACAGATTGATTCATGTCTACCAGTTTCTCTTGATGCTTTTAAATTAAAACAGGTATTTTAAAGATGGTACAAAAGTGTTAGTTTGGCAGCACACACACAGTAAGGTGAGAATAAAGCTGAAGCCATTCACCCCCATGGCACCTTAAATATTGAATGGTTCCGTTCAAATATACAGGTACATAACAAACAAGACATACATTTATATAGATGCATATCTTGCATACCTCTCTATTGACTCTGAAGTACAACGAGATGAGAAACGTCTATCACATGCTCATATGTGCCTTCTACAGTGGAAAGCAGTGGCTCTTGTTGCTTAGTAACAATCTCTGTTTTCTCTCTGTTTTCTCTCTGTGATGAGCAGTCCCTGTCCTCATTCATAAAAACATCTTTTTTCGTTCTTTTTTTTCAACGTGGTCCCACGCAGCATAGCTCACTGCATTAAAAGCTTGCAATTTCAAAGGAGGGTTTTGGAAACATTGCAATGTTGGCATGGAAAAAGCATGACTCAGAGTTGTTGTTTGCGTCTATTGTATTAAATTACTCTGTTATTTCCATTTAGGGCCACCTAGCATGCCTTTTAGCTTATTTTCATGATTTCCAGGGTGCAAATGAAAATTGCTATGCCATCTCAGCATGGGTCGCCAGGCTCGTACTATAATATGATACCATGCAGTAATACATATCTGCACATGAAAGCATTCCACTTCCTGTGACAAGGCTGTTTGAAACAGGGATTAGGAACATGCGTTTGAGTGGAGGCTTCATACCACCGAGTTCACTGACATGCACATGACTTTGCATGGGATTAAGTGACATAGTGGTCCGGTGTTACATACATAAACGTTCTCTATCGGTGAAAACGATTATACAAACCTTTGTGCCATTTCTTTTTAATGACAAGACATTCTTCTGCTTTCAGAAACTCGTGTTACATGACATGAAGCCTCAGATGTTATGTGTTAGATGCCCTCTCTGCCCTTGATCAACTAGTTTAAAACCATGCTTAAATTTTCATACCCCAATGCCAGACATGTGGTGTGAGATAAGTCACACGCAATCAAGATCTGACAGTAAACCCAGCCTTGTGTCTGAATTGGATTCAAATGTTTTCTTTATATACTTTGCAAAGCATCAAAGAGCATTTCCTCCATCAAACCACTGTGTGATCGGATAAGGCGGCTTGGCTTTATTTGTGCAAATCCCCAAGGTTTAGCACCTTGTCTGCATGAGAAAAACTGAAAGTGTAGTCTCTCCTAGCCACGGTTACTTTGACAGTCGAACCACATAAAAGCACACCAAGGTTCTTATTTTACCTTTGAAGGAGGAATGTGAGATAAATCTGAGTGAAGTGTTTGATAGATATTCACAAAGCTTGTGACAGCAGGTGCAGGACAGTGAATGGTGTAAAAGTATGCGATACAGGATTTGAATAGAAAAGTTCAGTAGTTGAGCAAAGAAAGAAGACAAATTCCCTAAGCACAATTTCAGATTATTTTGTTTATGTACAAAAAGGCGGGTGCAGGAGGAATGAACATCAAACAAATGTGGTTATTTCAATGACCAGGTGAACAATGTCTTTTTGCCAGCAATTAAAATTTGGTTGAACTTGAATAACTTAATTAAAATGAATCATTTTGGTCAACAATGGAAGAGAATAAATGACCTGAAATCAAAAATTTGAAATTTGGGTCATTAGAGTTGAAAGCAGTTAAAAGCTTCCACCGTAGTGACTATTTAACTAACTAATGATTAGACTTATTTAGATGATTAGATTTATTTCTTACAATTTACGCACAAAGCATGTATTTGCATGTTAAGTTAAATAAAATGAATGTTGTGAAATTTCGTGAGACAGGGTCAACGTAAAATAAAAGAACCAAATGCAGTGAACTTTTAATTATTAAATGATTTGTTTTTAGACATGGGAACAAATAAATATATGATGCACTTGTGATGACAGACCCACAGAGAACCGTCACTCAATTCTTAAGTTCTCCGCTCTACATATTGTAGTGGAGAATTCAATCGCCGAAGAGGCTCATATTTAACTATTTAACTACTGCAGCTCCTGTCACAACTTCATAATGTAGTATTATGTCCATGTTATTGTACTGCTGAAAAGTTGTCTAAGAACTTTGTACGAAATCCTGTTTTCTTTCTTTCCACAGAGGAAAACTGCACTTACTTCAGGCATTTCACTCCAGGGCAGGATGCTGAGATATTCGAGTACAAAACACAGAAAGGTATGTTTTTGTTATGTGTTCCCCTTTGGTGGTCTCTTCATTCCATTCTGTCTAAAAACTAACAAAAAAATAATTATTTTTAAAATTCATTTCATAAATGTGTTTCTTACTCTAAAGTAAAACACCATATAGGTCATTGGTTGCCTCATAGCTGCATGTCCGGCGTCGCCACAAGAAAGTTCACTGACAAAGTCTATCTCAGGACGTAAAGAAATCTGAGATGAAAACCAGCTGGATTTTCCTTGACCTCTCTCTACTTGTTTGACCAACTGGCAGGCTACAATCTGCAGCTTTTTAGGTCCTGCACCACATCTTTGCAAAAAAAACATAGTCACTTTGCACTGGCACTGCATAGCAAGTGATATATTTAATTTTTTAGAGTAACAATGTCCCTCAGACATTTTTTCGGAGTTTGTCTCCATTGTGCTAGTCGTAGTATTCGCAGTGTGCACGAACACAAGGCTGATAGTATTGCATGTCTGAGGAACGGTGAAAAACATGAACTTAACATACAACATACAGCAGTACGTGTTCCTTCCAGCCCCTATTCCCTCCACCTTCCATGGTCCCTCAGTGACCCTGTTACAGCTAAGGCCTCACTGAGCCAACGCATGTTGTGTGAAAGCCCTCCCATGTAGTTTGCGTAAATGGGCTGAGCACATGTGGAGCTCTGTGACACTCAATTATTAGGGTGTAAATGTGAGTCCTGCACATGCCCCCAAACCCTGAGATGTTAATGCATCTTCCATCTTCCAACCCCCTCACACACACCCACACACTCAGTCACTGTTGGCCATCCCTTTAGGGGTATACTGCAAGTTTTCTGGAATAATAGCAGCACTGACCTAAGTTCCCTACAGCATTATTCCCTCTTGACTGAGCCGTTTGGCTATACCATAATGGTGCACATGACTGAATGAACATAGTACATGTACAGTATATCGCTGCAGACACATTCATACATGCAGAAAGACTTGTGCACCATTGGAATGCTGTCAGTAAAAAATAAATCAAGTGTGTGAAATGAAAAGCTAACAAGTTAAGAGAAAGACAGAGGCTATTAGAAATGGAAAGACGTTTCTCTGTATGTTTTATCAAATTATGTAAACTATCCATAACAACAACACAAATTGTGTTGTGTTATTTCATGAATGAACCAAATTCTTCTTTGAAGTGATTACAAGATAAGACACAGAATGAAAACAATTCTAAACCTTAACTGTTTCGATCCAGTTTGCGTCCACATTTGCGCATGAGTATATACACACAAATGAAACACAAATCAGACATTAATCAATTTACCAACAATTAATGCAATATTGTGGCTTCAAACTTTAACACTTTTTAGGCCAAAACCCCCAAAATTCCACCCTTTTCTGGGGTAAAGGATCAGTTTCGTCTTTTTTCGTGTACATAGTTCTGCAGGTGGAGACATCTTTCCACACTCCAGTGAAGCAAGTCCTGTATGAATGAAATGCTCATATCCTTTTGATGTCTCCCTGGCTTCTTGGTGTTTTTTTAGACTTGAGTTAGCCAGCGAGCTGCACAGACATGCAGTATCTCAGAGAACACAGAGTGTTCAGGGTGCGGCCCATCTTCTCCTGCCAGCAGAAGATGAAGGCTCTTTCCCCCCAAAGGAGAGCCTTTCCCCTGGGTACGGTTCACAGGCGAACAGGCGGCAGATCAAAGGCCTCCCGTCCTATCTACCTCTGGGCTCAGAAAACAAGCCAGCTGCTGTTCCAGTTAGACAGACATACTGTATCAGTAAACACAAAGATATTAATATATTAGTGTATTTGTCAACATTATCACCTTAATATTAAAAGCATTGGAGGATACATTTATGATATCCCATATTTTCTTACCATCAACAAACCCTCTGAAAAGACTAAATCAAATTAAAGCTGCAAGCAGCATTGGACGGGTCTTTGCATCGTTGCTGGTCTGTGAATCCACACATGTCCACCAGGTGGCGCTGAGAACGAGAGTGTATTTCGGCCTGTGGATGTCATCAGGGCTGGACTCTGATCACACATGTAAAATTTCAGGCAGATTGAAGCATGTATGGGGCAGTTACACAGCATTTGTTGTCCATCCACCAGGTGGCGCTATCACTCTGACTGTATATTGGTCTATTGATGTCATTAGGTGGCGCTATGAGTATTTCTAAATTCATGAATGTGGATGTGTTCAGACCCTGACTGGTGTCCATCATGTGAAGTTTGGTCCAGATTGGGCAATTTGCAGCTGAGATATAAATAATTCAAATTTCATGGCAAAACATCGAAATTCGTCGGCCCACCCTTTGATGACGAGTGCCAAGACCTTGGAAAAACTTTTTTTTTTTGATTAAAAAATATATTTCAAAAAATCCCCTCCCTGCCTCAAAGACAAGTACATAAGCATCCTGACATTCACAACACTTTCACTTTGATTTTCAAAGAAATACTCATAGCGCCACCTATTGGCAACAGGAAGTTTTATCAAAATGCTCCACAAAAGTCTGAGGACGTGGAAATGACGACCCCTGGATTTTGACAATTCGCCATGAAACAGGAAATACTAACTGCCCTGAACATGCTCCAATCTGCCTCGCACTTTACATGTATGACCAGAGTCCTGCCCTGATCACATCCATATGCTGATATACAGTCACAGTCATAGCGCCACCTTGTGGCTAGACAGTAAGTAGTGCATAAGTGGCCTATACATGCAACAATCTGACTGAAGTTTTGGTCCTGATGACATCAATAGACTCAAACTCAAAAAATTAAAAGCCTCCAACAGTGTTGCGGTAGTTATTCAAAAATGATATGTATTACATATTTGTTGCTTTATTTAAAAGTAATTCATCACTTTACCTGCTTATTCCCAGTAAATGGTAATATGATACTGTACATGTTGCATTACTTATTGATAAAGTACTGCATTACTCCACAATTTCTGTCATATAAATCCCAGTTAACTTTGTTAAACCTTACCTGTGCTTAGATATCAGTACAAATCCCTAAACTAAAAAGGACATACATATGTTTCTTTCATGCTCTTTATTGAAGTGTTACCACAAAGTCAAAAAGCAAATTGGCAACAACCAACACGAAGAGCACTTCACAGAAAATTAATTGGACATTTTAAAGAATCAAAAGTGGCACTGGCAGGAGGCTCAATTCACAATAAAACTAATTAGTAACTAGATACTCATAGCTGAATGTAGTAACATCAGTTAATCAAATAAATCAACAGTTAAACTTCGCCTTTCGGAGAATGTGTTATTTTGTGATGCATCATTAGAGATGATTCAAAGCTCTGATTTGGTACCTAGCTGCTGACTAGGAATAGTAGGAGTAAGTACATCGATTTTAAAGTCCGTTCATTAGTTTTCTTGTTTATTTGAGATTTATTTTCACTTTCCTTTAAAGCCCTTCATGGTCTAATAGCTGTCGTTTTGTCTGACATGCTTCCATTGTCAGGACCGGCACAGTGTCTCAGGTTTTTCAGCAGACCCCTTGTAATCATCCCGAACTGCAAGACAAAAATTTGCTGTAGTTTATCCTCTTAACCTTTTAAGTCTTTGTATTTATTACATACATGTTCTAAATTGTTCTATTCAGAGTGTTTTATTGAATTTATCTATTTTCACTTATTAGTTATATTTGCTTTTTAAAAAATGTGTTTTTCTCTTTATTTCCTTTGTGCTTTGGTCTCAGCATGTTACAGTTTGCTGTAACCTGAGCAAAACATGCACAAATGGCGTAATTTTTCTGCGTCCGAACCACATCACATTAACACTACTGGTTTCTTTCTTTCTTTCTTTCCTTCCTTCCAGAATACAACATCTCGGCTGCAGCCATCTCCATCTTCAGTTTGGCCTTCATGATCTTCGGCTCTCTGTGTTTGATTGGATCATGTACTGGTAAAGGCAAAGGAAGAGACTACCTCCTTAAACCTGCTGGAATGTTTTTTGCATTTGCAGGTGGGTTCAGTTAACTAAAAAGAAAAGACAATTCTCTGCAGCTCTTACAGTTCAGGATGCAAAGATTTCCCTTTTCCTTTGTGGTGACTTCATGGGAACCTGCAGTTAGTGTTGCTCGCTGACTCACATTTCCACATCTCTCCCTAAGGTCTCTGCTCCTTCATCTCACTGGAGGTGATGCGTCAGTCGGTCAAACGCATGATCGAGAGCGAGGAAACAATCTGGATCGAATACTACTACGCCTGGTCCTTTGCTTGTGCCTGCACCGGCTTCATCCTCCTCTTCCTCACTGGCATCGCTCTTCTCGTCCTCTCCATGCCCCAGATGCCCAGGAATCCATGGGAGACTTGCATGGACGCCGAGCCCGAGCAAGCTGAGTGATGGGACGAGACTGACTTGATTTTTTTTTTTTAGTTTTGAGTACAATTAGATTAATTTCAAGAACAAGAGCTCATCATCAAAATAGTAAGATCAAAATAAAGGAAAACCGGCGCTTGTGTTAGTGAGTCATTGCCATGATGGGAAATGTACCTTCCTGACATTAAACTGAACATGGGCCTTTTGTACGAGTTTAGTCTTCTGCAACACTTAAAGCTTTATCTTGTTTACGTTTCAAATCTGACCTGTGGCTTTAAACCCACCTTGCTTCTCGGTAAGAGCAGAACTCGCCCACATGGCATTTTTGATATGCCTTCCTTTTCCTCTACAACTCAACCTTTACTGCTGGCATATCTAGAAATAATGTTGATTGATGATAAGTTATTGTTATGCATCTGTGGTCTCAGCGAGGCTCCAATGTGTCATCGTCACGCACATCTTAGCTAAAAAAATACATTAGCATTTTGAGAATAAAAGAAGTACAGCAACGGCCCGACATCGAAGTAACTTGATTTTATGTACTGCTACTGCATAATGTATGATATCTTGTACATAGCTAATGTTCTTCTGTATTTTTTATGGAGTCGCTCAAGAAGTCCCTCACAACGTCAATTAAGTAGGTCAAGATCTATTTATTAAAGTGTACGTCAATAGGATTTATAAAGATAAACAATGTCGGATTCAAGACGAAGTTGATGCTTAAACGGATGATTTTGAGCGAAGCAGCTACTCAGAGCAGGTTTGTGTGTGTGTGCAGTAGGCTGAATGCTAAACACCCACCCAGTCTGCAGCGACAGTCTGGTTGGAAAAGGTTCAGTTCTAGCAGGTGTACATACAGGGGCCTTTTATTTTTTATTGACAGCTCCCAAAACAAACTGGGTTCAGATTTCCGAACAGACAGCTAAAAACTGATAATGTAGAATTCAAATCAATAATGTGCAATGTACACCTGCAGATATCAAAAGCCTACCAGCCGGATGTTTCTTTTTACATTGCTTGACGCCACCTATGAAATGGCTGCTAACGTTTGCGTATGGAGCTGAAAGATAATAGATTTTTGTGCAGAACTCTGGTGTCACATCAAAGCAGACCGCACTGTTGATGTTTTGTCAGAGCTGCAACTAATTATGAGCTTATGAGCTCAGGGTGGGAAAAGAAGTTTTTATTCAGTTACATTTCTTTAGACTGTCAATGACAACTGAGGTAAAAAAAAAAAAAAAGTAAAGAAACAATCAAATAGTTATTAGTGGAACCTGCTGACATGAACTTTCTATACTTATAGTCTGACTTATGTCTTTTTCATTGGTTATGGCATGCAGTTATGTTTTGGAATGCAGTAGCTTTTGTGTGTGTAATTTGCTACAACTTTGTAATGAAAATTAAATCTTGATAAGCTTTGGAAAACTTGTGTCTTGGGTCGCTTTTGTTTTGATGTAGCAAAGAAAAAGGCTGCTGCAGACAAAGGTGACCGAGCTGATCTATGCAATTCACACACAAAGGGTTCTTTATGCGGCCGTGTGACGCACGAGATGAAAAGAAACAAACGTCGAGCGGTTTCAATAAAAACACTTTAATAGAGAAACAAATTAAAAAAAAGAAAATAAACCTTTAAAACACAGTCTAAATCCTTTATTATAACCACCACCAACTGAAATGAAGAAGAGTAAAACAGATCTATTCATTATTTTTGTACCCACGAGGGAGAAACCAATGGGACTGGGAAGCAGGGAGAACAGGTGTGCCATTGATTTACTGCAGCAAAGGGGAAAAACAGAGGAGAGCCAACAGATAACAGGAAAAGATGGCGTTTATAGAAGGCTGAACACAGTGCTCTCTGCTAGCTGGGCAAAAGGTTGCTCCCTTTCCATGCGCCACACACGAGTTGGTTTCACCGTTTTCTTTAAAGGCGAGACAAAAGGCTTCCGGGAACATATTAAATTCATGTACGGGGTCAACGTTGGGAAGTAAAAATCTTTAAAATCACGTAAAGACCCTCAGTTTACTAACAAACAGCCAGATGTTTTTTTTTTCCTTTTTGGAACGATTCTTGACAGGGCAAAAAAGTGAAGCATCAAAAACAAACCAGCAATAAAGAAAAGTTGAAAATAAAATCCCTTTAAAATGTCTTTGGCTCAATCTCCTCTGCTTCAAAAAAATAAATAAAACCATAGCTGAAGAAGCAGTGAAATATTAGTATTGCACAACTTCAGAGACTAGCCAATGACTGCTTTGTGGAAAACTGATTCCCCAAATGAACAAATCCAAAGCTTTGAAAATCTGATACACGCCAGGGAGCAACCTCAGCTTTAGCCCTGCTAAGAAACTGCAGAAAATAAAAGAACTTACATGACCATTACATATTTGATTGACACATTAGTAAAATAGTATAATAGTTTTGTTGATAATGTCACAAGTTATTGTACACATCAAATAATATACCAAATTTTGTCTGTAGGTTGAACAAAAGCTTTTTTTTTTCTCTTTTTTTCTATCCATAAATCAATACAAACTGATAAAAACAGGGATAAAAACCAGTCAGGTCATCGCAACATGCATGAAAAGAAAACAAGACTTCACATTTAAAAATAAATCCATGATGATTGTTGTACAACTGCGAAGTAATGAGAAAACAGAAAAGGGACAAATCCAGCAACACGTACTTAAAAATATGTATTGTACAGTGAAAGAAGTTGTCTTGTAACAGCTGCAACACAAATTTCTCCTCTGCCAAATCAGCCAGACACAATCTTAAAAAAAAAAAAAAAAGAAAAAACAAAACATCTAAAAAGTTACAACAAGATGCTGCAACTACCAATCAGGTTGTTGTCCATTTCTAGATTTATTATTTTTTGTGAATTTGCATAATTAAAAAGGGCATACCTCTTCTTTGAACAGCTTCTACAAAATTGAGGCGCTCCCAAAGTTCTTGTTTGTAAATATCTAGAAAATGCATATTTACATGTGTTCTCAGCTAAGTCAAAAAATCTGGACCTTTGAATTACAATGTCAAAATAAAACCATACCTTGTGTGAAGCTCTCCACTGACTGTTAAAAACATCTATGTTACTAGCTGTGGGCTTCTGATGAAGAGACATTTTAAGAGATTTATCGGCCGTATGGAAGCTATGAAACAGCAGGATGATTTTGTTACTATTTTATCAATTTGTTGATGGGGCAGTGGTGTTCTAACTGTTGATGAATTACATAAAATAGGACCAAACACTGGAAGACTGTTTCCAGGACTGCTATTATAATAACATTTTTAAAAAAAAGGCAGATACAGTGCATCAGCACCTGCATGTGACTTAAATCATCAGCTTGTCACGAGTAAAATTCATGTGCATGTAGCTGTGTGGTCTCTTTGTGTGTTGTAAATAGGGAAACGTTGCTGTGGCAAATGCAATGCATGATCACAGCTTTTTCAATTCAAATAAAGAGATTTATCTACGGTTCCAACAACAATATACCAATCAGATCAGACAAAGGTGGATATTTTCACTCTGAATGACCAGGAATAGCTTCCCCAACATCGCCAATGCATTCTTAATATGCACAGCCTAAAACAAACATACTGACAGTCAAATGTTTTTGAACAGCTTACTTTATAGTTAGCATTATGTGACTGTTTTTTTTCCCCGTTTTCTATTTAGTTGAGTCTTGTGCTGGGCTTTTTTTTTTCTTTTAAATACCCTGAAATTAGAAAATAGAGGTAAGACTTAGAAAGTGCTTTTCACCTTGATTGAGATGAAAAATGATAAATTTATGTGGTTGAAGTGTGTGCAAATATCATCTCCTAGGGACAAATGGTAATTACTTTTGATGAGGTTTATATTACTCGGTATCAAATCTTAAATACAAAATGTGTTGTTTGCTACAGTGTGAGCACGATCTAAATGTCATCTAGTAAAAAGAAGCCGCAAATGCTTCACATTTACAACATTCTTGACACGTATTTTCAAATTTCAAGGCGTTTACTCTCTGGTTAAAACATACAGACCAAAAATGCTAACCTGGTGTGTTGAAAAAACATTTGACTGGGAGTATTGATCACCCCCTCCGTTTCAGCTTGCCTGCCATGACACACCACTGTGACATCGCCAATCTTTCTCCACTTACACAAACCTTCAGAGTACTGTAACCTTTAAAAAACAAACAACAAAACAACACTCCTCACTGTCCATCAGCGACACAAAACACATTTCACACGTCCAGCAGTTACTGGAACCATGTCCCTGCTAAGGATTTGCTGACATGAGTTGACGAGTAACCGCACATTGTGATTACAGGAGGGAAAAAAGTAAAAAACAAAAAAACAAAAAAAAAATGTTGCTTTTTTTGTTTTGTTTTATAAAGAACTGTGCAAGCAAAGCAGTTTAGGATAATCTTATCACAGAAACCGATGTCTTTTGTTTTCTAATCTATGAAGCAAACAGAGGAGGAATGACATGAATTTGTTACTGACAAGTTCACACTGCATCTATTTTTGCAGATGAGACCGTGGTGAAAAGTAAAATATGCAATTGATAACTGTATTGTTAGTTTTTCCATAAATAATCACATTTACTACTAAATCACTGAGGATGATTCCCAGGTAAAGGATGTCTAAGAATTGAAGAGGAGAACGCGAAAACAGAATAGAACTCATAATGCAAATGCTAGCATGATACAAGAATTTAAAGGACATGTCTGTGGCATACAATTCAGTCTTTTATTTTCTTTATATGTACAGATTAGAGGAAAATTTATCTACTTCTATACACTGTTTCATGTAGTTTCTGTCAGTTGACCACTTAGCTTTTGTCCGTTACCACGACTACAGTAGTATGAAAATCAAGATGTCCACTCAAAACTGAGGAATTAAAAAAAAAAAAAAAAAAAAAACAGGAATAAAACAACATATTTATTTAGTAATCAACAAAACCAACTTCTGTAAAGAAAAATGAGCTGGTAGCTAAGTGGTAAACCAAGCCTCGCCTTTTTAAATTTTTTTTTATTTTTTTTAGTTTTTTAGCATTACGTACATATACAAGTGTAGATAATATAAGTATATATTCATATATACATAATGAGTATGTATATATACCAGTAATGCATTCATTATATATACTTACTTTCTTCACAGATATGTGAAACAGGAGAAAAGAAAAGACTGTTACAAATTAAAAGTTAAAATGAAACAAAATGCAGAAAACAAACCTACTGATAAAAACAATTTATAAATGCACTTCGCACTATTTTTGTGTATTTTTTTAAAAACTATTTTGCCGTTTTTTTTTTGTTTTGTTTTTAGCCTTTTTCCTTTATGTTGTGGGAGATGCGACTCATTTAAAGTAGGAATAGTACCCATTGCTACCATTTGAACTTCCTATACTCAGCTCTTGTAGGAGGGAGAGAGGGTCGCTGTTCTTTTTGACCTGTTCAGGCCGAACAGCTCGGGGTTTGGGTGGAGCACGGAGGGCGCTCGCATAAGACATGGTGGGTGGCTTGCTTAAATTTGGAACTCCCTGGTTGGGATCTGGGGGAGCCTGTGGTGGCGGCGGCGGCGGCGGCGGCTGCTGCTGCTGCTTGTTATTGGGCATGAGTGGAGGAAACTGGTGCTGAAGGGAGTTGAGTGAGTGTGGATGCGTCTGCTGTGCTGCTGTGGCCTCGGCCTTTACCTGCTCTTCTGTCTGACGAAGTGCCTTGGAAGCTGTCATGTGGACAGGTGGCCCAAAATGATAAGAAGGGTAAATGAGAAACAGACTGCAGAACAAACAAACAGAAATTATTCAAATGAAAAAGACATATTGCCTAACAAATAGGGCGATACATACCCAGAAGGTCCCGGTGCTGAGCGAGTGTGCCGGCTCCGTTACATGGAATGTTCTGAAACGGACCGGGACCCCCACCGTTACTGGGCCACATGTGGTCGTGTGAGGGATAACTGTAGGAGGCATGAGGATGCTGATGATGCTGTATGTGCGGATGCGGGTGGTCCTGGGGGTCTGATGCACAGGGTTGGGACTGCTGGGGCAGGACGTTGTGGGTGTTGGCTGGAGATGATTCATCTGGGTAGCTGGAGGAGATGCGGCGCTGATAGAGAGGCCGGCCCGGACCTCTGGGTTCATACTGTGCAGACAAATGAAGATGGATGGGGAAAACAGGAAGTGGAATTGATATATTAGGAAACTCTGGAGGGTTTCAATATGTCTTAAAAAAAATTTTAGCTCTCAAGGATGTGCTGGGCATAAACACGGAACAATAGCATAATTTTTTTCCACAGAACTCTCTGATTCAGACACAGAGACACAAAGAAAAGGAAAAAGTGCTCGTTTGAAAGTGTTCATCAAAAAACAGTTTCACACTCTTTCCAACTTAAAGCATGGCTTATTGGTTTTAGAAGTTTACAGGACAAGAGTGTTGATATAAACACAAAACACTATCCATTTGTCAGATCATTCGTGCCACGAACAGAAATAACACTGAGATTAGATTAAGTCAAGCAACCAACTGTTTATATTCAAACATTTTAAACACTAAGCAATATTTTCTTCTTCTTCTATAGAGCATAATTTGAGCAGATTTGGCTGATTGAAGCCCTTAAGTATCCACATTTGCCTGTTAGTAGCTAGCATGTCATTTTAATTTAAAGAAGGTGGTTTGAAATCTACTTATGTAAAATTAGGAGTA
The DNA here is from genome assembly GCF_021347895.1 of Acanthochromis polyacanthus. NCBI lineage: Eukaryota > Metazoa > Chordata > Actinopteri > Pomacentridae > Acanthochromis > Acanthochromis polyacanthus. Next base: position 18,391,402 of record NC_067115.1, on the reverse strand, counting down.
GAAGATCAGACATTAACAGTGAACAAACAAACAATAGCAGTGCTTATATTACGCTGACTTACAATAACAAAGCTTATCAGGACTATGCTTCATTAATCTAAAAACAGACTATAACATCCTAAATTAATTGCAGCTTGTATCCCCTCAACTTCTTTAGGACAAACAAATTATTTTAGTATATACATAGTATTCCAATAAATGACTCATTTTACCTCATCTACATTGTGAATGGCTGTGGCTGCTGATGTTCTGGGGGACAGAGGGTGGTAGGACTCCTGGTCTGGACCTTGATTTTGTTGGTGGTGTTGCTGCTGCTGCTGTTGTTGCTGTTGCTGTTGTTGCTGCTGCTGCTGGTGCTGATGGTGAAGTTGCATCAGATGAACTTGCTCCTGCCTGCTGGGGTGAGCCATAATGGGCAGTCCATAAGGAAGGCCATGGCCCTGATTCCCTAACAGGTGGTTCTGATGTGGTGGGCTCACCGATGTAGCTCCACTTTGGGACCAATGGGCCTCTTGCAGAAGATATTTCACCTGTGAGGGAGGGGGGCTGGCAGACTGAGCTGGTGGCTGATGTGGGTAGCTACCAGTATTGTACAAGGGATTCCCCGGGTGCTGCTGTGGCAGAGCTTGGTTGTTGAGAAGGCTTTCGTTAAGGAGATCGCGACCTGTGTCATGGGAGTAAAGTCCTGATGGAAAAGGGCCAGCATGATTGGAGATGGCGGCTAAAGAGGATGAAGGGTCACCTGAGGCACGGGACTGGGATTGGCGGTATTGAAGGAGACGAGACTGAGGCGGGGGTTGCATCTCAGCTGCTTCCCTCGGCTCAGGCTGTTCCTGTGGGGTAATTTCTCTCAAGAGGCCTGGGTACCTAGGAATTAAGAGTAGATTTCTTTACACTTGAAGTTGGCATCATGTTGTAAAGTAACACCAAGGAAAAGAAACGTATTTTGGTGAGGATGATAAAAAGGTTTAACCAAGGGGGAAAACAACAAAAGAAAACACAACGCAACAGTAACAATAGAAGTTTCATTTCAGAAACATATTTGTTTTGTACTCATTTTCTACGTTCATTAGTAAAATTTGAATGTTTCTTTGGCTTGAAGTTGCCACAACATTGCAAATGATGTATAAAGCATTCTTTAGTCTAACCTGGTGAAAGTTGGCCCAGCGGAGGCAGAAGGAACAGCTTCATCATCCATATTGGCACTAAGGCCCCAGCTAGCTGCGCGGAGCAGTTGATGGGGAAAGCGGGCCATGCCGGGCTGAGCAAGGTGGGCAAGCTGTTGGGGCAGAGGAAAGGCAACGCTGCCCTGGAGGAAAGGGCCTGCTGCCTCCCCCCACTGGCCCAGCCTGGCTGCCTGCTGCTGCTGCTGGCTTAGGGCCTCTAGAGCCAAAGGACCCTGGAGATCTAAAAGGGTAACCATGAGATTAGTTTTGGAGTCACTGGTGTGATGCGCACAATTCTGTCAGCTAGGGTTGTTGTACACAACAGAGTCAGGAATTCTCTTTAAACTGATTTACTATGGGCAAATATTCAGTCATTGAAAATGTGAAATGCAACCAAAATTTCAGTATAACTGCATTCTTTTTCGCATATTCAGTGTGGAATTCACTCCACCTTTTATTTACAAAATCGTGTGAGCGTGAGATTACTTGTCACAGTGAAATTCCCTGAAGATTTTTAAGAAGGAACTTGTCAGTTAAGTCAGTAACTCCACTTTAGTGGAAGGAGAGGGACAGCCATTGCTAAATACTTGTACATAAAGTTGAGGAGCTCTGGAGCTCATCTACTGCAGAAAAGCACTCTCCAAAGGTGAGAAGGACATTCAAAACAGCACTTGCATCAACTCAGATCAAACAAATCTGAGGTTACTGTTCCACTGTCCCTATCACCAGCACTCTCTATTGAGGGTCCACTAAAATCTGACAGAAATTTTGTCATCTGTCCATGTCCACAAAAGTTCACACAGACCCCTCTGGAGACATCTACATTCAGGGCAAAACTCATGTTGTACTACAAGGGCAGCAGTGTGTATGCGTGAAATGTGTAAATGTTGATCTACAACACTTTTATGGGACACACAGTAGCATAACAACTCAGCATCTGTGCTATCTACAGTTGTCCATGTTTGCCTCCACGAGGGAGTCCAATCAAAGCCTGATGCTGCTGATATGATATAGTCAAAGATGTTCACAAACATTAATGTTCCAGCTGTACAATGGAGCTGACTCAAGATGCCCGCACCCCTTTTTTCAACTTAATTCAACACAAAATTGCAACCAAAAGTTGAACAGTGCATGCCTTTTGGTGTAAAAATACATTTCCTGAAAATTTTTAATAATGAATTGAAATTACACCAATTCTAACAATTCATTGTTAAAAAATCTCTCAATATTTCAGCCAACATTTATATCATTATGAAGATTATTCTTTCTAAAACAATTAAAAAGAAAACAGAAAAACATTTGAACTGAGGGGAATTACTTTGACTCTCATCGCTGCCTTTTCAATGAATGAAATGTTCAATGTAAAATGCCAGTCTTACTGAAAACTAATGACTGTGTGAGATAAACAAAATGGGAAAATATAAAAGTAACAATGCATCTAGGCTAACTTTTAGGAAAGAGGATGCAGCTACTGGTTAGTCTTTAAAAACACAGAAAACATTAAACCCCCAACAGAGCATTGCAATATCACGCCAAATGTATAAAACAGCTTATTTATTGCTTTTTTTGTTAAAATGTTACCAATAAAGCAGCATCACTGAGGCACGTGAAATACTGCCTACTAATCAGATTACTTCAAATACTGCTATAGAAAAGACAGCTATGTGTGAAATGAAAGGATGGGCAACCTTCATGTAATATACTCACCCAAACCATCTCCCAGGCTTCCATCCTGACCGTCCTCCCCGAAGCTGCTGACCCTGTTATGCTGCGAGAGGCCCGGGTGGTGACCCCCTGGGTGGCCCATTGGAGTCCTAATGGAGCTACTCATCTCCTCCACCCCTCCAGACTCTGGACCATCCAAAGAGGGTGACTGGACAGACCTGTGAGCAGGTATGGGGCCACTGAAGAAGGAAGCGCTGTGACTTCCACCAGTGAAGGCAGGACTGAGCTGTTGTTGCTGCTGCTGACTCTGCTGGGCCATGACTGGGTGCTGAGGCTGGTTGACCCGATAAGGAAGCCGAGAGACTGGATACTGTTGGGGGAAGGTTCTTCCACTGGCGGGATGGGGAGGAAAAGCTGGGCTGGGTGGTGCCAGGTGGTAGTTTAGGGGTCTTTGGGCAACTGAGGGGTCTTTTCGATGAAGCAGTGCATTAGGAAATCCAACCAGCCCATCTGTCTGTGAATCCAGATTTCGACTTTGGCCTGTGTCCAAATCTCCCTGGACCAAAAATTAAACACCAATTAAAACACATAAGCAAAGACGTTACAGTTTTCAAATTCAGTTATCATCACAAAGACATGGCTAAATGTTTTTAGTGAGTGCACATTATGCAAATACGGACTTTCTACCTCTACAAAGCAAAAAAAAAATACAGAAAATGAATGTCATTAACTTGCCTGTTTTTCCTTCATGTCTGTTGTTTTCCTTTCTGGGGTCTGTAGACGGCTCTGTTCTGACTTTGGACATCCTTCTAATTTACCTGAGAGGAAGTGAAACACCAAGACACACTTAAACCAACTGGCTATTCTCTACAGGTCCTTCCTCTATCTGATGGCTTTAAATTGTTGTCATTTGTAATTTTTGCAGATTACTTGAAAGGGGAAAATTAAATGAAGGCACACCATTTCTGATTGGGTCAGCCTGTAGCTCCTTGTCGGGGCTGGGCTGGCCCATTCCCAGTGGAGAGGGGTGTGCCACTCCACTGTAAGGGATGGGCGAGCCTCGATTCTGTGCCTGCAGCAGATTAAAGTTGTAGGCCATGGCTGCTGGGTGGCTCATGATGCGAGGGTCCACAGCAAAGCGATTCTGGTAGCCTGGCCAAGGCAACTTAGTAAAATAAAAAGAAATCATAGATCAGTGACTTATTTTGCATACTGTCATTTGTCAACAAATAAAAAAATCAGTAAAAATACATTGTTTGGATTGATTTGATATGAATTAAGCAAGACTGGCAAAGAGAAACACTAAAATACAGACATTGTGAAACAAATGTCATTTTTTTCAATAAAATATGTACATACTGCACTTTACCCTTAATCAGCAGTGCGCTATTGCAATTTCTAAAAGAACTGTCTAATAGGCACCGTTTTAATAAGTAAAATACATCAGTCAGCCACAACATTAAAACCCCCTCCCTGACACCTCACATGTAGGATCCATCCTGTCATCAAAATAGTCCTGACCTGTTGAAGTTTAAACTCCACAAGACCTGTGTAGAAACCCTGCATTATTTAGCACCAAGAAGGCAGCAGCAGATTCTTTAAGTGCTGTAAGTCGCGAAGTGGGTCCTACATAGATCAGACTTGGTTTTCCAGCATATACTACAGACGCTTGGATAGATTGCAAAGTGAGGAGGCTAAGTAAACGCCTTGAAAAACTCTTCAAAGCATTCTATTCATCCTCTCATAACCATGATTTCCAAAGCAGAACATCACCTAGAGCATCACAATGCCTTTGCTGATTTGCCATTATCCAATAGTGCACGTGGCACATTTGCAACTGCTTCATGGTTTAGTTCTAACATTTACCTGCCCATTTTTAATGATTGTCCTTCAGCTACACAATTGCATATATTACCTGCTTAATATATCAACGTCAAGAAGTGACTGTTTCTTCCTTTAAGACGATGGTTCACCATTATCGTTCCAGGTTTTAAGAATGCGTTGGGTGGTTCTTAACTTCATTTTAGTAGTTTCAGAAATCTCATTAGCTGTTTTCTTTGCTTGATGCAAATAAATATTTTGACCCTTCTGTGACAGATTAACATCTTTTCCATGGCCACAGGATGTGTCTTCCGAAATGGTTGCTTAAAAAATGAGAAGCTCCTCACTGCATCAGCTAGGATTAAATAAGTTGTTGCCAGCAGAAACATATTCATCACTGTAGTATTTTTTCAATGGAAGGCTCTTACCTATTTGCTTAGTTAAGTCCAAGTGGCATTTTTTTTTTTGGATTTGATAGGTGCCATTGTAACGAGTTCATTGATATTTTTGACTTCACCTGTTAGTGGTTTTAGTGTTGTGGCAGATCGGCGTACATCACTTATATCGGTCACTATCCTACAGAAATGAGACAACTTAGAAAACTTACAGGCAAGGGCATGGACATGACCATGTTTCCACCATATACAGCTGGAACGTAGAGAATACTGGCGCCTGTATGAGGATCTATCCTCTGCACAGGACTGGGTGACTTGCCCATACCAGCTGGTGTGCCACCCAGAGGTGGTGTGAATGCCCGAATAGGGTTTCCCATCAACACAGCTGGGTTGGGTTGGACTGCAATGAAAAGAGTTGGCAAATTATACAAGCAAAATGCAAATGTCCCTAACTATTATTCATATCTTGTAATCTTTAAGAGAAGAAGGCAAAACTATAAAGAGCTGATGGCCAACTTTTACTAATCTTGAGATGAGGGACAAAAACAAATGATTTTTACTGATTAGGTCTTTTTAAAATTCAGACGAAAGTAACTGCCTGATAAACTACAATTCTAAAGAGCTGAAGCAAACTAATTGACTTCCCCTAGTCAACACTGTGTAGTTGAAGGCTGTTCTCTGATCACTCTGATGGCTTCAATAGCCTCAGGCCTTCATGCATCCATCTGGGCTGCTGCATTAAACTGGCTCATATCAAGCTGTCGAGATGTGCCTTTGTATGTGTATAGGGAGATCTAGTAAAATGAAACAATGGAAACTATTTTCTTGCTGCTCTATTGTAAAATCTGACCACAGTACACAAAATTTTGTGATGAGGAGTGGAGTTGAATTAGGGTGGAATTATTTGTACATAGTTGTGTCAACGCTGTGACATCTCAGTTAGTTTCAATGTATACCTATGTCCACCCCTTCCCCTAAAAAGGTTTGTTGAAATATACAACAAAGTGACAGTCCTGTATAATGCTTCAAGGTCTTCTTTACAACAAAAACTTTTGTCTGTACATCTGGAAAAGACTGTTAGACACTTAGAACTAACAAAAACATTACCAATAGTGGAATTTAGCTTTGTAATTCATATAGTTCTGAACTCAATCTCATATTTTATCTTGATCTAAATTCCTTTCATTCCGGTCAGTATAACATAAATTTAATATTTAACTGTTAATAACTACTGTTTGTATTTTGACACTCTTCTGCATACTTTTTTGGCCTTCTTCACTGACAATCAGGTGACTGAATATTCTCAGCAAACCTAAATTCATCAATATAAACATAAGACTAAAGGTTTGTCAATTTTGTTTTTATAGGTATGTTTTTATGTTTCTATGTCTAGAGGAGAGGATCAGTGACTTACAAAAACCAAAACAACATGGGCTGTAGGCTACACTCACCATATCCCTCAGGTGGAAGGTGTTCTGTGTGATTTGCATGTTTCCCCTGTGGAAAAAAAGAACCATCAGACATTAAGAAAGACTAAGAGGCTATTGGAACTGAATGGAGAAGAAAAAGTCAGCAAGAGGTAGAGCATGGATGATTGGATAACACATACACTATGATACACAATGAAACAATAAGTCTAACAACTGTAAAGAAAAGAATCAGGGATGCAGAAGTTGTGTTATGGTCCATCTTGTCCCACATCTGTCACAACAGCTATATGAGCAACAAGTCATCAGTAATAGGAGAGGTAATAATTAAGCTGGTCAGCAAATGACAGCTATATGAGTCCATACTACCAATGTGTCACACTGATGTTTTCTGCTCTTATACACACAGAAAAGCTGGTGATTTTGCTGCAAATGAGCCATTTGTGTTCAAACGCACAAAAATCCAAAACACAAATTTAGTAGAATCACACTTTTTCAGCTTGCTCATATTTTCACGTTTTGCAATGATAAATTTAAATAAATGACAACCAGAACAATTCTGTCTCTCTTTAGTTTAGGATTTCATGTTACAAATTTAGAAAGGCCAGCAATTGTCCACTGAGATGTAACGTGTCCACTGAAGGTTTAAAGTTGGCCGACCATTCACACAGCAAACTGCTTTCCTCGTAGACCACAGATCTAATTAACATTAGTGACAACACTGAAATGAAAGGACCTTAAGTGAAGGATTACATCAATAAATTCCATTAAAAGACCAAAGCTAGCAATTAATCTATCCTCCTAACAGCCATAACCTATAGTCCAAACTCTATTAAAAGGAGTTACAGCATTATAAAAAAAATCCTTAATTACAAAATGGCAGTTGTAATTAATTCTGAATCAACTTTAAATTTGTTATGCTTTATTAACGTAACATGCCTACAAATATATATACACTAAGTACTACAAATAACTTCACTATTCATTTCTTCACATATAAAAAAAAAGAATCTTTCTTCACAATACTTTACTATTAACTGTGTGCACAGTGTACACAGACAGTTCCAATTGAATCATCATCACTGAAACATAGTTATCAATGTAAGCACACATTAGCACATACATCAAGTGACTCATCTACACGTACATACAAGAAATGCACACAAAGACGGACGCATACCAGTGAGCTCACACAAGATCTTTCTATACCTGACCTAAGATGGATCCTATCTTCTGTATTATTTACCCATTACAAGCAAGCATACACAACAATCTACTCTGAGCCCTCTCAGTGACTGGTTTCTGTAGGATGCAGTCTTTCCCGATTAACTGTGGTATGAACAGATTGTAGTTGACAGCGGGTTAGCTTCCTTGGAGGAGGTAAAAAACTAATGACCGTATCCTTTTTGTATAAGATCCACTATGCTGCTGTGGTAATGTTCGACAATGACTGCATTAATTACCTTCAAGGTTAAGAACAACAGTCATATTACAAGGAAAACAGTGATTCCATTAAATAATTTAGTCTATAGGCCACACAAGTATTTTAGAAAGTATTACATGCAAATGAAGGAAAAAAAATCAGCTTCAACTGAATCTGCCAACTGAACAGTTGACATAATAATACAACAAATGCAACTACACCTTGAAATATAGTCAGAAGACAAACACAAACTGAACATATCAAGGCTATAATGTTCTAGTAATACTGCAATGTGCTCCTGATATTTAGGAAAAGGCCTGCCGTATATCTGAACAAAACACAATTTACTGTAAAGGCTGAGACCTTGTGTTAAGCACCAAAAGAAGCATTTAAGAAAAAGGCTGAAAAAGCAGGAATCCAGTACTAGATATATTCTTCAGACAGATAGAACAGCTACGTTGAAATCACTCTGAGAAACAGCACACAGAAAGGCCTTCCTTTCAGGCTCACTGTGTTACACAGAGCAAAGCCAAAGTTTATAGATTCCTAAAATGTTGTTCTGCAAGTGAGGTAGAGTGCCATCTTGAACTGAGGAGTAGCCAAAAGAGACCATCACAAACAACAGGAGAGATATGAGATACTTCCATTCCAGTTATAAAATGACAGGCTAACATGGCATCTGTATTACTAGCATTGCAGACAAATATAGTGTAGTGTAAGTGGAAACATATTACATGTGCTTAATGTAAAAATCGGGCTTAGCAGTACGCAATCATTTTGTATTACCGTAATACACCACATTTGCATTTATCACACAGGTTAGCATGAGGAGAGAACCCCTCTTAAAACTGACTGAGGCCTGGCCATTTGTAGCAGCAGCAGCAGCTTCGTCTGGCTGCTATTTTAAGGCGCAACATTAACTGAGCAATGCTAGACACACTGGGCTACAACTGGTGCCTATACTCTAGCACGGAGGTTATTTGATCTAATCATACATCAACTGCTGAAAACGTCCTCTGAAAGCATGAGTTAAGGAGGATGTTGCTGAACATTTGTCCCAGATGATCAATTTTTAACAAGACTGCTACGAATAAAAAGCATTACTGACTTAATATTGCAAATATTAAATGATTGTATATTAGCTGTCACACTGAGGATTTTGTTGCTTGCCTTAACCATTTTTTTCAAAAGTAATAAAATACAAACAAAAGCAAAAAAAAGTTGCTGTAGTGATGATGTGCTATACTTTGTATTCCACAGCATACTGATGCTAAAAAATATTGCAATACTCTTGCATTTAAAACAGTATTTTCCCCCCATGTTACTAGTATCAATGCTTTAAGAATGCCAGTATTTTAACAGAAGCTATTTTTTCCTGCGAGTTACCTCTTTTATAAGATGGGGAAGTACACGTGTGCAATGTTCTGCTTCCACTCTGCAGGCATATTGGGTGTGTCAACTACGTTTCTTTCTCTTCTAAGTGCACACCAACTTTTACAGTAACAGAATGAGGCATAGCTTCAAACAGGTACACTTGCAGACCATCCATGGACTGTCCACAAAGTGGATGTGCAAAGCAAAACATGGCATCACTGCGCTAATGGCAGATAGACTGTTTTATCGACGTGAACTAAGGGAGCCAATATGTCAAACTTGGCAAAGCATCTCGCTGACAGACATGCTAACTTGTTTAACGTGATCAAAGCGTGACAGGCAAGCAAAAGTGATAAATAGCATGCTCATTACAGGCAAAAGAGTGTGCTTTATTTTGCACCAAGCAAAGTTTTTCATCTTGAGAGTTTGACACGGAAAAATTGGAAAATGTTGAATTTGGCATTAACTTATTATAGCTTACCAGAATGGCGACAATCTCTATTTGCAAATGAAACATTCATAATTTAAGGATATTATAACTTGTAAGCTGGTAAGAATCAGCAACAGCATTTGAAAATGATCAATTGCATTCCTGCACAAAAGAGTCAAAGTGGCTAGTTAAAATATATACGGAAATACTTCTGGCACACTTCTGAGTGTTTTTTTTTTTTTTAATGTAAAGAGCTGATCTTAACAAAAAATTCCTCCAGTTATAGTTGAATAGTATAACAGGAACATAGCTTGCATTGACACTGTCAAATTTTTTACAGTTTTAAATTTCAGGCTTCATGTTCTGTCATCTGTTACTATACAGGCAGGTATTGCATCGATGCAACGTTTTGCTATTGCGACAAGAGGTTCTAGGCTGATGGAAAAAAGAAAAGTGAGACAACAAAGACTGAAATGGAGAGACGTACACTGAAGAACATACGCTGAGAGAAAGCCGGGCGAGCTCCACTTAATACCAAAACCACAAAAAGCTTTTTATTATGAGGCATAATTTAACACAAGTGTCACAGTCTTGCGCACTTGCACCAAAACACCATCTGTGTCAGATAACAGAAATGTGAAATCAACTGAAGCGTAGAAGTGTCGAGTAAAACGGATGCCAAACAATGACCATGCAGCATGCTTTGTTTTTAAATTAGTGTGTTTTACAAGTAATTGCTACAACAAATTTTCTACTGACTCCTATGCCTTTTATACGTCAGCTGATTAACACTCAGAGTGGAATTAATTATTTTTCACAATGATCAACTGAAAAAAGTGCAAACTTTCAACAACTTGAAAACGAAGCAATCACATTCAATCCAACAACAAAGGTTTCATCAGAAACACTTGATACATGCCCTTTAACATTTAGAAAATTATTCCCATTATTATGAAATGGCCTCTAAATGAACAGTGGGTGCACTGAAACTGTGCAAAAACACCTCAGATTGTTTGACCTTTAAATATGCACCAAGCAGCATGTCCTCGTGCAATCAATATACTGTATATTTTATATATGTGCCTATACATATGTGTAAATGGAGAAGAAGATTGGAGGTCTGTAAAGCTGACTGATACTGCGGAGCTGAGGCTCATTAGGCTCAGTGGGTGACGGCAACAGGTTGGCAGCTGTGGTGAATTCATTAACCTTTCAGGGCAAGCAGGGAGGACAGACAGACAGAGACAGTTCAACCTCAGCAACACAATCAAACAACAAATCCATCCGCCAAACCTGCTATGCTAATTTCCTATCTGTGTTGTTGTCTTTTTCCAGGGGCTGAAATGAATGATCATACAATTATTTCCTGTGGCGAAAATTAAACTGGGACGCATTAATGGATATGTGCTTTGCGCCCGCATCTACAAAGCTTTAATTATTTTTCATCTCTAAAAGCAACAAGCACTCAATTCAACTCTGAAAATTTGTTTGCTATTTCTATAAACCAATTCGTGGTTGCCCAACGTATCACACTAACATAGAAAAAGCGACAACATTTGCGTTTCATCTACTATTGCGGTCACCAAACATTCACTATAAAACACACATATTTACACAGACATTTTGATTTAAATTCTTATATTATACTATTATGTCGATATTATGTTGAATAATATACAGTTAAATATATTTGTCTCATTTTAAGACATTAAGAGTTAAAATCATTCAGATTTCATCCTTTTGTATATAGTCTTCTACACAGTATTTAAAAAAATCATCTGTATATAATGTTATCTGCAATTTTTTTCACCGTGTTTTTTCTTATTTATTCTTGCACTGCCTTTATTCTTCTATACTTTTTCTTTGGAGCTGCTGTAATGGTGAATTTTCCCCACTGTGGGATCAGTAAAGTTTGTCCTTATCCTTATTTACATATATTCAAGTTAAAATAAACAATGAACAGCTCATAATTTTTTTCCATAGTTAAGATTTGCTTAAATTCATTATTTAAAAAAACAAATAAGACAAAAAGAGGTGTTTGCTAATTTTAGATATATGATGTTGGGATTGCACAGCACGCACACAGTGATGGCTACATGTCCGTTAAGCAGTGAGCCATTTAGTTTTGTTAGCTGGCTCAGATTCAGTTGTCTCAGACTGTGGTGTGTTTAATGTGTCAAATCCACCACTGCTGGCTCCGATGGTCACCAATTTTGTGACAGCTGATCTCCCTGAACACTTCCAAGTTAGGAAGCCTGTTGCATTGGTGTGACAACCAGCAAATGTGGCATAAATACATATCAAACACTTTTTAGTTAAGAGATTTTTTTTGTAGCATTATATAAAGTGTAGTAAAACAAAATATGGATGACTCATTTAATGTTGTAAAATGTACATTAAATGAACAATAATATGCTACACTCTGTGGCCTTGTTGTCCCCGCCTCAAGGCATGTGACTTTACAAACAACTTCTGTGCTCCACCTGTTTTTCTTTTATTTCTATGGCTTTGATAATATGAACTTTAATGATCACCTCGTTTGTGTTGTTCTTTTTGAAATTTCTGTTGTTCAGTGCCAAGATTTCTAATAGGCAAATTGAAAACACCTAGGAAAAATTGGATGCTGTGCCAACTGTGCCCTCCCTCCTGAAGAACACCTTACCTTAGGGGGTGACTGCTGCTGCTGCTGCTGCTGTAGCTGTGGACCCTGCTTGTTGGAAGCAGGCTGTGCATGCTGAGGATGTGGATGATGGTGGGGATGGAGAGCCTGCGAAGAGGAGTGGTGTCCTTGCAGGGGCCTGAGGGCACGGGGGATGAACTCTGGGGCCAGTGGGTTGAGGACATAGGTCTTCTTGAGCTCCAGGGCCTCCAGCTGTGCCTTGATCTGCTCAAAAGTGATGCCATGTAGACTCGAGTTTTCATGGCAGATGGAAATAAAGTGCTCCCAGAATTTTCTAGAAATTGGCAAAAAGAGAAAAAAGATAAACAGGACGGTTTCTTCTATTCTCCTTTAAACTACATGCACTGAATATTTTGTGCTTGCAGTCTAAGAAATTATTCCTTAGGGGGTGAATGCAAAGGATCAAGACTGCTGAAAATAAACTTGGAAAATGCATGTTTATAGAGTGAAGAGTAGAGAGGAAAGGGAAATGAAATACAGGAAAATCAAATTCTGCAATATTTATGTGCTAGTGTTTGTTGCATAATCCTTTTACGTGGCATATCGAATAACAATGATAAAAAAAAAGGTGCAAACCTTTTGCATTTCAATACCAAACAGTTTCGAATATTTGTGGTAATTAGATGCCATTTCACATAATGTATGTTTTAACATTAGTACATAGTACCAAGTGCTAGGAGTAGGAAAATAAAGATAATTTAGATTCTTTGTGTCACAGTTTGATTCAGAATCAATTCTGAATGGGGCGGCTGTGGCTCAGGTGCTAGAGCGGGTCGTCCAATGATCGAAGGGTCGGCGGTTCGATTCCCGCTCTCGCCTAGTCATGTGCTGTTGTGTCCTAGGGCAAGACACTTTACCCGCCTTCCCTCCAGTGCTGCTTTCACACTAGTGTATGAATGCGTGTGAATGTTGGTGGTGGTCGGAGGGGCAGTAAGCGCGGATTGGCAGCCACGCTTCCGTCAGTCTGCCCCACGGCAGCTATGGCTACAAATGTAGCTTACCACCACCAGAGTCAGAATGTGTGAGTGAATGAATAATGGATCCATTGCCGCTTTGAGTGGCCAAAAAAGCGCTATATAAATCTAATCCATTATTAAATTATCCCTAATTTAAAAAAAGAAAAACAAATGGCACTGTGTCTCGACTGCTGTGTTTTGTCCATGTTACAAATAAAACATAACACACAGTTCAGCCAACTGGTTTTGATAAGGCTCTTTGTCTAACTAACAGCAACGGCAAGTGAGAGCATGAACTAATATTATTATAAAAATACATTTTTCACAGACAAACCACCAACACACACACGCACACAAAAAAGATTCTGCTATTAATCTTTAGCTGCACCTCGCTCACCTAAGCTACTCCCTATCGACGATCTTCCTTCAGCTACTTCACTGACCTAGACCTTTTGTTTCTGGAGACTCAGTGTTGGGTAAACAATGCATCCTTCTCGAACACATCAATTTTACAGGTCGTTGCCTGCAGGCTGACATTTGCAAACAACCAAACAGTGAAATCCTTGACATGTTGCAGTGACTAGCATAGACAAAACACTGTTTCTGAGCTTGTTTCTCAAACAGAGTAAGAGGTTGTCAGCCAGTGGTGACCTACTCACGATAATATAGTATTTAAGCTCAGTATGTGGGGGAAATTAAAGCGGTGTCCACATCTAACATAAACAAACTGGTTGGAATTTCGCTTAATAACTTTGATATGTTTAATTTATTAAACCATGTGTGCCTTATGTCATGTGAATTCACTTTTCTGTCAAATAAGTAAATTAGCATTCCAAGAGAGTCTTCCCATCGCCGGTGTTCGGACCCTAATAAAATAAAACATTATAATCCAAGCACAGATTACAACGATCTGAAAATGTATGGATAAGGATTTACTGTATTCACACTTGAACCATAAGTACCTGTTGTGTTGGAGTACTGAACTTTATGGTGAGAAGTCACAATATTTACCTGCAGCGCCCAACAGAGCACAGTGCTATGGGGTCTCCCACCACTGCAACCAAGGACTGAGCTCTGGTGATCGCCGTGTTGAGTAGCTTGTAGTTGGACAAGAAGCCATAGTCAAGGTCCTCTGTTGAGTCCTCAACTAGCTGCTCTTTGCGCTTGATGGCCGTCTGCTTGTGCTTGCAGGTGTGCCGTGTTCGCACCGTGCTGAGGAACAGCACCCGAAACTGTTTACCTGCAAATATTTCATTTGTTAGAAAGACTTGAAGCACTATGAAAAGCACTAAACGTAGAAAGCCTATTTTTAGAAGATACAAAACCTTCGCAAAACAGTCTTGTACAAACTTCTCAATTAGTTTCTTAAATCTTTGACATCAGTGGAAAGGGGTCCTATTTGGGTGCCGTTTCGTCCCAAGTGTTTAAACAAAATCACAATAAATTACTAAAAAGTTAAACATGTGTATATTAATAAACAAATGACCTTACATTTATAGAGGCTTTGGACTAAACACAGAGTTTTTCTGTTTGTGTATGTGTTAGTAATAAGGGAATTAATGACATGTAGAAAGCGGCTGCATGCAATACAAGGTCGAGTTGCATGAAACTAAGGCAGAGGAGAGACTGAATAAAGAAATCCTTACTGTGCATTCACCTTCTAATCAGACTTCACATCATTTGGGACAATATGAAGACTAATAAATTACGGTGAAAGACTGTCAGGCTTTGTCTTTATGGTATCTCTCATTTTAAGCATGATTTTCATTTCAGATAGACACTGTCATTATCAGATTCATGCAGAAATATTAGTAACGCATCTGGGGATTTCTGGTGTTGGGATTTCTGTGTGTTTCTGATTACCTAACCAGGACTGCTTTCTTAGAATTTTCTATTTCACATTCTTTGGATACCTCTGATATACCTACTACCCCAACATTCTAAGGATGTAAACAGGAAATGTATTGTAGATTCATACATGCATGATACCACCATGGCCATTTAAAAATTTTAATGCAGTGGTTCGATAATGTAGCCCTAGCATTTAGTGACATTTCAGTCATGTACATGTAACTCCTTACTAGAATTCATACAAACCAAGGCCATGTTTTCTCACCTTGGACATTGAGCACTCTTTCCACGCTGACCTCAGGCATTCTCTTCTTTCGAAGCTCAGCACGAATGCGAAACACCTGGTCAGCATATGGTGACACCACTCCGATGCTGCCTTCGTCCAGCTTACCCCAGGCCACTGGCCACTTCTTGCGCAACTCCTCTACCCGCTCCACTATCTCAAAAACCTGAGGAGATGGACAAGGAATTTGCAAGTTTAGACACGCTGAGCCTTCTATTGGCCTTTTTAAGATCAAGTTGATGAAATGTAAGACATTACATTTGTAAAATGGAAAAAAAAAAACACCATTTTTTTAAGCTGCTTTAGTTTCCACCTAGTTCAAAATGTGGCTTAAAAAGGCACAAAAGGCTGTTTGCTATATATAAAAAAACAGCAAAGCAAAAAACTGCAAGAAAATAAGCTTTTCCATATATTGAATTAAGAGATTTTTGAATAGCATAAACCATGCATATGTTAAAAAAAAAAAAAAAATATGTATGACATACTTCAGTAATAAAATTCTAATTAGTCTTTGTCTATCATAGAAATTTAGTTTAATGTTACAAAGAGTTACATTCTCCCAAAAGAGTTTAAGGAAAATAACTCAGCAAAATAACGTTTTCCTCTGTTTGGCATACGAAGCCTCTCCTTGCCGGACATTTAAAGTCTTCTGAGTGATCTTCTCTATGACCAACCTAAGACGGTGCTACCTAACATTAACTGATGGCGTACAAACTCATACAAACCGAAAAAGAGCAACATCTACACTGTATGTTGCATGACCTTCATGAATTTAGTCTGTCATTTTGGCAGTAGTCAGGCTGCAAAGACTAAAAAAAAAAAACAAGTTAAAGAAAATATGAATTTCATTGTGTCTGTTGTATTATTTAACAACCACTGAATGTTGAATTTAAGGGCTTAATTTTGTTTTGAAGGAAAATTAAGGCCTTAATTCTGAAAGGGTGTACTTAAGCTAGTTTAAGGATGCACGGGCACCTGAACGGAATAGAAACATGAGAAAGAAGTGACAATAAGATGGGAAATCCCCGTTCTCTTTACACTACCGTGTGAAGTCAAGGACTAAGTGATATTTTCTATCCAGGTTAAAAGGAAACAGTGGGGGACAAAATATTTGAAGAACAAAGGCTTTGTGTTTTATATACCACTGAGACATCAAAGTCCCTCCATAAAATAGGAAGCTATGGCCAAATGAAAGAGGAAGTGCTGTGAACCCTGTGAGATAAAGGTTGACCAGCAACACATCACATACTGATGAATGACCTGCATTATGAAACGTTCCAAAAATAAGCATATTTGTTTTAGTGGCCAATAGGCTCAATATCATATGTGCAATTTGACTTTGACAAATTCCTGTATTGGGTGAGTGAGCTTCCCATGGAACTAACTTCTGAGTTTCATGCTACTATTTGCCTACAAGTTAGTGATTGAGTCCCTATTGTTGTTTTTGTTGGCTTGTTTTTTGTCATCTGAGCAGTTTTTCCAATTTCTGTTCACAGCGTAGGCATCCTGTTGGTGGCTTTGAACTGTCAGGAAAATATTGTCTTCCACTTGAAGCTAAGCCCATCAAAGACACTTGCACAAGTCAAACAAATAGACACAATTTTTATGCATTTTAATTTCCCAAGATTATGATAATGTTAACAGTTTGACATGGGTGTTGCATCAAGAAGACAGGAAGTAATTCATTTGGCACTGCTGACAGTTTGGGAGCAAAATCAAGAAGCATCCATGTTTAATTGGTTGAAGCATATCAGCAAAGGATCAGGGGCCACATTCAGTCTGTGACCACAACCAAGAGAGTCTACAGAAGAACCAATCCCCAGCTAGAACTGTCAGTGAATCATGCATCATGAGTGTCAAATGGTGCTCTTGGGTGATTCTAATTAAGTTCATGGGTTTCATCTTCAATTATGATTAAAAGACAGCAAGTGTTTGAAAAACCCCCCACTGCTGATCAGCTCAGAACAATCGTTCTCTTTTAGGAGGATCTGACAAATCAACCAAACTCAACTCAATAATCTCAGTGAAATTGGTTTTCAGTTCAGCTAAATCCCTCAATTATTTCTATCAGTCCACAATATAACTGTTATAATTTAAAAAAAAATCTAAATTCTTAAGAAAATCAGCAATTTCATGCATACGTTAATAAAATCTGTCAAAATCTGACCAACTAGCTGGGACAAAAATATTTAATTCTTTACTCTAAATCCTATTCCAATGCAGTTCCATTTGTCTTCTATGATTTACTGGTGTTAACAGATGTGCCATTTGGGTAGACCACCGCCCACCTCTGGAAAGTGTTCTGAGCACAAAACACAATCACTGCAAGTATGCATACATGAAAATAGTATAGAAGTGCGAAAGTGCGCCTCAGGTTGCATATATATGGCACGTAGCAGAAGCACAACGGCAGTCGTTACATAACCTGTGTAGACATATGGATTGATTATAACAGGACTAAATCTGTTCCGTCAGTCTCAAGTGCACAAGTGAGATGGAAGACTGAAAGATCCATCTTGAATGTTTTCTGTGTAGACATGTCACAGTCATATTCAGACATACCTCAGCATTGTTGTAGTAGGCAGTGCTGTTCTTCTCCTGGA
Organism: Acanthochromis polyacanthus; assembly: GCF_021347895.1. NCBI lineage: Eukaryota > Metazoa > Chordata > Actinopteri > Pomacentridae > Acanthochromis > Acanthochromis polyacanthus. The sequence continues at coordinate 18,373,328 of NC_067115.1, read as the reverse complement.
CATCCTCTCCTCTGGCAGTGAAGAATGTCAGAGGGTAGAAGTCCTTATGGGAAGGTTGTTTCCCACTTGCCATTAGCTTTCCGTCATAAAACAATTCTGATGTGTAGCTTTATGAAGAGAGGGAAAAAAAGAGTGAGGAAAAAAATGGTATGTTTGAGCAAGAACGTTTATCACAAAAATATTTAAAGACACACAAACCTAATGACAGTAGGCATCTATGTGACACTCTTGTTTTTTTCTTTTACATTTTGTCTGTAACAAAACCGGTCATATTTGAGATTTTACAAAGTTTGAGATAATGACTTAAACTTGAAGAATGTTCAGAAAGGATGAGAGGCTTGTTCTCAAAGAACACATTTATCACAATAGACCTTTCAAACCCCTTTTGGGTTTAAAGGAATAATGTGCTTTGTGCAATGATGATGCAATTTTTTTTTAAGTCGCAGAGTGTTCATGGAGACAATGTGTGTACCACGAGTAATTATAATAACTTAAAACTCAAACAATAAACCTTGAACTTTACATCTTCTTCTTTAATTTTTTTTTTTTTTTTTACTTTTGCTGCTGTACATTTATTGTAGATCAATGCAGTTTGTCCCAGCGACTGCACTGCTGATCAATCAGATACAGTACACGCAATTCCAAATACCTGAAAAGTCAAAATAATGTGCAAACAAAGCACACACTATTGCATTGTGCTAAATTCCAGCGTTTTAAGAACTCTAAAGGATGAAAAATCAGGACAAAATTGTGTATAATCCTCCCTTTGTGTCTGAGCATCATATAGTCACTAATGCCCAGTTCAGTTTCCTTCGAGTAATGCGACACTATCAATGTCTCCCTAGAGAGATTCTGCCTTTCAGTGAAGTCATTTGGCATGACTATAGGCCCTACCCTCTCCTCCTCCTCTGCCTCTTCAGGTTCTACAGCTACAGTTTCCCCACAGTGCAGCATTGAGGGCTCACACCTACTTGATGATAGCTTCATGGGAGCGGTAGTTCTCGCACAGGAGGATGCGACAGGGGAATTCAGGAGGATAGTGCTCATACAGTCGGTCCAGCAGCGACACGTGCAGGTTTCGCTCCCGTGCAAACTCGCTGTACACAAATGGACTGAGCTGCAAATTGAGAAACAGAAAATAGAGGAAAACAAGCAGACCAGAATTAGTTTCTATGCAACCAGGAATATGAATTCGGGATACTAAATGTATTTCAAGTACCAATGAACTGTTTGTGGACATCATGAAACTACCATTATTCTGGCGGATATTATTTTGATATTTTTTGGGTTCCTAATCAATGAAACCACATGTAGTGGTTGACTGCAATTAAAAAATCTATTAGCATTTAAAGAACTTGACACTTCAACTTCATGAGAACTCCATATCTTGCCATCTATGCACATCTAATAATTTTGAAGAATTATTTTCAGGAATCTTTATTTTATATTAGTTGCATGAGAGCCTATTAGATAACAATGCTTCAAAACTCAGAGTAGGCGTTTGCTTTCTCATCAGAACGTGCTGTAAATAACTTCACCTAACTTCGACTTGGTTGACAAATAGTTAGCATTATTTGGCATGGTTAAATTTTTTCTTAAACTGCTCGAGGAACTACAAATTAATTCTTATCCCATTGCAACTTGTATGCTTTTCCATGTGACTGATGTGCCATTCAAAGACCAGACCTTGAGTTGCAGTAGTTACAATGAAATTTACTTGCTGAAAATTGACAGCAGTTTGAGAACATGGCAAATTCTTTTTTGCTTGGAATGCAAATGCACTAGCCAGTCTTAGCTTCAGTTCTGTTTCAGTACAACAAGCCGTAGCAGAGAACTATTTGTTTCACACCAAACCTCAGGTTTTCTCAAATTATTAAAAAAGTTGATTATGTCTCAGCAGAAAAATGCATCATAAATGCAGTACATAAAGACTGACCGTACAGAACATGATTTGGCATCCACATGTGTTTTCATTTAAATGAAGTGACAATTAAAATGGCACACACTGACAATCACAAAGACTTGTTTACATTCTCTCTTCTGACCACCACTGTGAACAAAACAGATTTGTATCTTTAGCCTGAACCTTACACTGAGCCTGCCAGTAAGAGAGGGCTAATTTGTTTTAATGAGGTCCCACTCAATAAGAAAAAAAACAATCAATAGAGGCCTTGGCTTTCACTGACTATACAGTTGCCTTTTACACTGCTCAATGGAGAACTGTTGTTGTGAGAGCAAAAGGGAAAGAGTGAGGAAATGAAGAAATATAAAGGACAATGTCCTTCTTTGGTCTGCAGAGTGACTACGCTGCTATACAGAATAAAAGACAAAAGAAAGTGAGACAGTGATTGAGACTGAAACAGATGGACATTATGTTTTAATCCCGCTTCCTTCACGCTAAGAAATAGCTGGGTAAGATCAAGTAATTAAAGCAATTATTGCATGGGAGATTCGTGCCTTGCCCTCATCCACTTCCCACTGGTGATCCTGTGTACTGACAAAAAACCAGGAGATGAAGAAATCAAATTTTAATTTAGCCTTAGAAGGCTACTGACATGAGTTTATATTTGTATTATATGAGGCTGAAATGGTCTTTAGTGGCTGCTTTCTGTTCTTTAGTATTTTGAGGTAGGCAAAAGTAGTGTTAAATAACCGGATACAAAAAATGGAATCACTACCTCTACTTGATGTCTCATCTATCTTCCCCTACGGTGCACCCAATTTCTAAATGAGCATTTTGATTTATTAAAGGATAAAAAAGAAGACTGTTCTACCATGACAGAAAATGATCCTAAGACCCTACAAAGTATATTTAGATTATGTGACACTTCACAAATAAGCATAGAAACTGTGATTTTTTTTCCACTGGCAAAATCTGCAAAATTACTGAGGACAAACTCGAATTCTATCTGTACATTTTGTCACTGAGTCTTTACATACCTGCATATGGTCTCCAGCCAGCACAATGCGGGTGGTCTTGCTAGCTAGAGCAAAAGGCATGATGGTTTCACACTCCATGGCCTGGGCTGCTTCATCCAATAGGATATGAGAGAACAAACCTGCCAAAACAGATGAGAAAACAACATCCATTTATTTAATTTTGTGTAATGTACAAAGCACACACCTAACAAATAGAGTTGAACTGCTTCAGAATGCCCATTCTATTCATACGAGAGCATGCTGTTGATAAAAATATAATCCATTTAGATTTTTTCTAAGTATACTTATATAATACAAATATGCATAAGTGTAAGCAAAAATAACAACATTAATGAGTAATGGTGAAAAAAAGCAGAGAAAAGCTCAAGAACTGAGAGTCAATACATAAAACTGCACATAATCCATATCCCACCTCAAGTTTTAGGGTAAAACAGGTTGTACTAGTAAGTAAAGGTTAACAAATTGGTATTCAAGTGCAAGTTGGTAAATAGCTTTGTATTCTATGACTATTCTATAACTTGAAAACAAGTCTTTCTTCTTATCACTTTATTTTTATGTGTTAGTGCGTTTACTGAAACCCCTAAAAGGTCTTTTAACCAGACCTGCAAACCAAATGTGCGGTTTTGTGGACATTTTGAAAAGGATCGAACAGTGGTCTAACCCTGATTTAAAAAGCTCAAACAGTGCTTGGCACTACGAGGGGAGGGGATAAAACAGCATGGCAAATGAGCGCTGGAGCAGGCAGCAGGGAAGAGAGGCTGCATAACAACCAGCAAACAGCCTCTAAAGCCACACCATTTCCACAGGAAAGTATATGCAGACATGAATTGTGACAGCTGGAAATAAAATGAACTCAAGGACTGTCAGATAGTAAACAAACAACAAAAACACAGGCTGCCGAGAAAAAAAGGTGGAGCAGTTTGATTTGAGGCAACATTCACTCTTTAGTGTCTGCCTTTGAACAAATGTCTACAAAATGCATTTTGCAGGCATTTTTTTTTTTTTCCATCTACAAAGCCTCAAACTGGTGTTCTCCTTTGAATGCGTATGCTCTTCACTGGAGCAGAGGCTGATACCGTATCCCTACTGTATGCTGACAAAATGGAAAACATTTGGTCCATGTTTCAGAGGTGTAAAGTGATGTATTGAGACTATAGCAGATTATATATTGAATATATTTACAGGTTCTCTACATTCTATGGTATATAATCAAAAAAACAGACTGTCAGAAAGTGAAAGATTGCTTGATTTTGCTGAGGCCACACTGATTCCAAAGACAGGGTGTAATGATAAAAAAAAAATGATACAAAATTATGTACACAAGTTTCTTAAGGTATATCCCTAATATCATGCAGGTAAGTTACAGAAAAAAGGACAGTCAAGGTGCACAGTGTTTCACTTTTTTGAGTGCAATGAAATGTTGGCAGGAACATTATTCCAAGTAGTGCTCTTAAAGTCTGCCTTGAAGTCTTTAGTTTTCTCCTGTTTTTCCACATGGCGTGGAAAATTACTTGTTCAGCAATACATCCAAAGAGTACATGTAGATGAGCTAACCCTTATTTACTGAGGTGAAACACTTTTGATGACCCTTGCTATAAATTGTAGTCAACAGGAGACCTCCTGCATCCTGACTGCTGCCTCTTTTACTTCAATATACATGAACCCATAACGGCCTAATAACGCTCACAAATGATGTACACGGGTCATTACAAATGAGAATGTTTCCCCAGGCAGAGAAGTAGAGATTAGTTGAGAGGCAACAGAGGAAAGATTGTCTTTATGAGCACCAAGTAGACAGAGAAGCAGACATGAAGGAACATGGTGCTTAACGTTTCACCTGGGACATAGCTGCTTGCCTTAGGGAACCTACCTCCAAACCAGAGGTCTAAATTACATTTCTGTAGCTGCTATCTGTCATTGGGCTAATAATGGTGTTTGAATTTGGACAAAACAGTGGTAAAAGAAAGGAGGCAGGAGGGATAATAAGCAGAGGTGAAAGAGATCAGAGGCACAGTGCTGCAGAAGTGATTTGGGGGAGAGATGATTCTTTAATAATAAATGGCAGCTCCTTCCACTCACACACCCAGTCTCTCACATTCTTCCTTTTACAAATTCTACCCTTTTCACACTGTGAAGATGATTTGGGAAGTCTGTAAGTGTGAAACAGTCTACATGTAACTGTACCCAATAAAAGAAGCTCTGTAAAGTTTGGGTTGCAAAGCTTTTTCAAACTGTGAAATTCTCATAAATTGATTTTTAAACTCTGCTCTGAGCAAAAACACATTTTTTAACATTGCTCTTGGATGTGGTGTTGTTCTTGTCACACAGTGTTAACCCCATTAGGAAATAACTTAATGCGCAATAACAACATTATTTTATTGACAGCAGCACTAACCATAGTCTTGAAATGGCTCATACAGCTCAATATTTACCCAATCAACAGTGCACATCTGCTGCAAAACTGAAATACTGTATCAACTTTTAAAGTGCCCACAGCTGTTCTGGTTCTGGCTCATCTATGGTATTGAATTTTTTTCAGTGCCTATTTTTACAAATTTAATTTCCTCGTGTTAAAGAAGCAATAATCAAATATTGCATTCGTTCAGAAAACTGTATTACTGTCCTGTGACTACCCAATTACAAGAAGGCAGTTTATTCTGAACAGCAGCTGGCCATGTGGTTGTCATGCACACAGAAAATATCACACAGGGAAAACATCTCTCTGTGACAGTTTATCATCATATAATACAGAATGCACACAGAGTACAGATTTTACTGTTTTCTTTCTGTTGTTAGTTAAGAAAGAAGGGAAAATCAAGATTGTACAGAAAATATTGCAGTTAATGAGTCTAGATTTGCTGCATTTACTTTTTTGGCATTTATAAAAAATTACACCTGCTTAATCATTGTATAGGTTGAACTGAGGTGAAATAAACCCCACTACAGATGTCTGAGGGAACACCTGTGGACCACTTTGCATGTGTTTAAATATTAGACAGAGTTAATTTTAAGACAGCAGTTGAGAAAAGGAGAGAAAAAATAGGCTGTCAGAGTTTTACAAGTTAAGAATAATTCACATTTTCTTCTTGACCATCTTTATTATGATGAGTTAAGGATATTTGTACTGTACATCTATGATGAAATGTTGGCTCAAAATCCAGAGAAGCTTTGCTGCACTGATGATGACTGAGTGGAACAGTTGTTTAGTGCTTAAAAGTGGCTACTATTGTGTCTAAAGCTTGTAAAATGTTAGGATGACGTATTTGTTCAGCATTTTTGACTTATGTCACTACTCTGTATCTGGTTTCTTTTTCTAAATAATGGTGTCTTGTAAGCGTCTTTGGGCAGGCAACAAAATAAAATCAATCAAGCAACACACACACTGGCACACTAAATCTTGCAGGTTCAGTTTCCACATGCCAGATCCCATATCTAGTCCTTGAATAAAGACTAAAGTCAACAAAGCAAACACGAAATAGATAAAAGCTAAAACATTTTTTTCGGGGGGGGACCTGTGTGTTTGGGTGGGAGATTTGTTATCGCTACTTAGTCGACTTACTGGCTCCCACTTGCCTCATTTCCTGGCGATTTCCATCACCATCAAACACCGGGAGAGCAGGATAGATGAAATGTAGGGAGAGGGGCTAATGATGTAAAGTACATTAGAAACAGGCAGATGGTGTTCCCAAGCAACAGACAAAGCCCCCTCTGCTGACACATTAGTGTCGGTTATTAGCCTGCACTGACAAATTGGTTTGTTTTCCATGTCTTTTACACAACTTAAATGAGTATCATCCTTCTCTAAATGGTGGGCCCCTGCCAACACCGGTTGTCAGAGTCACTAGGGATGACCAAAAAACAGAAAACCAAATGCACCGAGCTGTGTTTGCATAAAGTTGTGAGCTTTAGCATTTACATGCCAAAACCCCCCCACTTTTGTGTAATTCATGTATTACAAGACAAAGACATTGCCCCGCAGTAAATGCTACTATACTTAAATAATTTCCATTATTTGTATGCATATTAACACAGCTTGATTAATTTAAGGCAGGATATTTGTTGCCATTATACTGGTGTTTTGCAGCATCATTTACATACTGTATATACTGGTGCAAAAATAAAAGAAACCCCTGAGCTGAATCAACTTGTCTACACAAATTTCAGTATGGGGTCAAGTTGTGCCTTTTATCTCAGTTTAGAGTGGGGAAACTATTAATTAGGAAGAAAAATATCAGAGTTAAGAAGTCATCGCAACAAGTTTGTGTCTGAGGAGGAATAAAGTATTTCCAAGATTCTTTTTTCTATGAGAAATAAATGTATATGAACATGTTGTGTTCTGTGTACGCCTCAAATCTGCAAGGAGAGATTTAAATATATCTTCCCTGGGATGTTTTTATTGCTAGTCTCTTTCCAAACTCTGGCCCTAATATTCATACAAGGTCTTCATCACTTGTGTTTTTTTTTTAAATAATAAATTATTGACCGAGTCCATTCAAATGAGACAACTGGACTCCAGAGGAGTTTGGTGCCAGTGATTATGGAGGAATTTACACTGCTGAGGTTCAGTGTGTATCCTTGATATGTGTCTTTTGAAATGACCTGTTAACCTCATCCCATTCTTAAAATGTCATTGAGGAAGTACAAGTTGTGCTTTTCAGTTCCTCTGATCCATTTATGAAATTTAGATGACTTGGACTGCTACTGCTGGTCATAGCGTTCTATCCTTCGAAAGTTGCTGAGGGCAGCGGCTGTCTGATGCAACAATTACTAGTCCGACTTACGACACTTGCGATGACAGAACATATTTCTATATTTTCAGATGACTTACCAGGATCCAAGTCAAGCTGGCAGAGGTACTGGGAGGTGCTGAGGGTGACCACAACCACGCGGTGCCTGAGGATATCCTCCCTTGAGGGCATCTGGAAAGTGACCTGTGTGCTGGAGATGAGACAGTACTGCTGGACCACTGGGTGGACCGTCTTCACCCAGCGGTTCCTGAAGTATACCCTGGAATGAAAAAAGAAAGCAGAGATATTATGAGAAAGAGTTACCGCCACAGGAGGATGAGAGCAATTGAGGGCATGTTTGATCACAAGTGTAAAACTTGCAATGTGAAAGAATAGCATGTTTTAGTTTGGAGTCATGGTATGCTTTTTGTGTCTGTTCAGAGTGGGCAAACTATCAATTAGGGGGGGAAATAACAAAAAGAGTCAAGAAATCATCACAGTAAGTTTGTATTGAGGAGGTATCAAGAACTTTCAAGATTCTTTTTTCTATGGGAAATAAATGTACGAGGACATGTGTTTTCTGTGTACACCTCCAATCTGCAAGGAGGGATTTTAAATATATCCTCCTCCCTCCCTCCCTCCCTCCCTCATTTTTTAATCATTTATTGTCTGAGTCTGTTCAAATGAGACAACTGGACTCTATAGGAGTTTGTGCCAGTGATTATGGAGGAATTTACACTGGAACCTGTTGAGGTCTGACTGACCACTCATGTGAATCAAGTCATTTGATTGCCCATATGCTTTCTAGGGCAGAGTATGAAGACACACACAAACACACAGCTGTCAAATTAAGCCTGGGCTGGTCACAGCAGACACTGTTTTCTTCGCCTTGGTGACCTCTGGGGCTACTGTAATGTGATAGAAGTCACTGATGCAGTCGAAGAAGCTGTCACTATCTATGTATGTGTGTGCATGTTCATTGCCTCAAGGTGTAGTTCCAAAAGCAGGGCGGCTTTTAAAATCACATCCCCAAAGCCTGCAAATGTCTGCTTGTTATTACTGTGCGGCAAAAACACCCCAGCCACTCAACAATCTCTGTGCATTACTCCGACAGCAGGCTTTCCAATAAGGGTAATCCAGTTGATGTATAGATGAGTGTCACACTGATACTCTCCAGGTAAAATGATCTATGTTGACAGACAGGCCACAGCCAATAAACACAAAAGATCTCATTCAAGTGAATGTTTATATTAAATATCTTCAATTCAATAAGCAGCATATCATTTTCTTATCCAAAGTATGTTCCCATTGGCTACAATAATTTACTTTTGCTTTGGAAGGCTACAGACCTAAAATGCATGACGTGTGTTGTGCATTTTCATAGGAAGTGGCTAGTTTTCATTTTTGTTAACTGAAGGTAAGTTGCGTGAGTCCTGGGTCTGCAATGGCACAACTGCAGCTGCCGTTTGAAACTGGAGGTCTGTATTAAAATGTGTATGGATTTCAGTCTGCAAATATTTCAATATCACTACCACGTACAAGTGCAAGGGAACTTTGTATACTTTAGAATCTACCTTTATTCATGCAATTTTTACTTTAAAGCACTGATGCATGTATTAGCTGTTGTAAACAATACATGCAAATACAGAAAGCACACAACATGTGTCTAGGTTAGCTTTTGTGTATTCCATAACGGTGTGCTTGTATACCTGAGAGGTCTGGCATGTGGATTGCCTGCTTCAACATAAGGATGAAGGTAGTCCTTAATGTAGAGGTCAGCTGCACTGTTGGAGTGGGTGCAAATCAGGACCCTGTAGAGACAAAAGACACACAATGGTAGGCATGAACCATCATACACAGTTGCTGCAAGAATTAGCAACTGAGATCTTAAAACTGTGGTGTTGTGCCAAAAATATCTGAAAGGATAAATACAACCTGCAGCAAGTGTGGGTATTTTTACATCTGTGTTATTTGAGGAAGTGACCCTTTAAACTACATTGTGGACTGGTTTCCTTTCATTTGTATTAGAGGAGCACAAGTGGCTGGCCAATGCTGTATCTCATAGTTTTTAATATTAACAGAGTGATCCAAATTCATGCCAAAATTTAGTTGGTTCTTCTGTATCTGGCAAAATGTGGTATCTCACAATGCTAAAGCAAGTTAAAAAAAAAAACATCCTGTATCCACCCTTTGATCTGGATCGGCACCAAAATTTGAAAGGTTCTTCTTTTGTCTATCCTCTCTCCTAAATTTCACAGAATTCAGCCAAGTTGTTTATGTGTAATCCTGCAGACAACAGAAAAACAGCACACCTTTGCCATAGCTTTCACCTTGGCAGAGGAAAGGGTTGTCCAATGTCATGATGGGATTAAAGGGTTTGTTTATGTTTTTAGGAATTAACCATGACTGTCTTAAGAGACAATGCAAGGGTGAGATAAGAGCTACCATCAATACATTTGTTTGTGCTATAGGGTTTGATTCAAATGTTAATCTTTGGATGGTCTGATAAAAATATATTTATAAAAAAACTTTGACTTTTAATAACTATAACATTCCATTTTCATTTCATATTCAAGTGTTACTATAGAACATAAAATGCAAAGGAAGTAGGACTCAGTCAATACAAAACCAGGTGCTGAGAGCCTATTAGCAATTACAGTATTTGAGGGACAGCGAAGCCAGTATTACATACTCATTAAAGCTTAAAGCAGGGCAAAACTGTCTTCTATAATTACACATTTACTTGCTGAAGAAACATCATAATGGCAGATCTGCATAGAAAGCGTCTCGCATCGAACACAGAAACACATACTGGGTACAGCTGACCAGGGTCTATATAAGATCTTGTTCACCGTTTTAACAGAATGATAAGCTGGTAGCACTGGTCCAGAGGGGTCATCTCCTCCTGTCTTGGCTTTTAAAAAAATCTATAATTCATTATCACCATAGAATATTAGATGTATTCAGAGTGAAATGAGAAATGAATATTACATTGCTACACATTTTTCGAAGACAGTTTTTTTCTTTAACATTGCATATACACACACCCTACTCTTTCTTATTAAAAAACCAAATGTTAGCTTCTGTTCGGGGACAGTGTCCGAGATATTGCATTCATTTTTCATAAAGACCAGGGAACCATTTACGTGCTCGGGCTACATCGCTTTGCTTCTAACTCAGGACACTGTGGAATTTCCTGTGGGTATTTGCACACAGTGAGGGAGCTCACTAATGATGAAAAATGCCAATGGAAGAAAATTTTGCGATGTTTCATTGCTATACAACATTGCGTGGTCCGATGAAGTGACACACCTTGATTGATAACATTATGGCTCGTATGGACTTCCATTTCAGCCCAGGAAACACATTCTAATTGAACTACTGCATCAACCACAAACGGTGCATATTCAGTCAAATGGCCCAAACACTTTGAGTGATGAGAAATGCACACTACAAAGCATGCAAGACCACACAGCACAAACTGGAGCTTTAACCCACCCACACCACAGCTTGAGACTTTAACTGTGTTTTCTTGACTTTAAATGTCAAACCCAAGGAAGCCGCTGCCCTGAAGCAAAACCGAGGCCACTGAACAGCAAAGCATCACTGCCGCCCCATCATGCTTTGTGACTGACCTCCCATTCCATTTGATGCATTTATTATTCGATGCGAACACCTGCAGGTGTGTCGCTTTCCTTTTTTCATTTCCTATATAAATAATTAATCATCTACACTCAGTGACACCTATTATTTCATAATGACTGCCAGCAGTCCCTTAGTCCCAAGAGGTCTTGGACATCAAGGTTGTTGATTAAAATCCTACAATGGTGTAAAGTCGACTTACATTATAGGTAAGAAAAAAATGGTATTATCTCAGTAATGTGCATGTGAAGTGCACGGCTGTTGTGCTGGTGAAGAATACTGCATTACATTACAGATAGATTTTTCATGAAAGTATGATTTTTTTTTCCCCAGAGCAGTTGTAATAGAACCGCATTAGCTTTGTGTACCTATTAAACCAACTAATGTAAATTGATGAGTAGTTCACGCGTTCGTTGCCATAGGCTACTAACAGCCCAAAATGACTGCAATATGTGTGGGATTTGACAGTTCTGTTGATCAACGGCAATAACTGAACATTTACTTCACAGTGTTAAAGCACTTACTGTCACACCCAGTAACATGTCAAGACAAATTTCTTTCCATCTGTGAACCTAAACCCTTTCAAGCGCAGAAACAAACACATGGTCCTAGCTGTCAGTGCAAACATTTGATTTCTAAATAATTAAATGTTTATTCTCAACCACAAAAGAAAAAATAAAGCGTGTCGTATTATTGTAACAGTGCTTTGCTTTGAGATGCATACCAGAACAATCACTTGACTGCATTAAAAAGAAGCCCTAATCTTTGCCACAGTGTTGGAGGGATTACAAAGGAAGGTGAGGACTTCTAAATACAAATTTCCCACTTAACTCAATAGAGCTTCTAACCCCAAACCAAACAACCGAAAAAAGCAATACAAGTAAACAAAACATTCACAGACCTGCTGTGGTCCTGGCGGAGGATGTGCTTGACAGCCTGTGCCAGGGTAAAGGTCTTGCCGGTGCCATAGGGTCCAATGATGAGGATTGGGGGCAGAGGGATGGAGATGGGTGTGGTGATGGCCAGGATGGCTTCTTTCTGCTTGGCATTCAGACGGGGATCCAGCTGCTCATCCCATTGCCTGAGGGCGGAGAGAGGATGGGGAAATCGTTCGACTTTTAATTAAAAGTAGCCATTTTCAAGTATTTAGATGGAATGCTGCCTGATAAACAAGGAAGAGGCCTGAATATGAGAGGCAGTCTGTTGATTTAATTAACTTCATTGCGACTGAGATAATGTGAGAAAAACTAATTTTAGCACAGGATGACAGGCACTGTATGCATACAGAGATTGAAAATGACATTTTTTGCTGAGCGACTGGAGAAAACGTGTGGTGGATTGTAATAGCATACTGGCACGACGAATAAGAAGGAAAAAAACAAAGATGTGTAAAAAAATGTGGAGTAGTTGAGAGACTAAGAAGGAAATAATGGGGGCAAAAAATGGGTAAGAAATGAGGAATCATAGTAGTTATTCACTGAGCATATTCATGTTGCTTTATAGCATGATAGGTCGCAAACACATACATCTAGGCAACTTACACATTCAGACTGTCAAAAAGTTGTGAGTGCCCAAAGCAGCTCATATTTTTGCTCATTCGGCGTATAATGCAGTTGAGTAAATTGTACATTTTGCAGTCACAGGATTAAATGAAACATGCATGTTGATGTGCCTGGGCATACACTTAAATATCCATAGCAGAGAAGCTGCAGAATGGCTGCTAACGCGTTTCCACGTGAATGTGCAACAGACATGAGTACCTTCTCACCAAGAAAATAAGTAGCAGAAATGAACAGAGTAAAAGAACATCTTAACAAATACACAGTAGTAGGTTTATGTATGTGTGCTCATACAACATGGGCAGAAGGAAGTGACTTGCGTATGTGATTTCATATGCATAACTGTGACCATGTGAGCTATTGTGTATGTAGCGCGTGTTTCTGTTTCTAAGCATCACTGTCCTCATTACAAAGATTGCATCTTCTAAAGCTGTGGATCCACCAACACCAATTGATCGAACTCCAGCTGAGACATAGTTGGTGGTCTAAGAGAGACTGTGCGAGTGTGTGTGTGTGTGTGTGTGTTTGCAAGACAGAGTGATGGATGGATGTGATCAAGGGGTACTGTTAGAAGGTATGAGAAGCCTCAACTCTTTAAGGCCAACAGTGTTTGAGTTCCACCAACACTTACCTCCACATCACTCCTAAGACAACTTAATTATCTCAAGTATTACAGTAACGCAGCCATGTGTGACTTATTAAATGCAATGTTTGTAGGATTGAGAATGAATTTTATTCTCTCTTTTTTCTACATACTTCTATTCTTTATCTGTATTGTAAAAGGTTGATGTGACTTCTCAGATTCACACACTGTCAGTACCAACACGATATTACAAAAATCTACTTTACTCTAAACATGATCATTTTAACTACTGGAGTGATAGATATGAAGAGGACTAGATAATCTGGTTATTCACTGATGTTTATAAGACAGTTTTACATTTCACTCTGCAACTTTAGATTCTATACTCCATGTGTGCAGATCTCCCATCACTGATCTTTGCATCAAATGATTATAAACATGCTAATGTTGTGTACAGCCGTGTTACAACTTCATAGGACAAAACCAAAAAGTAAACTCCTGAATACTTTGTGGTTAAGGTTCCATGGTAAAATTGAATTAGCCTTGCCGCGCCACTACCACAAGCATACACACATGTACACTAAAATCCACCACAAAGAAACTGTGAACATAGACTTACGCTAAAATCCCTCCTTTGTCCCCATTTCATGAAACATTCTCACTTATCCAAATTCCAATTAAGACAAAAGTCTACATGAATCCTATTCTGGAGCCTCAGATAAAGAACCAGCCAAGAAAACCACAGGGGATTATATTTGACTTGGGTTCTTGTCAATAAAGATTACCTCTTCACTTCTCTCACCTGTCCAATTCCAGAGAGAGAGATATCTAAAGCTGAAGGGAGCTGCGAGCATTTCTAAATGACCAATGAGTCAGCAAGGCGAGGGATATTCAGTTAACTCTCAAATTGATGTGGTGCCCCCTCTGTGAAAGTATTTGTCAAAATAAATATGACACGCAAGTATTTAAGGAGTTTCTGTATAATATTTGAGGATTAGTTGTATTTACTATGTATAAATGTGTGTACGTATGGTGTGCAAAAATTTTCCCTCACTTTTAAAATAATATAATTGGAAGATACAGCCTTTGCTAAATATCATACATCTGCCAATCATCATATGCAATCCGAAAGCTTTCCTCCTCACACAGTGATGTAAAAGTCTGTCAAGTGTGCAAAGGGAAATGTAATTTCACAATTTGCTTGCATATTTGTATTTGACATTTTTGTGTCCCAGAGTTCCCACTGATTCAGTGTATGGCAGCATTCCCGAAAGAGGCACAGATTTCATTGTAAAAACAGTCAATACTGGTACTCAATCATAAAAATATACTGTATATGAATAAGTATTTGTAAGTATTTTACAATGTAAAAAAAAAAAAGTCTGCATAAGTTCTAAACAGTCAAGCATGTATGTACATATTTGTAATATTTACATAGTGGAAAACACACCTGTTAGGGCTCCAGGGGATGGTGGGGACAAGGCCAACATCAGGGAAAAGGATGGTATTATCTTTGATGCGATCCAGGGCATAATGCATCTCACAGAGTGGCAGTCTGTTCAGCTGGAACTGGAGCTCCACCTGTTAAAGAAGAAACGCAGAGTTTGTTTATTGAAACTATCATCTCCATCCACCTACAGGCCAAGAATATTATGTACAGCACAAAAGTATATCCACCTGTCAATATCACAGTCTAAAACAATAATCCCTAAAAAATTACCCCCTCTGGACAAAACTAGGCACTTTCGGGGTACTGGCAGCATTATGAAGTGGACATACCTAACACTGAGAATTACTGGGGGATTAGAAGGATAATAACACATACAACACCCTCACCAAAAAGTCAAATAAATAGTGTTGTGCACTGGCTTTGCCACAGGTGAACAGGTTTAATAGTTGGTAGTTTTTAGTTTGATGTCTTAAAGAGCCATTTATCAAGTCACCGAGTTTACTTACTGTTGTAACAAAATTGAACTTGTACTTGGATGAACTGTATTTGTAATGCGACCATCACAAACAAATCTGGGCATGACTGCTAATCAGAGCACATATTAGATCTGACCCTGAGGAATTTACTCTTATTTTGTTATGGTATGTGTGATTGTGTTGTGGCCAGTGTCAAGCACCAAGCTCGAATAACACCAAGACCGTGAGACTCATTGGCGGTCTTCATAAGGAAAGCTGTGTGGAATAAGAACCCACAAACGAGATAGGGAAATGAAACTGTGACTCGTAAGCAGGCAGGAGAAGTATATGCTGAAGAAAAAAAAGATTTATGGTAGTACAGTGACAGAATGAGGGTTTTTTTGATAACTGTTCACACGGTGTCATGTAGGGCTGGGCGATATGACGATAGAAAATGTCTATCGTTTTATGTGAAGATCCTATCGTTTATATCGCAGTGTCGCAAAACACGCTTTACGGCAGTATTTTACGTCACCAACGTGCCTTACGGCAAGCCCAGGCACGCGGTCAGTGTTGCCAGCTTAGCGACTTTCTTGCTAAATCTAGCGACTTTCCAAAGCATCCTAGTGACTTTTTTTGTCCAAAGCGACTAGCCACAAATCTAGCGACTTTTTCTGCCGTTTTGGAGACACTGACAGGAAAACTCAGATCATTCTGCAGTTACTGTCCTCAACAAGCAGCAGGTGCTGCTGCGAGCTTCTCCCCCTCCCAAAGCACAGGCTGTCAGTCCAGTAACCCCGCAGCAGTCCCAGTGTCTGATTAGAGGACACATCACTCTGCGGCCAGACGGCAGGTGAATCGCGCATGGGCAAAGTCACTACAGATCCCATCCAGACTTACAGAGCGGGATATAAACGAAAATGTTTCTTCACTGTCATACTAAAATAAACCACAGCATTTATCCTCTAGTACAAAAACATATTTTGGGCGTTTTATAATCACTTTTTGGTCTCTTCCACAACGTTATTCCTCTCGCCTACAACATTGATTACAATTACATGCAAACTGGGAAATATGAAAATTAGGCGATGACGTCATTTAGCGACTTCTAGGACAGCCAACAGCAACTTTCCTTACTGACGAGTTGGCGACACTGCACGCGGCTAAAACATAAACAGCTATGGAGGAAGACAGTGGACTCAACTCAGAAGAACAATCTAAACAACAAGATCACAAACAACCAGCTCAAACCGACGAGCTGGTACCTAAAAGAGGGGGAATTTCTGTCATATGGCGGTGGTTTGGATTTAAAAAGACCGACAAGGATCAGACTACTGTACTTTGTAAGGTATGCCGCTGCCCGGTCCCAACAACAGACTCGAACATGAGTAACTGTTTTTATCACCTGAAAAATATGCTATATCATGATGTATATCGTATCGGGATATAAAATTTTGGTCATATCGCCCAGCCCTAGTGTCATGTTTCCAGAGCCGACATTCAGGCTGCAGGAGAGAAAAATATTAAGCCAAGGCTGCCATATATACAGTCATTCAAAAAAAAAAAAATTCATTGGTACACAGAGGTTTTCTTGGAAACCTTTGCGATCCTTTGTGCAATTACTATATAAGAGGTGAATATTTCAGATTTTTAGCTTTCATCCAAGTTTGTCAGGGAAATGAATCATCAAAATAACATCTTCTAGGCTATATGAATTGCTCTTACTAAATGAAATGATGACCAGCTTCACAAGTCTTAGTCAAACAGAGATAGGCCAGAGATTGCAACCGTCTTCAGCACGTTAAGTGTGGTGCAACCTGTACCTGTATTTCTCTGTCAGGCAGTAGTCCCAGCTCCTCACAGCAGTCCTTGCAGATCCTTAGGAAGATGTAGTCCTTGGTCTTCTCCTCAATGACAGCCTCATAAACACGCTCTTTGACCCCAGGAGGTGGCTGGCTGCCGAGTCCCTCACGGCCCAACGGCAGCACCAGAACTGAATTTACCTTGGTCATCACTAGTCGCCCAGCTAATGTGTCCTGTAAGAAAAGAAGCTTCAGTTTAGGATAGCGAACTTACAGACGCCTATGGACTCCAAGCGATATCTAAAAGTATTTGTAATTCTTCGAGTGACAAGGCAGGAAACCAGTACGGTAATGTATGCATGGAAGTTGCCATTGTAGCTAGTTCAGTTACCTCAGAAAGTGTTTCAGTGAGTCTAAAGCGTGCAAAGAGCTGTCCATTTTGGGCATACTTGGCTCCGACAGAAATGCCAGTCAGCATAAAGCTAGTGACCAGCTGCAGGTTCACCTTGATGTTAAACCTGGGAGAAAAACATTGGCAGTGGATATTGGTTATGTATTTGCAGATCTCAAAAGTAAACTAAATATTCAACCCAAAAAACAAAAAACATTTTAGCCATGCAACTGTTTTCTTTAAACTATAACCATCATCACAATACATACTCTCATGACACACACAGGTAAATCCCTTCCTTACTGCCGACACTGTTCTACTTTTAGCCACATATTCATTCATATATTTACTGTAATTCTGTAAAGGTTTTACAAATTCTGCAAAATGTAAGGTCAACTAAACAGAACACAGTCAGTGAAGAACATACAAAGCAACCACGTCATTTTCAATGAGATTGTCCTTGAGAGAAAACAAACATCAGCACAACACTTCTCCAAATACATATTAAGTAGCAAGAAGGAGCACTCTGAGGAAAAACATCAATTCTAGATTGTTTAAGACTGCCTCTCTGGTCTCCGCTGGGTCTGAAATGATGAAATAGGAAGCAATATTGGTGATGAATTCTGATGGATGATTGGCACGCAGACATGAGTTCACATATTCTGTTAATATTTGCAAACCAGTGGCATTACACAAGCAAAGGAATTCTAAAGGTTCTTTACTATGGTTTTGCATCAGCTTTCTGGCTCGATTCTCAAAACGGAAAAAGACGAAGAACTCGCATCTACATGGCTCACTCTATGGTCACTTTAAAAAAAAAACAGCTGATGTGCCTTGTCCTCTGAACACAAGGCCGCCACTCGATAAAACGTCATGCATAAAGTAAGAAATAAATAGTTTGATATTATTCAGTGTTACCGTGACAGAAATAGCTCTGAAGTTATAGATTGCATTAAAATTACTAAAATAACCTTTAAGTAATCATTAGCCATTTGCATATCCAAGAAAATCCACATTTATCTGGAAATCTCCTGCTGAAACTGGATCTGCCATGAAAAGCTTTAGCAGCTGACAGAAGATGGACGACTTAACCGGCAGAGATTATTCCTATGCATACTGGAAATGGCAGAGATTAAAAGAACTTTTTATATAGCAGGAAATAACTGATATATCTCAATTCCTCACTAAGTAAGGACTGAGTCATTAAGCAAGACAAACTTAGAGCCCTGAGGAAAAAAGGGACATTGAAAGTGGAGGAGGGCCTCCTGTATTTATTTCACTGAATGTGTAACCAGCAACATGCTCAGTTATAGCACAGGCAGGGGCAAAAAAGTCAAAAATTTGTGATTACTCGAGGGAAAGAAAACAGTTCTAATCATCTACTTCCTGGCAATCACTTTAGAAATGTTACTAAATTACACTGGCAGTGTTGGTGAAGCTGCATGTAAGACATACACTCTCCCTTG
Source organism: Acanthochromis polyacanthus (assembly GCF_021347895.1). NCBI lineage: Eukaryota > Metazoa > Chordata > Actinopteri > Pomacentridae > Acanthochromis > Acanthochromis polyacanthus. The sequence goes on along the minus strand of NC_067115.1, from coordinate 18,354,313 downwards.
CACATACACACGAAGCAAAGTTACAGTGAAGGTCAAGTCTGACACCTTGTGGTGGGTTGACTCTTCATACCAGAATATTAATACTACTCAATCTCTGACAAGGCCCATATTTACATTTCTGTAGGCTACATGTATCAGTAAAAAAAAAAAGTATATTCAAGGTTAAAACGAAAAAACATCAATTGTTCAGCTGCGGGAGTTATGCTTTACAAAAAGGCTGCATTTGTACATATTCTAAAATCAAGTTTCACACTTTTTTTTGTTATGGTAGTTTAATATTCAAATACTCACTTGCTAACTTCCTTATATTGTGCAATCTCCTCTATGTAGAGGAGGTCATGCAGTCGGGCCTGGTAGTTGTCTTTGGTCAGAGTCTTGTCCAGGACTGACTGAGTGAAGAGCTGGTCGGCTGACAGAGGTATCTGATAGCGGGAAAGGAGGCTGCGCTCCAGTTCAGCCATCGTCTCATTGGGACTGAATTCTACAATGGTTTTACATGAAGAGTCCCAGCGCTTTGCGGTCATCAAGAGCTGCTGCCTGGCTGCCATCAGGTGTTCCAGGTCTAGAGAACAAATGGATCACAGAATTCAGATTTGCGCACTTTTATCAAATTCTACTTTTAAAATACTAAAATTTATACTACTGTAAAACTATGTTAGATATGCAGCCTAATGGAGGCCTTAACAGCTTTGAATCAAAACAGTATTCTAATTTATTTTTAGCATGTTACGTTCAGACATCTAGATAATCTCCTTGCGTTTACTGTACCTTCAATTGAGGCAGCATCCACCATGATTCGCTGCATCAGCACAGGTTCTGAGCCAAAGTCAAAAACGATGGTCTGTCGGAAGGTACCAAAGATCTCTGTACTGAAGCCCACTGCTACCTTGTAGATGCAATGGTCCAGGCCATTGTCTGCTGCCACTGCCAGAACAGCATCATTTATTGTCAATGCATTGAAAGTTGTAATCAATTGTTAACAAAAGACAGCTGTCAGTTAAAACATCCATGCAAAAAAAAAGTAAAGTAAAAGAAAAGTAAGTTGTGAATTCCACTGTCTGTTTATATAATTTCAGATATTACGAAATAAGTAAAAATGCTTTGCCAAAAACGAAGAGGGTGCAAAACCCATTTAGGGAATACAATTGCAAAGTTGTAATTTATAGACAGAGACATTATATGACCTTATCAACTACTCATGCTCAGTACAACAAACAGTCTGTGCAGGGATGGCGAATCACTGAATTTTACTCAATATATCCATGTTCACATTTTTTCAGCAGTTTCAAATGTAAAGCAATTATCATGTTCAAATACTTTTTGAACTTTTTAAATTGTAGTAGTGCTGTGACATAAAAAATTGGAAAACACATTCTTTAAAAAAAAAAAAAAAAAGGCTATCCTTAACCACACAAGAAACAAAGAAAAAGTTAAAATCCTCCCATAACTGTCTCCCTTGTCATGGCAGAATGAATATACATATGACACACCCGCAGTTTCCTCTGATGGAGTCCACTCTTGGCAGCCGTTAGGAACAACTTGGAGCCGTTCCCCAGCTGATACACCTGTGATGAAGAAGTGTGGTCGGTGGGCATCATAGAGCAGGGCAATGCGGTACAGCTTTCTAGCCGGCTAGGAAAAGAGAGTAATAAAAAGATAACAAAATTATTACCAAAAACTAAAAGATGTTTAGTATACAGACAAACAGCACTGACAAGTTTGCAGAAAAAAAAGTTTGACCTATATGTCCAGTGTCACATGGACAAACAATCTGGTTGCACAAAGAAACCACTAAACACATCACTCTACCTTGCACAACAAGGAGAAGATCCATGAGTGGGCGGATTTTTTGGAGGTGACTGTAACCGAAAGGCTGGAGCTGGTTTCCACATTGACTCCTTCTAAACTGTCACTGAGCTGGAAGAAAAAAAGATGGTCATGCTTAAGTCAGTCACCAAAAATCCATACAGAAATATTTTCAAGAAATAGTCTACCACTACAGATGGAAGCAAAGTTCACTGCTGCATATTATATAACTGATTGAAAACTATATAAAAAAGTATTTGTCACACTGTACGCCACACATTAGGTAAGAACATGGCATAAAAGGCTCTATAACCTTAAGAATGGCTTGTGAATGTGTGTCCTTTACTGTCACTCCTGTGGAAAATATACAATTCTTGCTACTGTCTATTGTCAGTTTGTGTAAGCAATACAGTTACAGCAGTTTAAAAAAAAAAACATACGAAAGTTTTACAAGTCTTAAAACAGATTCAGAAAAAGTCAGTTTTCTTCTGTACTGTTTGCTCTTAGTTACAAGATCATGAAGAATTAATGAGGGGGAAGTGACATGAAAAGTGCACTGCAGCTCACCTACTTTAAGACGCTTGGTTCTACAATAACAGTACAGTTAGAATCTAAATTAACTAGTAGGTTAAAAAATGCAACTCTTATAAGGAAATTAAAGTTTTTGTGCATTTGCACACACCAGAACTATTCAGTGGGTGTAGTACATTGGTGCAACCCTGCTAAATTTACATGTTGTGCTGTTTACTACCTACTGAGCCACTTTTGAGCTTGCATGCACCACAAAGTCACTCACCACTTTCTCTGGGGAGAGGGAGTTCATCCACTTCTCTATTAAGGTCTCCATGTAGTTTTCGGTGAAGTGTTTGCTCTCCTGCTGCTGTTTGAGGCGGATGAGGCGTGACGCATAGCGCTTCTGCCACTCCATCAACTCCTCCTGCGAGTGGGCTGATGTACACTGGGCCCCATACCGACACAGACCCTGCTCCAAGTACCTAGAGGAAAGCCAAACGGTATGCTAAAGTGGTGCTAAAATAAGTACTACCATTGTTTTACTTTAAGAATTTAAGAATACCAGACAGTTACCAATTTCAGATTGAGAATTTTCAGCATTTATTTGTTTCACACTAAGATGAATTCAGCACCATTGAGTTTGATATGACAATATAGAGACAACCTGTAGCACCAGGCTTTTATTGCTTTTGATTAGTTGAATAACACCAGATATCAGACTTTCAAAAACAGAAAAAAAATCTGTAATTTACAATACCAACATTTCTGTGTACCAGCTGTACGTATACTCACACGCAAAAGAAACGCAAGTTTCTTTTACCCGATGAAAAATTAAATTTGGTTTCCCAAAACAAAAATGCATTTGGTACTTTGTGGTGCATGGTGTGTTCTTAACATTTTCTGTTGCGTTTTGTAAGGTTGGTGTGAAAACCGAAAACGAATTGTCGCAATACACCAATGCATTGATGATGTGGACATGATTCACACTTTGCACGTGCAATTGAATATGCACGATTTATCGACACCTTCAGTGGGTATAAATTTCATTCAAGATCATAGGCATTTCACTTACTGTTTAACTATGCCACGCTTAAACCAAATTGAGAGGAACCAAGCCATCGGACGTCTGCAAGCTGGAGAGTCTGTCCGAGACATTGCCCGTCACTTTAATGTCAACATCACCACCATTTACCGTCTCCAGCGTTGATACAACACCACACAGAGCATCGATGACCTTCCCCGAAGCGGACAGACTCTCCAGCTTGCAGACGTCCGATGGCTTGGTTCCTCTCAATTTGGTTTAAGCGTGGCATAGTTAAACAGCAAGTGAAATGCCTATGATCTTGAATGAAATTTATACCCACTGAAGGTGTCGATAAATCGTGCATATTCAATTGCACGTGCAAAGTGTGAATCATGTCCACATCATTAATGCATTGGTGTATTGCGACAATTCGTTTTCCGTTTTCCGTTTTCACACCAACCTTACAAAACGCAACAGAAAATGTTAAGAACACACCATGCACCACAAAGTACCAAATGCATTTTTGTTTTGGGAAGCCAAATTTAATTTTTCATCGGGTAAAAGACACTTGTGTTTCTTTTGCGTGCGAGTATATATTTTGTTCAACACTGCTACATTTATCCATTTTTATGCCTACATACATTTGCTGGTATTCTTCTAGGATAAATCTAAGATATCTGCTGTTAACCAATTACTGTTTGTAAAAAGACGACATCAGCGTAAGAATAAAAATAAAAATCACTGCAGTAAACTACCGTGAATGATAATGTTCCTGCTTTCAGTGTAATGTAATATCATTACTTTCTGAAACCTGCATTAATCACTTTCCAGTCAAATGCCTCTCTATCATGACACCTAGTGTAGTGGACATGGCATAATCATTTTTGTCTTTTGTTCTTAATTATTTACAGACATGTACAAATTATCAGACAGTTTTTCATTACCTTTTACAAAGGGTGTACTCCTCACTGCTGGTGACTCCTCTGGGAGGAGGCCGAAACTGCCAGCCATCTTGGACCTCTGTCAATGCATAAGCCAAGTGGTCAACGGCTCTCAAAACATCATGAGAATTGTTTTCAAGACGTCAACCAGGTGAATAAAATAAAAAAAAACTTTGCAAAACATAAATAAAATATACTGCATCGAAGTATGTGAGCCGTTTTTGACACCAAGCACATTTTCAATTCTTGTGTTCCAAGTTGGCCGAAATATTGAAATCAACTCATGGCACAGATGTACTCACCTTCATCCTGGTCATCTGTGTACTCTGGTGCCATCTCCCTATTCACAGCCTGACAGAGAAGGGGAATGGACAGGAATGGATTGATGAAAGTGGGTACAGAAGATTATTACTAATATGTCAAGTAGTAATGTAGTTGCATGTATACTTATTACAGGGGAAATAATTTCATTACAGACACAAGCTAGGCAGGTGTGCACAGCATAAATCAGTAAGCATTGGAGTCTGAACATTAAATTATATTTATGATTCTCATCTGCAAGCATTTAACCATCATCTGTAAAACCAAGCAGTTAGAAGGTCAAATTAAAGAAGAAAACAAAAACAGAAGTCAGGTACACAACGATAATTCATAACTACAGGGACTTACCTCTATTTCAGAGAAGAGCATTTTTAATCTGGTCAGGTCTTTTGCAACAATTCCATTCTGTGAGGGAAAGAAAAAAAAGGATCTTCATAACAACATAAAGAAATGAGTGTTTTCAGTATATGTTAGTCATAGTCACATTTTTTTTTTCTACAGATTTATATGTAGTTTGTCTTTATCACCATCACAGTATGCAATATAAAAGTCTTCTTATTTGCATCTCCAAATGGCAGTGAGAATGTGTATTAATACATCTAATGTGAGCAAACTCCATTTATCAAAGAATGCAAAAGGATCCGAAGTCACAGGGACTTCTACACTTCTGGGTCATTATTTCGATGGTTTGCGAACAGTTTATATGTTTCTCTCTCCATTTATCACTTCTGTGGTTGTATTTCCTTCCAGTACTTTCACTCTAACAGTATATAAGAAATGTGGTAAAAACTCTAAGAAAATGTCTTCCTAATCAGATATGATTAGTGACACATTTTCTGTTCCTGGCACATTTTATTAGTCAAAACTGATGAGTGTTTATCTTTTCTCACAACATCAAGACTTTAATTAACCTCATGACCATATTATATGATGTCAATTTGTCAACTTTATGTTGTTTCAGCTGCTTCCACTAATTGTCTGCTCAGCACTGATTTGTGTACACTGTATGTACAGTATATGTGTCATTTGTTTAAAAGTCTTTATGCATGTTTTGTACATACTGTGCATCAATCCTACCATTGGCTCTCCATACAAGGCTTTGGAGAGGATGCTCGCAACCTCCTGTAGGCTGCCATCCAACAGCATGGTGCGCAGGCTGGCCTGCAGTGAACCATCTCCTCTGGCAATTTCTTCTGCCAGGACTAAGACAAGATGAAGAATACAGACAGGTAGGGAGGGAATTAATTCAGTGCAGATGGTTAAGTATTTCTCAATGTATGTAAAAGTCTCCAAGTATATTCTGTAGAACAAGAGTGAAGGTTGACAAGGTTGCAGTCTAGAAGTTTGCAAGCAATTCATTAAAAATGTGAAATTTTCTCAGGCATTGTGTATTTTATACAGGACTAAAGTGTGTGTATTGTAGCAAATCCCATTCTGCATCCTGTTACACCAGGTTTATTGCAGTAATATATGACTCACATTAACCTGTAATGTACAATAGATACAATAGATATATATACTCATTGTACACTGAGACCTAATCAACATTTTGAGAAACTAAGAAAAACCACTGTATGAAATCTGATTTTTATCAGTATAATCAAATAAAACTTCTGAAAATCTAAAAAAATGAGGATAATAAAACTGGCTGAAGCAAAAAAAAAAAAAAAATCTCAAAAGTGAAACTTCTATCATACAAATAAGTAATTTGTATCAGCTTTGATAATTAGGGTTGGGCATTGTTACTCTGCCAAAGAATGCAGCGGAGATATGTGACGATCGGCATATATTTGTCCGTCTGTCTGCAACATTACTCAAAAACGGAATAACGGATATGGATTCAATTTTCAGGGAAAGTCAGGAATGACAAGAACCAAGTAACCAGATTTTGGCAATGATGCTGACTATCAAGAAAAACAAACACTGAACAAGTATATGAATTATTGTGCTTGTGAGGAGTGAGGACCCACGCCCACAGCCTGACTGCTCATCTCCTTTGAAGAAAGTTTGATATAGACTTGTAGGTTTGTTGTGTGAAGCACGCTGCTCCTAGTATGTGACAGAAGTAGTAGCACATTCAGGACCGACAATAAAATGTTGCTATAAATGGCAAAAAAGCAGCTTTACCCAGCTCTAACAGTCCTTGACAAAAAAAAAAAAAAGCGAGAGAAAGTCTGTGTTGTGTTCACTGTCACAGAAGAGAAATAAGGAATCTATATTTATATAATACTACAATAACATCATCTTGCATTCTTCACAACACAGTTTTTGAAAATCTGCTTATAAATGTTAGCAACACTAAGCTACATAAAACAATCATAAGAGTAGTGATGGTGGTCTGCTTTCTGCTTTGTATTTTTACCAAGTCTTTCAAAGGGCTTCAAAGCATTTGGTAAACCAAGGTGCTTGTTACGAAACAGTCACACAGTTTGTGCAGCTCATCTGCTAATCAAACGGCACAGCAACAACATGCTAATGCTAGAGTAATGATTCATTAAGACAAATACTTCAGGAAACAGAAAACATAAAGGCGTTCAGCTTGCCGAATTTTGCAGGCAGATGGCAACAGATAAACAGTAAGTGCTGTACACTGTGTCAGTCATTCCTCTGCTGTCCAGATTGTATTCAGGGAGCAGCAATAATTTCTTTCGAGCCTAAGCAGTCTTTAGCATCAGGGCTAACCCATCACACTCACACTGCTGCCATTTGCTCTCTATCGCTTATATTTTTTCTGCAGACACATTTGCACTGCTATAAAATCTTTAACAACTGTTCATACACTAGCACATGTTTAAAAAGTTAAAAGAAAACGCTAAGCAGAATAGATATTACATTTCCCCAACAATTTCTTCAGAACTGAAACTTGGGCATCCATAAACACTGATAATATATTATCTTTTCAGTTTCCTCTGCTTCTTATGTAACGATCAGACTTTTTCCTTTATTCCCTGCTTTGTAATTACAGTGCCAGGCCTCTTTGCAGCGCCTAACGTTTTGGTTACAGTTCTGAAACAAATCTTCCGCATAGGTGTTTTTTCATGGGAGCATCTCCATTGACAACGAAGTTTCTGAGTGGCAGCACAGTGGACTTGTGCATGGTTAACAATGCGCTTCCATAATTACTGGCCCAAACATTAGTTTTCTTAGTTTTCTCTGATATTCACAGAGCAGGAAGGCATTTTCTGGAAAAGTAAACAGCTTTGATACTGCAAAGTCACTGAGCCCAAATTCAAGATTTCTTCTATTACACCAAGATCAAGCCATGTTAAAACTTGTTCTCACACAGGTAAAACAGACAGACTGTAAACAGCATCAGCACATGGTTCCAACTGAAACTGCTACTCACCATGTTTGCAGTCTTCATCTGCTTCATCATAGTTTTTCTGTTGGCAGAAAGAGAAAATTGGGAACCATAACATACAGGAACACTTTGCATTTGAGGGTCAGAGCTCCATATAAGCTCCAAGAATGGCTATCTTTGCCTCACAACAGACTCCCTCACACTATCATTATAGAACTTAAGTAGTTTCCATAATCTTAGGGCTTAAGTAACTGGTGTAATTTTAGAGCTCTGGAAAGATAACACAACAGTACAAAGGAGGAAAAAAAGTAGGGTTTGATATGCCCAATGACTCAGAGTTGCCAAAGCAGATTTAAAGCACAATGACCAGCCAATGTCATTTCAGTATAATGCATTAATTTAAGGATATAAGTAAATTCTATTCTATTTAGTGATATCATAGTTATTTCTTATTGTTCTGATTTTCAGAATTCTCATAGAAAAGTCAACAAAAATCCACTAATGATACCTCTATTCTGGTCACTGGCACAAGTATAATAAAAATGGGAAAAATTTGAGGTCACACAGTGAGATGAGATGAGTGGAAAGAGAGCGATCATCTTAGATTAAAAGTCGCACGCTTGAAAAGACAGGAACAATACTTAAGCAGACACTGTCCTCACCAGCTGCAGGAGGGCAGCGATACGATAGAGCAGGGCACGGCTGCGGAGGGGTCCGGCGGCGGCGACAAGGGATGGAGGGCTGGGCGGGACAGGGGCACTGGACGATGGGGTTTGGGGTGCAAGGACCACCAGGGCATCCGTGCTGTGGCTGACTGCCGCCTCGTACTCCCGCCTGGCTAACGATCTGCTGGCTTCTTCACATGACTTCTCCGCTCTCCTGTCCGCCATGACTCAGGGACAAAACGTCTACAGAGGACAAAGATCAAAACACTGAATGAACATCCTATCAACAATAAATCTCGGCAATTGAAATAAAACTGCCATTTTCCTCCTTTTTTCCAGCTGGCAACTGCATCCTTGATTGAAGTGCCGAATCCACAACCGAAAAGCATCCTAACATTTCAGTGTTATGCTAGATGACAAAAGATGGGTGACATGATAAGACACCCACTCTTGTAGGTGCTACTATACTCGTACGGATACACAGCTGCTCCTTATTTTCTTTAAAATGTCCGCAACATGTAAAAAGGGGAAAAAGCCTTGTCAACATTGCTTTTCATTTTTTGATCATCTACATAAAGTCTTTGTCACTGAGGACAGAAAGAAAATTATTTTTGAATCCGTCACCTTTAGGTCTTCTCTTGATCGAAATCATAAAACCCTCTAAAACACCAAAGCGACATAACAACACAAAGTACCAGATTTAGGCAATGGTAGACCAGCAGTTCGCATGTTCTTGCTCTTGTTTAGCCAAATGGAGTCTGGTGGCTTTTAAATTAGTGGATGTGGTGACAAAGAGAAGCTTTATTTTTGTTTTTTAGTGGGTCTTTTCTGGCAGGTAAAATGTGTTTTGCTTCCATGTCAGAAGTCCTGTCTGCTTCTCCAAACTAGGAGCATACTGAACGCCATCTACTGTGAGTAATATACTAACTATGAAAAAAAACTCATACAACCAAACTTTAAAACATCTGTATTAGTCCTTTTAAGTCAGTATGTAAGGACAGTTTATTGCTTTCAGCTACAAACTACTTAGTACAGGTAAGCGCACTATCTGAGAGAAAAATCAACAACACTCCTACACACATAAATATACTGGCATTAGAAAGTATTCAGACCCCTTCACTTAACTGGAACTGGAGAAAGTGGGTAGCGACTAGGATTACCTGGGTTACTTTGCTTTGACTGTTGCTTCTGCGGCTCGATTCCAAATGACTGGCAGTGGACAATGACATGACATAATCCTAGGAGCTTCTGTAGGAAGTTCTTGGACTTCTGTGTTAGGTTCTTAAAGATGTTTACATGACATAATGACATGCCAGGACTTTGAAATTTTTCAGGAGCACAATAGCTTCAATAATTATAAGACGGAAGAAGTCTGGAACCACTAGAAGTAGGGATGCACAATGTATCAGTAGTCGGTACAATTCCTGGGTGAGAATTGAGAAAATTTGGTTATTGTTATTGTTCCAATAAGGACTTTTAAGTGCATCGTACAGAAGACTTGAGATGTCATTTAAAACTCAGGTCTTACTGGTGTGAATCTGTCTCACCTCTGCTTTTTGTGTTGCTGCCTGTTTATTTCTGTTTAAGACAGCAGTGACTTACACAAACAGTGTGGCGACTAGCCAAAATGGACTTTGGGTTACAGTTTATTCAGCTGAACAACAACAATGAATATTATGCACGCATGTATCTCTTATCTTGTTTCTTACTATGTTCTATTTGTATCTAGCTTCTATACTATGCAAGTGTCCCCAGTGAAACACCAATAAAGTTTATCTTATCTTAAATCTGCCAGTATGAGAGGACAATCACAGCAATTTTTCAAAAACAAGCAGAACATCATAAACCTACAAACGTGACATGTTCAGCAGCTAAATCTAATTACCAATGTATTCACAAAGCAATCGAATTTTTGAAGACATTTAGGCAGAGACTAACGATCCCATTCTCTCTACGAGCAGGGAGTCTCCATTTTCATTTTGATATGATTGGTTAAATTTAGGCTGATGGACAAAACTTATAATCAGGTTTCAGTTCAAACGAAATGTACGACACTACGAGGTACGCAAAATGTCAAGGGGTTTGAATCCTGTCTGAATCGACTGCATTACAGGGCTTGTTTCACTTTCGACTATGACATGTAATGACCAACACTCTGCCATAATCTTTGCTCCTTCCTGAAACGTATTTGTGAAAAACAATGCAACACTTCAATGACTATATACAGGACATGCAAGGTCCACTTGCTTTTCAGATCCCCCAACACAGGAACATTCCACACAAACCCTTCAATAAATACTTCGAAGTTGAATTTCTAGGAAGCAAAATTAAAACCGATAATTACCACATTTTTCCATAGTACTGGCAAAGCTTGAAATTCTGAGAAAAGGAGAGATCATAGAAACACTAAAAAAGGCTGCTTCTATCTTTGGAGTGGTGGTCATTTGTTGACACTTGTTCTCCTAGTTTTAAATGTCACAAAGTTCTACAGTTGACTGCAAAATTCAATTAATCTGTCAGACACATTTCCATCTTTCCATGGACAAGAAACTGCTTCTAGACACTAGATCTACTCAGAGTGCACCACATTGGACTCATTAATATCAGCAGTCTCTCCAGCTCTCACCGTTACCAGAGACATCAGTCTGCAGTGTAGCTGTATTCACTGATAAACTTGAGAATTAGGAAAAATGAACTGTATATGTGTTGCCTTTCCATAAAATCTCAAAGGCTTAACTTAACCTTGGTATCAAATGCTTTGGTATTAAAAATTTTGTAACTACAACCAATCACTATGTGCAACATGAGGCATGCACACAAAAAACTTTGATGAAACAAAAAAAAATTGTTTGCTCAAGCATGTTAAATGTGAACATCTGCAGGTGATATTTGTTTGTATAAAATAATAATCTTGGGTTTGTGGGCCTGATAAACAAAACAAGCAATTTAAAAATGTCATCGTAAGATCTAGTAAACTGCCCTTACTTCCATCCTAAAACGTAACTTTACTTGGTTTTGGTGGTAGCATGCAATGTGAATGTCTGCTCAACCATACAGCAATCCTCAAGTGGTTGATATGTGTCATAAATCAACAAGAAAAGAGGATGAGGCTCTAAAAGTGGGTAGTACATTCCTTATATTAAGCGCCTCTGCTCACACCATGTGAATTAAAACACATGCAATGAGCTGGAAAAGCTACGCTCACATGAGAAGCCTAAGGCATTATGTGAGACATACTTGTTTTATGATCTCGATTTCTAAAGTCATTGATGGTGGAGTCAACTGTCTGGAGTCATCTGACTTCTCCGACTGGGCATAATTGATAAAGCAGAAAAATGGGCTTTATTAAGACGAGACAGTATGACATGCTAGACAGTATGCAGAAGGAAACAGTAACGTTAAAACACTTAGCAGAGACAGAGCCAGCGGTCAACAGCAAATTCTTTGTCAGTGGAATTACACAACAATATGCCGAGCCTCTACTGGACTATATTTCAACTTTTATTTAGATAAAGCATCCTCCTCATGTGTACTGATGAGATATTTATGCAAGTCATATATTCACAATCTTTTTGTGATATTGCCTCTATTTGGGATGAATTACACTGGCTGAGAATATTATTTATTACATGAATTTCAAAAATTTGTAAATCATTGGGTCACGTACTTCTATCAGTCAACTACTATCAAATAAAACAGAGCAAAGACAGGACTTGCAAAAGACACATGTTTGGATATACATCAGATAGATTGACATCAGATACAATTTATAGTTTAGATGGTGGTGAATTAAAAAAATTACCTGAGAATCAAAGACTGTAGAGCGAACACAGGGCTCCAGACTGCGACTAAATGGTCGCATTTTGCGACCAAAATTTGAGTGAGTGCGAGTAAATTTTTCATCTACTCGCGCATGTGCGACCAGTAAATTTGCAGATTCTTTTTTTTAAAATTACTATTGAGTATTTTTTGTTGTTTTCAAACTTCTGCTCCACACTTCAGCCCAGTATACGGTAATGCACAAATGAGCTGGTTTAACCGATATTAACTCCAAAAGAAGAAGAAAGGAGACGAACACCAACGAAAAAGAAGGCGGGCCAATGTGTGTGAGAGCAAGGAGTGAATGACGGTGAAGCTCCTGATGTTTCACAAAGCCTTTATTTACGTTCAGCCTTATTTTTAACACAAATTCACCTTCCTCTCCTTCCCTCCTTTCTTGTCTCCATTCCAGCTGCTTCTAAGTTTAGACACATCCTTTGCTAGACAGCAACAGCGTGGAACTGTTTTCTTTTGTCTTTACGTGAATTTTCGGACTTTTGGTCATGTCAAGAAACCTCTTCTTAGAGAAACATTTCCTGTGCCGCTGAATTGGTCACAAAATAAAAGCCCGTAGCATTAAAAATATATCTTCAAAAGAAAAGCCTGGAGGGAACGCTTATTTTAACACTACAAAACAAAGTCTTGCCAAAATTGATGAACTGATCAACAGACCTTTATAAGAGTAATTTACACGTGATTTGGTATAAATACATAACGTGCACATGCATAACACATGACTCTACTCAGCACAAGGTCTTTTGTATTACAGATTACATCCGTTGGAAATGATACGTACACTGGGCTGCCGTGCTCTCTGAGTGCTTTTCTTGTTATGTTGTGTCAACTGCTGCACAGTAAAATGTGAATTGAAAACATAGTTTCTGCATTTATTGTGCAAGTATTTAGACAGTGAAAATGAGAGGAAATGTGAATATTTACGTAGCAAGTGGATTTTGGTGTGCGCCCCTACATTTTCTGCTTGCGCTCCTAAAATTTTAAGTTAGGGGCCACTGTGCTCCTAGGAAACAAAGTTAGTCTGGAGCCCTGGAACAACAGACTGTGCTGGGTCAGTAGCATCCTCTGAACTGTATCTGTTGCTCACTTCTCTTAATTACAGTTCAATGTGAGCATTTTTCTCCCCCACCAATTCTGAGATTTGAAATTTGTAAACACAAACAAACGCACCATTCAACTGTGTCGAAGAGGAAGCTGTATGTGGTTGTAGATGGTGTAGGGAGACACTTGCGGCTCCTTTTCTTCATTTTAGGGTGCAATGAGTAAGGCGCATTTGATTCCTAGAAAATCATATATTTTCAAGGATTTTTTTTCAGTTGTGTGCATGCTAAATGTGGCATAATGTTTAAGATTTAAGGACACCAACTAGAAACCTTTGGATAACTTGTAAAGGTTGACCAAGTTTGAGGCTTTTTTGACAACATTTAGCAGGGCTCTAGATGAAAATTAAAATAAGTCTTGTTTGCCAGACTTGACAGCACCATCTCTGTTTTGTGGTAAAATATTAAAGAAACTCATATTTTTTCTTATTTTATTATCTAAATTGTGTAATAACCTTTAACAATGACAAAAAATTGAGAGAAAGAGATGTATAAAATAAAGTGCCACACTGTTTCATGTGGAGCACAGTGCAAAACTCAAATCATACAGAACATACAGGTAGTACAACCCTGGGCAAAATTAAAACACAACGCAAAATAATGATGCAAGTTGCCAATTTCTCTTCTGGAAATCAGTATTGAATTTGAATATAGTAACAAGCATCTCCTGTTCTGTGATGTGATATGCCATATTGATTTTTTTGACATTGCGCTCAACTTTCCCACTCATCAGGATAGCGCTCGCCTGATGTAAAGAGTTAACTGGGAAGAGGAGCTGTTTTTTTTCCATTCAGCATCTTACACAATTTACACATTACATCTCATTCTTCATTTGAATGAAAACTCTGCTAACCACTCATGGCACTATCTGTTTGACCTGTATCCAGTGCTTCAGCTGCTTTCTCAGCATTATCTTGTAGCTGTGAGCAGAGCACTTTAAGATGTCCTCAGAGCAAAGCCCATGCTACCAAATGTTACTAGTAATGTTCCCGCTGCATTCATGGAAACTTACTTCAAACGCAACACCACATTAATTAATTCTTTTTCAAAGCAGCCGTTTGTTTTGCTGTGAACTTTCAAAAACTTTACTTTAAACTTGGAAGCTACTTGCACATTGAACAATATTGGTCACAAAATGTGACGAGTCGGATGCAGCTGTAGTCCTAAATCAGTCAACTAAGACAAACCTGAAAAAGCAAGAAATCACTTCAGGGAATATCAACAAACAGGATCAAAAATCTAACTGATTTGACTGTTTCTATTTACCATGCCATACTGCTCAAATAAGTCTTAGTGGAAGACCAAAGTAATCTGGCCTACTAAGCAGTGAACTTTATGATCTATAGTTTAAAATTTTCAATAACATAAGCTGCAGAAACCAGTGGTTACATTGCCATACGAAAACCTAGCAGTTTCAGATGCGCACTGAACCCTGGTTGGAAGCAGGATGCTGAAGCCCGGCCAGATGCAATTTGTGAACCAAAAGAAGATTCATCCAAGTCGCTGGCGTGGTCTGAATGCTTTATGTTTTCAGAACTACTAAAACTCAAAATCTGTCAGCCTATAGTTGGTGCAAGACTAAGCGTACTCTACAATGCCTACTCCTAGTCTCCGTCATCCCAGAAACATTTAACCTTGGCCAAATTCAACAAAGTAGCAAGGCAAAAGCATGTGAATTGGAGTCTCATCTGAGGTTACACGAAGCAGCGTGCTCTCCTTCACACCACCCAGCACAGACGAGGATAAGGAGAGTACACTGTGACCTGCTGGGAAACACCACAGCCTCAAATGCTCAACCTTGGCCAATAGCCTGGTAACTTTTGGTCCTATTTCCACCTCACTGGTTTTCACCACTAGCAGTGGAATTTATCTCAGGGTGGCAGATAAAGAGCTTTTATCACAAAAACGTTGCCCCCAAAAGCCCAAAATACAATTATTATGTGCAGAGATGGCCGGCAAAACAAACTTTCAGGTGCCAATTAAAATTCTACAACAATTAACTGATGCTAAATTTCCATCCAAGCACTAACCGCAGCCTGGAATTCAGTCTTTGATTATGACTGGCACAGAAAGAACAGTGAGACTATGACCTGTGGCATAGTTCAATTTTGTATATTTATAACAAGTAGTCTTGAAAGTATACAGAAAACAACTACATCAGGGGTCGGCAAGTAGATGTGGCTTCGGGCCAAAATGTTTGTAAACAATCGAACAGCGGGCCAACCTGCGGGGGGGTGCGCTCCGATTCTGCAAGGGGGGGGGGGGCAACGCGATACCGCGAGCAGCGGAGCTTCTACAGCTGATCGCCGCTGCTTGGGACACACGTCTCAATTCTGATCACAAATGTATTAAAAATGACTCCCAGACACACACATGTTTTGCACACACTGTTGCTCAGTGAAGTCTGGCTGGTACAACCATCCGACCAGTAGCGCAAACGCGGAAATGCCCGGCAGCAGCTGACCACGCGAGTTTCGTGTTGCGGTGACGGACTGGCTTGGCTCCGTGCCAAATCAAATTTTCAAAATATTCTGGTGGGCCAGATATTATTCCTGACGGGCCAGTTTTGGCCCGCGGGCCGCCAGTTGCCGACCACTGAACTACATGATGCTGAAACTGCACTGAACAAGATATAATGTTGCATTATATTCTGATGCATGTCTGATGTTTAAAATTATCCATAATCTCGTACCCTCTCCTCTAAGAGGATGCATTTCCTATCCAGGCAGTGGCAATGCCTTCAGGACTAGAGCAGTCCTAGTTAATGCTATGGGTGTCTGGCTCATTTTGCAGTCTGCTGTGTATCTCCTGCCTCATCCTGGGTATCAGAGGTCCACAGTGTCAAATTGTCTCTCAATATTGTTGTCTCTCAACTGACTAGAGATGACTGGTTATTGCAGTTCACAATGACAACTTTTGGTCACCTGGTGTTCTTGGTTAAATTACTGGGGAAGAAGAATTTTGCACCCACAAACATTACAGACACAAGAAATTTGGCAGTGTGTAAAGTCAGCCTCAAGCCTTGGCTAAAGTTAGCATAAAAGTGTCGCCACCAGTGACTGTGGTATATTTATTGTGCTTAGCATACTGATTCTATTTATTATCTCACACTGATGGACTTTTGCTGCTTTATGCAATGCAATTATTGTTCTATGGCTGTTTGTTGATTTTTCTGTTTGCCTGCCCAGAAACAACAGACATAAAAAATTAGCTGCTAACTAATTCTGGTGCAATTACTTTAAAGTGTACACTGTCCCTGCAAAAACAAACAATTACAAAATTGTCTTACATTTTGACATTCATTAGGAATTTGATGCTGACTGTACAGGATAGGGTGGAAAAAAATAACCAGGATGTTAACCTTCCAGTAAGTGTTGAAAACATTTCTTTCTGAATACCCAGGAAAAGGGAACAAAGCTTGTAGCTGCTGCTGCATTGCCTATAATACTGCCTGGTCTTCTTTCTTAGGACAATAATATATACAGATAAATTCTTCAGAAGATTTACAGTATATGTCAGTTGCACATGACATATCAGAAGCTAGTGGTAATGTACATCTTCATTCAGAGATTTTACATGCTTTTGTTTTTAACACAGACTAAACATTAGCCCAATAAAGTGCAATATTTGCATTACATATATTCTGTATCCCTGACACCCAAGGTAGCTGAAGACAGCACAACCCATCACCATTTCTTCACACAGACACTACATGAGTTGGAACAAACAAACAAAAGAAGGCAACATAAGGTGCATTTTATTATGCAAGATGTATGTAAATATTTCACAAAACATTGCAGGTTTGTTTTTCTCCATCATGTTAACTTTTCCAGAAGACAAAAAGTGAACTGCTGATGAGTTCACTTCCTCTAAAAACATTCAGATGAGGAACAATACTCATTAGTCTGCATGACAATGTATCCTTTTATACTTTGCTTTCATACCATAACAGCATTTAATAAGATGCTTCTCTTAAACAAGATGGTCCGACCTGTGTTCCCACAAGAAAGTGCAAGCAGGCAAGTATATTTATTGTACTTGTTTGATGTCAAAAGCATCCTGAAACATGTGCCTTACCAAATAACAGTAGTCTTAACAATTTTGTCATAGTGGTACATACTCCGCTAATGTTTTAACTGCATTAACAACAATATATACTTCTCAAAATCTAGCAAGCGAGGGTTGAAAGTTGCAAAGCAGACATCGTTTGCTACTAGGACAGGAATACAGGATCCTAGATAAAAGCAAACACAGGATATTGAAACAGTACTTATTCCAATTAAACACGCTTCTCTCAAAACCTATGCAGCTTTCTTCCGACCTATTTGTAACTGCAAGGGATAGTCGTTACCTTCTGTTATTGCCTGCAAGCCAGCCACTTCATTGGGTCAACAACATAAAAATAGTTTGGCGGGATACAGTGGGTGGGCACCTGCCTTATTTTTGGTGTCCAGTCGTGGGATCCCACAACAGCGACTACAGCCTCGTCTGCTGTACAGTGGATGAGAAAGCTGATTTTATATCCGAGTACAGTTGTAACGGGAACGTTGACTGGTTTCATTCTCACATAACGTTATTTGGCTTGACAGCAACGTGTAGCAAACATGGCAATAAAACTTGCTAATTTCCCTGAGTCCAATTAGCGGATATCGAGAAAGCTCACACTACTAAGCACAGACATTTGGGGACGACTTGTTTCGTCTTTCAGCAGATAGTTGTAGCTGTTGTTTGTCTGGCAAACTTGTCATGACTGCTGCAAGTCAGAGCGATGACGGCAGCGCTACAAAGCCCCGAAAAATGTCCCCACAGTGCTGCTTAACTTATCGTCCGCGACTGCACAGGGCAAACAGGGTTGCCACTAAACAGGCAATGCGTAGCTAGCAGCTAGCTCGCTAGCCAAAACACGGCCTTTCTTGGAACCAAACTGGCAGGCTCACAACAAGAATAGCTGGCTGGTTTGTTAATGTTAGCAGGCTAGCTAGCTAGGTTCGCCGAAACAAAACGGGTTCGGGCCTGTAATTTTGCCACGGTGTTTGGGCGCATATAAATTGTATGACATCGTGTTGTTATCCGTGCATGAACTCAAAGCATTCGTCATTATCCTAATGATTTATGGAGGGGATTCGTGTCAGTGGCTTTGTGCTGAGAAAGACAACTGAAAGAGCTGAAAATGGGAAGTCAACACTTACCTAGCTTTACTTTCTACGCCATCTTGGATCCACTTGTCAGACCATCGCAAAGCATAGTGGGATGTACTGATCTGAAGGTTGAGAGGACTGGTGTGTGCGTGTGTGTGCGTGTGTCTGTTTATGTGTATGTGGACTGTGATGGCTATGATCTTTCATGTCGATAAGCTTTTGGAATAAAATTCTGTAGATTTTATTGATTTTAAGCATATTACTCTGGAAATACTATTAACTGCTCTGGCTCAATTGGTCCTGGATTTAGAAAAATAATATTTTTTTAAAAAACCTAATGGAGGAATCTATTCTCTACAGCTGTGTCAATTATTTCATGCTTATTCACTTGCTTATTTGTTTTTATTTTTGAAGCCACGAAACAACCTTTTAACCAAACTCACTTGGGCTTCTACTGACATGAAAATGCAAAAAAAATGGAGGATACAACCAGTTTTATTTCAGTTTTAAAATATACTGATCAACCAAAGGGAACAATACTTATTATTATTTATTTAATAATATGATTTATTTATACAGCATAATTAAAACAACAGCACCTGAGTGAAAGTGCTTTCCAATTATGTCTGTTTCAGATAATGGTGTTGCTGCTTACTTATTTGCTTTTTGGTACCCAATACTTAGTTCTGAAAGATATTTCATGTTTTCAGACCTGGGAATTTCTGTTTAATTCACCATAAAAAAGTCTCATCTTCAAAGTCATTTTTAAGGTTCCATATGGGCAGAAATATAACACATGCAAAATACTTCCAGCATATTTAAATGAGCAAATGGTTCCAGCACATTTTTAATTATTGGCCTTTGTAAAAAAAAAAAAAAAAAAAAAAAAAAAAACATTTTGCAAAACTTAATTGTGGGTCCAATTAACAAATAAGTAAACCCTAAACAAAGTCTAGGTTGGTGCAACATGATATTTCTCAAAATTCTGTCTCCTTCAACAGACTGACCTTGGGGAGAAATAAAATTGACATAACTTGTTTAAATGTTATGGTTAAGGCTCTACTGTGCAATTTATGATGTCAGTTTATCTGAGTAATTTAAATATTACAGTTAAAGCCCTGCAAATCTATGTGAAATCCATTATGTGTAATCTTATTTCAATTATGGAAATTTACCTTACAAACCTTAAAAAAAATTGACCGTTAAACTATATGTGGAAAATCTAATGATTATAAAGATTCCCAAAGAGCGAGCATATTTGCAACAGTGGAGAGGAAGAATTCCCTTTTTACGGAAAGAGACTTCCAGCAGAACCAGGCTCAGGAAGGTCTGCCATCTGCCCGACTGGTTGGGGTAAAGGTGTACAGGAGAGAGGAAAGGATGGCAGAGATAAACAGACAACAAACAAGAAAGCGTAAACACTGGATTGATTGGTGGAAAAAGGCAAAGTTAATAACATGCAACAGCACATGTGAGCGTATAGAGGAAATGACAAGGATGAACATGCAAAGAAAGTCATATGAACAGAACAGCTAAGGTTAAGGATATGGGTTATATTTAAAAAGAAATAAACAAAAACAATGGAACTGTAACAGCAAAAGAGTGTGAAATCAGGAAACCCATCAATGCAAACCATCAGGACATGACCAGAGCAGCTTCAGGAAGAACTATAAGCAATTGTCTAGTCTATCCAGTCACTATCAAGCTTATTTAATTCTAAGTGAAATGCATGGCAGGATGAGTTTGTGAGCATGGCTGGACAGTTTCAGTTAGACCCAGTCAAAAATGGTCCATGCATTTCAACAGAGAGGAGGAAAAAGAATATTTCAAAATACTCTATTAATAACTAATTTGGGCACGTAAAGCTGGAACAAATGTTAAGCGACGTATAGTCTGCCACCACTGCCTGTTATTTGCCACATTACCATGGATAAATGTCGCAAACCATTCAGATTGCTCTAAAATGTATATTAATAAAACCAGGTATGATATGTAACCCCCACCCCATCATACAGCCAGTGACACGGCATATATTTTTGGTATGTCACAGCAAGCTCAAGTGTAATCTATCAGGCTATACATGAAACATACAACTGTTAACCAAATACAAGGAGTTTATTGTTTACATCGCCAAGTATACATTGACAAAAGTTTTCAGCCTTGTTTTCGTACAGCAATAAATGCTTAACTAGTGAATATACATATTCAATCAAATGGAAACTGGTAACATACTTAGAGATCCCTTCCTATAGGACACTGAGAAAGCTCCAAAAGGGAGAGGTGCTCATGTGTTTATTGTCAATGTTTTATGGAGAGTAAAAAAGAAACATCATGGGGTCATGGGACACCATGTATGCATTGCAGATAGTTTTTTCCCCAATTATGACATTGGAATTAGGCAGTGGCATTCACAGTCTGCCAATATACCGTATATTCAAAAAACATTCCCACAGAAGGAAACAAAACAAAAACAACTATGAACCAAAACGTAAAATAATGCACTCTGTTCTTGTTTCACTGAAGGTTGTGGATCATCTCCTCCTTGGCAATGAGATGCGTGGTCTTGTTGACCAGAGACATGAGAGAGTTGAGTTTGTGCGACCAGTCGTTCAGCAGGTCGTTGGGGTCTTTGGGCCTCTGGAAGTTGATGATGCCAGCCAGCCGGTCGACCTTGGCATAGATGGTCTTGTTTACAACTAGGCTCGAGAGAAACTCCTCCGATTCCTGACAAAGTGTGTAAGCAGACAAACATCTCGTTAGTCTTTCGAAAATGTCTTCAGTGAACCCAACGCCTGAATGTTAGCCGTCTTAATAACGAGGGGAACTGTAAAGGTCAAATTGGTTAAAATACTTTGCAAATGAAAGAAAAAACACCCACAAGTGCTCATTCAGTATTCCAAATGGCAAATAAATTAGTTTTAATTGTATCCAATTATCCTCAATCTGTATTGCCACACATTAGTGACGTACATATGTAGGTCAACTGCTAACCAGAGAAGTTAAATGTTTTTATGAGTACGTTTTGGGTTATTTTAATCATGACATAACCTTCCATAAAACATGTATTTTGTCAATAACTCAATAATCACCCAAATAAGTACATGAGATTTTTGCCGTAAACACATACATCTTGAACTCCCTGAAACTCCAGCCATGTCAGAACTGAGGTACCATTACTGGAACAAACCCAGACTGACCAACCATTTGATTAAATGTGTAATTTCTGTGCCGTCAACGTGAGCTTCATTTTTCTCTAATTAGTAAAACTGTTGCTTACGTCAATGGAGAGGTCAAGGAGTCCAGCCATCCTCTTCATTGTGATTCTGGTGTAATACTTGGCCATTATTCTGATGTTCTGTGAGACAGGGGAGAAAGTCATTAATATAAATATATGCAGCAGAATATTTACGCGTCTGCAGTTAGAACATGGGAGCTTTCAGGTCACATTAACACTCACAGATTAAAAAAAACAAACAAAAAAACACATCCATTACCCATCTATTTTCACTGGATTGTATCTCCGTACATAGCAGCCTGTCACATTTGCACACAGCCTCAACATCCTCTCAGCCGTTGTTTATGCGGCATGAAGTCCTACTCCATTGCTTTCTTGTCATTTTATTCAGTAAGACTGTACCGACTTAAACAAACCTGAATCCGCTTTTTGGGTTTTTAGAAACAAACAAAAACATATTTTGAGCTTCATCCCAATAATCGAAAACCCATCTTAATTTATAGCCTTTACTACCTTTACTCAAGGCCATATGATCAAATTGACACAAGAGCACTTTCACTGTATGTAGACAGTTTT
This sequence comes from Acanthochromis polyacanthus, assembly GCF_021347895.1. Taxonomy (NCBI): domain Eukaryota; kingdom Metazoa; phylum Chordata; class Actinopteri; family Pomacentridae; genus Acanthochromis; species Acanthochromis polyacanthus. The sequence goes on along the minus strand of NC_067115.1, from coordinate 18,331,859 downwards.
TGAATGTTTGACCTTCAAAGCGTCACTTGCTATAATTTCTCTTAGTGCTCACTACATTAATTAACAATGTTCAACTGTGCCACCGTAGTGCTGGATATAGCTAAAAAGTAATTTCACCCTTCTGAACATGTGTTTCAGCTTTGAGTGAGATGCCATTACTTTTGGCTGTGGGACTTACATGCTCCACCACTCTGTTCTTCAGGTCTTTCCACCTTTTCTCTCCCTCTTCTGAATAAGAGAAGACATCTGTTGCGGGGCTGTCGGGTGAGCCCTCTCTCAGCTCCTTTCCATAATCCTCCACCAAGGAGGCCCAGCGCATCAGCTCCATAGTAGTGAACTGCTTGAGAAGATCCCTGAGAGTAGTGGAAGAACACATTGAAAATTCTGTAAAATATGCACCTTGGTACACATAGTGGTCAGCTCCCTTGAGTAGCACACAACAGCATCACCCTTCATGCATTTACATAAAACAAACATTTATCAACTCTACTTAAAGGGCAAAAAGCTGTTGTGCAAGTGACTGCACGTACAATTCACACAATATTTGGAAAAGCAGCCACGTTACCTTTACTGTATATATGTTTGTGCTAGCAATGCAAATGCATATTCTCTGTTAAAGAAAGTAAACTGACATCACATCACATCAGCAGTCTATTCGCTGTATTAATGTTGACACCAAGAAGCACTAAATACTTGTAAGTAATAAATTACTTGTATTTGGGGATTTCTTCCAATTTCTTGTCTGCACTGATTCTGTGCACAAGGTCTGACTGCTCGTTGTCATAAGGAGACAGAATCACATACAGCACCACACTCTTCAGGGCCTGAAACATAAAAATATTTGTTTTATTAGCAATGCTCAACAAGTAACAAGCAAAGTAAATTGTATTCACAGATTTCAGTACATTCGAGTATGAATACTAAAAGAGAACCTCTCTCTTAAAAGACAAACTCTCCAACAGGGATTGTACGGCAAAGCAATTCACCAAGCTAAAAGCATTCCAAACATAGTGTTGCCTCTTCAGCCAGAAGTATAATACAGTCTCATCTCTATTTTCACTGCATCAAATGGTATAGTAATTTTGTTACCAAAGGGTCTTTCTTTGCAGTAAAATGAAGACATCAGTAAAAACATTTTTTAGGGAAATCCTGGCCTTCAGCATCTGACTGTCAAAAACCTTAGCATTCTGACTGTATTCTGTGCCTCAAAACAAATACAATGTACCTGTTGCCACTTGCTACTCTCCTCCAAGATGCAAGGGGTGTCATAAATGGCCCGGTAGTGTTTGCAGATGGACAAGTAGGAGCCCTCATGCTGGTCCACCTGAATCATCAGGTTGTAATATTTCAGCTTCAACTCCTGAATTGTTCAGGAGACAAAAAGGAAGGTGTCAGTATTCAGTTCCATCAACCTTTGCAGCACAGATTAACCAAAAAATGACCCGACAGCTAAAAATTAACATACAGGCCAATACTTTTTCGCACAAGGAAACATTGCAGTATTTTATTAGCTCCCAATTCCTGGCCGCTCTCTCTCTTACCTCTGAGCCCTCCTCTTGGAAGAATTTGGTGTTTATCTTCTTGCTGATGATCTGGGTGCGAATGTAATCCTTGACAGCGATGCACAGCCTCATCTGTTCCAAGATAAACTCCGCCTTCTCCTTTTTCTCCATGGAGCCATATGTTTCCACCTGAGCATGAAAAATATATATTCTGAGTACTTTCTATACAGCAGACCATAAAACCCCACAACGGAATTAAATTAGTTTATGCAGTTTTGCTTATCAAAAATCGTTTTTAAAACATCGAACAGACATGGTCATATTTGTGCTCATAAGTAATTAACAGATTTTTTTGTTAATTAACATAATAAAAGCTACCAGTTTGTTACCTGCAGCTCCTGGAGAATTGAAGCTGCCTCTTTGACTTCTCCGCTCTGTTCTTTGATACTGGCCAGAGTCTTTGTGAGCCTGGCACGCTCGATCTCTACGTAGATCTGCGAGGTGAACAAATCGTAGTTTACTACTGATGAAAAGTAATGTGCTGAGTAGAATGGTAGCCTCCAAATCACCGTAACCTGACTTGTCATACCTAATCAAACCTGCAAGAGACTTTTTTTTTTTTGTAAAAGAGTTGCTGTCAAATTGATTAACAACAAACACATGATTATGACAAACAAACAACATTTGTAGGTTGGTATACATTTTGGACGGTACAAGCTACTTGGTGAATGTGGTAATGTCTTCATAATTGCACTGCCCAAGTCACCCTTCGCAACCTCCCTACCCCATCCCCACAGTCTGATTTACATGACAGCAGTTAAAATCTTTTGTTTTCCCATTTATACAATGTCATTGAAGCACAAAACGCAGATTCCACACCTTGCCAGCAGTCACAGTGCGAAGTGTGTCAATGAGTCTAAGCTTGATGGTCAGATCAGTCACAGCATCCACGTACTTGTAACATTCTTGCACCATTTTGGCAACAGCCTAATACAGATGAAAGAAAAAAAACATTCAGTCCAAAGTAACAGACCTGACATGAGTGGAAAACATTAAACAAAACATTAGGGTAAATAAGTTTGTTCACAGTCTTGTTAATTTGGTTGCTTGCATAGATAGCCAAAAATGTAGAAAAATAGCAATCAAGGTAATAATAAGTATATGACCTGTTTGAGCTGACTCCTCCTTTTGGTGAGTAACATGATGTTTTCATTCAGCGAATCCCAGTCTTTGGCTTCATAACACATTTGGACCACAGCCACCAGGATTCTGGATGTGGACACCATGTCTGATGCCTGAGGTAGGGTTAAAAGGAGATAGGTAAACACACAGACATACAAAAACATATAACAAACACAATACAAATTAAATACTTACTTCATTATTAACTCAAATTTTGCTGAAATTCTTTGCTCTTGTAAAATGTTTGATGCCACACTTCTTTCTGGAGAATTTTACAACTATAAGTGGCTACTAAATGCTTCAGGGCTCCACACAATGTGCTTTGCCAAGGTATTTCGCTAAATTTTATTAATTTCATATGATATTATTTGGATATCAGTAGTGCAGTTCTATAAATCTCAAAAAATGGCTGAAACCCTTACTAGCCTTTTTTTTTTTTTTTTACATTTTCAGTAGGAATTTATAGCAATGGGGCGTTTTTTTATTTACTTTGTTATTGGCATATCGAGCTAAATTTCCCAGATGTAGGCAACTTGCACAACTAAAACTACAGAGAATGAAACATAAATACCGTGCAGCAATACACAAACGCATTGACTTACTGTTCTGGTTTGCTTCTCCAGTGACAACAAACTCTCGATGGCCTCCTGCAACTTTCCCTCCTGCAATAGACAATTTTAGTTTGTTACACTCACCTTTAAATAAATGACAAATGTTACCTTCTGTTAAAGGACTTACTCAATATTAATGTCACGCCTGGTAAGTTAGCAAAAGATGCTGCCCATGACTATACTGCTAACACTACTAGCATGCTAGCGAGCTTAATAATCAACACACATGTGAATGAGAAAACTAAATGCAGGTGAAATGCGTTACAATTCGAAAATACCTTGACAATTTATGAGTAATTTACGTTAAATAGATTTGCTAATGGTGGATTTCCGGGTAGTGCTAATGTTACGAACGCTAGTTGTTAGCTTGAATGCTAACGCACTGATGCCGATGCACCATGACTCAGCCGGCGCTGGCCTCTTTTACCCCGCACTTACTTTAGCCATTTTTTCACATTCCGGCAGACGCTGGTCTACAGTTGAGCTGTAGTCGATCTCCATCTTCACAATCCTCCCATCGGACCTTTCAGATCGCTCCTCAGACATATTTGCGGCGTACAAGTGACAATAATGTATGGAGCTTTTCTTCTCTTACGGTCAACCTCAGCCTAGCTGTATTTTGCTTGTCAAATGAACGGAGACCAATCAATGGAGAGAGCCAAACAGTTGTCCAAGGCGCCAGAAGGACCCACTGAGGACCCCAAGAGGATTTCTGGCAGGCGTGATAAAAGCCTGCTTTTACATATGACTAAAGATTCCCTGCTGCAACTCCTGGTCGTTCTTAAAATATACAACTTGTATTCACAAGTACACCGCTGTGGGTTAGATGGGTACGCAAATAAAGCCTGTTAAACTGCACAACTAGGTCTGTTCTCGAGAACTGTATTATCAGTCAACCAAAAATCAATAAACAGAATGCTAAAATATATTTAGATTCTTTTGGCTGCCCTGTAATTGCAGCATGTATCGAAGACACTGAACAATTATCCAATTTGAACTTATTAATTAACTGGCACCATTCCCAAGAAGCAACTTTAATTCTTTTAGTCTATCTTATCCAGTCTAATTCAATGGATATGCTATCTGATAAATAGGCTGCAATTGAATTATATATGTTTTTTTGTTTGTTTGTTTTGTTTGGGGTTTTTTTTGCAGTTGGGAGAGTGAAAATGATAAGCCACCATATGCACATTTGAAGAGGTTACTTCCTCGAAGAAGAGATACAAGAGACATTACATTTTACGTTACATTTTGTAATGCTACCAGCTGAATTAGGAGTTAACCTTCACATTCCACCATAAACTGAAGCAGAAAATGCACTTACACAGGAAATAAATGATACTCAAAATTGCACAAGATGGGACCCCAAGGCCCTTGGTTAACATGTCCCCCCAATTTTTAAACAAAACCTGTACCCAAGATGGAAATGATGTTGGTAACAAAGATGATGGAGGAGAGGATCATCAACCAAAATACAGAATGCAATGATAACAGATCCCCAGTTCGCACCTGGGCTTTGGATCTTTCTGCATGAAGTTTGCATGTTCTGTGAGTTTTCTCCAGGTGCTCCGGCTATCTCCCACAGACCAAAATGAAGTTCACTGATAATTCTAAATTGTCCATATGAATGTGCTTTTTTCTCTCTGTGTGTAGTCCTGTGAATGGTAAATGGTCTGTATTTATATAGCGCTTCACTATACCTGCAAGGTACCCAAAGCGCTTTACATGCTACGTCACATTCACCCATTCACACACTGATGGCGGAAGCTGCCATGCAAGGCGCTAACCACGACCCATCAGGAGCAATTCGGGGTTAGGTGTCTTGCTCAGGGACACCTCAAACACGACGGGGCGAGGATCGAACCGGCAACCCTTCGGTTGCAAGACAGCCACTCTACCCACTGAGCCATACCGCCCTGTGATAGACTGGTGATCTATCCAGGGTGTCCCCTGCCTTCACTCTAAGTCAGCTGGGGTAGAACTCCAGGGCCTCTCCCCCGCAGCCCTAATGAGGATTAATCGATGTATAGATAATGGATGGATGATAAAAATTAGACAAACATGCAATGGAAGCGTAGAACCTGCCCTGCATTCATCAATCAAGTGGTCGAGGTGAGTGAGGAACTTTGTGAATGGGCTGGAGCGTTTGAATGAACTCATAGTGTAATGACCACAGTCCACCAGCAGATGTCCTGTTAATGTCTGCATCGTGTATTCCTGTCTTCAGTCCATTCACTGCTCTTATAGGCCCTCCGCAAGTATCACTAATGTGGGTCAGTGATTTTCCTGCTCGTGGCACAGAAAGCCCCTAAGCCCTGAGCTAAAATCAGTTTGATCCCAGTGCACGGCTCAGCACAGAGCCTCGGAGGCCTGATAAACTGAACATGACTCGGATCCACTGAGAGGAAGATCAAATGTGGAACAAGAACTCTGATTGTGGAGGCATAAAAATACTCACAGTGCTTTCAGCAGACTTGTCAGGCTTTAAAACCATCGGGAAGAGCTCAGCTGAAGAGCAGCTTCGAATGGCCGTCATCACTGTCATCATCACCAACATTATCTTCCTCAATACCGCTGATGACAATACCAGGCTGCAGTGTCAGAGCCAATGTCAGTCATCTAACAGAATATGAATGAGCCTTACTTTACAAGTTTTAGTTGTGTTGATGCAGACAAACCATGACTACCAAAACAACCAACAGCAAAGTAAATAAGCAGAAATTTCCCACTGCTAATATTTAGTGGTAGTTTTCTGCTTTGAATAAAAGGGTCTAATCTCCTTGCACATTAACACAGGCCTTATTGAAAATGTTCAGTCATCATTAGGCCATGGCTCACTGGTTCAGAGTTGCTGCTCACATGAAAGCCTATCACTATCCCATGGCCTCTTAAGCTCCAGGGTTTTAGATTTAAGATAAATAGACTGTCAGGAAAGTAAATACAGACTTGGTGCTATAAAAAGCTGTTCCTTCTGCTATGTATCAGACACAAATGAATAAAAACTTTATGTGGACACACAAGCAGTCATCATGTTTTGATTCATCGAACAATGTGCCTGAAGTCTCAGGGAGTCGTGAAGATTCCTTCTTCAGGGCTGTAAATTTTTAGACAGTCATACAGTGTCTTAGGGTGTTTTTATGATTTCTTACTTGTTTTTTTGCGTCATTATTTTTCTCAGTAGTTCAGAGTCGTATATAAAAACATCAAGTTTTGATATGAATTTTAAAATCTTAAAGAAGAAATATCACACAGCAGTTACTAAAATATGCACCAACCCTAATGTGAAAGCAGTAATTTAGTGTGTTGTAGTAGATAGATAGATAGATAGATAGATAGATAGATAGATAGATAGATAGATAGATAGATAGATAGATAGATAGATAGATAGATAGATAGATAGATAGATAAAGCCTTTATTGATCCCGCAGCTGGGAAATTTTTAATGTTACAGCAGCAAATGCAAAAAATAGTGCAAGAAAAGAAAAAGAGCAGTATATATATGTATTTGTGTTCATAGTACTGCAGTGCTTGTATCCACTATGCCCATGCTAACAAGCAGTTGTGACTGTGCAGCTCTACTGTCCTCTACCTTTTGTGTTATGCTACATATACCACAACTGTCTTGATGCTAAATATGCAAATGCACTTCCACTGAATGATATTGTGTTTTATGAGAATTTCATTCCAGTGAGCGCAGCTAACTGCATTTTTATGTAGCATCCCGAGGTTCGCAGTAATGTGGTTTATTACTGTGTCAATGGGGTTAGTTTTCTTGAGTGCCATTATGTAAATTCTCTTATTGAAAATATAACTCATTTAAATGGTAAGGCCCATGTAATATGCTGCTATCCAATGTTAAAACATTTACAAGAACACACATGGGTGAACTTTAAAGTTCCCCTCCCCTCAAAAAATGTATTTTGGTCAAGGTTACTTCTCTTGCATGAGCATATCTACTATGTTCACATGCTGATGGTGCTGAAGTGCTGTCTTCCAATCTTTCTGCTGAAAGTTCAGCTCATCTGAAATCTGTACTAAAAAGGCAATATACACTTGTGGGAATTTGAAACTTATGGGATAAATTGCACATAAATGGAGGATGGGGCTTCAGTGATGTATGAGACATCTTGCAGCAGAAGTTGGCTGAAATGAAAAACCATATATAGTACCATGGATTCAGAATTTTTCCCTTTCTGAATTGTTTGAATTTCCAACTGAACTCTTTAATCGAAAAACAATTTTGAATATCTGCGAACATGTCGAGACAGATCTGGAATATCAGACTTTAATACAGGTCTGAAGAGGAAATATCAAGAAAATTTTGTATTGAAATGCATTCAGAGCTAGCCTAGCCACGCTAGACAACCCACGGCAACGAATTTAATTCTCTGCCAGGGTGGTTCTAGTTACCCTCCATAAGGCTCGAGGCTGGATTCTCCTAAAACTGGCCGGACGAATCACCGTGAAGTGTAGAGTGAGAAGGCGGGCGTAACTAAGTGACGACAGAGGCGCGACGATTCTGACAGAAACAATAAACAGTTATCTTTCGACTCGGCTTTGGCCACAGCCCTTAAAGATTTGAAGCTAAAATTCAACTTGAAAGATAAACAATGGACGGCACTGAAGTGTTTCATTGAGAAGAAAGACGTATTTGGACTTATGCCGACGGGATATGGCAAATCCTTGATATACCAGTTGGCTCCGCTGGTTGGGAAGCTAATGGGACTTAGCCACAATCCGCCGGCGCTCTAGGAACTACGTCAGCCTATTCGTTGCACTGATTGGTTGTATACCTACCCAATTGCTGCAGAGTGATTTGGAAGACAACCTTTTAGCCCGCCTCCCTCCCTGTCGAGCGGCCCTAGACCCTTGTGCCTTCAGAAACATGGGTCTACCGCGGCTTGGCTAACTCAGAGCTGCTTTTAATCTCATATTTAACTGCAAACTTAATAATCCTTTCAGCTACACTTATGCATAAGGCAAGTTACACAAATATTTAAATGTTTGTCATTCAGTCTTGTGATCTACTGTTATTACTGATGATGGTACAAATCTGCACATGTCAGATTTGCAACTATATTTTATTTGCATTGCACACTTTACTCAGTCAAATGCTGTAAATCACGTCCTCATATTCAGTAGACGATGTCTGCGCTTTAAGGGGCAGCTCATGCATTATTTTGGGTGTTAAGGGGAGAGTCTACATTGAGATGCCGTTTCAGAGGGTTTTGTCACCTTGGCATGAATATATTTCTCAGGGGAAATTCTTGCTGACAGGGCATCTTCAGTGCAGAAATATGAATTTTGCTGAGTAGACCAAAAAAACATCAAATGTATCAATGAAGTCAGCAGACCAGCCCCTGCTTTAATTAAAAGTGACTTTTTAAAATATTGTCATTACGTTGTTCACTCAGTTTAAAAAAAAAGGACAAACAGGATAAGAAATAAGAACATTTTTATTAATAAGACCAATTTCATCCTAGATTTTGCACGGTCACATTTGCCTTTCGGCTGTTAACTTCTGTATACAGGCAACTGTTTTTTAAGAGACTGCAGCGCTAGAGTCACTGACCTAATTTCTTGTTTACAAGAGAAAATCACTAACTCCACAGAGAACTTATTGCAAATATAAAGTGTGTTATATTAGACCAGGACCTGAGTAAAACAAGTTGGAAAAAGGTAGGGCTATTAGCAACAACACAAGCAGCACTATATTAAACTAAACAAGCCCTCTAACCTGAGCCACCATATCGATTTTTCTTCCATACCCACTGACTATGATGTAGAGGAGAGAGTTTCCTGAACTCTATTGGGGGCATGAAGTACAGCACAAGTTTTAAAATTGTCCACATTTAGGCACAAAAACACCTAGGTTTAGGAAAAGATCAGTGTGTGTGTTAAAAATGAAGACCTTCAATCTCATGGTTTTAATAATGAACAAAGTGTTATAAAACAGTCATGGTTAAAAGCAGTGGTACTATGCTAAAGTGAAATTTTGAGTTCTATTGTGTTTATGTTTATTTTTTCCATTTTCTGCTACTCTAAATTTCCACTCCACATCATTTCAGATGAACACATTGTGCAGCTTTACTCTTAAGATGAAAAAAATATACAAGTGATAATAAAATAAGCTTTTCAAATGCAACTGTCAGTTAAAGATTAAATCAGTTGTCTTCGATATTTTTGAACTGTTACGTCTTACAAAAAGCAATGTGTAGTCAGGGCTGAGTTTCAGATATCTCCACCAATAAAAGCTCCCTTAAATAGTGATTTTTCCTTCACCAAAAGTTAAAGAAAAATTCCAACAACTGATTTGTGGGTTAAGAACTTGGTCTTTCTTCTTCTTTCCTTTCCCGTTGATACCTCACAACCATTCACACTTATCGGCTGTCCATAGAGCTGTGCATATAGTAGTTCAAACTAGCTCCATGCACATCTCGTGCATCAATAAGATGCTGCGTACACACTGATATTTTAGTGTTTTATATATGCAGCCAGATGGCCTGGTGTTTACAGACACAGGCCCCAGAACAGTGATTCATTTCCTAGTCTAGGCCAAAAGTCTGGGACCTGCCAGTAAAGGCCTTACCTTAGAATAAGACCATATCGGCTTGGATGTCATTCGGAATAACAAGAACTGCGTCATCAGGGGACAACTACATGCTGATGAGTAGTGGGCTACTGGAACAAGACACTGAAAGGTACAACCGGGTGACTGGGATGGTGTACAGGAACATCTGCGCAGATTACCAACCACTGACACCTATATCCTGGTGGTACTGAAAGTGAGATCCTGTGGGGTCTGTTGGGACTTCAGGTTCCAGACTGACAAGCAGATACTGGTGAATCAGAGAGTGGCAAAGTGGGGGTTGACAAGTAGCAGAAGATGTGACAGTTCCAAGGTTGAGAAGCACCTGGGGCTGAAGGAACAACTGGTGCAGATGTGGAGAGTGAAGGCCAAGGTGGTCCCAGTGGTAGGAGAAGCATCAGGGGTAGTAATCCTTAAAACTGTGAGAGTGGCTCCAGCAGGTTCCAGGTACAACATCTGAGGTCTCTGTCCAGAAGGGTGCAGCAAACAGCTAAAAATACTGAGCAGAACCCTCAAACTCCCAGACCTCTGGTACTCTGGTAGAGCACTTGAGCGTAAGGACAACATACACCAGGAAAGATGGAGATCTTTCAATCGCTTACTTTTTGCCACTGACCCATTAAGAACTTGGGCACCAGTTGTTATATGCACAGTCTCTCCCGTCTCAGTGGCTGAAGCTGATAATTCCTTCTGTGGAGTCAAAGCTGTCTTGGTCGCCTCTCTCACTGGCCTCTTTCTTGGACAGTCACTCAGTTTTCTGCTCCAGGCAGACTGACGTGACAACCATATTCCTTCCATTTTTAAGGATGGATATATCTGTACTCCAAATGATAATCAGTGACACTGAAATGTTTTCATAATTACTCCCTTTTCAATTACCTTTTCACTGTGTTGCTTGAAGTGTTCTTTTGTCTTCATGGTGTAGTTACAGAGAGGAGAACTGATTCACTAGTGACTGGATCTTCCAGATACAAGTATCGTTATACTTCAGTCATTTGAGACGCATCCACCTATCTAAATTTTACTGATTGTGTGGCTTCCAGCACTATGTGGGACTGTGTGGAATAGGGTGAGTTGCTTTAACCTAAAAGATAGGGCAAATGCTTCTGCAATCATATAATTGACATTACTTTGTAGACATCGCTGTTCACTTTGGCATGAAAGAGGCGTTGTTTAAGGAAAGTTCTGGGGATAATGAGTTCACGATTCAATGTTGAAAAGCAACACAAGAGGAAAACTATGCTTTTTCTCTGATCTGTGTATCTGAAGACAAAATAGGAACACGCAGGCTTGGTTTGTCATCAGGAACCTTAATTTTCTACAAACTGGGGGAGGACTACAGTAAGGACTGATGAACTACAAAATGCCCCCCATGCTACCATGCACCAGATGATTGGAGCATTAGTTTCATAACTCGGCCTTAAATGAACTTTGTATGTGCGTGCTGAATGTGCGAGGCCTAGAAGAGAGGCGTGAGAGTGAGTGGGTAAATGAGTGAGAAGGAGACAGGCTTTGAGTGCAACACTGAGCTGATGTTTCCTGAGCTGCGGTTTAGTCGGCCGATGTTTCCACCAAAGCACCGCGTCGTATTTCAGCCGGCCGAGCAGATCAGATCAGAGGGGGGCTGCTGCGGCTGCTGCTTGCATTTTCCGATTCCTCTGCAAGCTGTTTTTACTAGTAGAGGAAGAGGAGCCCCACAGAGCAGAGCGTCCTTCTGGTCCGACTCAAGATGTGCCGCCCAGAACTCTGAGGACAACCTTAACATCCGAGTATCTTTTTTTAGGGCGGTTTCACAAACACTTCTTTCAAAAGTCACATTCCCCGTATCAGCTATTTAGATTTTCACTTCTGGCGCTATCCCGAACAGACCAGCGTGAAGCCACCAGGTACGAAGCACAGTTACATCCGGTAAGGTGTATTTAAAAAATAAAATATAAAAAATTACGGTTCCTTTAACGGAAGGACACAAGTTATTGACTGAAAATGTCAGTTTGGGCACTAGCAATGTTCTTTATCTAATAGTTAAAGTACTTTTTAAAACCTGATCATTAAGCTATAAAATTGATATATTTCCAAACATTCAGCAAACTTAAAATTTTGCATTGACAGACCTGCACACAAGTCAGATTTGCAATCATATTTTATTTGTATTATAAATTATATTTCCTTATGTTCCTGCAAATCATTTCATCAAATGAACCACTGCTCTATCTAATAGATGCTGGCAGTGATGTCTGTGCTTTGAGGAGCAGCTCACACATTAGTTTGACTATTAAAGGGAGAGTATTTATGACACTTTTGCATGAATATATTAAAGATTTTTAAAAAAAATATATGGAAGAGGTAAATTCTTCAGTTTATATACTAATGTTGTTTATTATACAGACCTGCAAAAAAGTCAAATTTGCAAAAATATCTTAATAGAATTTGGGAATGTACACAAGTTACTGTACACAAGGTTTTGCATTTAATTAAATGGTAGTCATTTATTCTTGTCATCTGCCATTAAGATTAATGATGGTACAGACATGCACAAAAGTCAGATTTGCAAAAGTATTTCAATACACCAAAGTAATGTATTCCTTTACTCTACACATTTTTTGAAATTTATGTTATTTTTTAAAGCACAGATGTGGTATTTTTATTCTTTAGTGCTTTTGTAATCTAATTTGGTCTGGTTTATGTTGTTCCACTGTCGCTTTTAGTCATTTTAATCTTTATCTTATCTCTTGTTTTGCTGTATCACTGACTTATCTGTCACCCTTTCCTCTTTCTCTTTCTTCTTCTTCATTAATTGATTAATTTTTTTCACTGTCTTCAGTTACTGTAACTATAGAGCACTTTGGTTTGGTTATATAAAAACAAGGAAAACCCTCAAATGTGAAAATTGTATGAATAGTATATGTACAGAAATACAAGATAAGCTCTCAGACAGCGTAGTACAAGGCTGCTTAGTTGTTGTATGATTACCGACGGATAAGTCCTGATAAGTCTGCAATCCAGTCAGCTGGATTTGTAGTAGGATCGCAATCATGTAATCGTCAGCAGGCAGTTGACATACCGCTCACTTGTTGTCATAGCTTATGTGACGCCGCGCTGCTATCTTGCAATGATACAGAAATCTTTAACAAATCCATGGATCCAGACTATAAGTCGCATCATTACCAAAATCTAATGAGGTGGGTCTTGTGTCATTTCCGACCTTCCCTGAAAATTTCACCCAAATCCATTGGTCCGTTTTTGAGTAATGTTGCACACAGATAAACAGACAAACAAATATGTGCTGATCATCACATAGCTCCATCACATTTCTAGAAAAAGCAGTACCAAACAGAGCATAGTGGTGCAAATCAAACAAAAACACATCAATTCAATTCCATACAAACTCCGTGTGGAACACTATGGATACAGGTTATATCCAGGGGAAACAGTTCAATCAATGACACATTTTTGTGTATTTATGAAAATAACATCCTATTACAAAGACGGTTTTGCAGTCTGACAAACGTCGTGCTTTTATTTTCTAAAGCTCCTCCCAGATCTCCTTCCGCGTTGAGCGCCGTCAGCTTGACCCTGCAGGCTGAAAGGAGGGGACAACCCAGAACCGAGCTCATTCCTGCTCGCACAGTCAATGCCGGAGAGAGTGTCCGCTGGTTCCGATGAAACAAGTCGGCTTTAACTCGGGCTGCTATTCCTAACTCGGTCCGATCATTCCGTCACATGCGCTGACACGACTCCGACAAAACGCAACATCCCGTCGGGCGGCGGACGGATCGTTTCGGCTGCTTTGACACATTGTGAGCACAGAGAAGAAGACTCGGAGAGGAGGGGAAGATGTTGCTGAAGGAGTACAGGATATGCATGCCCCTCACAGTGGAGGAGGTAAGTTTTTCTACCCATTGCTACTTTTCCTTTGTCTCGTTTTTCTTTTCTTTTCCTTTTTAAACCAGCACTACTCGGCTCCAGCGCTGTTTCTCACGACCTTGGTAGCTGTAACGCTGTCGGGCTTCTTGCTGCTTCAGACGTGGCAGGAGGTCACATTAAGTGTGAGAAATGCATTCAGATGAACTTTGAGGACATCTAATCCACTCTTCCGTGTGTCTTCTCTGTCAAACCTGAGCAAACAATGTAAGCTTTTGGTTTGCAGGCTTGCAAATGGATGGGAATAAACCAACAATACTTGCCTTGTGTGTCAAAGATAGAAACACACAAACCAAACAGCATGCTTTGCACTGAGCACAGGAGCACTCTGTATCGAATCTGACCATCCTTCAGAAACACACTCCTCCTCACTCACATGCACATACAAGCAATTACCTGCTAATTGCATTTCATTAATGTCATCACGCCCTGCTCGCTGCACACGATGAGTCTGACACAATGCAGAGCAGGGGTCTCCACACTTCACACCGTGTCATGATAGGGATTGCACTTGTGCCGCACTGATTGATATTAATAAAGAATAGCCCGTTGTCTGTTTAGTCTCACGTCACGGTCTAAAATTAGAAACAGGGATGATGATTTCTCTCTTGTTCTGGCATGCATATAACAGCAGAGTTTTCAATTATCACCCACGTCATTGTTTTCTTATCTCTTTTGTTGTCAGTTTTGTCAGGGTCTACGGCTGGTAGTCAGGTGGAATAACGGTCATGCTGCAGCGCAATATCTCCACTGACATTGTTGTCAGTTCAGATCTTGAGACGAAATCGAAGTTTAGACAAAAACATTGTAAAGATTAACCATGCCAAAATAATCAGGGCACTTTTTTTATATACGTATTGAAAGTTAAGCTTCACATCTTCCACTCTGAACTCTTGAACTCACATTTCCCCTCTTTCTCACTCCAGCTTTTAAAGTGGAGCGATGATTGGTTTCTCCACCAGCATGCCTAACCTACAGATGACTGCACCAATTTTATCCCTATTATCTTTTCTTTTATGGCATGTGAGGATTTAAAGAAATCTCTGACTAGAGGGAGAGTAGAGATTCTCACTGAAGTGGAATGAAGCGCATCCCCACTTATACCCTGCTATGGTGAGATGGTATTACATTTATCTGGAAAGTGTTGCCCACAAAAATATATTTTTTTCTCCCACGGTCACCACTAATCTCAAATACAAACACTGAATAAGGTGTACCAGCGCTGACTCATCTTAGAAAGCTGCAGTCAAAAGGGAAGCGTCATCCTACAGTACAAGCATGCTATGGGAGCAATGTGTTCCTGCATATGTTCTTAGATACCTTCACAGTGTGTGTCATTGCATGGGTGTGTTTGCATTCATGCATGCTTATTCCGTTCAGCAAACCAGTCTTGGCCGTTTCCATACATACATTTCAAGCCTGGAGGAGTAGCAGTGAGAGCTTTCTTGTCACGTCTGTTGAACTTGTGAACAGATGGTTGTTATGAGAAGCAACAACAGTGTAATTAAAGGCTCAGTCTGTGATCCAATTCCAACAAAAGGGCTATCTTGCTGTAAAAATTTAAAACATAGCTTTGGATACCACTTTAATTCCAAAATGGGCAAGTCTGTCAATACGTAGTCTAACGTTCAACAGCAATTATAGCTCAACTGTCATTGTTTTTATGCTCCTCTTGCACAGCCACACCTATCTCCACGGTGGTGTAGAATGATCTAGTTGCACCTCATTGCAAAGCCTGGGATGCAGTGATGATGCCGCCTGCAAAATAGTAACGGGAGAATTCATTCATTGTCATCAAATTGGGTGATTCACCAAAAGAACCAAGCATACCCAAACCTGTAGCAACACTCAACGTTTTCAGCATGTAGGTTGCTAGTTTGGAGGTTGTTTTTGTTATAAAATGTGCATATTGCTAACAGAAGGCACCAGTTTCCTATCTCACTTGAACTTGTTTTATGGCACTTACCCATGTTCTGTTCTCCTGACTCAATCATTGCTTGTTGTACACTCAACAAAAATATAAACGCAACACTTTTGTTTTTGCTCCCATTTTTTATGAGATGAACTCAAAGATCTAAAACTTCTTTCACATACACAATATCACCATTTCTCTCAAATATTGTTCACAAATCTGTCTAAATCTGTGATAGTGAGCACTTCTCCTTTGCTGAGATAATCCGTCCCACCTCACAGGTGTGCCATATCAAGATGCTGATTAGACACCATGATTAGTGCACAGGTGTGGCAGAAAAGTCAGGCTTATATCATAAGTATACATCTGATGAGTCAGACTATGCTTTTACTTCAACTGAAGGCTCGTTTACATTCGCAAAGTTTGGATATTGGTTTGAATAGCCCAACTGAACATCATTTTTAAGTCTGTCTCCTCAGTTTTACTTGTGTACTTCTCAGATTCGTATAAAAAATGATGGGTTCCACATTTGATATTAAGGCATGGGTGGTCAAACATGGTGGTTTTCAACCACTTGCACTGCACAAAAAATGTTTTTGACCAGATCAGCTTTTTTTGTCTGTCAATGCTGGAGAATTCATTTGTACACAGTTTGGTAAATGGTTGTATTTATATAGCACTTTTATCCAAAGCACTTTACATGATGATATGTCACATTTACCCATTCACACACTGATGGTGGGAGCTGCCATGCAAGGTGCTAACCACAACCCATCAGGAGCAATTAGGGGTTAGGCGTCTTGCTCAGGGACACCTTGACATGAGCTCGACGGGCCGAGGATCGAACCGGCAACCTTCCAGTTACAAGATGGCCACTCTACCCACTGAGCCATGCCGCCCCCGTTTGTTGCAGTTTGTTGCAGGTCAGTTCCATGTTATTGACTGCTGGAGATGCAGCTTAAAACATTTACCCACTGTGGTGCCCTTAAGACTCCTAGGTGAAGCTTTGGAGATGCAAAGGTTGTCAAGAAAAAAAAATGAGCAGTTGGGCTGTGTCAATGCTGCATCTGTGCTGTCGCTTCATGCATTTTAATTGAACTGGCAGTTGCTTTTTTAACTTAGCTGACAGGTTTTTAGATTATACGAACTGTTTTTCTGGCATTGTTGAATTCTTCAGTTTGAGGACACCAACCAACAAAGGTTAGTGAGCTACTGTGGCAACTGCAGGAGCTGCTTCTGAGCTAACAGATCAGCCATCAGTAGCTGTACTTTGTGCTCTTTCTGCTGATGTTTGCTTTTGTAGTGTCTTCAGACTTTAGAATCTTTCATCATTACAACAGATTCCTGGCAAATTCCTTGCAAACGCACTTCGCTTTGACTTATGTCAACAAGTATTTATTTTCCCAGCGTGTCTGACGTTTTTGGCACTACTTTGCTATTTTCTACCCCTTTCTGTCTTTCCCTTTACTTCCACTGTGTTTAATCAACTGAGGTAAATGCATTTTATTTTTTGAAATTAATCCAGGCTGCTTCAAAATGACACAAAAAAAGTTAAAAAACATAAAGGGCAGTAGGGTAAACTCAGCCCAAGCACTGCAGTTTGTCCATGCCTGCATTTAGACTTGTGTTATCAGCGCTGCTGTTGTAACTTCCTGACACTACAGAGAAAAACACTTCCCTTGCAATGCAAGCTAAACTTAACTGTGAAATGCACGCTTACGATTAACTGGGGAACCATTTCAAGGTCTCAGATGTATGTTGTATCGGATGAAAGCGTCTGCTAAATGAAATTAGACAACTGTAACTGCTGTAAGTCTTTGTTTATCAGCTGCTGCAGATATTTCACTGGTATCTGTCAAGCTGTAAGACCATGATGGAGGTTTATATGGACATTGGATACTTAGAAAGTATATATTGTGTAGACCAGATCACTAAAGCTTTTACACTCTACTCAGAATGTAACATTTAAAAAGAGGATGAAACCATTAGTCTGACATATTTCAGTAAAGCGAGGAGAGAGAGGTCATCCATTACTGCTTTGATAGGCCTGCACTTTGCCATTTCTTTTTTTTCTTCTCTTTTTGCAAAGATTAGGCTGTGTTTGGATGAATCCCAGGAAGCCAGGCTTCATTGTTTTTGAAAAGTCCCGAAAGAAAGCTCCTTAATGGTGCGGAGGAAACGAAGAAGAGGCTGCGGTTTGTTCCATTTCTTCTTATCATGGCTGCGCACATTGAGTTGAATGTCATCTCTCCTCTCCTGAAAGTTCAGTAAAAGTTTCCTGCCAGTGCAGAGGGAGAGGAAGGACGGACTGACGAAATGAAAGGAGGAAGGGTAGCTTGGACAGATGGTGCATAAGGACAAGCTACATGGCGCTGGCTGCAGAGGGGTTGAAAGAGATGGGGAAAAGGATGGCAGAGAGGACAGAAAGAGATGAGGGAGGAGTGGCGGCGGTTATGTGGAAAGTTCTGGGAGATTTTTTTTTACTCTTTGAAAATCCCCAGGGTCAAACACTAATACAGTGTGTGTGCGCACTTAGATTGGAGTCATAGGGACATGCAAGGTCACGTCTCTCTGTGTATTGTCTCTGGGAAGAGATTACTGTCTGCTACTCGGCTGTGTTGCGTCATCACAGCTCTACTACTGCAGATGTTGGACCGGCTGCACATGCTGTGTTTATACAAGTTTAACTAACACCGGAGAAAGCATTTAGCAATACCAGAGCATATGAGCTGTTCAATTCTACTTCTTCTTAATCATCTTTTGGCTATTTGGGTGTGTACCTGACATGTTTCCGATGCCTTTTCCCCTCCGCAGTCCGTTTGCCTCATTCTGTACATACGCTTTCAACAAAGACAAACAATGACTTTCCTCTTTAGTTGTACCTAAAGAAAGAAACAATCTAAAACAGCTTCTTTATAGTAAAGGAAAAGTGTAACATTTTACTTTGCCTTCCATAAATACTAGAAGGAAACTACACTGTAAAAAAAAAAATGTGTAAAAATTTGTCTGCCTTATATGTAAAAAGTGATGAAAAACTGTGATGGGAGAAAGTGAATATAATAGCATATATTTCTAAAATAATGATGTTTTAAGCTGGTTAAAATACAGGACAGCTGTGTAATTTTATGGTCACAGACTGTAAAAGAGTGAACTACTGTGTGTAAAAAAAAAAATAAAAATAAAGATTTTTGATGTGGACGTTTTTAACAATTTCTACCTTTTTTATAGTCAACATTTCGATAATTATTTTTTTATGATTTTTCTGATTATTTGCTGTAAAACAAGAAGAATCTGTAAAATAATATATTTTCAAATGGCTACAGATATCTGGAAATGAATGCTATTTTTAACTGATTTTAATACAGTAACAAGTAGTGTAATTTTAAGGGTAAATGGAGTTTCCTTTTGTGAAAATACAGATTTTTGATGTGGTGCCCAATTTTGGCTGGACTTTTAGAGGTTAAGATGTAAATTAGTACGTCTGTGGTTTTACTAGTAATTATCTGTAATGATGAAAAAAAGCAGAGAAAACATGTAAAATAAATACAATCTTCAAAGAAGTTAATTTTTTCACAGTATACCAGGACAGTTACCACAGAAGCAAAAGCATAGAAACAACAAATTCTCACTCTACGTGGGTTTATTGTCAGCTGGAGGCTTGTTTTGTTAAGAGTGCCATGTAGGCAGCACAGGAAGTCACTGCTCTAAGCCAAGAAATAATCCTCGACATTACCAGGCTAGGAGGTTCCCCCTGTTTGGTGCCTTTATGCAATATGAGCTTGCTGGCCGCTGCTTCTTATCCAACCCTTGACCAGAAAGTGAGTCGGTGTTTTCCCAAGATGGTAAACTAATCATTTAAATGAAATTCAAAACTTACTTTTAAATAATTAGAAAAATAAATAAACAAATAAATAAATGAATGTGGTCTTGATGATGTGGGGAAGTAGTTATACATCCTCCAGGTCTGCACAACTTTTGGAATTGCAATTTAAAAGTTTAAAAGCCTCCCCTCGCGAGCCTAGTGAGGATAAAGCGGTGTATAGAGAATGGATGGATGAAGTTTAAAAGCCTTATTGTAGAGCTCACTGTCCTCAGGTATGAAAAGATTTCCTCATATTAAGCTTTGTTTTCACTATTTATTAGGTTGGGGCACGATGCCTCTGTGTAACTCAACTCTGGAAGTCTGAAGGAGTTAAGTCCCAGCACAGCTCCTGTGTTTGAGTATTGGTTTAAAGTTCCCTCTCAGAAGATTTAGATGTAACGCTAACCAGAACCACTTATCCAAGAAATAATCATTTTCTCTTTCGAGTGCCTGGGGGATAACTCTGCTCTCTCCTCCTGTGAGCTGAGCCATTCATCAGCCACCGTGCCCATTTTTTCCTGGGGAGGATGGAGAGGTGATGCATCACGGCAGACACAGACAGATGTGTTCCTTCTTCTGTTCTGTCTGTCTGTCCATCGTTATGGCTTTCTCTGCTGCCCGAGCTCTCACTTACCCCTCTCCTGACCCGTCTTTGTGTGATATGTGCTCGGCAAATTTCGCGTGCAAAATGCTGACACTGATCGACCTTTTGTCCAACCCGAGTCGCCGTGTGCTTCCAGCAGCTCGCTCGCTTTCAGATCACCGCCGTAGTTTTCATTGCAACCACAATTTCAAACCCTAATAGCCTTATCTGCACGGTGAAAAGAGCACTGAAGACTTGCTCAGAATTGCGCTCTGCTTTACAAAAGCCTCAGTCCTTATCAGCTAAAAAGGTTTTTTTTACAAGAGGACAGGATGCATTCAGGGTAAACAACGCTGAAGCAGGTCTCCATTGCAAAACCCTCTAGTGAGCAAAAGGACATTCAGAAAAAGGCAGTGGAAGAGACACCCATTCATAGCTGAATTAACTGAATACCTGTGTGTTTTGAGTCTATTTGCTGTAGTCGATGCATGGTTGTACCCTTTGGCTGAGTGGCTTTTTGATGGGGTGTTAGCTCTGGCAATAACTGAAGGATTATGACACCATCTGATTGTGGAAGACTTTAATCTGCTCAGAGACTCGTGCCAGTATAACATCCTTTCTGGGCATTGGCTGCCATATGTTCAAGAAACCTACAGGTGTCCTATTTTTGACAACGCTTTTATTATTTGCAGGAAGTGCTGACGCTGCACAAGAGTTGGCTCAACCCTATAACTAAAGATTGTGTAGTTTTGGAATGGATGGTAAAGGGGTAAGGAAAATTGAAACACCTTAGAGATCCTGGAGTGGCCTTTGAAAATGGGAAGTTGCTTGTTTAGCACCTAGTGATAATGAGAGAATGGATGGGCTGATTTGTGGAAAGATGACTGTATAAATGGGATGTAGGGCTGACTGCTTAAATGAATGGCTGGAAGGACACCTGGGTTGCTGGCTTACTCCGGCGTTTTTCAGAGCAGCATCTCAGTCTTGCCAGAATTCATTGGAGAAGATGAATGTCATATAATGTAGCACACCGCACTTGCCAAAACCCACATACCATACTATAGTGTCACTCGGGTTTACGCTGCTCGGTGTAAGCTGCAGCACACCTGCTTCTTCGCAGCGGATATTGCTGTGATAGAAAACAGAAAACCATTTTTCTAGAAGCAGCTGACGCACAATCAACATCTGATACTTGCAGTGGATCCACAAGGTGCTGTAATAGGATTAGAACTGCTGTGTCATACTGTGCTTTCTCCCACGAGGGACTATCCGCCAGAGGAGTACGTAAAAGTGTTCATTCTGGATAGACTTTGTATTTGCCATTTCCTGGACCACTACCTTCCATAGCTTGAGGCATTTTGAAATGAATGAGTAAACTATTCAGAGAAGACAGTAGAAGTTACATAAGCGTTGACAATTGTGTCCTCTGCTTCTCTTGTTATGTGTTTCATTCATATTGGAGACAAAAACCCCTCCCCAAAAAATGAAACTTGGCAATTACTGGTTAAAACAACCTTTTAATATGTGCCCTTCAACTTGATTGTTTGCCATTGTTTAATCTCAGAGCGTATTTCTGTGACACCAGCAGGTAATTTTCATGTATCCTCAGGCTGCAGAGCTGAAAAGCAGCGAGAACAATGTGCTGTGAGCCAGCGAGGCTTATTTCCAGATTAATCCATCTGTTTTTTAGGCAAAGTAATTAAAAAGGACAATGTTCTTGGAGGACCGGGTGTTCCTGCTTTCAGAACGGGTGATGTAATGAAATATAATATAAAGTTGTGTTACGTGAAACATTATCGATTGCCGGATGGGAAATTGGAAGGCGTCCTTGTTCGCAGAGGGAGGTCAGGTGTCTCGGTCAGTTAGGTGGAGATTTGCCAACACAGGGGCTTCAGCCTTTGGATTTTGGATTGACCTTCCCACTCCCGATTTATTCCACCTTCTGTCTGCAGACACAGCATCCCCAGTGTTTTCCACAAGTACTGCTACTCATTCATTCAGAATCCTGTTTTCGCTCCCTCATCCACTAGAAGGTTTCTTTAGCAAATAGGGCCCGTTAGATACTGTTTGTTTCTTTGGTCTCTTGGTAAGGTACAAGGCCTTTTTTGCCATCTGGTATACATGACAATGCTATGATTCAATCAACATCCCATTTACTGCCATTTACTCTTCTAGAGGAAACCATCATGGGCTGTGATGGACCATTATCCTCAGATGAGGACTATTCTCATTTCCTAGATGGCTGTGTGTCTGTTTGTGCGTTGAGTGTACTTATGTATGTGTATTGTGCTGGCGGAGGGCTGTTTCATAACAAAAGAGCTACATGAAATCGTCACGGCTTGCTGGCAGTCGCACTCTGGAGAGAGGCTGTGGAGCACATCCCCCCTCTCTCTTGTGCACCCACACTTTGAGTTGAAATGTGTGTTTCTATTATTTAATGGAAACACACTTACGTGCATCACAGGGGCACATCGTCATAAGCTCTTCAGTGACCTGTGCAATAGGAATGCACAGGTCACTGGGACATGTGGGTAGGGGCAAGGACGTGTCCTTAGCAATACTCTGGAAGGACAAAATTATCCCAGTTAGTATGTGGGTGAACTGGTTTACAAGAAGGAATTCAGAGGGATAATTCTGAGGTGACCTCCTAAAGGTCTCCAAGACAGTCAGTTTAGGTATGCTTGCGTTTGAGTGGCTGATCAAGAGGGGAGCTATTTGAAGGCTCACATCTTGTGCAAACATCACACTTGGAGGAGGCCAGGTGAGTGTACCGACAACAGCAAGTCATCCGGGCTGTCAGTCCATACTTCAAGCATGGGTGAAAATATAGTCTTTCAGATGGCTTCCTTCCTTTCCTCTATTACTTGTATCCCACAGCACACATAATGTAATTTTCTTCATTCCACCATGCTTTGTAGGCTCATCTGGAACTTTTTTCCAACACCCAGAGCATAATCAGAGGCAGTAACCTAACTAGCCAGTAATCATGTTGATAGAAAATGGAAGAAATGCCAGCTACATACTGTAAATCTTTTTTTTTCTGCTGTGAAAAATAAAGCCAATCTTAACCTTAGCTAGTTAGCTAACTCTGGTGTCTGTCATTTACAGGCTTGCTGTCAGGTTGCTGCATCGAACAAAGTGCGAATTTAATTCCAGTTCAGAAATCCCAAGCAAATGTTGCCAATAATGAATTATTGTCTGTGCAATAGACACGGTGGCAGGCTAGAGAATTAGAAGAGCCTGGTGGTGGAGACATAACTGATGCCTCTGACCACCATCTAGTGCTCCGTTCCTGAGATACTCCACTTTGGCTGATGAGGAGCTCATTGTTCGGTTTATGGAGATTTTTAATTTGGAACATTTTGAATGAGACAGAAAACCCGATGACGGCTTCTTTGGAAATAACTTGAAATGAATTGCAGTCAGCTTTCATTTGGGAGTGTTGCCTGATCCTCCTATTATGCTCTGTTCTGTGTCGTTTTCTATAAATTCTTGATTAAAAATGTGTTCCACAATAGTTTTAATTGAATGTGCCGCAGCCTCTTTTTGTTCTCTTCGCTGTGAAACAAGCTTGTGTCACCATGGAAAAACAGAGGATTTCTTCCGCCGTCTCTCTGCTCCACTGACAAATCACAGGAGGGATCAGAGACGTTTTCTTCTTCTGGCAGTCACGGTCTGAAGGCAGCTGCTAAATTTGTGAAGTGTGGCCGAAATTAGAGCTGATTCTTTTAGACCAACTCTGCTGTGTGCGGTGTGGACATTTTCACTGAACAACCCCCTGCTGTGGGTGCACATGCTAATGCTGTGTCTCAGGGATGGTAGGAAGAGCGTGCAGAGATTAGAAATAAAGTTCAACTTTCCATTTACCCTTTGCTTTACATGCTGATCCATGTTTGAGGGGGTTGTTCTTGCATTTCATTTCCAACTCTATAAAATCACCTCTATGTACAAATATGGTAAAGGGCTGAGAGGCTTTATTGAAGATAAGGATGAGTTAATGGAATTATGAGAGATGAAACTTCACAGCCTCTTCACAGTGCTTCACATTACAGTCATTCATTTGCCGCACTCAGCCAAGCATCTACAAGTGGATTTCCGTACATGTTTTTGTTGTTTATCAGAAGAGATTTCGCAGGCTGCGGTTGAGCAGCTCTCGAAGGGAAGATGACAGGAGTTACATCCAACAGTTTAGTCTTTGCCTGGAATTGTGTTGTATTGTTTTTCCTGAGCAGTGATGTGTGGAATGATTAGTCAGTGCCAGTGACGACAAACCAGTGATGCATTGCGTTAAAGATCATCGGCGAGTTGATGACGGTATGATAAGCATGCTTTGTGTTAATAACCCGTGTGGAGAGACATGAAGGAAATGAATCCAGTCATGTGACTCGCACGTATTCATCATTATGAAATTTTCCTCCTGGGGAGACTTGCTGCCTTTCCAGCTGTGCCTATAGTGACAGAATAGATTCACACAGAGGAACTGATCTTCATGAACATAGAACTTTGTCCTTTCGACCAATATTGTCTCCAGTGCAGCAGAGAAATCTTTTGAGCTTCCAGGATGTGGATAGTTCAGACTGCTCAAATCAATTTTGACGATGTCAGGCATGTTGGTCCCATTTTGTGGAGTGTTTGAGTAAGTTTTTAGTCTTGCCCTAAAGTTTATTTTATTATTAAGTGATCCGCATGACTTTTCTCTACCCCCAAGTCGATGTCTCATAATGTCTTATTTTGTCTCGCCATTATTTTAAAGCACCTTGCAGTGTCCTCGTTCATTTCAAAGTGACTCATCATTGCTCAGTGTGATATTAAGAGCAAAGTAAATGAGTCACTGAAGTAGATTGATAGTAATACCACAACTGGAGTCCTATTTCCAACAAACTGACTTATTTCTACTGTCATCTGACACTTCCTGCATTTCCCACAGATACCTTTAACTAGCCCATGCGCAATCTATTATTTATTTCGCCACAACTAAATTTCCACAACCCCTTTTGTGTTTCATGAATTATTGAGCAGATTCCTGCCAAAAGCACTGGGGGGTTTAACATGAGTTAAGCAGCATCACTTTGCTGTCAGAGTTAAGTGTTGGAGATTACAATACTACAAACAGAGCAGCAAATGAAAATGGTTTCTGGCTGTGATGCAGAAAAATGGTTTAGAGATGGTAATTATTAGCACTATTATGATTTCAAAGCTGATTTATTTTCCCTTCTAGGTAGTTCTTTAGTGTATTTCTTTTGCAGTGCAGCATAGTACTGAACATTGCTGATAGGGTGCCATTACGCCCTGTACAATTTGCTGAACCAGCATTACAGTAATGATGGAGAATCTGGCGTCTCGTCTTTCAGTGGCACTATTATCTGAGTGTACAATGCAAATATTAACTTTGGATTTGAAGCCCACATAGTGTCTTTGTGCACATTAGTAAGCATTTACATTATCCCTTGTTGAAATGTGCCAATTTTAGTTGTTTGCTTAAACTAAATGATCTTGTATCTTTTTATATATGTATCCTATTGTCTGTTTGCTTTAAGCTACACACCGCTCTATCTGTGAATCAGGACTGTTCCCCCCTGCTATTAATTTGTTTAAGGTCACCTGAATACAAAACACGCTGCTCCAGCTCAAATGCACACTTTGTATTTTTCCTGTGACCTTATGAATAAAAAAGCCTAAATTTACACCGGACCATTAGCTGTAGCTAAAAGTCGTGACACACGCTGGTGTTTGTCCGCCGCAAGACCACCATGCAGCGTTTAAATTATCTGTTTCATCAAACACTTCTCTGGCCAAGCCCCACCGTGTGACCTTCTTTTGAAGAGGCTGAGGAGAAACATTATCACAAGGTCCTCATAAACTCACGGTGGTGCTCAACGCATGATTTAAGCCTGTAATGTCTCCATTACTCCAGCAATTGTCCCATTGATGTTGCTATCTCTTGAGTGTGAAAATGGCTTTAAAATGGCCTTGTGTTTATTTGTCGTCACTATCTGCGGCTGCCTATCTAGCGTGTACTGCGTGTTCTGCTCTGATAGGGCAATGTTAAATGTTTGCCTTTTTTTTTTTTTTTTTTTTGACCGGCTTTTACCTCTAGAGACTGTGTAGCGTGAGTTGTCATCTGATCTAATATAATGTTCTGACGGTCCTCTCTCCTCCTGTGAAGTTTCACGTAGTGCATGCGAATGTGCAGACGTGCACAAAGCTGATGTCCTTTTTTACAACCCGTACTTGTTACAGTTGCTCCACATCCCTGTTTGAACTCCACAGAGAAACTCTGAGAGGTTACAAGTGCAGGACAAGAGGAGGAACAGCAGAAAAATGAAATTGAAAATGAGCAACTCTTTCTCCACTCTCTCTTTTTCCCCGATTAGTCTATAAAAGCGAAAGATAAAAGATTTACCCGAGGTTTACTAAAACAGGATGGGGTTAAACTAATAGAGATGGAAAGTGGAAGTTCAGAAGACACTTTCAAGCTGCAAAGTGCTAATACCTATAAAGTAGTTTTCAAGTGGGTCATGCAGGGTTTAATGCAGATGGTGGTTTCTGAGCAGCTCTTTAACACTGTCAGCCTCACTACAGATACATTACTGCAATGTTACTGGTTGCCACTGTAATTATAGCAACATTTAGAGGTCTTATGAGTATAACTATCTTAAATTTAAACGTTTCAGATTTTTTTTATCTTTGTTCAAGAGTGCAGTCTGGATTTTAAAGTAAAGCATTGCAAAATTTCTGCCTAAAATGAATAAATAATACTCTCAAACTGAAAGGCTGCGCTCTTTAATAAAGAAAAGGAAAATGGCTCCATACTTTAGTGTATAAATGCCCCTGTTTGTGCCAAATGCATTTGTATTAAGATGATTATGATTCGTGAGTGCCTCTATTGTGTACTTGCTGTGAGAAAGTTTCAAACGGTTTGCTTCCGCCGTGTGTTACTGTGGATACTTTTACTGTCAGGAGGACAAGAATAAACTTGCACACACTGGCCATCATGCTGTTCTGCTATGCCTGCAGCCCACACACAGGTGTAGCGCATCTTTGGAAGAACTATAAGCACAGCCCACACACACGCGCGCGCGCGCACACACACA
Source organism: Acanthochromis polyacanthus (assembly GCF_021347895.1). Classification (NCBI taxonomy): domain Eukaryota; kingdom Metazoa; phylum Chordata; class Actinopteri; family Pomacentridae; genus Acanthochromis; species Acanthochromis polyacanthus. The sequence continues at coordinate 18,304,603 of NC_067115.1, read as the reverse complement.
CACACACACACACACACAAATTAGACAGGCTATAGATAGCTATATGCTGAGATGGTTTATTATAGTCTCTCGTTTCTATGGTAACCGGTGCCATCCATCCCTACCATTACCCCAATGGCAGAGTGGATTATAGTGATTATGGTTTAAGACCATTGCTAGGATAATTGTCAAATAATGAAGCAGTTGATGGAGCCTTACTTTCCCTCAAGCCTGGGATTTAGCGTCAATCACTTCCTCGCAATATGTTTTATGTATTTCAGCTTAGAGGCGTTTATTCAAGGGCAAACAGACTCTGCTCGTATTTTACAGATCATTTGTTTAAAGAGGCATGGTTTTAGATGGGTGTTTAGCATCGAATTTGAATGATTTGTGCAGATGAAATGTCACTGAAGACCTTTCTCTTGTGACACCTAACAGACAGTATAGGATTATAGTGCCCCAGTGTGTCAAGAAATTAGTGTTCCCTTTGTTTTTATAGCCAGTGCAAGGGCCATGCTTTGTGTTGTTTTACCGGATTACTGATGTTTAGCAGCTATACTGTGTGCTGCAGTTTATTCTAGCACGTCAGCATGCTAACTATCATTGGTGGCCCTAAGGGTGCAAAATTTCAACAGTTTTCCTGAACCGATATTGGCAGCCTAATCAAGCATTAATCAAAAATGCCATCAATTGAACTCGCACATCATTGCATGTTCGAATGAATTTAATTGCAATATAGGCTACTTGTCTAGCACAGACAATCAGCCACCGGCTTGTCGTGAAGTTGTCACATGAAGCGTCACAGGAAACTTTTTCATGGTTGTACTTGAATAGCCAAACTCCCATAATGTTATCTCCCCTGTTCAGGTTGCTAAAGTATCATCCAGTAAGAGGCTCCACCTGGTGGTGCAACCAGGCCCTGCAGCTAATTGATATTTAGTTGCTGTTATGTTTAAAGAAAATTTAAATGCTTTCTTTTTCTTTCAACTTCTACTGTATGCAATTTCTTATATGCAGCGCCTTCTATTTATTTACTAAACCTGTACATGTGTCTGTATAAACTAGCATCATGTTAATATTTTTGGAACTATTTGAAGCCGTTATGTTAGTGAAAATGTTCAATAATGTGCCCATTTCCCTTTTTGTTTTCCTGTACTTAAAAAAACATGTTTTGTGAATACACTGATGGGATGGCTGCTTATTTCATTTTACATTGTGCAATGACAATAAGGGAGTTCTATTCTTATCTAATCTACAGTACATTATCTGACATGCATGTCGTTTGCCTTCTTCCTTATCAGTTAATATGTTTAATTAGTCATATTATAAACAGCAATTTATTGATTAACGATGAACTGTTAACGTCCCTTGTTGGCACTAAGCAGCTGAGCCTCGTGGGAAATTATTACAGTTGGTCCTGAAAGGAACACAAAGGGCTGTTCCTAATTTCACAGTGATCCAGCCAAGAATTGCTGTGACCAAACCACAAATGTGAACATCATGGCGCCACTGAGGAAAAAGGAGATCCCCGATGTCAGGCGATTCGTTGTTTGGGAATTCTGAGTGTCGTGAGCATTTTTTTGTGACAGTTCATCCACTATATTATATAATATTTCACAAGACAAACGTAATCTTTGACCTGCTGGCGCTGCAGCAAAAGTCAGAGTATCACCAAAGGCAGTGTGATTAATGTTCCTTTTAAATGTCTGTACAAAGGTTCAGGGTAATGCATTCAGTAAATATAGAGTTATGACTGAGTGATTCGACAGAATAGAATTTAAAATAATCACCAAATGCAAAACTGTAGTCACCTCTCACTATGTCCGTCAATGATCATGCACACTGCTGCTGTGTGTTTCCTTTAGTATCTCCCATTAAGAATATTTTTTTCGACTAGAGGGCCCTTCCCTCTCTTTGTAACAGTTAGCCTCCCAGCAGCAGCAAATGTCACGTTAAGTCAGGGGAATACAGATATCATACACATCTTTCGAGACACTGGGACACTCTTACTTATTTCTGTTGACAGACCAAAGAATCTGACCTCAGAATCCCATGATGCATACACTAAATGTATTTGTTGCCCGATCAAACTGAAATCATAAAACGCCACTGCAGTAAAATGACGTTCTCAGTTACTGTTTTGCTGCTGTAACTCAGAGCTTTCGTGAAATAAAAGATTACACGACCTATAAGTGCTGATGGTGAAAAGTGTGATGTATTATCATCTGTGCATCCTGCATCTCCTGCGTTTTAAAAAAAAAAAAATTCCAGATACAACTATCTACCACACAAATACCAAATGATTCCCACGATGGCCATTCTGGGGCAGATTCAGAACTGTGCTAGTGTCATCTGGAAAATGAGCTAGTTTGTCTCAGTTCCCAGTAGGTTTTTGCAGGTACAAGGCTTTTCAAGGGACTGCCTGTGTGTTACAAACCTGGGAAGGATGTAGGGTCAATATTTCCTCTGTCGCTTCCACATGAGGCACTTCTGATGAAGGAACACCGAGATCAAGTCACAGAATGAAGCTAATAAACTTCATGTCTTACCTTAATGGCTTCACAGTGAGGATTGATGCTCAGTCAGTCTCATAAACTGTATATGTAATGGACGTAGCATCTGGCTCCAGAATTGAAGCCAACCCGGAAGTGTCAAAAACTTGCAATATCACACCGTCCGCTAGGGCTGGCTCCAAAAAGCTTTTGCTCCATAGACCCCAGTTCATTTTTGGAAAAAATAAAATTTGATAGACTGATTTTCTACAGCTCAGGATTTTTTTCCCGTTAGTTTTCATGGTCAAAATGAGAGATCAGGTGGCCGATCTTAAAATAAATCAATACTGAATTTTAAATAAATCGTTAAAGTTGGCGGAGCCAGGGGGCGTGGCTATACTTGATAGACAGCAACAGAAGCCTCTGCGGCAAAACGTGGGCGGGATAAGAGAGTTCTCAGCCAATCCTGCCCCTAGTTGCTCTCCGGTCCAGTCTGTTTGATGACGCTTTATACGTCACTGGCTCCAAAAAATCCAAAACGGCGACCAGGAAGTAGCAAAATCCGGGCTTCATTTTCTCGCCGTTGAAACCAACGGGTGACGTCACGGTTAGTTTACGCCTGGTCAGTCTGTGCTGCTGGCAGGAGAGTGATAGGACGAGAGAGACCGACTGTGTGTGTGTGTGTGAGAGAGAGAGAAGACAGAATTACTGCTTCTCACATGATTGTAAAGTAAAGATAGGTCATGTTCTCAACCCCTTCCTTTGAAAAATAAGAGTTAAGATTGATTTCCTTCTTCAGTGGTGCACGTGTGTGTGCATATTTTCCCCTATTTTAGTGTCCTCTTCAACTGAGTCAGCCCTGACCACGGCTGATTTGTGGTCTGATTTAGAGGATTAGGGAGCAAAAATGCCAGCTAAGATGTATTGACTGGAGAAAGTGTGTGTGTGTGAGTGGGGGGGCACATGGAAACCGAGGAGAAAAGACAAATAATGTTTGGAGGAACAAGAAGAGAAGTGCTTATCTACTCATTTTTTAAAAGTGTTGATTGGTGAATCGACGGATGGTTTGAAGAAGATCTGTGTTTTTTAATTGGGTAGTACTATGCGCACTGCTTCTCTGTACAGTTTTATAAAACAAAGTGGTAAAAAACTGATACTCCAAGCCTAACTCAATACTTTGAGGCGTGAATGCAGTCACCCTTTTAAGTGCTGTAAGAGCTTGCAAACTGGGAATAACTATTTTTCTGTTTTTGTTATTCTGAATGCCTTTCCAACATTTCTTTTCTCACTTTGTGTTTTGCTTTTGATGTTGGTGGTATTCTTTGAAATGTCCTTCCCCGCTTCAAAGAAATTGTCTGTCTGCCTTTGTGTGTCTGTGTCAGATCACAAGCAGGAAGCAGTTTTCCAAAAGCGATTCTTTGTCAGACGGGGCTGAAGATGTTATGGTAGCTTCAGGACAGACTTGTAGTGTTTGCTAACTGTGGAATTGTCTGACTCTGTCGGGTCACCACAGTCATTGATGAGGCTTAAATGTGGAAGCTGAAGTCAGCTGATCAAAGAGACCCCACCGTATCCCAAGGATTGCAAATTAAAGACGCAACTATAGTCGTCCTCAACCACCTTTTAGAAGCAATTCAGGTGGAAAGGTTACAAGATTTTTTTTGAGAAATGACAGTCATGTATCTGTGAACAAAAGTCATTGTTCATTTTTAAAGTAATGCATTCATAATTTTTTTTGGATGATTCCAGGCTGTGTCCAATGCAAATCCTACACAGGTGCTTATTCTCATAAGTCAACTTTATTGTGTTTTGAGAATTTTAGTAAGCCTTTGTTAACTAGAAATTACAAATTCAACAGGCCTCATGAGATGAATTTAACAACACAGTAGTAGTATAGGGCCAAGCATTATACCCAAAGACAGGGTTCTCGCCAGCGCATTTCAGCGTCACGGGCCGTTACGCTGTCAGTTTAAAAGATTACGCTGTGATTAGGGCCGCTCCGCTGTTATTTTGACAGATAACGCCATGTGCATTTCTGCCGTACTTTCCTGTCAATTGACCCGTTCCCGTCTAAAATTAGAGTCACTTCCAATCTCGGGGTTACAATTAGCATGTCTCGGTTGTTTCCGTGATGCCATGTATGGTGAATAGTGGCCTAAATCACAAGCATTTGGAGCATCTGCGTGACGCTCATTGGCTGACATCTGTGCCGGCCGCTCGCGAGATTTAATGAAGGTTATTGCGCTGCCGTTACGCTGTAAAAAAATCCTGGTGAGAACCCTGAAAGAATAACCATGAAATCTTTAAATTTGATTATCTTTGTGATTATTTAAAGGCAAAGAAGTATCTGCGCAACAAAAACAAATCAGCCAAACTTCTTTTTTTTAAATAACATAAAACCGTTCTTGTGGCCAACTACTGCAGAACATATTCATAATGATACTATTACAACAAAGTAACGGGTTCGATTCAGCTTTCAAGTTTCCAGGATGCTATATTAAAATATCAAAGTACACGGTGCGTATAAGATTTCACAATTTATTTAAGTTTTGAAAATTAAATTTGAAGGTGGAGGGTGTCTTATATTTCTGAACTAGACCATTGTGTGTTTGCAACAGCAAGTATTCTTGTTCAGGCAAACTATGTTCTTCTACGGGTAGTGTTGCACTGTGGGTAATTTGTAGGAGGCCGCAGAGCAGCAGTAGCTGTGGTCGACTGTATGTGTCGACACAGGAAGTGTCAAAGCACAGGACTGGCCGCTCACAGCCGGGCACAGAGGCAGAATTAAAACATTCCTTTAAAGTGATGTGCTTTAAATTGTTGCCATTCAATATGGAGGTTGTGACTACGATGATAAGTCAAAGTATTAGAACTTACCAAACAAAGGAGCTAATAAAATATTTAAGCCTTTGCTGTGATATGAGGTGACAAGGATTTAAATTCTCTCTACAAAGTGGAGTCAAGTGTTGATGACCGGCTGCCAGCTATGGAGGGATTCTTGTGGTGGAGCCACTAGTTCCTATCCCTCATTAAAGCAAATAAACAAAAACTTGTAGCTCCTGAAGCAGAAGCAGGAAGTGTTTCACTTGTCAGAAGATAGAAGATATTCCTAAGTTTATTTTAGCTTTGAATTATAATGATCAAGTGCAATACTATTTACTTACTCAAATAAGATGCCAAGAATGGAAAGTAGGATTTGATAAGAAGCAGACGTGATGCAGTAGGTGCCAGTACATGGCATACATGTTTGCGGTTTCAGTTTATACTGGAGACTGGCTTCATGGTGTAAATCTGGGTGTAGTGATGTGAGAAAATCCTCAAAGTCTTACGAGCTTATGCTGTGAGGAATCAAAGGAAAAAAAAGCCATTTTTGTTTAAGCAGCCTCAAACAGATGTTCGATTTAAGCCGTTCTAAAAATCCACACTCATATTTTTTGGATTTTTTTTTTCTTCAGTATAAAATATCAAGTACTTTAGGTTTCAAATCACATTTCTAACCGCTGCTCTTTGGGACCAGCGACATGAAAACCTGTATAACAAAGCTTCACTGTGTGCACTTGAGTTTTATTTAGAGTTTTATATAGAGTTCTACAGAGTTTCCATCTCCAACATACCAGCCATCTTAAGTGTACCAGCTAATGGAAAGAGAAAAAAACTCTCGAGAAGGTTGATTTGTATGTCCAAGTCCCTTTCTGTTCATTTGATGCCGTTGGTGCAAACAGTCTAAGTGTGCTTCTCATAAAGACCCCTCTCTTCCATCACGGTTCACCTTCCTTTCACTCTCCAGGTTTTACTGCCCTGGAAAGGCAAACAGCGGGCAGATGTGCTGGCTCTTTAAATAGACCTAAAGAGGTCTTAACAAGCGGACTACTTAGCTCTGGTTCTGGTTAAAGTCCTGTTGCCCCTCACAGCCTCTCTTAAATTCCAGAAATCCCATACAGTTACAGTATTTTGCTCTCCGTTTATTTCATTTTCCCTTTTCTGTGAGGTTATTTATGGCACACTTGTTATTCTTCAACTGTTGAACTGCTGCGTATACTAAGGGACAGTTTAAAAAAGGAGAAAAAAGGAGCGGTGCAGGATTTGGAACACCCAAAACCATCATTTGCTAATAACTTTTAATGTTGATTGAACATAATGCATGTTGCCAGGGGAAGGGATGGGCAGCAAAACTCCTGCAGAGTAGAGTCTGCCTCACAGGTAAAGCGTTCATCTGGCATAAGCTAGAACACCCATCTGTTTTTAGCCAGCCCCCGTTTGCACTGATAGAAGTCTCTGTGATTTAAGTTTTCCAAAGATTCTGCAGGCTGCATTTAGTCACCGACTCCTGCGATGATTCATCACATATCGATCAGGCTGTGCAAATTTTTTTTACTCTGTTGCTTGTTGCTTTTTAACCCAAAGTGTTTAGTGCGTTTAGTTTTTTTTTTTTTTTTCCCAGCCCGGGGGTGCTAGTACACCACTATTCACATCCTACATATTTCTTTTCTCAGTGTACATGCTTGTATTTGTGTGTATATGACTCACTGTCATCCCACATCTTTCTCTCCCGAGGATCACCCTTTTCAAATTCCTGTGCCAAGATCCAAGAATTCACTGGTTGGAAGGTAGGAAGGGAGTGTTGAATAGTTTTCTGGTGTGTGCATGGTGCCTTTTTTGAGCAGTATTTGTAGGAAGCATAAAATACTGTAAAGAGACCCACACACTGTAATGTACACATGCACAAATACTGGTACTGGCAATACTAGAAACAATGTTCGCACACAAACACCTTTTCCTCTCATTTTGACCTCTGAATTGCACACTCCTACCTCTGTGTATGTTTTTTTTTTTTTTATATAAGAGAGAAGGACTCCATCTGATAAAGTTACAGATGTGACAGAAGCAACGGCTAGCATGGTTCAGTGATCATCACCAGCATCTGTTCCGGTGTTTTTTTTTGTTTTTTGTTTTCCAGCTAATGCTATAAAAAGAATGGCTAACAGATTAGCCTGGCTACATTTTTTTAGATTTATTTCCTGCAGCGGTGTCACGCTGAAGCTGTATTTGATACTCAGAAAGGCTCATTAACAAGCAAGGCACAGAAAACTTCATGTGGGATAACTGACAGAGAGGCAGCAGTAGGGGCTGAATGCTGATGGACAGAAAAACATAAACACTGTACGGCCTTCCCTGAGCATTGTTTTTTATCATGTGGACAGATAAATTGCTATGCTTTCCCTGTAGAGGCAGAAACTCTCTCAAAAAGAAGCAATTCAAGTCATCAATATATCATATATGCCAAATAACATATATGCCCTGCAGTTCTGTTGCTCACATTTATCTTTAACAGTTGTGTCAATGAAGATGTAAAAACAGGAATTTGTTTCAGTGCCAGCCTTGAATGATTAGTTTTAAAGCACAAACAGAGGATGGGTTTTCTTGATATTAGTTTAACTTAACAACCTCTATATTCCTCCTACAGCTGGTGAAATCTAGCTCATTAGTGTATCTGAACTCTTGCTGATTTGAAAAGGGATAAAAATACACACCCAAAGTCCAACTCCTTGTTCTCTGTGCTGTTTCTGCAAAAAAAAAGAACAAACTGAAAATAATATTTGCCAAGAATTTTCTTTGCTCTGGAACTTGTTTCAGCAGTATTTATACTGGAAGAACAGCTGCCTTTTTCATTCCATTTTTGTTCCCCTTTTGGCCATAAAGCAGTTTACTTTGTGATTTCCTGTTGAATCTGATGTCATAAACCACCCTTTAAAATGCAAAATATTGTACGATACAGCACAGGCCGTTAAGATCTCTTCTTTGGAAGTAAATGTTACTCTTCGTGTTATACATGTGGAATAGTGCAAAGCTGACAGAGGGATGCAGAGAAAGAATGAGACGGTAGTAAAACTGAGCCAGGCCAGCATTTGTCCTCTCTCTGACGCAGGAATGTTTTGCTGGGTAATTAATAAGATATGTCTCCGTCTTCTCTCTTACTCCAAACATTTTCTCCTTCCAACTTCCTTCCCCTCTGTACCCCCAGTGATGTCAGCGCACACAGCGACACACACATTCAAACCCACATGTCGCTGGCCAAGAATCAACAGTGGAGATACTTTGGAAAAAGCGGAGTGATTACTTCAAATATAGGGGAAAGAGGAGCATTGCTGCTGGACTGATTTGGCCTTATTAGGGCTTTGACGTCAGCGGGAGGTGAAACTGGACCGAGCTGCATATTTCTGAAAGCGGCGCTCCAGAGGCCTTAATAGAGAATGCTTTGCATTCGCCCGTTTTGCAGTTGCTGTGAAGTTGATCACACTTGTCTCTCCACCTGAGGCCCACGTGTTTGTGCTGGGCAAATATTGCCATCAGCACATTGTGCAGTGAGCCCAAAGCATAAAAACATTCGGGAACCGAATGCTTAGATTTTGCAACTATAAAGTTAATGATCTGAAGTCATGTTATGCACATTCTAATGGATTGAAAACATTCAGAAATTAGATGTCAGTGGATAATTACACTCCGATTCACTGATAAAAGCGCTACAGTGTTCAATATTCTTACATAATTATGATATTGGTTTTCCTTTCAGTGCATGCTGCGCTCGCTGAGATTTTTTTTCCGACCGCTTTGCATGCCTAGATACTACACAGCGAGCTACATGGATTCATTTTAACCTTGTGGTTGTCATTAAATATAAATGTAGTATATCTGCTCCAGGGAATGACTCTAGTCATAGGGTGTGTGTGAAAACCGAATTTGCAGCGTGTTTGCAGATGGATGACGCAAGCAGCTGGCCAGGAAAGTGGGAACTGATCCAGAGGGTTGAACCATGTGCTGAGGCTGAACGTCAAGCTTCCCTCTCTATTTGTTTTTTTTACCGCATGGCTTCTCTGCTCAGTGTGAAGACTTTTGGAGAAAGAACGAAGGAGGAGAGGACAAAAAGGGAATTCACGAGGAGACGAAAACATAAAAGGAGGGTGAAAAAAATTAGTTACAGCTGCTCTTACTGAGTTTGGATAGAATGAACATTGGAAGTTCTTTTTGCAGGAACACTTAGTAATTTCTAGCTACATCCTGATGCCTTCTATGTCCTGACCCTTTTCTCCTGATACGTTTCATTTTTACACTTTCAAACAAAATCTTTACAGTGCAACTCCACGTACAGTTGTCTCCTGTTGGTGCATAGTAGTGAGTTTTTAGATGAGGAAAGTGAAACTGAGAAGTTTGCAACAATGGTGTTAAGTATCCATGATGAGATTTGACTTTGGGTCTGCCTGAAGACTCAAGAGACGACATTAACTGCATAAGTGGCTGTTGTGTGTAACACAGAAGGACTGCAGAAATAAAATGCAAGCATTCCACAAGAAGTGTTTACTTGTGGCTTGTGGTTGTCGGCCTGTGAGCACACAACTTAAAGCAAACAGTGGCACTTGGTCTCAATGCTCAGTTTAAATTAATGATCACATTTATGAAGCCACAAACTGGCTCAGCGTCATGGAAAAACATGAAACTGCCTTTAGGGGTCTGCAGCTGTCATGTGAGTGTGAGAGACTCGGCTTCGTTTTGTTATTCACATTGTTATATTATTTTGACCGTAGCAACTATTAATGTGACGTATATAAATGACAGAGCTATGATTGTTAACTAGGAACATTTGAGTACTTGTTTAAACAACACGATTGCTGCATGCAGCAGACTTATGTAGATGATTGGAAACATTATAGTAACATTGTTAATCTGTAGTATTTTCACAACTACTGATGAAATTGTACACTTCTTTGGAAGACTGTGCTGTCAGACTGAACTGACTGTTTCTGATTGTAGAGGTCATGATGACATCAGTAAATGCTGTTGCATATTTACTCCTGAACCACCCTTGTTTCAAACTTCAAATAAACATCTTTCTTGCTGATCCTGCAGCAATTGTTCTTAGTCAAACCACAAGAAATGTCTGTCAGCGTGTACAGTCTGGTGTCTTGGTGTTTGTATGCATTTAACATTCAGAAAAGTTGGGGGGAAGTTAGTTTGTTTGCAATGAAAATTCTCTCCTTTTTTGTAAGTTGTTTTACACTAAGCAACTGCATTTGGCAGAATATTTTTTTTCATATACAGTGGTTTGTGACGTACTATATACATTTGGTTTGAAACTGTGCGCTTGCCGAGTTGATCATCGTCAGATATTTTTAAATCATCAATGCTTTTGTGCCACAAAATTCACTAATTCAAGGTTTGTATACCAGTGAGTGTCCATATTCAACCTGTTCTGTCTCCTTTTAATGCTGCCTGACTGCATACCTGCCTGTGTTTTGTGCTCTGCTGTGTGTGTTTGACCTTGGATTGATGGCTCTTGTTAGCAACACTGTTATGGAAACACGGTTAGTTTTCCTTCAGCTACAGGAACACAGACATCCAGCCGAGGGCAGTCAGACAGAAGCCTTTTAAGTCGGTCACTACGCTGTGCCAGCTCTTTTAAATTGACATTTTGGCTGCTGAAGAGTCAAAGTGGGTTGATGAGTCAACTTTTCTGCTTGTTGACCAAACACAGGACAGAAAAGGGAAAATCCAAGGATGACGACAGACGCAGATCCTGGATTTTTTTCTAGATCTGGAAATGCTAGAAAGATCTCCATCATTGTTCTTAGTTTTCTTTGCTTTTAAGGGGGCAAAAAACAATATCTTCAACTAGGGATGCAAATTGTTAAGTTTCCTTAACCAATACATGGCCATGTTAAAAACTGATCGTTCAGATGAGATAATATAGTGGATTTTTATTCTGTATGCTGATAAAACCACTTGGGATCCCAGTGGTTTTAATATTCATTACAAAATCAGATCAGCTAGATTTGAATTTGAAGGACAAGTAAAGTAAATGCCAGGTGACTTAAATTATAAACTAAATGGCAAAAAATAATGACATTTCTTTTTCAACTTGAATTCAAAGTTAGATTTAGCAAATAAGCTGCATTCTTCTACAGTAAATAACCTGTAACTTTATTAATATCTTCACAGTGGACTTGTCTTAGAATAGTTTTACATCCAAATAAATAGTACATGGTCTACATGATTGACTAATTTGTTCATTGTTGTCCGTGTTAGTCCAGATGCTGGAAACAGCTGCTTGACTTGAACAGATGTCAACAAATAATGTTGCATCAACTTTTATCTGTCCAGGAAATCTGTCAGATTTACTATTATTTCAATTCTGTATTTGTACTCAGAGCTTCACTAATTCTCATCACTTTATTTTTAATGCAGTTTTAAGCATATAAACGAAGTCCTCCTGAATGTTCGTGGTGGTAGCGGCCACAACTGCCCTCTACCAACAGACACTCAGCTCCTGTCATGTGTTAGCATCTGAAAATCCCAGTTTAATGTTGGCTTAAGGTAGCTAGCTGAAATGGACATCCACCAGATACCTTAATGGCCGCTTCATGCTGAGCCTCTCTGGCTGTCAGCAAACACACCTGTAACTCCATCTCATCAAACAGGCAACCAGGTGCTACAGCAAATCTGCACTTTATTAAGTTGGAAAAGCTCTGGGTTTCAATCACTTAATCACTTTTTTTAATTTGTAGAAGCAAATTCAAAGTGAAGAATTCAGGGAGCAAAGTTTATCTGAGTTAATTTGAGCGATTGTTGCATTTGGCTTATCTCTGTGCTGGCAGCTGTTTTGACCTTCCTGTTAGTATGTTTGTTTTGACAACACATTTTACTTCAGATGTGGTTGCTCAGTGCGTCACACCAACTGACAATAGCCCAACTTTGAATGCTTTCCTGCCTTTCCTGTCAATCCCCGTTGGTCACCACGCAACAGTCTTCGATGTGTCAAGCTGTTGGTATTTTTCATGTGGTAGTCTTGTGCTTGTGGGAGATGATTTCTGTTAGTTCCTGCTAAAACCGAACAGTTACATTTATCAGTAGTAGTTCATCTTTTAATTATTCTCTAAAGATTTAGCTTTTCAAATGTTTCAATGATTTTCTTTCACCTGAGACCATTCAACGCTAACATTTCCTTTTGCAGAAATCCTGCTGGGCTGCTGCTGCCTTTGAATGCAGAGCCAACCATTAAGTAATAAATGTCCACTGATTTACAACGACTGAAATGTCTTGTCTCGGCCATCTCTCTGGCTATACCACCTCATGCCTCTAATGTCTTGCTGCTGCTCTCCACTTTCCCCTCTCGTTCTTCAACCACACTCACGCAATCGCAAATGATTATCAGGGACCAACTTGCACTCCTGCAAATCTGTAATGCAGTTCAGTTTAGTCATGTAAGTCCATTGCTGTCTATTTTAATGAATTTATTCCTGTAGCGGTCTGCTCAGTGCCCGTGTTCCTTTCTTCTCTCTCTCTGTCAGCCCCATATATGGACTATATTAGAGCAGGACTGTTAGTACTTTGGTACTTTCAGTGCACGAAAAATAACTCTTTGTAACTCTGTCTCCTATTGATCCATGATCAAAATGTCAACACAAGCTGACAGATGCACTTGTAGTTAATCACAAAACTTCATCTACATTCAGCAGAAATGAAATGACATCAGCATTCCTTTGGATTTGTGTTGTAGGCAGCCTGCACAATCCAAGTCCAACCACAAGGATTTATTAGCTTTACAGCGAAATGAAGTAATATATTATAGGGCCAAAAAGATTAATAATTGTCTATGGCTTTTGGAACTTTGACTGATGTCTGTTACATTACAAAGTTGTGTGATGGGATCTTATTTTAAGACATACAGCTTTAACCTAAAATGATTTTTTGCTACTTCAGTCTGAGTTTTGCTGCACTTTGAATGCATCGCTTTGTGCTAAAATGGGATGACCTATCATGTAATAATTTCCAGCCACCCTTTTTTTTAGATACATATAAACTTTGCTGTGGATTATGAATGGCTGGGTTTTATTCATGAGAACCACATGACTGTGTTTGGGGAATGTCAGAGTCAAACCTGCAGTGTCAGTGTCTTATCCAGAGAGTCATGGGAGAAGCACTGGTCAGCTTGGAATAGGGACAGACTATGAAAATTCTGTTTTTCTGTTACTCAGCAGTGTGCCAGAGGGGCTTTGTAACTCATCAAATGCCTCACTGTGCTGCTAAGGAAATGTCTGAGATTCCTGTTGCATCAGTTTTCACTTGAAGACAGCTGACAGAAATGTGCGCAAAATGTACCGGACACACTCGCACAGATTCTCTTTGTCTCACTCTTGCTCACACACGGTCGTGTCCCCTCAGGGAGCTGCTGCAATGAGCACTCAATAAGGAGAGCTCTATTGATCTACCTGCAGGTGGGGAGTTAAAGGAGATCCCATTACTGCTTTAATAACACAATCTCACAGTGTGTCAGCCTGCCATATGGATGTCGCGGCGCTCAGCCGGTCCTGTCGCTGGGCCGGTGTGGTGCACAGCGTTGCCGGAGACTTGTTGTCATGGTACACTGGCTGACTGACTTTGCTCATCTACTGGTACAAGTAGATCAGCATGTTACTCCACTCCAAGAAAACCTCCAGCGCTTGTAGTTGGGTTTTTAATTCAAGTTCAATTTAAGAAAAACATACAGACACCTAACTTATAAGAACAAACTAACAATGAGTCCCGATGCCGCTGAGAAACCTTGGGAAAAGGGAAGGAGAGGTGTGCCTTAATGCCACAACAATACTCTATTGGTCAGTATTCCTGACATTCTTTTTGCTTTTTTATGTTATTACTCCGCCAAGGAATGTGGGAGTTATGTGATGATCGGCGGCTGCCTGCTTGTCTGTCTGTTAGCAACATTACTCAAAAACAGACTAACGGATTTAGATGAAATTTTCAGGGAAAGTCAGAAATGACACAAGGACCAAATGATTCGATTTTGGCAGTGATGCGGCTTATAGTCTGGAGCCATGGCTTTAAGTGTTCCCATTGCCAGATATAGCTGCCGGCACGACGTCACTCTAACCATGATTTGAACACTGTCAGTTACCTGCTGACAATCACGATTGCAGTGTTTCCCCTGGGTTGAAATGGCTGTGAGGTGGTGGGGTCACTTTCAGCTGAAAGTTGTTGCCGGGGGGGACGGGGGGGGAAGGAAGGAAGGAAGGAAGGAATTATATATACTATCGGGCCGTCTCCGCCGCAGCCGCGCACCCCCCCGCGGACGGTCTCGTCGGTCCGGCGGGTTTTGCGCTGTGCTTTTTTTTTTTTTTTTTTGCCGCGGACCAGTGAGGCGGCAATGTCGGCAGAATTTTAATGAGGCGGTGGCCTATACCAGCGAGGCGGCCCGCCTCGTCGGTTATATGAGAGGGGAAACACTGCGATTGTGATCCTCCTGCAAAATGACTGTGATTTATCATTTGGAAATCATACAAGGAACAACTGATTAAATTGCGGGGTGTTTCTGAGTCCCACCAATTCCTGCTGCCTGCTACATATTTAGGTCACACAGTGTAGCAAACCCCAGTCAGACATGTTAAGTTCATCCGTCAGCCTTATTTTGAACACAAATTCACCTTTCTGTCCTTCACTCATTTCCTTGGGAAGCATTGTCAGAGCTTGTCTCAATTCCAGCTGCTTTTAAGTGTAGACACATCCTTTGCGTTAGACAGCAACACCGTGGAACCATTTTCTTTCATCTTCACATGAGCTTTTCAGCAGCGCCTGCGTCATGTCACTGCTTCTTAGATAAACACTTCCTGTGCCGCTGGAATGGTGACAAAATAAAAGCCGCAACATTAAAAAAATGTCTTCAAAATGAAAGCATGGAGGGAATGGATATTTCAACACTGCAAAACAAAGGCTTGCCAAAAGTGATGAACTGATCAACCGACCTTTATAAGAGTAATTTACACGCAATTTGGTATTCATACATAACATGCACATGTATAACACATGCCTGCGCTGAGCACAAGATACTTTTTTATTAAAGATTTCATCCGGCAGAAATGATGCATCAACTGAGCAGCTCCAACTCCTTGGCGGAGTACTGCGCTCTCTGAGTGCTTTTCTAGTTTGGATATTTGTTTATTGCAAATGTAATGGTCTGCAAAAAAGGATTGTAAAGCTACGGTCATGGTATTTTTGTGCATCTTCACTAGGATTTCAGACATCACTTGCTGTACCTCACCTTACCTTTGACCTTTAGCCATCACCATTATCAAAGCAGTCAGAATGAGCCTCCAATTAGCCATTCTGGGAGAACCATGTCATTGTTTGCTTCCTGGAAAAGTCTGTGCTGTTCCAAAAGAAGTAAAGACAAGTGATTTGGGAACGCTTTGGTTCCAGTGTTGATTCGCTGCCAGCTGAGCTCATTTCTATGCTTCCACTGTTCCTGGGTTTTCAGGCGTTGTTATTCCATTTTCTTTGGTTGATTTGTTTATGCTGTCTATTTGTGTCTCTGTTACCCAAGCAGTGGGTTGGGGTGTTTGCAGCTCCAAAATTTGGCATTGGTTTGGTTGGTTGTCTGTGGAAGTGTAGGCGTATTTCCGAAAGAACACTTGAGTTGGCTCAGTCTCCTCTGTGTTTTTCCACTTCTTTCTGTGTGGTCTGTTCTCTCCATAGTTATGTTAAAAAGAAAAAAAAGTGACTTATTCACAATTTGTCACAGAGACATACAGTGCAGCTGGTATAGAAAATCAGCAGCCATTGTGATTTTGATGAATTGGTTTTGTTGAGACCTTGGACCTTTCCTCTTCTAAACTAGAATAACAAGCGCGTCAGTAACTAACGTGTGCAGTGTGGATAAAGTCACCTGCGGCTATAAATACAGTCACTTATAATACATATGTTTCAATATAAAGGTACAGAAAAGCAGTTTACAAATTGTTTTGGATAAGATAATCAAGCAGAAATGTCTTTTAGCTAATAAAACTCATATAAAGGCCATAACGGTTCACAATTTTTTTTTATTTAATACCATATATCATCGTATTCTGTAATGTGTATATATATATATATATATATATATATATATATATAATGTGCTAAACCTGTTGGACAGCATGGCAAATGACTGCAATGTGTAGTTTAATATTGGGGATTGGCATGGGTTTATGCTTGTAGTTTCATTTAGAGTTCAGAAAAATGTCTACCTTCATTCAGTGTAGCTTCGTATTTCTAGGATTTAATTTTCTTCTGTGGATGCCTTTGGATTTTGTACTGTTGAGCAGACAAAACAGAAGAAAAGGAGTCCTCATTTTGACCTTCAGAACAACACTGGTTTGACTGAAAAATAAATCATCATCGATACAGCTGTTTTATTTTTCTATTCGTTACCTTGCTAATAACCTTGATTCAATAAATACTGAGTTAAGATTGTAAGTCAGGAGAGTGGTTATTGTGCTTGTACTAATACATCGTAAACGCCTCACCTGGAAGAATGAATAAAGCATTTTGAGTCGTGTAACAATGTATTTGACTGTAAGGATGATTGTGATGTGTCTCCATACTGCCCCGTGTGTTGCTGTGTCCCATATTTTACCCCCGTCTTAATGCCAGTGAATGCTGACATTTCTTTGGTAAATTCCATGGCGAAACATGTTCCTGTATTACAGTACATAGAGGCCTATTTTTAAACAACCTCCTGCTCATTACACACAAGCAGACTGTGTCCACAGCTTGTTGTGTTCAGCAGTTAGTAATATATGGAAGCGAAAAAGTGAATATCGTGGAGGTTTTCAGTGTTTTTTTGTTTTATTTACTGTGACATCCAGACACTGACCCAGGTGTGAGACGGGATGAAGCTTTATGCATGAGTAGTAGACAGGATGAAGTAGCAAATGGATGTCCAGCGCTGTATTGTCTGCGTAGCCTGAGAGAATGACTCCCTTTATTATCTGTAAAGTCTGGAAGAAATCCTTCCTAGCAAAAATGACTCGAGTCTTTCAAAAGTGCTTATGATTGCAGTGATGCACATAATAGTTTTTATGTCTGTGTCAACACAAGATGTTTTAACACTGATATTTAAGTTAAACTTGGGAAATTCTGTGCTCCCCGTTGATGCAATAAATCTGAAGTTTCTGTTGTGCAGGGATAGACAAGTGAGTGAGTTTTTTTTTTTAAATCCTCAGTTGCTTACCACAGTGGTAGGGGTTTTACAAGTAAAGTGGGAGCACCATTGCTCTTAGGGCTGCATTGCATTCTGGGCTCTTGAAGATGATATAAATCAATAAATGTAATGGAGAATATAAGATATCCATTTATACATTCTACCATCCGGATGTGCAGACCTTCATTCATTTAACCTGTTATTCAGACTGCACAGCGGCACTTCACGTAGCAGCTGTTTTAGCTGCATTCCCTCAAGGAGACTGTCGAGCTTCACTCCAGTATAAACAGGATTAGATGCAGTAGTGAGCTCTGTAATTCTAATCATGATCAGGATATCCCCAATTGTACTTTACTGTGCATCTGCAAATGTAGCTCAAATCGCGTGCTGGTTGTCACTGAAATCAGAAGTCATATGGTAATAGTGGTGCTAGTCTGTAAAGCAGAAATGTCTTGGGTTATATGTTGGGCATCCTATTGTGCCACAAGCATTTGTGTTTATGTGAGCTGCACTGTTTTGGCTTTTAAGCTTTGAATACTGGAATGCGTGATATATTTGGTAATAAATTTCACTTCTTGGAGCAGCTGTATATGTGACAAGGTTTACAGTGATTAAAAGGTTAAAAATGTGATTTCAGTAGTTCTGTGCTCATAGTGGTTTATGTGCAGGTGAGAGGAGGTTAATGCGATATCACTGCAGGTTAGGAATGACTGCACCCATTCTATGAGGAAGTTGTAGCTGTCCAAGGTACTGAAGTGTGTTAATAGCCCAAGTGCCTGACTTTGGCACATGACACTCGCACATTTGGTATCATGTAAAAAATGCTGACATCTGTGTTTCACTGAGCCTCCAGCAAACCAACTGTTAGGGGCAGTACATCACTACTTTATTTGTATGTGTGTGACCTGGAGAGCCTTTGATATTTCTTACAATGCCCCTTTATTTTCTATTTAGTGGAAAACACGCCTCAGCCTTGGGCTAGAGGTTGTTAAAAGGTGGAAAGCATATCAGGACAAGTGACAAGTGTTGTGTGAAGCAAACTGAGGCAGAGGAAAAATGTATACGTCATGCCTTAAGACAAAAAAGTTACACGTTGTGTTTGTATTGTAAGGTGGAGATCCTAAACATGAAGAAATGAAAATGCATTGAAAAGGTTAATCTATGCATTTATTTATGTGGTTTATTGTGCAGCGTAGAGTCATAGGTTAAGTGTAACCCTTTGGTCTGGAGTCCCAATATGGCCGGTTTTTAGTACAGCAGACAATTGAAAACTACTTAATTTATCATAATTCTTACTGGAGATGATAATTCGCTCAATTAAAAATATTTATTTTTAATATATTATTCTGTTGCTATAGTACCTGATTCTGCCTCTAGGTGGAGCTCTTACTGTTTAATGAGATGGAGTTCCAGGTGTGTTTGCTTAATGTAAGTGTTGCATAGAAAGACCGCACCTCCCTGATGTCTAACTCATTTACTTTCATGTCGATGAACTCTGAAGCGCAGAATTGCGTAAAAGGTGTCTGGTTTAGCTAGCTACATGAGGACCATGCACATGCTACAATAGGAAGCTAAATGCTACAATATGCTAAGACAAGCCGATTGGTGAGTGTCTGTCAGCAGAGAGGCGCTGTAGCTGCTAACGCTGTTATCATTAAGGAGCTGCAGGATCAGGATTATGTTGACATCAAACCATTGTGAAGACATTAGAATTCTCCAGCTTGTTTACTGTGTAATTTTGCAGCAAATATTTTGTCAGTGGTGGAAACGGTTTTTGTCAGGATATGGTAAAAGGTGTGCTACTTTTCATTCATTTTTATGATAAAATACTGAATACTATGCATGCTGCCAGCATTTCTGTTTCGGCTTTTAAAAATGCATGATGTATGCCTTTCCCTCTTTTGCTCTGCACTTAGGACACAGCCATCTTACTTGAAAACACTTAATTACTCAGTCAAGGAGGTTTGGTTTGTCTGTGCGCAATGTTACTCAAAACTGACTTAATGGAATTGGATGAAATTTTCAGGAAAGGTCAGAAATGACACAAGAACCACCTCATCAGATTTTGGCAGTGATGCAGCTTATAGTCTGGATCCAAGGATTTGTTAAATATTTCTGTATCATTGTGTGATGGCAACACGGCGTCACTGTAACTATGACAAGTTCAACTGCCTACTGACAATCGCATGATATCGATCGCTGCAGACTTATTATGACTTATCCGTCGGAAATGATACAAGGAACAATTGGTTAAATTATGGGGGTGTTTCTGAGTCCTATCAATTCCTGTTGCCTGCTACATATTTAGGTCATGCGATTCAGTGCTTTTCTTGTTGTAATCGTCACTGTTTGGTACTTACAGTCAACATGAGCTCCACATGGGGTCCAATCAATTTCAGACCAAACTGAATGCTGTGTATGGAATGGTTTAGGAAAATATGCATTTTGTTACACTCTTTGTATGTTTTATATCCTCTAGAACATACTGTAAAGGTTTATGTTTAGCTTTCTCATACACTGAAATCTGTAGAAAACTAAACATAAGCTGACCTAATTCAGTATTTTCAGAGAAAAAATTGCCTATTTAGTATCATTGAGGTTGCCTTGGCCTGATTGGTCTGCAGTATGTTATCCCACCAGAATAAAACATATTGAAATGGTTGAGTTGTTTACCTACGTGAAGATTGTATCAACATTTCTACCACAATATGAGCAACTATGAAAAATACTCTACAACAGCAGTCATTTTCTGTTACACTGCAAGGGTAAGTTATTATTTATTTGTTTATCTATTGTTGAAACCCAGCATTCTAAATGTAGGCAATGCTGTTTTTCATCCTGAACTAAAGTCTACATAAACAAAATTCTGTCTCTTATTGACATCTCTCTTTTTGCATGGCTTTGTTTTTTTTAATAAGAGCGGTAGACTTTTATCTGGATTTATCCCTTAAGTACTTTTGATGTAGCGATGGATTACATTAAATACAGGTCAGTGCTGATATATAATTAAACTTCAGTGTCTTGCTCCTTAGATTAATGTTTTTCTCTTGGTCTGAAATGACATTTTGATCAACTGCAGCTTGTTGTTGTCACCTCTTCTCTTCATCGCTACAAATACGTCACTACCAGACTCCACCAAGCATTTCTCCAGAACATTGCGTGCTTTTATTAGAACAGACAAAAGCAATGTTTTGATGCGTGTTTGCACTCGGGGAGGAATCTGTTGGAGAGACATGTTCATTTCAAATAATATCTAATTACCAGCACTTTCTCCAGTTGTACACAGGTTAAGCAGATGTGTGCGTATCAGCCAGCAGCAACAAAAGCATACGGTGTGTCCTGCTCTCACTCTCGTGCACATGCAGCCACTAAAATGTTGCCCAACACTCATTTGCAGACCTCTACATAGCATCAGGCCGAGCAGCTGTGTTAATTTTTGCTTAAGCATGAGGTCCATTGACACAAAACTGTACCAGCGTGGATTTATTGACAGCTGCTCCGTGTGCTTGTCCATGTGAGTGTGCCTGAGTATGAGTTTGTATCCCAGAGTCTACAGCTATATCTATAATTAGCTCTTGTGTTTTGGTTGCCTTGGTAACGCCACAAAGTCCTTGTGACTGTGGCTGTGTGTGCATGTGGGAGTGAATTTGCCTTAACAAGTGTGCAGTGGCTTTTTTTTTTTCTTTATCGTTGAACCGCGCAGCCACATCTATGTGGCATAGGGGATGCACTCAAACCAAGTTCCACAAGTTTAACGCTCACACAGGACTGCCCGTAGATACACGACACTCATTCGAACGAGAGTAAGAGCACACAATTAGATTAAACAGATCAGAGAAGAGTGAGTTCACGTTGGCAATCTTTCTAAATGCTAATTTGAAAGATTAATTTAAACACCGATGCTGTTTCATGGTAGCAAAGCATCTGAAAATGTGACTCTGAGCCCTCATCCAAAAGAACAACAGTGCATTCATTATGAATAAAGCCTTATCCAGTCCAAAATGCAGGGTTTTATGGGTGTTAAAAGACCAGGGCTGAAGCATGAGCAGCAGCCAGAAGTTCCTCCTGCTTGGAAGGCTTCAATACAAATAAAGGCAAACTTCACTTCGGCCGACGCTCAGCTTTATGTTGATGTTCCTTCCTGTTATTAACATTCAGATCATATAAATGACAGACTACAGGTAAGGCGGGTTGGTGTGTTTAGTTTAGGTTACTGCAGCTGGAGTCAGATTTGTTTTGATCTTCCCTACTGATGCCAGAAACTTAAATCAGGCAGGATGTCAAGTTGCCAAATTTCTGTCCAATAAATTTGCTGCTTTGAGTGTGTGACATTATTTATAAATGCTGGTTTACTTTACCTGGACAGAGTGACTGTAGGTTGAACCTAGTATAAAAAAACATTTATGTAAGCGCGGCACTGTTTGTAACAAAGGTTAGGTAAAGTAGAATCATTTGTCATTCTGGTTGTTAATAGTCAGCCAGTGACAATGCGGGTCTGAACATCTGTAGAGTGCTGGATGGTAGAAAAACAGAAAATGGAAAAGTGAATGCAGACCGATCTTGCAGAGGAATGAAATAGTGCAATAATGGTTCAGCAGAGCGAGATGCAGATATGAGATATTATGAATGTGTTGCTTTTCCATTCATAGTGAGAGTTACCGGTGTAGTGGTGTGTGTGCACTGTAAAGAAATGTAATAGACTGGCAGTTACCAAGGTTGTATTTAATTGTTGATAATTGTGCAGTGGCAAATCCATGGCTCACTGTGCACCTCAGTTCAACAGGGACTCACTGGTCGTGATTCTTAGTGTAGCAGTCAAACCATTTGCTGGCATACGCTCCATATTTTTTAATAAAAAATAAATATCTTTATTCTAATCTGTATCCTCAAATATTAAATGAATGGAGTACAGCTCGTTCAATGAGGCCAAAACCAACGGGGGGGAATCTGTGCTTTCATTCAGTGTGAGCGCCACATGAAGACTTGTGGCTGATTGGTGTTGCACAGTGTGAGAAGTTTCAGGTTCTGGCCTTGCAGGAAGGCTGATTTAAAATGTGAAGTGTGAGTTAACACGTTGTGCAAGATTTAGAGCAAAAGTCACATGTTGTCTGCAAGCTTTAAATTCAAAACCTATCGGCATGCAAAAGCTGATATAGAGCAAATGGGTCAAACATGCTCTGCACTACACTGACAGGAACTGTTAGTATGGCTGCCACTACAGACTGTTTTTCTATCGGATGACCCATCAAATATTTTGCCAATTCATTTAACTCAAAAATGAAATTATTTTATTTTTATGTTTTTAGCTTTAAGAGTGTGTTTAGCAGTTATAAGGACAGAATGCATTGAAAGCTCTCGTACTAATAAACTGTCAACACCTACTGTAGTTGTGTATGTTTTGGTGGTGCATCTGCCAGAATAGCAACTCTGTAGTTCCTCCATGAAGATACTATCAAAAATGCCTATTTTCTGTATAATGACTGCAAAAACATCAAACCAACAAGAGCATTTCACAGTCAAGAAAACACCAACATGTTGTTTTTCACCAATCTGTTTATTGCAGTAAAAATAAAGCCCATAGTGTTATTCATAACTCATGAACGTCACTGGACCATTTGGGATTTGAGATCCCGTCTCATAAAGACTTCATGCATCTCTGTCATGCATGACACAGCTTTAAAGCACCTTACACCTGCCTGCCGCTGTCCTGTTTATGGAGCTCTGGGAAACTGGAAAAGATTTTATTTAGTTTGCGCAGAAACTGCTGCTTGCTTTGAGAGGAATGATTAATCAGCCTGGCGATGCTTCGTATATCCATAAAGATTCGTTTTTGGGACTCCTCACTTCTCTTTTTTTTTTTTTTTTAACATTAGTAAACATGGTTGGCCATTCTTTTTATTTTTCCTTCAAGAACTTTTACATTGCAGCCTGACAATTGAGATATATGATCAGAGTCTTAATCAGTATTGGAAAAAATAACACTCTAGGTTTCTTGAATCAGTATTTAACCTCCACTAATTGCATTTTTTTTCTAACCTAAATTTCTTTCATGCTACCAAAATTGTATTAGTGATCGTGAGGGTTCAAAAATGTGACTGCACATCATATATTGTCTAAGCACAGTGTCTTTTGGTTCCATTAAAACACTACTGATTTCTTTCAGCTTGTCAGTTTCAGAAATCTTTTTGTTGTGGCGTGATTCACACCAGGGGTCATAAAGTTCACGGCCTCAAACGAATCAATGGAGTATTATTGGATATAAATATAGCACCATGTCCGTGCCATTCTTTGTTCAACCCTACAAATGCTGTGTTTACATCTGGGGGTTTAAATGCATTTTATTGTTTTTTTCAGTTAAAGGGTTTTGTTATTTTTCCAATCAAAATTGACTTCTTCCTCATTCTCTCTCTCTTTGTTAAATCAGTGCGTTTAATGCGAGAGCAGCGATTGTGAGTGTTGGCTGGTGAGAAATCGACCTCTGCTTACTGGCCGGTGCTGTCATGCTGCATTGAGAATCATTAGTGCGTGTAGAATTACACCAGCATGGACAGTAACGCTATCTGAACTGTCATTACGCAATAGCCCAGCATGCCACTCGCAAGTATATTGCGTCGGTAAGGTGCAGGTTTATGGCAGGGTGACAGATGTTAATGGGTGATAAAAGTAAGAGGGACGGCGATCAAGAGGAGCAGGGAAGGATGGCGGACATGAAGGGGAAACGGGCACATGCATGTCCCAGTACACCTGTGTTTATTATCACGACACTACAGGGGTCAGAGGAGATGGAGGGGTGGGCTTTTTTCCATGATTCTGCATGATATGTTCAGATTCTATACAAGTTGTTTTTACCGGTTCCTGATCTGTAAATACTCGTGTAGTTTGCCAACATCCACGTGATGATTTTCAGTGGAATTGTTTCATTTTTCAGAAAGTCTGACTAATGAAATTTGAGACTTGTTTGTGATTCTGAATAATTTGGTTCATTTGCTCTATTTTTACCCACACGCTGCCCGGTTGTAGCTCAACGGCTAAGTCATCATTCAGTGTAGAAATCACAAATTGTCAGGATCACTGGCATTCAGTCTTGTTGTCTGTAGGTGTGAATGAAGTTGTGAAGTCTTTCCTAACCAATGGTGTGTGAACGCAGCAGTAAAGTGGTGGACAGTATTTTTCATTAAAAAGTCCGGCCATTGTAGCGTTTTTTTAAAAACAAAACATCCTGTCATGTGTTTACAATATGAATTGAATACCAGGACATTTTTAATTAATGGATCCACACAGATTTGGATTTTGATGAATGAACTGATGAGATTTGCAGCTCATATTCACATTGCAGCTCTCATTCAAGTCTGAAGGACAAATCTAAAGGAAATTAATCATGCATAAGGTCATCAGTGCAGCAGTTAGTATTACTGATACTTCTTGCTAAGTGGTACTTTATTAGTTCAGTTAATTTCAGTAGTATTTGCCCTGTTGTCACATTTTAGACTAAAGTAAATGGTGAAAAAAGATCAGTAGTAAGTATCGTGTAAATACTGTGAATCTGGAATAAGGTAAATGATATTTAGAAGTCGAGTTTCGGTTTAATAGTACCTATGTAATAAATTTAAATTATATTATGGAGCATTTCCATATGAGATAACATCACAACTGTCACACAAGAGGGATGGCATGAATAATAAATCCACTAAATTTAAGTTTAAACCCAGGCTCAGATGGACTGCGTAACATAAGTTCCAGCTTCTGCGAATTGATAATTACACTGTTGAAACTGCAAATTTTATTTTAAATTGAATAATTTTTCAGCCCAACGGTACTCAGTTTTATCTGGAAAATACAAAAAAATATTTTTAAAGATCATTTAGAATTTAGGAGCAAGCTGTTTATTATATTACTCTGAATTCTCATTGGCTTTGCCGAGCAGTTCAAATCAAATGTCCAACCATAGCATTAATGATTCTTGTATTCTCATAAGACCAAAGTTGTGCTGTTGCTAATACTGCCTCTTTTGTCTGAGTTAGTGTGTCCACTAAACAGAATGAAGCAATAACATAAAAAAGACCTATTTGTACTTTCACTTGAATAAAATTGATGCAACGTGTTTTCTCTTTCAGTCATAACAATTAAATGGGTAATCCTGATTATTGCAAATCGGTCTCAGTTTGATTTTAGGATATTATTTCTCATCTAACTTTTATGTTGTCTGACTCAGAGCTGATAAGACACATTCAGCAGATTAATCAATCTAATTTGATCAGTTGTGATGCACAGAGTTCAGATATTATCAGTACCATCGCCATTGTGTGTTCCACTTCTTTAAGCTGGACTTCATAGTTACTGACTCGAACACTGATTCAGCCCACTGACTTCAGAGTTCTTTGTTGTTTTTTTTGAAACGGCTCAAATGAAGGTAATTTTTGAAAGATTCAGTCACAGCGTAAAAAATATCCCTTGAGCGATGCAGGGAAGGAAACTGAGATGGCATGTGAAAAGAGAATAAGGATATGAAGGAACACAGAGGGAAAGGATGGAGGAGGTGGGACTCAAATTGATTATCCTTAATTCCTGATGATGAAGTAAAGTTTCAAGCAGCCAGGCTAAAAATAGCACAGTGTGTGACCCTGCTATCACACAAACACACACGTGCGCATGCACAGAGTCCTTATAGGGATTCCCATCAAAGCTGCCTTCACTCATCCTGACCTTTTCACTTATGGTCACTCATTCCCTGTCCACCATTCACAACCTCCCCCCTGCAGTATACACCACTCACTTGCACTCCTACACAGAACCACTCCATTCACAAACACCAACAGCACAACGCACACATGCAAACACACAAATAGACTCTTTATCATGCGTAACTGTTCCTGCACGCCTTCAGTACGGGATCACACAGACCCTCTGGTTTACTACATGTTGCACAGTGGACCTGTTTTTTTGAAAATGCAGTCGAATGATGTTCACATTATTTTCCCCGGCATGCGTTATATGGCGACGACGACCTCGCAGTTGTGGGAAGATAAAGCACGGGACGCATTAATTGCCTTTTATGAACACACGGCCCCGCTGTGTGATGTGCAGCCAAGGAAATCACAGCGAAACATAAAAGCATATTTGTTGACATTTCAGAGTTTATTGGCTGCTGTTGTTGAATCCAGCGCTTGGCTTGATTGGTAAAGCAAAGAACAGGGGGAAAAAATCCTCAAAGTAAACAGCTGTTAACTTTGTATTTTATTTTTGCAGGAGTTTCTCATGTTTACTTGTAAATCCTAGTTGACTAAACTGCTCACCTTCATTTTATAGCAGTTCTGGAGGTTCCCATACATCACCTGATCCTCTATATGAAATGGTGTTTGCTCAGGGTGACCTTTCAGACTATAATTGGACATTTTGTTAGTGTTAGGCCCCAAACAGAACCTTTGTGAGTATATGTGCGTGTCTGCTTGCAGGTGCGTGCACTCGGCTATGAATCAAGACCTACTGTATGTGTTGACCTCTCAGCTCGTGCATACCAGGGAAGCATTTGAACTGCTCTGACTGGTCATCACATTCAATTAGAAAACACGACTAGAGAGAGGAACTCTATTTTGTACACCCACATTCCTCCCAGCACTGCTAATGCAGAAAGTCTTGATTGCCCCGCTACTTTAAAGGATTAGTGTGGTATTTTGGGGAAATTCGCTTATTTGCTTTCTTGCTGGGAGCTGGGTAGATCGATACTGTTCTCGATAACGAATGCTTGTGATTGCTGTGAGGTTGCTAGATATAAAGGTGCTGGTAGGAAGCATTTATACCCTTTGAAGAGAGTCATGGTAGCTGCTCTATGTTGCCTTTGTCTGTATGCAAAGCAGGGACAGACTGATATGTGTTTTCCAGTGGCGATGCTGATTATTGGTGCTCAAGAAAGGCCAATCACTAATATTTGGAACCGATATACGTTAAATGTAATGTTTTAACAACATTTAATCGCATGCTTTCTGTTTATATGAGATTGACTGAGATTGATCAGTTTTTCTCCTACAGTTACATCTGCTGTTCCTTGCTATTTTCTTCACATTACACTGTCACATCACTGTAATTGCCCACTATGGTTCATTTCTTAAACCATTAATAATTTATTTTTTTCCAGACTCTGTTTTAGGGGAAATTGGCTTTCTAAAGCCTGGGTTTCCTACATGAATGTGGTGCAAAATGGTGCACTTAGCCAACAATTGGTAGACGTATTAAATAATAACGAGTTAATGCTTAATGTTGAACTTACCCAGTTATCCTAATTTTTCCAGGTTTTGGTCAGTTGATACCTGTTGTTGTTGTTGTTGTTGTTGGAACGACGTATGCCATGCATTATTTTTCATACGAGTGGCACACTGAATCAACCAGTAACTCAAAATAAACATAAATTAATGCATTTCTTCCTGCATTATAGAGATCCTAGTGCATATTTACCATTAAAGAATGGTTTCTCATTGTTGTACACTGACAGTCAATAGAAACTTTGAGACCATATTTTCCAACATAATTTTTATTTTGATGCCCGAAACTGGAATTTCTTCATATGAATCATTTGTTTAGCATATTGGCATACAGAAACAAAAATCTAAAGTTTCAAGAATGATTTCAAAATAAAGAATTTCACAAAAGAAAACGGCACCTTCCAAACACAAAGTCACAACAGTCAGTACCGAGTATGGCCTCCATTTGCTTCGATGCAGGCAGCAATCCGTCGCCGCATGCTTTGGACCAGGCTTCTGATTGTGGGTTGGGAACAGCCCATACGCCTGGCTACATCACTGTAGCTCAAACCGGCCTCCACCATACCCAGTGCCCGGAGACGTTGTTCATGTGATAGACGCGGCATGATGCTGTTTACTGGACTAACAATGGTGGCCTTTTTTGGGCCTTTATATAGGCCTTCAAAACCCATTCTCAAATTGTGCAGATACTCACTGAGTATTGCTTGGTGTGTATTTGGTTCACTTTTGCAAAGTGACCAACCCATGAATCATGACAAAATGACAACTCATCATTATCTCAACTACCAGGGCACTAATTCATCAGTAAATCCACAATGAATAATTACAACCCCCCTACAAGTAGAATTCTGCGTACATTTCTACCTCAAAGTTTCTATTGACTGTCAGTATATTTTACTAGCTTAACTGTCACAGTCTTTGTTTTCCAACATGGAACCTACGCCTCCTGGGGTCGCGACAGTGTTAAACAGTAAGAGACTCCACCTGGTTGTGCAATCAGGTACTACAGCTAATTTGCAATAAATTTTGAGACACGCATGTCTAATAAAATATTGACCATTTTATTTCCACCAATTAATTGAGTAATGTTTAATCAGTAACATCCCTATCCAAAAGTATTCCTGTAAAGTTTTGCTTGTGATGCTTTTTGAGTCTGTCACTCCTCCCAAATTGAAATAATTACTTTGTCTGCATACAAATTTAGGTCACACAAAGGTATTTTAGGCCCTACCATTTTTTAAATTGTGACCCAGCCTGTCCAGATCAGAACACTGCTTTTTGCAGTTCACACTAATTTAAAAACACCTCATTTTGATCACTCAAGAGAGAGAAATCAAAGGTGGGAGGCACTTTTGGTGTGCAAAAATAGATCTTTTTGTGCAGTGAGGCTGTGACAATTTTAAAAGGAAAGCATTCTATAAAGTTGAAGAACTGGGTGGAAGCAGTGACATATGAAGAGAAGAGAGAAAGTAATTACATGAAGACAAACATGTGTATGAAGCATTTTGAGTAAAGGATTGCAGGTTAGAAAAGACGCTAAAAGCAAATATTCTGGCAAGTGAGTGTGCAGCTCTGGTGACTTGTCTCTGTCTCTAAGCTGTCACTTTGTAGCATCGTCTTTGTTTCCTGCCTGCTGCGGTCACTCTGCCCTAACACTGCCTGTTTAGGTGTTACATCCATGTGTGTTGATGCTTACACCATAGACTTTTGTGTTGAGTTTTAAATTGCCACCTTTGTTGGATTAAAAAAAAACGCCACAAAAAACTTGCACTTTTAATCCAAATTTAAACCAGAACAGAATATACTAAAATTACTTTGACGTGTTCTGCACAACCTGAAAAAAATCCCACCATCTGCGGTCACAGTAACGGTGAGTGAAAGGAAATTCTATATGTGTGATAATAAAGGACACATTTCAAGAGCGCCAGAGAGTGACATGGAGTTAAAAGTAATGTGGTGACGGAGCGTGAGAATGAAAGGACATATTCTTTACAGAAGACATGGTGGTAGTGAGGTGAGAAAATAGGACGTGGAACAGAGCGAGGTTAGAGGTATGTGGTTGTATGAAGGCAGATGAAAGTCTTCCGCTCGTGACAAGCGAGCTGCCTGAGTGCTCAGATGAGACCAAGAGCACTGCGGTCACTCGCCTGTGTGACTCCTCATCCTTTTGTACCAGGCTTCATGCCTCATGTCTGAGCATCCTCTCATGGCTGCTGTCATTGAGGCCATGCAAATTACAGCTGTTGGAGCTCTGTTAGTCGGTGGGCTGAATGCTGCTTCCTGCTGTGTGCACATATTAGCTGTACTGTATTGATTGTAGTGTGTTAAGAGCTTCATTATGATAATATTTCTAAACATTTATTTGAGTGGGATGCACCTCTTCAAGGCCTCAAGTTATGAAAGCTGTAAATTTCCCCGCATAGATTCAAAATTATCCAAAATCTTTCCACGTCTACAATTTGCATCATTTGGCAACCCACTAAACCGGAGTTAAGCTTAATATTTCTTTTTCCACAGACACGTATTAGATTAGATTAGACTTTATTGTAATTGCTTAGAGTACAAATATTAATAAAGGCACTTTAGCATCTGACTAGAACTGCATAAGCGGCAGGAAAGGACATTGTACACAGCATGAGTATATACAGTATGTTACAGTATAAACAGAATGAACAATATAAACTAGACAATCTAAATGCACAGGTAGGGTACATAGTGGCATGAACAGTACAAGTAGTATGAATACTATAAACTATATGAACAGTGTAAACAGTATTGTGCTACAAGAGAGGGATTGTCCCTTATGGTCCCATTGAGGATGAACAGTCAGAAGAGGTTGACCTGACACACATTTTTGTACAAATAAGAGGACGAATCTTAATGATTTCAGTAGGGCTACAACAACGAATCGATAATAAGCGATAATAATCGATTATTAAAAGCGTTTGCAACGAATTTCATTATCGATTCGTTGTGTCGCGTGATTCATACGTCACTCGCCATGTCGCGGAGCCGTCTACTTCACCTGCAGAGCGAGGTGGATGCAGAGCAGAGGCTTGTTTTCAAAGGAAGAGTAAATTCAACAAATGAAACATAACTGACACGGAGAAAACGGTTTCTCCAAACAAAAAACATGCCCCTTGTCCACTACATGCGATTTTCCCGCACGGCAAGACACGCATCTGAAAATCGCACGGATGGTGGACGGTCACGAGCGGATCACGAGCGGTCATGTAACCGCGCTTTCAGCTTGACCGTCCGACAGATAAGTCTGATAAACACAGCGGCTCGGCGGCAAATTTTATCTATTATTTCGAAAACACTTGAGCGAAAAATATTTCTGAAATCATTTGAAGGTGAATAAGCTGCAACAACTGATGCTTTCGTTGTTTTAGTTCACCAAAGGCTAGTTTAGATGTTTGAGGACAGTAGAATCAAGTCTACTCTATGCAAATGAGCTGCAGGTAAACACACCGGATTGCAGCTGGAATGCTAGCTTTTGCTTGTTAGCTGATTAATGACAGTGATAGGGCATGTGTGACTGTGAGAGATGCTTTTTATTTCACTTTAATCAGCTTAAGCATGGTTTGGATATGTATTATGAATGTAACTTGCACACAGGGGTGGTAATAATTCAAAGATTGAGCCTCAAGTTTTAAGTGTTCTGACAAAGTCCGAGTGAAGACACTGGTCTGTGTTGGAGTGAGGCAGGATGAATTGCGTTGATAGGCTTTATGATGAGAAAGACATCATGTCCACCACAGCAAGCAGCTGTCTGACTGAGAGCATCCTCAACATGATCGTCACTGACATGAGGCCTCTGTCGATGGTTGAAGACAAAGGCTTCACTACAATGATCTTATTTGCTCTGTCATTCTACGGCTTCGATTTCTGAATAAAGATGCAGAAATTAAAAATGTATTTTTTTATCCAATTCATCGATTAATCGAAAAAATAATCGATCGATTAATCGATTATTAAAATAATCGTTAGTTGCAGCCCTAGATTTCAGTCATTTTTACCTCTGTGTGCGTGTGGCGTGGTTGGTACCAAAAAAGATAATTAAGAAAAGTAAGGAAATAGGTGTTATGAAGGCTATTTCATTTTAAAATAGAATATAAAAAAACAGAATCTGCTAATAAAAATATAGCGGATTGTTGAAAACAAACATGTTATTAAAATGGGGCTCAGTTGTGGGCAGTTTAACATTAACTGGGCTTCTGCTAACCCATTGCCACAGACCATTGGCGCATCGCCCCGCCGGATGGCGCAGTCAAAAAGCAACAAAAAAGGGTTCGACTTACTTTTTCTTTGAAACGCCCGAGCGATAATATAATAAAACAAACTTTTTCTCTCGGCAGGCGTCGGAAATGGTCGGAGCCACCTGAATCTTGATCACCATCCAGCAAAACGATGCGCCAATGGTGCCGTGGCGCATCGGCTAGCGCAATCCCAGAATTAAATGAAAATATATATGTGTGTGTGTTGTTAAATGACAGGTCTAGTCAGTTTTTCTGAGCTGGTATCACAGTTTTCCTGGACAAATTGTGTGTCATCTGCTCCAGAAGTAACTTGACATTATAAGGTTTCATAATGTGTGCCCAAACGGAAATGATCTCTGTCCGGTTCATAAAAAAGACATAAAAGTAAAGCAGCAGTGAAAGGAGATCTGTCGAGGTCTCGCGTTTGCATCGGCCTTTGTCGTATACGTGTTTGTATGTTCCTGTATGCTTGCTCCCTTACAGGCATGCACAGTTGTTTGTACGTGTGCACCGCCAAGGTGAACATGTCCGCTCGTTTACATCTTTCTGCATGTGTGCCTGTGCACTGTCCTCCTCTGTGTGCTTGTGTGAGCGACTCTGTGGAGGATGGTTGTCCCTCCGGTGGAAAAGGCCTAATGGTTTGTTTACATCCTCTCAAGTTTCGGGGGGATTTACAGTCCCTGTGTTGGCTAGCGAGGACAAGGAGGGAGGATCCACTGAGTCAGGAACAAACCTCTTCATCTGCATCCTCTTCCTCCGTCTTGGTGTAGTTCTGTCCTCTCTCTTTAGGTACATCTTGTCTCTCCTCTTTTTTTTTCACAAAATGTCTCACTCTGTTTGCCACTTCAAGGGAGAACAGCTGTCTTTACAGTCTCTCCACATTCATCTAACATTCTTTTTCTTGCTGTCTGTCTTTGAAAGTGCTTTCTGCTCCATCACTCTTGTCATTTGTCTTGGTCTAGGCCCTTTCTTTCACTTACTCTCTCTTCCATTATCTCCCTGTCTCCTTGACGTCTCTCCATTTTGGCTTGATCCTGCTTTTTTTTGTTCATAGTACTACCTGTCTGCCTCTTCCCTTGTTCCTATTAGTCTTTTTAATGTGCTCACGGCACTTCTCACCTTCTGCCCTCCTCTTGTCTGTAAAAGCAACACTAATAACATACCGTCAGAGTACTCAGCACGTATGCACATCCTCCTCTACCTCAGTCCAAACACCACAGACCCTTACAGTGACATGCACGTAGACGCACACAGCAGTGGCATGTTAACGTCTGCTCTTCACACCACTCTCTTGTGACACAACACAGGCTGCAGCAGCTGTGGGAACCGATCTGCAATTCATAGCTCAGTACCTCGACCTTCACCTCAGTGCCAACATCTTGCTGGGTGTCACTCCAACTCTGCACCGGCAAGGGATTTGACACAATTTCCTCTGCTGCAACATGCATTTTTCAATACAGACAGGTGTAATATTAACCTGACAAGCCAGCATTTGAATCAGGTTTTATGAGCTTTAATGTGGAAATAGTCATCTGGCATGTCTTAGACGCTTCAGCCTCTGCTCCTGGGAAAGCGTGTTTCCAGTAATAGATCACCTTTCGTACTCCGTCTAGGTTTGACAACCTGCATCCACATGCCTGTGTGTGCTATGCGATGCTAAATCAGAGCAGTACACTTACCTAAAAACAGTCCATGTTCATCAGGTATTTCCATTGATCATATTAATGTCATCAATATATTTTTAGAAGTTTTATTCGGTGTCAGTTTAGATAAATGTCTTAGCATTTTTATGCTTTTCTGCTTGATGAAAAACACTTCTAAAATCTACTCAAGTCAAGGATTAATCATTTCTCGGTCCGTCGTTTTCCATTGTTCCCCCTTTTTCAACATCTTGTCACAACCATCGTCTCAGTGACAGAAAAATAGCCATGTAACTGTCTCTGCCATTAGATTTGTGCGTATAAATGTTACTGTGTGTGTACAATGGCCTGTTTGCATGTGTGAAGATATGATGAATGATAATAGTTTGGCTGATTAATGGTTGTGTCCGATGGGAGACGTGCTTCCCGGTCGTATGCCTCAGCTGGCCAGCACTTTATCCCACATTAGCAGGAACTTGGAGCTGACAGGTATCAGGTTAAGTCACAGATGGACGCCTCAGCTCAGTTTTGTTTCACTTAAAGGTCAAGGAAAGCAGCCATCAAAATCAATACACAACAAATTAAATCATTTTTGGAAATATAGTTGCCATTTAAATGGGATATTTCAGTGGCTGCTGAGTCTGAAAAATGCTGCAGCGATTGTTTGTGTTGATGAAAAGTTATAATCAGTGTCAATAATCTGAACTTTGGGGAGTTTTTACAAATTTTCGGTCTATTTTCAAAATAAAATTCTCAGCTGTTAGATTTTGACAAAACAAAGCAGATGTCATGATTCATACACAGATGGATGTTATGTCTCACTAATGGCATTAAATGGATTATTTTTCCATTCTGGCTTTGACTGATAACTGAAGCTATCTCATCACCAGTTAAGTCAGAATATAAAGGTGACTTCAAAATATGGTAATGGGCCACTTTGTTGTAACCTGTATGATAACTTTAGTAATTTAGTAACATTTTTGCAACAATCCAAACCTGTTAAATGCACTGTATTCCCATTTAGCAGAACAGTACAATGCCTATTCAAAAGATGCAGATTGCAGCTTGAATAAATGACTGCAATCATTATACTAGGACTGGGGTGTGTCGGCTAAAACAGAACTGACTCCGGCTTGTCAAACTACGACTGCAATCCAGATATATAATTCTAGAATCTCTAGATTGACATCGCATGTATAGGCTGACATTTATTTTACTTTGTGCGGGTTTGCTGTGTGTGTTGCTAAAATAACACCCTCCCTCAAGTGAGCCTGAGGAGCAGAGCTAAAGCAAATGGAAACTCTGCTTTCGTTTTGACATAACCACTGTGGTAAAAAATAGATGGTGAGACCGCTGATAGTTTCTGTAGGGTATAGAATAGAGCCTGACACCTTCTCAGTTAAGCTTGTATGCACTTGTTTTTGTAGTTTGGTGTAAATACTGGTCAGAGTCTCTTCTTCCCCTGACAAACGCAGATGTTAACTTCTGGTGTATGTTATATACAAACCATAAACTCTGTGTTTACCCACAGATGGCGGGAGAAGCACGTGGATAAGACAGAGATGTACTACAAATGCTTTTCTTTCCTGCACATTGATTTTTTTTTTGTGTGTTTGTGGAACTCCAATTGTACACGCTGGCCTACACTGATAACTTGTCTTTGTCTTTTTCTCTCTCACTCAATGACTATCTTTACTATCTGTCTGTCTTGTTCATTTGCCCTTTCTCTCTCTTGCCTTCATGCGCACACACACACACACACACTCTCACACACACACACACACACACACACACACACACACACACACACACACTAATTACACTCCTGGTCCACCTATTGACTGTCAGGCCTACAGCTAAAGGATAATCTTATCTGGAGAGAGCAGCCTGGTGCACTGCACACTGCCACCCAGTTGATTAAATGTGCACAGAACAGGGGCAAAAGATTGCATGCATCCGTGGCTCAGTGTGCACGCGTGTGTTTGTGTGCATTTGCCATGACAGGTAATGAAATTGCTAAGTGATGGGCCCATAGCTGTGCCAGCAGCGCGGGATCACGGACGTATGCATTTATGTAAGAACGTGGAGGAGATGGATGTAAGGAAAGATGAACTGTAGCTACATAGACGAAACGTTAAAGTTGTTCTCACATGCACATTTTCAGTGTGTATTGTGCGTCTGTGTGTTTAAAGTTAAGTAAATAATTTTGAAGCCTGACAAGTGTTTTACAAAAAGTTGAAAAAGTGATTTTTATTCAGAAAGAAGAAACAAACTCTTTTCCTGTAATAAAAAATGAGCAAAAGACTGGACAAATGTAGCTGAGCTTTGAATTTTAGCTTAAAAATGCTTTTTGGATCGTCTAAGTTAACATTTCCAAAGTATATGCAGGATGAAAATAAATCGCACCTATCTAAAATGGTCCATTCATGTGAATTAGACTTTAAACTTTTTTTTTTTTTTACAAACTTGAAACTTGTCAGGAAGTTGATTGTAACATAAAAAGTGCTCATGGGTTGCAGCAGAGAAAGATACCTTCTCATTCTTCTGTATTCCCTAGTATTTGTTGACAGTGGTCAACTTACTGCGGTCTAACATTGAATTGTTCCTCTGCCCACATTTCCACCACCTCTCCATTACTCAAGGTGCTATTGGCCTCCTAATGTAGCCATCCGTCAGTATAAAGGACTGAATGTTTGTGGAGGGCTGGGAGAAGTAATAAACTACTGTTTTTCCTTCTTTTTTATTCGTTTTAATCCACTCATTTGTTTTTGTTAACGTGAGCCACGTCCTGCACAAATAGCAATCCTGAGCCCATGACTCATTAAGCTGCTATATATGTTAGATGAACTTTATGTTGTCTGATTTCATTTTCAGATACATAAAAGGGGATCATACCAGCACTGTTAATCAATACTTGTCGGTGCTCATCTTGATGCTTTTTTCATTGAAAGAGGTATGTACTCTAGTAGTTTTACTTCTAGTATAAATAGAAACTACTATTACTATTGCAAAAATTAAAAAAAAAAAAACAGCCAGACAGAGACCTTGGCCATTTATTTTTATTTTATAATACTCTTGTAACAGAGAGACTAAAATTAAAAACATTGGTGTATCTCTCCATGAGCTCATTCATTTTTCTGTTCATGAGTAGGAATCAGTACCAGTTTTAGACTTTCTAGTAGAAAAAACATCTCAAATTTGCGTACATTTTTATGCCCTCAATGTGTGATCCTATTTCCACACTTGCTTCCCACACACTGTCATTCACTCAGTAGCTAAGGAAAGCACACCGGGCTAATTTAAACAAGCTGTGAGCCAGGTATTATTTGCATGCTTTGCTATCATCACCTCACTGTAGGTATCTCACTCTTTCAGGTGGAAGTTGACAAATTGAAATCACACGAGGTCCGAGATGAGAAATTAGGGATGTCACGCTGCCAGAAATTTTATAGTCTGTACAATCTTTGGTACAAAGTTCAACGGCAAAATAATAAGTCAATCAAATGAATGCATTTCAAAATAGATTCTGATTTGATAAAACCTGCTGCAGGCAGCACGCTAACACACACACACATGGTGCACAGCATAATATTTTGACAGGTTCAACAGCAATAACGGCAGCCTCCTGACGTTATGAGCAGCACCCGGCTCAAGTTATGAGCTATAAATAAAAGAAGTGCTACAACTGAACTCGGGGCATGTGAGCTATAGGGCTATATTTACATTTTTGGAAAAGGCCAGTGTCAACAGAAGCATATAGCATGTCATAAGACCCATGCCGACCCACCCTCCAGTTCAGAAAATGGCGGTAAATCCCACCTATTATTAAATTGTAGTGATTCTGGGCTAGGGCTAGATTCGCCTCAGGAAGTTGATGTTAGCCTTTGTCACCAGAGAATGGTTACTACAGATGGACCAGGCACAATTTACAATGGTGGTGTTAGGTTAAAAACATTTTGACAACATGTTAGTAATATTGAGTTCAAATAACTCGCTCACCTTGAATTCTGTGAACAGATCAGGAGGTCTGTCTTTCAGCTACTTGGGTAAGTTTAAGGTGTTTCCTAAATGCTCTGTAAAAAGCATTCTGGCTTTTTGTTCTCTTATTACTTGCCCTTGATCATCTGACCCAAAACTAAATGTCTCTTTACGTGACTTAGTGTTTTTTTTTTTTTTTCTTGTCTAATATTTTCTGCACTTTTGGTACCATAGAAAAACAAGTCCCGTGTTTTCAAAATTTTGGCATCGACTTAGCATCAAACTATTAGTTCTCCATTAGAAAGTTTTCTTTCCAAAGTTGCTCTTGCAAGTCGCCAGTGTTTTAGTACCTGCCAAGCATAGAATAGTCTCTGTTCCCGCTGCCATGGTGCTCCCAGAGGTCATTACTGTGGCCCTCTACAAGTGGAACACAGTGATTATCAACGCTATTAGTGTAGCTGTTACCTCACATTGACATTCAAATGGAGATGTGTGGCGACCTGGCCACCGAGGAGCAGCTTGTGGGGCTGTATGTTAATTATGTACTCACTGATACTTTTGTTGTTCACAATAGCCCTTGTATGATCTCAAGAACTTCTCTGTACAGAAGGCCATTCATTCTGCTTATAAACATGGGAAGGGGCACCTGTACTCGAATGCGATAAATGTGGAAGAGAAATTAATTATCATC
The DNA here is from genome assembly GCF_021347895.1 of Acanthochromis polyacanthus. Classification (NCBI taxonomy): domain Eukaryota; kingdom Metazoa; phylum Chordata; class Actinopteri; family Pomacentridae; genus Acanthochromis; species Acanthochromis polyacanthus. Next base: position 18,266,301 of record NC_067115.1, on the reverse strand, counting down.
TCGGCCAATGAGACATCACAGTGCATCTCATTAGTAAAAGCAAACTTTGTTTTCTAAAACGTAATTCAGCCGGATTAACCAGTTAGCTGTATATACACATACATGGTACACGATACACTTGCTATGCACTTTGTTAAATACAAATCATATCTGAGCAACTTAATTGGGTCATAAATAAAAGTTCACTATAAGGTTGTCTTATGCTGGAAAAGCCTATTCTGATTCTAGTACTCAATACTCAATTACATAATAAGACTTAGCAAAAATGGGGATTTTTTTTAATCAAGAAAAGAGATTCTTAATCGAAACAAACATGTAAAGTGACATCAAGCTTAAATATCCGTCTACATTCACTCATCTACACAGTTTTCAACTTTGTTTATTGCATCATGTAAATACACTTTACTGTGTATGAAACAGTGTAAATATTTCTTACTTTTTTCTTACTTAAATTCTTTGGAATTGCAACACTTACTATCTATTGACTTGCATTTGAATTCTTTTATGCTTCATTAAAAATTCTTAAGTCAGCCTTTACTGACTTAGCGTGTGAAAGCCTACTTGGCAGTTAAACTGATTCTGATTCAGTGGAGACAGAAACAGAGTTTGTGTGTTATGAAGCTTTGTATTCTATCAAAACCCTTAATTTATGTCACTTCTGGTGCTAGCTGGATATCAGTTTGTATCTGCCAAAGGCTTCTGTATTTTCAGAATTCAAGTGCCAAAATCCTGGTTTGTGCTGAATGGGTTTGATTTCCATTTTATTTCAACCTGCCAACAATAGTGTCATGTGTTGTGGAAACTAAAGGCAGTTGTTGAGATGGTGGTCTTACCTTGATTTACCTGGCTCTGGTTTACCTCATTAGAACTCATCCTCAACAACAATGGACTTGTGTGAGGCCTTTTCTTACTAAACTGATTCAGCAGCTTCTTGGCCAAGAGCCACCAGCTTCTGCACCATTAAAATAAGCAAAAGTCAAGTTGAAAAGCTTTCATCACTGCCTTGGTCTGAGTGCACCAGTGAAGCCAAAGTACTTGAGGCCTTTGATCTTTGACGAGTGCTGTTGTCGCACGCAGAATAACGAGGGAGATTATCTCTCAATGGACAGCAAATGATTCTACTCTTTCCTCCATCCATTCTAGCCTGTCTTGGTTTATTGCTCTCATTCATCTGAGTTCTCTGCATACAAAGGCCTGGAAACACAGTGACATACAGGGATGTGTGGCCTGCTAATCAAAACTCCTCCCTCTTTACTGTGTCTTTTCTCCATCCTGATCTCTTTTCTATGTTGCCCTCCTCTGTTTTCCTTTATTTCCTCTCCTTTTCTTCTTCTTTCCTTTAGCTTCACAAACTCTACACGGATGCACACCCCTCTTTTTCCTCTCCCCCTTCACTCCACCTTCCTGATGACGATGCTGTAGCATTATTGACCGCACGGAAATGCAGATGGAGTCCAGATAGACCACATACTGATCAATACAGCTTAACACAGCTATGTTGTTTATTCATATCGCCGGTGCAGCCGTGCACCTGCGTGTCTGACAGCAAGTCTAGACCTTTTTAAAGCCTTTAGAAAGGAGAGTGAGCTTTATTTGCACATCTTTTTGTGAGGTTAGTAAATGGAACTGTTTGTGTGTTTTGTTTCTTTAAATTGCAGTTTAGCTCAGGCAAGGCCTGTGTCATTACGTTAAAACACTAGGCGGGAAGAAATTAATGAGATAAAAATGAATTGAGAAATTGAAAAATGATTGAAGTATGCATATTTTAAATTAATCGCAACTGATTGCAACGTGTGGTTATGATTTTCTGACGGCAAGCCCAGACACTCTGCATGCAATTAAGTGTTCCATAAAATTCCAATTTGTAATGATTAAAATCTTCCTATCAGTACATTTAATAATTTTAGTACTTCATTGCATGATTTCCCATTCAGACATGTGTGTTGTCACATTGTACTGTTCATGGTGTAGTTTGAAATCTGGAGCATTTCTTTCTTCAGTAATCTGGGCTGCATCAAATCGTTAAGAATCCAGTACAGAGGGTCTGCCTTTATTCACAATAGAAAAAATATTGTACACTAAAATTAAAAAATAAGCATCATGCATGATTAACATTATACTCAACACACTGTCATCTTCAGTTCAGGGGGAACTTGTTTTGGTGGAACATGAAACATTCCTGATGGGCAAACATGCTTGAATGTCCTTGTTAGATAGCAAGTCTTCTTTCTAAGTGTCCACTCTGAATCTTTAACAAAATGTACCACTTTCAGTGTTTACTGCAGGGGTAACTCACTTTGACAGCTGCCACAGGATCTTAATGCAGATCTTGTGTGACATTTGCATAATTTCACCTCCTCGCGAAACTCTTCACCTTGTATGCAAAGGTTATGCTAACTATCAAATCTGAAGAATTTGTACTTCTTCATGAGCAGGTGGCATTAATCACATTGAAAATAACAATTCACAGCAAATTTGTGTAGTAAAGGCTTGTTGCACACTGATCCACTCTTGTGGAAAACGGTGAACTAAGATCTCAAAATCAGTGGCTTACACTGTGTCGTATGTTATTTTTTCTTAAATGTGGAAATGGTGTCGAGTTGAGGGATGAGTAGCAGGTCTCGATGCGCCAACAGGAAACCTTAGTGAGTTTATTTCACATCCGTAAGAATATAGCCTGCTCAATTAGTGGATTTTTGGTTTCACTGACCTAGACCAGAACCCTGTAAACTGGTGATGATGACAGCACGTTCCAGTTTATTGGCACTGATTGATGAGCAACAACAAACCAGAGTGCCTTGTCATCAGACAAATCGAATAAAGGCGAGCCAAGTACCGGCCTCTTTGTGCCGGCTGCACTACGTAACTAAATGATTGATGACGCTGCGAAGATTCCAGACAACAGACAGAGTGAATAGTACTTCAAGTGCTGCAGCTTTTGCTCAAATGATTGCCGTTTTGCTTCATTGGGGGAAAATAACAGGGCTTTTCAACCAGATGGTGCAGGTTTTTATTTGTTACAGTGCAACCCTTCCATTAGAGGGAGCATCGGGTTCTCACCTGAGGACAGTCATGTTGTCCTCTAACATTTCAAATCATCACACTGGCCCTCATAAGAGACAGAGGTAATTCATGCTAGTCTGTGATATTCTTAGAATGTGATGGCCACTACAGCTCATCAATGATGAAATAAATGGATAAGGACACCGCTTGTCTAAACGAACTTTGAGTTAGGCTGATGTCACTCTTTACTGCCTCTGAAACTCCATGTCCCGAGCCTTTATCTCTGTCCGTCTGTACCTCCCTGTCGTTTTCCAAAACTTCGTCCTCATAAAGAACCCCCCCGCCAACCGTTTGTCCTCTGCTGCCTCGGTGTCTTTCACTCCTTGCCACTCGCCTCCCTCGTTTTTGTATGTGTCATGAAGAAGAGCGATGGAGTGCATCTGCATTATTTACAGTAGCTTCTAACCTGGCTGGCTCACTCTCCCCACAGCCCTGAGCTGTTTTTAGAAACACTGCCTTTGCTTTCGAGACTTCAATGAAAAGGTGAACTTTTATTAATGGAGGGTGGTGCAGTTTAAGGCGGACTGAATTGACATGATGCAAAAAGAGCATGTTATGCAATTTGTTCCAGCTGTTACTTTACCCTTGGTAAGAGATAAGAGGGGTGATGTAAGAATTTCAATTAATAACTTAAGATCATTCAGCTTTGGCAGCATGCTGCATTAATAAATTAACACAGAAATGGGCTCTTTTTTCTATTTTGAACTCTGAATTGCATAACCTTTGCTGATACAGCTCAAATATGTTTGGATTCATACGGATTGAAAAGTGTTGCTTTTTGACATTCTTCATATTGAATTTACTTTGTCTGACTGACACACAACAGACAGACTAGATTTAGTCTAATTATTAAGGCACAAACATTGACCTTCATATGAAATAAACGTCTTATTGCTGTTTACTTGCATTCTGCTGTTGTGGAAGTATTAGTGCAATGGTCTTTTTTGGCAGAATTTCAATACTGGTTTTGCTGTACAAAGCAACTGTGTGTTGTTAATTTCAGGGCCGACCCCGCCGACACTCAAACTGCCCTTAAGGTTGGTTATGAGTGTCAAAAAAATGTCCTTTTGCCTGATGCATTTCATAATCTCGCGACATGACAGCCCTCCGTTGCACTGCACTTACTGAACAGCTGCTGAACTTTTTAGTGGCTGCCGCTGCTCCACTGTTGCCGTTAAACCGACTATCATTTATAATGTATTCTCTTATTAACAATGGATTACATGACTGCTAGTATAAGAAAATGAGGTACTTGTCGTGATGAATGAAGCAACAGAAAATAATCATCTGACTCTGTGGTGTCCCACGTAGCATCCTTCAGCTCATCGTTTTAGTTCTCTTTGCTGTTTTCAGGAAAATGACAACTTGTTGCTTGTTGCCAGGCACCAAATGGCAACCAGCAAAGCTCCACTGAGTGGCATGGATGTGGTGAAACAACAAACAGCTTTAGTAAGAAATAAGTAATATGTTGTGTTTATAGCTTGCAAATCAAGCTGGTAGGGGAGATGCATGCTGTAACTGTTACTTGAGGAGCAATGATTGAAGCATGGATCCAGTAGTTTGTGGTTTGGCTAGCTGCTCAGTTTGGCGGCTGTTCACCATTCAACTCCATCTCAAACAAGAATTATTGCCTTTGTTGTGGCAATTTAGTTAGAAATGCCGATCAATGTATTAAGCTTGTTTGTTGTTTCTCTTTGCATTTTAAGTTAACTCAATCTATCTAACTCTGAACTTTTGCTTCATTGAGTGATAATTCTCGTTTGGCATTTTAGGTCTGAACACTGAAGCGAAAGTGTTTTTGGGTTTGATATAATTTGTCCCAGTTGATAACCCCTTCCACACTTTATTCAGGTGTAAATTTAAAAAAAAAAAAAAAAACCCATAGCTTAATGGGTACTATTTAAATGATTTATTGATTAGTCTATGAATATTTTCTCGCGTAGTTGGTTTGTCTACAAAACATCAAAAATAATGGAAAAATGATTTGCGAGAGCCTAAGGTCCCCCCCCATGTTGTATAGTCATAAAAACGTATCCAGAATCACTCAGTTTAGGCATATAAAAGGGGCAAATTGTGAATGATTAATTGTTTAGCATAGGATAGTTGCAGATATCTGCTGAATCACTAATCATCTGATCTAAAAGTTCACTTTCTTGCAATGACTTTCAGTGTATTTCAGTTTGCAGAAGTAGACGCCCGCAAAACCTTCACCAAGGAGGGAAAAATACCAAACACAGAAAAGGGCAAGCATTTTTATTTAACATGTCTCTCTGTGGCCCAGGTCAGCCGAACACCTTAGTAACTGTTTGTCTCTGATCTTAACCTGCTGCTGTCTCTGGCTCTGTAGTCTGGGAATGCAGTGTTTCTCTTCGAGAGTATTTCTTCTCTGACGGAGGAATCTTGCACATATTGTTTAGAGAGCAGGGACCTTGGAGCAAACAGAGACAGAGGAAGTGAGTCATTGTGCTACTGCTCTTTTAAAGTTGCACTCAGAAACTTGCCCACCGCAAAAGGACACAAAGCCAAGGTGGGCTTGTGACCTTTAATGCATAGACGATGCGTGTAATGAGGAAGAAGTCTGGTGATGTAGGTGAGAAATGTGTTTAAAGGATGCACATTACGTCAGGTTTAATGAGCTGTTTCATGCTACAATTGCTGCTTATTTATTTTAATATACACGAGGACTCTATAGATGTGTGGTTAATTTGTCATAAGAGAGACGATGTCGAAGAATAGTGGGTCTTTATGTGCATTTCTGTGTCCATATGCTGTTGGTTTGCAGATGTGCACGTGGATGTCAAATCTGCATGATATCCTTTCCTGTTGTTTGCACAGATGGAGATATTTTTAGAAAAGTATTTCCAGCTACGACCTGAACCGGGTTTGTACGTACGTGCGCACCCTTAATTTACAGCTATTTTCAATTCCAACGAAACTGTGATCTTCAGCCACCTTCCTTTCATTCCAGTGACTAGACATCAATCAGGAGAGAAAATAAGTGCAACGCATAAGGTGTGTAAAATCTAAAAGGGGTGATCCCCCCTCCTCCCGACTTCTGCACCATACTTAATCAGAATTAATCATCACCCGTGGCCTACGGTATGTTAAAGCCTCTTTAATCTGGTGAGTGTCTATTTTTCAGATGAGTACACTCTTGTCCCTGAGGCTGAATTGGCCACTCAAAGCTCTGTTGAGCATAAAAATGACCATGTCAGACTTTTGGGGAATTAAGAAAATATCATGAATTTGTCGTAGCAAACATACTATGTATAGATTCTGTGTTTATCATACAATGCCTGTTGGACTGGAAATAATCTGTTTGTAGTTTCTTTATGTTGGATTTTTATTCTCATTGAATTTCATGATGCATCAAACATGGCCATGATAGTTTTAAAATTGACTCTCTGGAAGCGGTGAATGCCCAAACTATGCAAATCCCTCCTGATAGGATCTGGTGTGACTGCTTGGTTTTGCATCCGTCCACTCGCCCTGAATTAATGACTTTGGGCGTTTTACATAATTGTTTCATTTATTTTATCGCAAGCCTGTAAGCAGGTGCATGCATCGGAGATTTACGGCAGCATCCAGGTGCTGACACCGTTTTTAGAGCCCATTTGTGAGCTATTTTGGGTGAGCACCTCACATTTTCCCCTGACAGCATTTCACAGCTCAGCCGACAGTTGTGACGGGTAAAGGTCAGGGAGAGAAAATTGTTGAACCTAGGTGAATATAGTAGATTTAACCCTCGTTTATTAACAGGACCCAGCTCTCACTTCTGAGGTTTCGCTTTAAATAGTGAAGGATGGATGGAGGAGAAAGCACATGGCGGCTGAACAGGAAGCAGGGAGCAGCGTCACTTGTTTACATCCCGAAACACATTAAAGGATTATAAGCAGTCATTATCAAACCATCTTTTTCTCACCATTGATGCCTCATTTCCCCCATCTTCTGACTCTCTTACTTATAATCTATTTTCAAAAATTTCTAGTTCTCGCTTTTCTCTGTCTGATTTAATTTCAGCCCCTCCTTATTAAAGCTCTCTCAGTCGCCTTCCTTTGATGCCCCTCAGTCTCTCACTCTTTGAGCTTCTTTTCTCCCTCTTTGAAATCATCCATATCTTTCTTTCTCCTCCCTGAGTTTTCTGTCACAGAGAGAATATTTTGAAAATGAAGATCATACATCAAAAGCAGACAAAAGTGCTGGCTTTAATCTGTCAAGTAATCGTTCACTGAGTGAGTTAAGAGAACATAGTCCCGGGTGTCTAAAGCTGGAAAATGAGCTGTCACTGCACTGCCATGGTATTTAATCAACAGAACATGCTCCAATGCCGCAGAGTCATGTTCATTAAAACAAAGTGAGCTTTGTCACAAACGAACTGCAAGTCCGACCTTTTATCGAAGACACATTATTGCAGAAGACGTTGCCACGACTTTAGTTTTTCTGACCTTTTTTCTCAGTGAAGTCTGGAAAGTGAAATAGGGTTGCAAATACAAATGGAATAAATAAAAAATGATTGTTGAGTAGAGGGTAATCGGACAGACTATTTATGGTAAAACTCACCTGAACATTTCTTTATGTTTTTTTAATCTTTTCATGTAGTATTTATCTGGAATTGTATTAAATGATTTCACCATTTATCCCATATTGTTAGGATCGGACTGAGGTTAATGCTGGTTTTGCAGGAGCGCATATTGTGTTTGACTCTTTCACTTCGACTTTAAATCTGTGATTATGAAGAAAAAGTGTTGATGTTAAATTATCAAGCAGATTTGGATAATAATCATGTGACAGATATAGCATCCGTCTTGCTTTCATTTGCAGTTTTGCCTGGTTTGCATGTCTGTGGTTGAATTTTTCTTTTACATTTACTGGCCTGTACATACAGGGTGCCCATGAAATAGAGAGTCAGCTACTCTCACTGAACCACGCTGAATAAATACATGTTGAATACGTGAATGAAAAAAGTAACTACACGCTTAATCCTAGAAGCTTCAGGGGAAAGCAACTGGACTTCTCTTTTCGGTTCTTGAAGACGTTTCACCTCTCATCCAAGAGGCTTCTTCAATTCTGACAGAAGATGACTCCTACATCTTCAAAAACCTAAAAGTGAAGTCCAGTTGCTTTCTACTGAAGATCCTAGAATCACCTGGGAAGACTGAGAATCTACACAAATGTAGTCTGCTTACATTTTGGTTTTACAAATGAAACCCAAATATTCTGAAAATAAACAATTTCAGAAAATTTCCGTTTAAATTCGCTTTGGATTGAATTCCTCGTTGAAGTCCTATTTTATCACTGTTTATATGGCTATTTTTTCCTCACCCTGCTGATTCTCTCACCAATTTTGATTACAAAGTAGCTGTTTTGGTGTGAGAACAGAATTGAGAACGAAAGGTGCCATGTGACAATACAAATATTTTGCTGCACTTCAATATGTGGGTTTGTGCATTTTCGCATATGTTGTTTATTAATTGAAAATGCCACAAATGCACTGTTTAGTCAGATGTGCTCATTTATTTATTGCTAAACGTAAAACAGCAGACCAGTGTTTTTGTTGTTTTTTTGTTTCTGTCGCTTGTGAGATTTGATGCAGGTTTGATGAAAACTTCAAAAGTTCAGGTTAAAATTCAAGAACTTACTGTATGATCACAAGCTTCAGAACAGCTGCTTAACCTATAATGAGATTTTTTTTGTAAATTTGACCCTTGACACATAGGCATTTTGGTTGTTAACACATCTGATTGCCTTTGAATGCAGCGTGTCCCAGCCTGTCACACTGTGTACCAGGATTTCAGGTTCTCCAAGTTACTCTACTGGTGTCACACTGACCTTATCCTCTGTGGGTTTTTTTGTCCTCCAGTACCGGATTGGGCAGCTGTACATGATCAGCAAACACAGCCATGAGCAGAGTGATCGAGGGGAAGGGGTGGAGGTCGTCCAGAACGAGCCGTATGAAGACCCGGCGCATGGTCAAGGACAGTTCACAGAGAAACGAGTCTACCTCAACAGGTCAGTGGAATGTGCTCCTGCTAGATTACTGCAAACCATGTGAGGAATTCATAGTGTGGGGGGTTCTTTTAGACTCTGTTGACACTTGATTAATGGAAGTTCCTGACCATTTTTACATGTGATCTCTTTCCTGGGAAGAATCTTCTTACCTACAGGACATATTCTGCATTTGTTTGTTTAAGAAAAAAAAGATTTAAAAGAACAGCATTTGCCATAATTGTTGAAAAGTTAACAAAAAAGAAATGGGGGACACCCTAGAGAAACTTTTAACAGTAAATTCAAGAAATCTTTCACCACACAATTTATCTCCTCAAAAAGCCAAATGAACCAAATGTCTCTTTGGCCCATTGTCTTATAAGCTTGTTCACTGCCTGAGACTTCCTGTTCTAAACTCACTTACTCAAAAGAACAAAGCAGGTCCTTGATTTTTCCCAAAGTTTATTAATCCTGGAGCACAAAGTGGAACGTGTAGCTGCGTATCAAGAAGCCTCAGTCATTTGATAAGGTTGTGAAGGTTCATACATGTGCTGAGTTACTTATCCACCACAGCTTTATTTATCACCCTATACTGATGCATCTCACTGCATCCCATTAGCCTTTTTGTGGACCTTGTTCCTGCACACCGACAGTTTTGTTGCAGGAGACTAAACATGAATCAAACAGCTTAGAAAAATAAAAAGAGGCAAAGAAAGTACCAGCAGGATGGAAGGAGACACAATATGGACAAGAGCGTGAGAAAATGGAAAGAGGCAAAGATGCTGTGAGCCGTTTGTCTGAGCACAAATACCTGTGTCAGCGCTCACTATGCCGGGGAACTAATTATGTTGAGTCAGCACAGCTCGGCTCTGCAGAGGAGACCAGGAAGGCTGCACACAGAGATGAGTTGGGTTTCCATTCAGGTGTTTTCATTCACTTTGCTCCATATTGAACTAAGAATATAAATGGGGCATTTTATTTACAATTATTCAAATTCAATCAGTTGCGCTAGGCTCTATGTAGACAGTGAAGCAATCATGGAGTGAATAGTCAACAAATTAAAATTGCGCATTAGATAAGGTTTGGGCCGCTGTCCTTGCATACCAAATCTAAACTATTTACAAACTTCCAAACTGAAAGAAAAGTCAATGCATCAATTGTGTGTGTTTTTTTTTTTGTGTGTGTGTGTGTGTGTTTTCAGCTTTGTTTATGGGAACTATGGCCAAAAGCCATAAAAGTGAGCACATCTGCGCTCTTGAGGGTAGTTAAATGTTTCACAATTTAGGATTTGTAAGATTTCACAGCAAACTCTCATCACATGGAGGGGATTTTATTTGAGGCAAAGCAAGACGGAGAGAAAGGAATGAACCAGAAGACAAAAAAAAAAAATCAGTAAAAGAATCCAGCCATGCAGACTCTCAAATTTTTCTTTCCATTTCCATGTGCCGTCTAGGTAGAGAAGTACAAAGTAGCTTACATTTTCTTAGGATTAAATGTAGACGTGCGTAAGTAACACTGATGTGACATAATGTGGTTGCACAACTTTTCCTACCAAAAAATGAAAAGGGGATTTATTAACCATTCGCTCCACACCGACCCCTGGCAAACACATCTAACACATCGCTCACTTCTGAATGAAAAAAGAAAGAGAACACATATGGGAAGCAGACAAAAGCTGCCATCTGCAGATAAAGATCAGGAAATAACCAACCCCACAAGTGATTCCTGGATGCTCGGAGATCAAGAAATTTCTTTGGGCAATGTAAGATGACGATAACGTTGTGAAGAATCAATACATAACTTCACCGTAATTAACTATTGTTCTGCTCCATTCAACTGCTCATCCATCTGGCTGCGCAGCGACTAAACATTTAGCTTCGATTCACCAGCAGGGAAGTCAATCTGGACCTGCTCTGTGAAGCTTCACCCACCTCATTAGCTCCCACATTCTGCCTCATGCAGGACTTCACCATTTAGCCTGATCCCATCCAAACTGAACGCTGTTTTGCACGTTTGTTCTATCGCTAACTTTCATTAAGAGCAGAGGGCATCATATGATTGATTAAAGTGTTGCATTTTCTTGAATGTGGTCTCCTAAAACAGGGTGTCTTTTTTTTCATTATTTTTTTAAAAATACACACACTGGCTTTGGCATGAAAGCAGCCACCCGTCATGCTCGCACGCTTGGCTACATGGATTCTATCTCGCGGCAGATATTGGCAAAGATCTTTAAAAGAACAAGGAGGGAATAGGAGAAATCAACAGATGGAGGTGTAGGAGGAGCGTCAGTCTCTTTTGTTGGGGGAGAGAGGGGGAGAGAGCCTGCCAACATTCCCAGAATGCGACTGTCAAACACGGATTTTATTCACAGCGATCACGATGCAGTGAGCGCCATTTTTGTCTGAACAGATTTTCTGTCAGTCAAATGAGATGGAGATGAACGCAGGCTGCATGGAAACCATAAAAAAGTTCTGAATGCAGCCACAATTTTAACTTTTTATTATTATTTTTCGTTCACAGCTTACGATTAGAGAATGTGAAGTGCGTAAAGTCCCTTGAGAGCACATATTGGCAGTATCTTGAAACTCTATGAACAATGAACACATGGTAGATAATACAGGGGGGCTCAGGGAGCCAAAATGGGTTTACTGGCTTTTAACAACACTCAGTCCAAGGATGAAACTAAAGGAATAGTTCAGCATTTTGGAAACAAACTTATTTGCTTTCTTGGTGTAATTTGGATGAGCAGATGGATATGATTCATATATATTTAAATAACATTTAGGAAATGCAACGTGGAGTAAGGCAAGTTAAGCGTCATGCTAATTGTTTTTGCTTGATCCAGAAGGAAAGCTTCTTATTCTCCATGACTAATCTGCAAGAGAAGTCTGTCATAAAACGTGATTTACTCTGATTTTAGGGGTCTTAGATAGACGATTTAAAAAAAAAAAAACTTTCAAAATACAAAGTTTGATGACATGCAGGCTCCACATGCGCACAGCAGAATGAGTGAGGAACAGGTGAGAAACACTGAAAACAAAGATCTGGTTGCAAAAAGACAAGCAGCACTAGTTGTGTGGCAATATTTTGGCTGCTAAAAGGATGATGTTGACCAAAAACAGGTACTGTTGGAAGGTATCGCAACTTTTGTCACAACACGAGGCAACATGACTAATTTCTTTGACGATTTAAATCATCGCCACAAAACCACCTCTAGTAGTTATCTATAGCAGATACACTAAATATCACCATGTCAGTTTTTTAAAATGCCATGCACGTCTAATCTACATGCTAAATTTGAAGCTAAAGCAAGAAACATGTTGCCTTAGCACACACACAGCAAACTGAGGGATACAGTGAGCCTTGTTCTGTTTGAATAATATGCCTACCAGAGGCTGAAAGCTCACATTAACACATCATATTTTGTTTGTTTTTGAATAGTCCGTGGATGCCCCAAAATGACAGATTTTTATGATTTTTTTTTTTTTACCAAATAGTGGATGGGTTTTTTTTTCTGCCTAATGATTTATTTATCAAAATCAAAAAGTCAATTTACTATATAGGACTAAGGAAAGCAGCAATAACATCACAAATGTGAATTCTTAATTCAAATTAATTCTCTAATTCTTAGATTACCTGCATTTATGGCTTTAGAATATCTAAAATATCCTGACAAGCTGTCCTTTTAAAATATTTTAGACAATGAAAAACTGCTTTCATAAAGTTATCCCTTATACAGCTGATGTAGCTTCCCGGGAAAGTAAAATGAAAAGCCGTTATTCCTGCCTCATTTCTACCATTGATCTATCTTTAAGTTAAGGCCCTTTACTGCTACAATGGAACTCCTCTTTAACCAGGTGATAAAAAATTATGATGGTTCTGGGAACCTTCCAGATTACATTTAATAAGACAACAAAACAACTGCCTGCAAGATTTGTGTGCTTTTAATGTTTTTTGGTTCTACATCAGTCCAGAGGTCCCATAAAAGTCCTTATGCTCCACTGAGATCGCATTGTGTGCAGAAAAATGTGTTTTTGTTCTGTTCTCCTCCCTAAATCAAAGCTTTTTAGGATCACACATTTTACGCCCTTCCCCTCATATATTTTTTTCACGCTCACAAGTGGAACAAATTTTTTGATGATTGCTGTGATAAAGGGAACAATTTCACCCCCACTGCTCCTTCACTGGCACAGTCTCTCTCCTCATTGGTCTCTGTTCATCTCTCTGCAGTAAATTACCCAGCTGGGCTCGAGCAGTGGTTCCCAAAATCTTCTATGTGACAGAGAAAGCCTGGAACTACTACCCTTACACCATAACAGGTAGGTACAGTGCAAATGGGTTTGTCCGGCTGTTGGCCACTCGCATCAAATTCAGTTAGCTGCTGGAACAGAAAGAGCCTGCAACCCTCTCTAATACTAGTCTGGTGTAGAAACCGTGGACGTGAGTAGCCTGGAACTGCAGCCACATAAATCATTTTTATTGTAAAAGTCTGCTTCTCAACTGGTTTTCCAATTTTATTTCATTTTTTTGTCAAGACATCATTTTTTCGCCACTCATAACAAACACTCTACTGGATGTTTTTAGTGAATATGAGTCAGGTGAAAAGACTTTTCAAGAAGGATGAAGCAGACACACATTTCTAACACATTTTCTTTGTGCAGCCGATATGTTGTATAATTCAGAAAGCTCTAATGCTCAATTTTCTGCTGCTCTTTATGTAATTTCTGAAGGACATATGGAGGTTTAACTATGGCTTATAGCAAGTATGGGCACATAAGTATAAGCTGAATGCTTAAAATTGGAAATGACAGCTTTTATAGCATCATACACACGTGGACAAAATTGTTGGTACCCCTCAGTTAAAGAAGGAAAAACCCACAATTCTCACTGAAATCACTTGAAACTCACAAAAGTAACAATAAATAAAAATTGATTGAAAATTAAATAATCAAAATCAACCATCACTTTTGAATTGTTGATTAACATAATTATTTAAAAAAACAAACTAATGAAATAGGGCTGGACAAAAATGATGGTACCCATAACTTAATATTTTGTTGCACAACCTTTTGAGGCAATCACTGCAATTAAACGATTTCTGTATTTGTCAATGAGCGTTCTGCAGCTGTCAACAGGTATTTTGGCCCACTCCTCATGAGCAAACAGCTCCAGTTGTCTCAGGTTTGATGGGTGTCTTCTCCAAATGGCATGTTTCAGCTCCTTCCACATATGTTGAATGGGATTCAGATCTGGGCTCATAGAAGGCCACTTTAGAATAGTCCAACGCTTTTCTCTCAGCCATTCTTGGGTGTTTTTGGCTGTGTGTTTTGGATCGTTGTCCTGTTGGAAGACCCATGACCTGCGACTGAGACCAAGCTTTCTGACACGAGGCAGCACATTTCTCTCCAGAATGCCTTGATAGTCTTCAGATTTCATCGTACCTTGCACACTTTCAAGACACCCTGTGCCAGATGCAGCAAAGCAGCCCCAAAACATTACTGAGCCTCCTCCATGTTTCACCGTAGGGACAGTGTTCTTTTCTTCGTATGCTTGGTTTTTGAGTCTATGAACATAGAGTTGATGTGCCTTACCAAAAAGCTCCAGTTTGGTCTCATCTGTCCAAAGGACATTCTCCCAGAAGCTTTGTGGCTTGTCAACATGCATTTTTGCAAATTCCAGTCTGGCTTTTTTATGAGTTTTTTTCAGCAGTGGTGTCCTCCTTGGTCGTCTCCCATGAAGTCCACTTTGGCTCAAACAACGACGAATGGTGCGATCTGACACTGATGTACCTTGGCCTTGGAGTTCACCTTTAATTTCTTTGGAGGTTGCTCTGGGCTCTTTGGATACAATTCCAACGATCCGTCTCTTCAATTTGTCATCAATTTTCCTCTTGCGGCCACGTCCAGGGAGGTTGGCTACTGTCCCGTGGGTCTTGAACTTCTGAATAATATGAGCCACTGTTGTCACAGGAACTTCAAGCTGTTTAGAGATGGTCTTATAGCCTTTACCTTTAAGATGTTTGTCTATAATTTTTTTTCGGATGTCCTGGGACAATTCTCTCCTTCGCTTTCTGTTGTCCATGTTCAGTGTGGTACACACCTTTTCACCAAACAGCAGGGTGACTACTTGTCTCCCTTTAAATAGGCAGACTGACTGATTATGAGTTTGGATACACCTGTGATGTCAATTAAATGACACACCTGAGTTAATCATGTCACTCTGGTCAAATAGTTTTCAATCTTTTATAGAGGTACCATCATTTTTGTCCAGGCCTGTTTCATTAGTTTGTTTTTTAAAATAATTATGTTAATCAACAATTCAAAAGTAATGGCTGTTTTTGATTATTTAATTTTCAATAAATTTTTATTTATTGTTACTTTTGTGAGTTTCAAGTGATTTCAGTGAGAATCGTGGGTTTTTCCTTCTTTAACTGAGGGGTACCAACAATTTTGTCCACGTGTGTATATATATATATGTGTGTGTCTATATATATATATATATATATATATATATATATATATATATATAAACATGAAACACACCATTTATCAATGTCAGAACCGTAAAAAAGATAAAAATCTTTGGATTTTTGTACTTTACGGCAGTCCTTGAACTACGTTTTGCTAATGTGCTGTTCTGTGGAGAACCTTAAACAAATCTTAAATTTGGATTGGGACATTTTCTAAAAAAATCCACAAATTTTACATGTCTCATTTAAAAAAAAAAATTTAAAAAATGCCAAAATAAATTATTTGCTCTAACCAGATTCTGTGGGGAATTTTTTTTTTTTTTAAATCTCTCGCAACTGCGCAGCATTAAAGCTGCTGTCCGGAGTTTCCGTTTGTTTTCAATTTATGTATCATTTTTTTAACAAAGCTTAAATGTGTTAGTCTAGTTCGATACTATAATATAATGTTAGTATGACGCGATATGAAAATTTATTCCTGAGCTCCGCCTTCCTCTCATAGACCCCCATGTTATTCCAAAAAGCGCCGGTCGCTGCCGACCAATCAAGTTCGAGCTTCAGCTTTGTCATGCTGTCAATCAACGGTTACGCGCACAGCAAGCAAGCCCATGCAGAGGTGGGCGAGCTACGCACTACGCAACCGCGCGCACATTTGTTTTGCTTGTGGAGGAGAGAGCATCAGGGATCAGCAACTTCCAGAAAAGTTACCAATCCCACGGCTTGTCAGGCCAAGAGACTGCAGGACGTTTTTTGGCTCGGGGTGCTCGCGTCGCTCCCCGACCACGGCCTCCATAGCCCGCCTGACGGCTTCGTTTAGATGCCCGACCTCTGGAGGAAGATGTTGGGGCGTCTGAGACATACTCTTCGTCAGAGGAGTCATGCAATTCTGAACTCTAGATAGAAATAAATAAACAATGTAACACATATACACGCGTAAATGCACTAAGTTTGATAAACAATGTCATCAAGAGGGATACACGAGTGTAATCACATGTTGAAACTTTACTCGTTCGTCCTAGCAGATTCATGTTATTTTGGTATTAGGACAAGTTAGACTCAATACAGCATTCTAACGTAATTCCTTTATTATTTACTAAATGTGCTAAATGTAGAAGAGTGGAAAACAGCAAAACAGGCCAGATGCTGCAGCACTCCGGGCACTTCTCTCATGTACTGCGCGCGTGCACAAATAAAGGGGCGAAATCAGAGGGAGGGCGGGGGGGACCAACAGTGTTTTGGGAGACGCTGCGATTCAAACTCCTGACAGCAGCTTTAATGACTCAGTTGTGGCCGACAGTTATGTGACATAAATTCTGGGACTTTTTGGCTTGATTGGGCTGAACTGCAGGCTGTGTTTACACAGAGCAGAAGGTACAAGCACGGAAACAAACTAAAAATGTAAGTAGTAAGTACCATTTTTTTTGGTAAGACCTGTGAAATAATATTTCACATGTTGATTCCATTATTTTTCCACTTTTTGTAAGTGTGACGTTCACTGTTCCAATTTTTTAAAATTATATATGACATTTTAACTGTGTCATGCTACACAGAAAACATTTATGAAGTCTCTCCACTTTTAGCCATTTTTGTGCTGGTTTAAGAGATGCTGGACTTTATATTGCAGTGAAAAATGAGCCCACAGTGAGTAAAAATGTGACCGTAATAGAAAAGGCCCCAGACACTGCTTGGGGTTAAATGTCAAAGTCCAGAAGCTCCTGTAGATAAGAGGAAGGAGAATTTTTCAACATCAATTAATATTGTCTTAATATAAACCACGAAAGATCAGAACAGCAGAAACTATGGATTCATGCCACAATGCTGACACGCAACATTTTCAAGTAAGATAACATGAGATCGAGCTTTATTAATGAAATTCTCGAAGGAGCGCAACGATGACACACTGATCGCACCGTCAGTCACAGCTTTGCAGCTTTCTGTTTGTCACCGTTTCAGTTTACTGGGAACGCATGATGTGAGAAAACACGAACATGCGACTGACACATGAACATGTTAGAGCCGACACATGTTGACAGTTTTGCCATGATGCAAATGCTTTTTTAGCCACGCTGACTCGCAGTGAGCGCTGCAGTGGAATAAGCTTCTCTGCGTGAATCACCCACATTGCAAGCAACCAGTAATCAGGAGTGCAACGATCAGAGCCGCAGTACCAGAACATATTCCTGTGATGCTTTAATAATCCGGATCATTAAAGAGGAGCCTTACAAGATGAGAAACATAGATAAAAAGGTATCTGTTTTTGATCGGAGGCATTTGAGAAGAAGGCCATCGAGGAGGGGATGATGTGCGGTGTGTGACAGTCACGATTTTCTAGTTTCTATATGTGTCACATTTATTTTTGTGCGTCATGGCCTTAGCATTTTCTGTCATGCTGTGAAAACCCTTCTTTGAAGGTTGTGAAACTAATTGTGTCTCTGCTGTGTTCTCCCTGCTCTGACCTGACGCCCATCGATGCTATCTGAAGAATACACTGTAAGTATCCCCAGTGCACATTTCACATGTTTTATTTTACAGCCATTCAAGCGTTTTTGTTTTGTTTTTTTAAAATATTTAGAGCCAATGGAATGCATTGCAAGAAATAAAATAAGTGAATTCTTGATTATGTAATGTTGGATCTGTAGCCACAAATGATGCAAAACTTTAAGAAAACCAAAAATCTTCTTTCTCCAACTTTAATTTGAGCATAAATATGGAAAACATTAGCCTTGTCCAACATCACGGCTGTGTGCTTACTCTAAACTGAGTCATCTTGTCTTTATTTTGAAAGATATGACAGCTTGAAATGTCAAATGACACAGAAATGCAAACATTAACATATTAAAGCATTTGTGATTCACTCTTTCTTTAATAGTGTCTGTTTACAGACTTAAATTATTCAGTATTATGCTGTTTCAAGTGTAGCCTCATTATCTGGCCGTTACTGAATTCTTTCACAAAATGAAAAACAATTAGGTTTGCGAGCGACAAAACCTGCATCGTCTTCGTCTGCAGTGATCAAAGCAGCACACACACATACATACAGACCCAGCAGTGAGCACGTCTTGGCTAACAAGCAGAGCTGGTCATGTGACCTGTGATTAACCCTTGGAACAAACGAAGCTCTGGCAAAACAAGCTGACACATTTAAGACGCACGTGCACATGATTAGGTTTAGCTATAAGGCCTCTGCTGGGCAGAGTGAGAAATGTCAGCGCTGTGAGTCACACTGCTTTAGGGTGTGGGGAGAAGAGGGGAAAGAGGACATTAATGTGACGGCGACAGAATGCCCGATATTGTCTCCATTTATGTGTGGGAGCCTTTTGTGTTCATGTATGAGTCAGTGTAAATACACCCATGCAAGATTATTATTTTTTTATAGTCACAAAAGTCTTGAATTGTTTTTTTCTTTTGTTGTTTTTGACAAGAGGTAGAAGCAGAAATATTGCACTGTCACAGCTCAATTGGTTTCGCACTGTACACTGAAGACAAACATACAGAAAGTTCCAACAGCAGCTTTGACAGGCGGCGGTGATGAAAAATGTTACAACAAAGCATGTAGCAATGGCAACTTTTATACAAGTGTCTTTCATAAAATAGTTCAAATGTAACTCCAGACAAGCCAACTTGAGTTGATTATCACAAGAGTGTCAGAATAGAACAGACTGCTTGCCACTTCTATTTTTACTCTTTAAAAGATTTAAAACGCAGAAAAAGACAAGTGTGACACATAAGGCTTGCTTTTTCATTGTTATTCTTCTATTTTTACTCTTTAAAATGTAACAAAAACTGCAAACTGCGACAACTATGATACGCAAGGCTTCAGATTTGTTGTTTTTTTTCCCTTTCTTCATCCACAGTGTTCATTCCTGCCCAAGTTCTCCATCCACATAGAGACAAAATATGAGGACAACAAAGGATGCAATGACAATGTGAGTGCACTGTGTGATCGGAGCTTTGGATTGTGGTTTGGGTGTTTCCTGAAACATGCTCAATGGAGCTCTCTAACAAGGAGTGTTGGATGAATATTCTGTGTATCTGCTCTCAATTGCATGCACTCTCCAGAGTTGCTCCAGATAGCCAAAGGGCAGATGGTGTCCTATAGTTTCAGGCAAATGTGAGATTTTGAGCTAAACAAGCAAACCCCATACCTATTATTAGTCATGGTAATTTGCTCCACTAATAGCCTAGCCAGTGCTGGATTTTAGAGGCTGAAAGTTATATTTGACTGCTGAAATAAAATAAAGACTATCATATTTAACCAGTTTTAATTACAACAACATGCGCCCTGTTTCTATATCATGTTCCTCAGTTGATATAAACACCAATACTGCTAATGTCAGCCCGGTCAGTTAATCACTCCCACTCAAATCTCTCAGCTCAATGTAACCGCGCTGTCTGGCTCCTCTCTCTTCTCTTTACAGAAATACGTAAAGCAAAATAAGCCAATTCAAAACAAAACGGCACACAGCGTACATATGGTAGAAAACAAGATGTCTGCAAAAGCTATGCGAGTCAAGTTATCCTGGCAGATTTGGCCCTCATGTGCAATCCCATCATAGCATAATGCCAGCTATACATGAGCCTTGAGAGCCTGCCAAAAACTGCTCCACTTGTTGGACAGTTAATTTCATTTGGACTGCTGGGCTACTCGCTCTCCACGCTCCACTTTATAAAGGTATTAGTCATCAAATGAAAGGCTGCCAATGCTTGGACACTGAGAAAGAGGAATGGTAGGATCGGTGTGCAAGAGACAAACGGCTTGAAATATATCATGGCGGGCCGCTGGCAGCTTCATCTTACTGCATCTTCATATTTTGCAAATGGCTCCCAAAGCTTCGAGTGTGGCGTTGGCATGTCTGAGTAGTTTGTAAGCGCTCATAAAGCAGGAAGACACAAATGGACAGGCTGTCACAGCGCATTAAACACGTGGGAATGGTTCAGATTGTTGCTTGTTTTATCTGACAAGACAATGCGACAGATGAAATTAATTAGATTAAATTGCATTTTAACAAAATAAATAGCTTCAAGCAGATGGATTTCATGGATTAAAAACTAAGCAAAATCATGGCTGTCTCCCGTAAATGAGTGTTTGTGTGTGTGTGTGTGTTTGATTGTGACAGTATTTTACTAAAAGCAACTGTAAAATGTGTGATCCACGTGCACACTCCCAACGACAGTGATTCAATAATACAGCTGCACTACTTTGTCACATCTTCAGGGCATATAAACAAGAGGCTTTACATGTTTAATGACATTGTACAACCGCTTCATCAGATGTGTGTATAGAAATTAGAATGCAGCGGTGTGCGGCTTTGTTTTGGAATATTTTAATATGACAACAGGCTCCATAAACAAGTCTCCCCATGTGTCCATTCTTATAACATAGCATACACTCGAGTTGTCTTCACACTGTGTAAGCTCTAAAAACAAGTGAGGGAAGTGAAGTGAAGGCCTGAAATGTGATGGAAAGGAATCGGAGATAAAGAGAGGGATGAAAGAGGGGGCAAAATGAAAGAAAAGCAAGGAATGGTGCAAGTGAGGGAGGAACATCGTGGATATATGGACAGGAAGTGAGTGGGTGTGTGAGTGGATATGATGCACGTTTTAAATGGAGGGTGTGGTACATGACACACAGGATTCCACACACACACACACACACACACGTATGAGCACGCTCGAATGTAGACTCCTGTTGTTCTTGTGATCCCTCCAAAGGCTCCTAAACCGCACAGCAAGCAAAATGAGAAAACACATCTGTTTCTTTATTCTTCTTGTTGCCGTGCTGTACTTTATACGCCTTTCAATACAATTTAAGTTTTTTTGTTTCATCCATAAAACTAAATATGACTAAAATGACCGTGAACTGCCTGCATTTTGTGTTTGCGACAGTTGTATGCACAGAAGAATCTGACAAGATTAAGTGTGGCAAAAAATGCTGGCCTGCTCAGTAGAACAGTGCAGACAGCTAACGGGGTACAGCCCAGGGGCAGATAGATTTTGAAACTGCCTTGATTGAATTGATGTTTCTACGACAGACAGAATATTCTTCTGTTGCGAGAAGCAGTAAAAGACCTATAATTAATTCCAAGGTAAAAGTAGGTGCGTCCTGTGCACGTGCAAACCAAAACAATGCGAGACATCTTTCTGTCTGCAGTTGAGGTGTGCTTCATTCATTTAAGCTGCCAATGAGTTTACTGTTCATTTGTTGTCATCTCTCACTCTGCCAACCTCCTCCTTTGTGAATCAACTTTCTGTGTCAATGCCTGAAGTCTTTTTGCTCAACTGTCTTTTGAGAGGTCTACAGAAAATGTTTGCTGCTGCAGGGATTTTCTTCTAAAGCTTATAATAGTTGCATCAAATTCAGTTTTGCCTTTGATTCATTATTGCGTTCACTGATTTCCATTTTGCAGAGAAACACTCGCTGCAGATATTTTCCTCTTCTTTTTGGTCTCATCTTCTCACGCAAATCATCTTTTCTTTTATCACCTTTCCTCTCAGTTCCTACTCTTTTTACCTTCCATCCCAAGAGCATCTTGAGAAAGCTGTTGTACCCTTCAAATGATTTACGTGCCACACCGTTTAGTCCATGAGCCATAAAACTGTGATCAAAACGTTTAGAAAGCGTTGTTCTGGTCATAAAGAGCAAAGTTTTGCCAGTTTTATTTGGCGTTTGACCATGAATATCTGAAAAAACTTCAAGCAGCCTGCCTGTGTACTGTAGATGAATTAAAGTGAATCCCTTAAATGAAGCCTGTGACCTTTAACCTTTGATTATAGATGGACTAAAAATAAATATGAACACATACATGCATTAATGTAATAATATGCTGCATCCATTCAAGCATGAAATGTTTATACTCACTTCAGCCGAATGTAAAATAATCGGCTGCATAAGAAACAATCAAGGAATAACACTGAAAAATAGTTAAAGCACAGAAGGAAAAAGGATGGTTGCGTTCATCACTTTTTCTGCAGTCAGCTGACTTATCCACATGTGACACAGTAATTGTAGTCAGCACTGTGTCATTTAGTGCAGCATCAAATTGAAGACCCGGGTTTAGAGCAACCCCTAATGGTTGTGTAGACAATTACAATGCATTCCTGTAGTGGCTTTGTGAGGAGTGGAATTTATGTGACAAGAAGCGCAATCAAGCACTTGCATTAGTATGAATACCTTTCGGCGCCGCACTTGAGTATATTTCTGACGTGTTTTTATGCACGAGGGTTACTGTGATCGACACATGGAGGCTGCTGCTAATGCTGGCACACCGATCTGTTCTGTTTTCAGATCTTCGACACCGAGCTGAAGGAGCAGGAGAGGGAGGTGTGCTTCGTCGACATCGCCTACGATGAGATCCCTGAGCGCTACTATAAAGAGTCTGAGGTGAGCTTGTGTATGTGTGGAGATGCTTATGGCTGTGGGGTGTTAGCACCAGCAGAGGTGGTGTAAGTGTACGGTTAAATCTGGAAGCAGTCGTAAAACGGTGTGATTTAGAAGCGGCAGGATTATCGTGTTGTGAATTTCCTTAGATTGCTTTTTCTCTGTAAGCAGGTTTACTGTATGTCCCATGATTTCCAGTGGAAAAGCTCTTCTAGGAGGATGCTCAGAAGGAGAATAGTAACGTATTTGGTATTATTGCCATCTGTTAATGTCCAAACACGCCCCAGTACAAATTTTTTGGGACTTGAGACTTCAGTCCCACTTATCATGCAGCTGCACTCGCTACTTTAAATGCCTCTCCCATCTCTCACTTGCGTTCGTCTGCAGTTTGAAAGCCTTTTAATTAATTCAGAATCTGTGAAGTAAGAAAGCTGGTCTTGATAGCTGTTTCATAGCAGATTGCCTCAGCTCTACTGAGCCCTGATTGAGATTTCCCAACCAATAGAGGGCTTAAAGCAAATAGTATTTAATAGTGGCATTGCAATCATGCATCTAAATTTAGACCTTCCCTTAAGTCCATCTCCACTGGGACACAGAAACAACGTTGCCTGGAGGTTTTAGTTAATTATTGCAATATCAAATGTGTGTGCTCATTCCCCCGACCATTGCAGGACTTGCGATATTTCAAGTCCCAGAAGACGTCACGAGGGATGCTTCAGGAAGGCTGGAGGGATACGCAGGATCCCATCATGTGCTCGTACAAGCTGGTCACTGTCAAGTTTGAGGTTTGGGGCCTGCAGACACGAGTGGAGCAGTTTGTACACAAGGTGAGACGTCAACCGAAGGATAGACGTTGGCCTGTTACTATAGTTCAACTTCCTCAGATTTTTCACGATTTTATGCATTTTGAGATATTTTGCTTTGTTAGACTAAATTTATTTCTTTAGATCCTTTTACCCAAACCTTTTGGTGCTACCTAAATGATAAGACTGACATTATTCTGCTTTATTATTATTATTATTAGTAGTAGTATTATTATTAAAATGCCATCAAAATACTAAGTCAGCTCTTCCCTATACCTTGTTTGTGGCATTCCTGAGCCAAAAAGTTCTTAGTGAGGATATAAATCATTTAGAAGAGGTTTCTTTAATCATAAAAATAGAGAGTATTACTTCATCAGGATTATTGTTTAATGTCACACACACACACACACACACACACACACACACACACACACACACACACACACACACACACACACACATGGACAGAAGATATAAAATTAATAAAATGTACTTAAAGGTTACATTTAACAAACGATTTATTTCTTTGGAAAATAATAATATTGATAATGATAAGTGAAACCTACATGAATATTTGCAATTTGTTACTGTATGTGTGTAGTTCATCATGTTTGTTTCATACCATGTTTACAATTTACAGTCCTGAAAAAAAATGACACTTGTATTTTTTCTTTTTGCTTAAACAGTTAACCATTCAATATTTAAGTATAAAAATATGTTCGACCATCTTTGCTTTGTGCTATAGGTGGTTCGAGATGTGCTGCTGCTGGGACACAGACAGGCCTTTGCCTGGGTAGATGAGTGGATAGGTAGGTCTGCAAGCTCATTTTCAAAGTTATTAAAGCATTTAATGCCTTTTCTAAAGAAGCTTTGAACATGTATACCATAGTTGTATATATAGTTTTTGAAAAGCTTTACATTTAACATGTACTTTACAGCCCTTCTTATGGTTATGTTACTGTTATTCTTTAAAATTGTATGTATCACTGTAATCTGATCGCCTGTTAATTTACCAACATGCATGAACAATCATTTCACAGGCATGTAACCCTCTGAACCCCAAAACCCATTAGTGGGTTTGAAAGGCATGTTATTTTTGGAATGGTGCAATATTATCAGCACTAGAAACTTCAGAAACAGAAAGAATAGTGAGGTTTTTGTTTTCCGATGATCTTTGAACTAGTCATCCATCCAGAAAATTGTCAGAATTTAAGCTTTGAATTGTCACTGTTTACACTAACCAGATTCAGTAAAAAAAGTAAAGAAAAAAAATCTATACTCCTTGTCACCCCTGTGAAGCCAACAGAGATTCAGTTGCAGTAAACGGTAATGTGACAAAATTTCAGTGGCTTTTCAGCTAAACTGGGCTGAACTGTAGGCTGTGTTTCACAAAGCAGACAGGAAACGAGCATGGAAACAAATTAGAAATAACCATTACATTTTTGTCACCTCTTCCAAATGTAGCATAATTATCTAGTATATATTATACATTTAGATAGTTAATATTTAAATAATGTGGAGTTACAATTTTGTACCGTTTTTGTAGCACTGGTGGGCATTTGAAAAAAAAATAACATGTTGATTCCAGGTTTTTCAAATGTTTGTAAAGTACATAGAGAAATGTAACTTTTTCATGGCTCTACGTTATGGTTAGACTGCTGAAAAGACATTCTGATTTTTCTGTACCTCTAAGCCATGGTTGTGCCGTTAACAGAGAGGCGCAAGACTTTTTATTGCAGTGAAAAATGAGCCCACAAAATGTGAAGAGCAAAATGCAGAGCAATTTGGGGTTCAGAAGGTTAACCTGGCCACTGGCAGTCCTGTTCATTCTCTAATAGCATGGATCCTCCTCTTACCACTAACCAACAAATGACAAGCACTATAGCACTTTCCAGGCATGGATGTTGTTTCAGTTGAAACTTCCACAGTGATTAATAATGCACATTCTTTCATGTTTCATGATGGAGACAGTCATGTATTAGTTTCTATATTAATAGCTTCTCGCTTTTTTTAAAACTGTATTTGAAACTTGACATCAGTAAAATATGTGGCTAGGATTATCAAACCAATTGACTGCATTTACATGAAGAAATATCTGGAAATTCACACCAGTGACAAATTAGACACTTACTAGAACATGTAAGCTGCCTCTGTCTGATTCTCTTGAGTGCCTGGTTGCACAAGAGGCGGCCCTGTTTGTGCTGCAGCCCAGAAGTGGCTGCAACACATTGACCGAGCTGCAGCTGTAGGAAAGAGTGAACAAGCCCATTATCTTTGCCATGAAACATGTCTCTCTCCTCATCACTTCCACTAACCTTAATATCACATTTCCCTGCAGCCTGGATGCTTTTTCAAATACTCCTGAAATGTTTTTCACATGTGGAATGATTATTTTTTTCTGCCTGTGGAATTAGTAAGACTTTGCAGATGTTCCTGTCTTGTGCTTCCACTGATCCAATCTTTTCACGCTGTTCCTGAATCGTGACACATCCTTGACCTCATCCATCCTTCTTTCTGGTGTGGCTCGGGTCTGTCTAGCTGTCTCCTGTGCACTCTTTGGGTCCTGGGAAGCTAGCACTGAAACCTCTAAAACATTCAACTCAACAAAGCTTGCCTTTGCCACCTTCACCCCATTCCACACCCTGCCGCCTGTCTTACAACTGGAGTGCCATTGTAGAGGAGTTACCAACATTTCGATCCCCGTTCCACCCCTCCCCCCCTTCTTCCAGATATGACACTGGATGACGTGCGGGATTACGAGAGACAAATGCATGAGAAAACCAACATTAAAGTTTGCCATGAGCAGCAAGAGCATTCCACAACAAACCCATCTTCACTGGATGACATAGAGATCCATGACAAAGCAAGCGTATGTGTCTTTTTCATTGTTTCTTTACTCCATTGTCCCTCCTCTGTCTCATATTTGAACAGTTGGTGACTTGCCCCTGAAGATGTCACAGCTGCATATAACTGTCCTCATACATCCACTCATTCTGTCCCACAATGAGACAAACTGTGCATCCGTGAACGGTTAGAAAATGTAAAGAATGTGATCACTAAAACTGCTGTTTTTACGTGAAAAGGGTTGGCTTGCTTAGGAAAATGAAACATTATGTGAGCTTTTAAAACATTACTTGTTCTTTGTTTGCGAATCTCTGTTCTTTTTCAGCTTTAAAGGATAGAAAAACTCTCATACAGTTTTCTATCTCTTCCTTTCCTTGGTCTTAATTGATCTCTTTCTAATCCAGACATGACGATGGATGAGGTGAGAGAGTTTGAGCGCGCCATCCAGGAGGCCACCAACCAGAAGATTGGGATGTTTCCCCCGTCGATCTCCATCAGTGAGACGCCCCTGTCCTCCTGTGCCCTCACTGGACCCGCCAGTGCCCCCTCCACCCCGATGTGCACTGATGCGCCAGAGTCCCTCTCTGTCCCAAAGGACCGACCTCGCAAAAAGTCTGCTCCGGAAACCCTGACCCTTCCTGACCCTGCTCCAAGCACCACCCCCCAGAGCTCTACCTTGAGCCCGGTACCCGTTTCAAACCACCTCCAGTCATCCACGCCACCCTCCAGCTCCGACCTCGCTGAGATGGACGAGCAGTAGAGGGACCTTGGAATGTTATCCCCCACCCTTTGTTTTACTTATTCTCTCCAGACCCTATGTCTTACGAGCCCGATGAGACCTCCAAACACCAGTGCCCAGACATCCAAGTTCTCTAGCCATATCCAGTATCCAACAATCACTCTAGAAGTCTTCATCAGTGTCATTGATGCCATCCAGGCAGCTGTAGGCTCAGCCATCTTGACATGGCTGACTTTCTGTTCCAGCCGCATTTATTCTAAGAACCACATGTGATAATTAGGCAAAACAAGCAACGTTAGTAGTGATTTTTGTTGAGTGGCAGTTCTTTATTTGATGTAAATAAATTCTTCTCATTGTGTCTATAGATATAATTTCTTCAATCAGACAAACTGGCCATTAACTTTGAAGTAGTTGCCTTAACACCACAGAGCCAATGGTGTTTATTCGTTTTGACAAAGTGTGGAAAGGACTGACTGACAAATACTATCCGTTTTCAGTGAGTGAAATGACTGTTGGCATTAATTTAAAAAATACTGAATGACACAAACTAGAGTAGCACAGTAAATGTAATCCACTAGAATAACACACATTGGAAAGACAGCCAAGTATTCTCATAAAATCCACCTAACTGTTCTCTTGAGCCGTCCAAACTGGCATGTGGATAAGATTGTATCCATCCTTTCCATTTCAAAGTCCAGTTATATAAGAGATGCAAGATAAGTACAATCATAGAGTGAACACACCTCAGGTCTCCCCGACTCTGCCTGGCCTGCACTCCAAAAGCAGGGATGTCACTGTATCTTTCTCTCCCTGCTTGTTGCCAAACACGTGCATTTTATACCTCCACAGATATTATAATACAGTAACTCTTCTATGTACTATACCTGTCTCCCTAACCCTAGGATTGTTTACACATCAGAAACCTTTGGCATATTAGCAGTAACGTTTTAGATTAATCTGTTACATCTGCACTTGCGTCTCAAACACGACAGGTTAATGATAACACAACCGAACTTGTTGAAGTTTATTTCTATGTGTATCTTATTAAAATTGACTGAGAGGTCAGTACCACAAAAGTACTTTATAATTACAAAGTCTATTGTTGCCTGAAACTAATGCTGGACATCTCATGTGACATAAATGTGATCCACTGCGACTGAATCAGCAAATCACATTTGTGTCACATGCAGGAATACAGCCATTTTGAGGAGTTTTTTTTTAAAAAATCACGACTACTCTTCGTGCACAGTGGAGGTGATGGAAACTCTGATTGGTTTGAGAAGGGCACATGCATCAAGCTGACTTGAGTATGTGCTTGATTAGGTGCATACCATTTGCAGAACAGCTTACACTTTTGCTTTGCCAGTGCTGGTTGGTAATGGAGCCGGTGCTTTCATGAGAGCAGTAAACTATTTCAAAACAGGAACATCCTTTGCAGTGACCCGTTATTTGTGTTGGGCTACTAGTTGCCATCTTAATCCCGAGAGGTGAAACAAATAGACTAGGATAGCAATTTATTCTTAGATGAAAACCCCCACCTTTTCCCTTCTCCCTTTGCGTACAATGATATTATTCAAAGAAAAGGTTTTTAAATGCTGCATGGAATGCTCCCATCATATATACACTTTATGAGAAGTATATATGGATATACTGTAAATGGATGGCAGTATATTTGAGGATGCAATTGTATGAAAAAAAGAATGCTTACATTGGAAATCTGTACTAATTTTGTATGATAGAAAATGCAGATTTTGAGTGAAATGTAAGCATGTCCAGAGAATTATCTGTAGGCCTATAAACTCTTTGAACTCAGTGCCTCTGCATGCAACAATTGTATCATCACCTACATGTGTGTAAACCAAACTCTCTTATATTTCAGCTACAGAAACACAAACTGTCATTGCAGTTTTTGTTTTTTGTTTTTTTGCCCGTTTTTTTTATCTCAAATGTTGCATTTATCCAAGAAAAATACTGGGATGCAACCCCACAGACAGTAGCTGAATTACTACATAATCAGATCAAAAGAATCGTATTAAAGTACATCATCAGACTTTCAAGTAACAGGGCTAACTTGTTATTATGTTTTAGGAAATCGATCATTTTTTTTGTTCCCCTCTGCATACAAACTTTACAGCGCAAATGCATTTTGCACTTTCCAGTCTTTGACACCTTATTTGACAATGAAGGAATGTGTTACATTACGGTCATGTTGGGTTTATTGGACCAAAGTCCTATAATACAGCGTAGTAACTTTGAAGAGAGCAGGTCAAAGAGAAGGTCCTCAGTGGTCTTGCCATACAATATTGTAATAATTTGTACAGTTTCTCACTTGCTTTTGTTAAAAAAAAACAAACTGTAGCTATTTATCTGTAATTGTAGCTTTTGTCTTTGCCTTTTGAGGATTAAAATGCTATATACCAGTTATTGGCCCTCAGCATTGATCTATTATGTATAGATTATACGTACTTGCAACTCTGGTATTGACCACCTCTCTTGTCAGGAACACAGAGATCCAGGGACATGTTTGATCTACCATGGGCTATTAATATAATGCAAAATATCCAACTGTGTAACATTAAGCTCTGCTCTGTTTAAAAGAGTAACACATTAGGTATTGTAAATACTGTTGTTAATGATTAATATAGTAGATTTCTTACATTGAACCTGTTTCAAGTTTCGTTACTGATGTGTCATGAATGTGCTCAAAGATTTAGAATAGACGGAGAGAGAATTTCTTTTGTGATTATGTGATGAGGATTGCTTTTCCACAGACATGATTTAAAGGTTTGTTTTGATCTAGGGGTCGGCTTAATATGTGTATCTATGAAGTTGTTGTCATCTATTGAGGATGCTGAGTTCAGTTAAGTTTACTCTTCTAAATCAAGAATCAAGACTCCTCATTGTAGTGGTGCACTTTTGACTATCCAGTTGCTTTTGCTGACCCTGCAGGGCAAAGTTATTTTACTAGTTGTAAAACAAAATGAAGCTTTTCTTTTTAGTGCTGTGGCTGCTTTGACGTACACCTGCCGTGTTAATTGAGAGGTGATTGGCTTTTCTGTTTTCTTTTTTCTTTTATTCTTTTGTAGTAAACCTGCTGTACTTTGATTTTGTGATTGCTGTATTGTTTGAAGGAAAGTCTTTAAACATGAGTTTAGCGTTATTTCTATGGATAGAAGGACCAAGCCTTTCACTCCTCCTTCCCTGATGCAGTTTGTGTTCGGGCCAGACTGTTGTGCTGTCTCCTTGAAAACTGGGACCTGTCTCACAAACCAGAATCACTGAGTTAGATGGAGCACTTTGCTGAGTAAAACCACGGCTCATTGTACTGCAGTAAGGTGCATGTGTGGTTCTGGTTTATCCAGCTTTCTTCATTATAATCCTGCTTTGTGAAACAGACCTCAGAAGTGCCATTTTTGTTTAGCTGCTGGATGTTGCTCTCAGTTTTTCCACTTATCTATTATGTATTTGTCATATTTTTACTGCCCTTTGAAGTTAATTTGGTTCTTTGTTGTAATTATTGTTTCACTTTTTTTTCTGAATTGGACAAATAAACTTTAGTAGCTATTGAAACAGTGTACTCTTCATTCTGTTTACTGTGCATGTTTCTCATTAAAAACCTTAGTGTGAAGACTGCAAATTGGCAGTATCTTTCTGCTGTAGCAGAACTGCTGATGCCTGATCTTTTCCTTCTTTACTGTCAGCTGATAAAAAGATTTTTAAAAAAATGATCATAGTCACATATAATGAATTTCTGGAGACCTTTTTTTTCAAATAGATTGATTGATTTCTTTATTTTATTCTTTTTTATCTTATTTTATCTGATTTTATTTTTCTGACATGTTCTATTGTTGCTTTCTTTTAAATCTGCTTTTATTTCTTATTTTATTGTTTGTTTTTAACCAGAAAGCACTTTGGTCACCATGAGTGTTGTAAAGTGCTCTACAAATACATTTTGATTGATTGATTATTTTCATATCATGCACACAAGCATGCCAAACCCTCATGGGTTTACAAGACACCAATATACCAGCAATACATCCAAAACCCACATTATTCTGCAGCTTATTTCTCAGACAAACGATGTTGCCTTTTATCCCAGGCCCAGCAAAGAAATTCCACCGTGAAAAAGGTTCCCCTTCTAAAACATTGCTGAATTTTTTCATGGTCATCCACCCAGAAGAAATGAAAATACTGAAAAGTACCTCTAATATCTTGGTATATTTTTCGAATTTTTGTAGATTAAGAAATCTGCACTAAGGTACATGTAAATAGAAGGTCAAAAGTATTAGCAACAGCCCTCAAAATATAAATGGTAACCCAGTAGTAATGTGGCCATGTAGAGTGTAACATGCATTGGGCTTTTATTACTGATACATTGTTGAATAAGAAATTACAGTTTATCCTTTCACAGACATCATATTTTACATGCTGATAATATGGTTTACATGTAAAATCAGAATCTGTTACAGTGAATTCACACCTCTATAACCAACTGATAAAGTTTTAAAAAGGAAAATTAAATAGAAAAAAACTAAAATGAAAATTAGAAATACCCAAGGAAAGTGTAAAGACCTAATAATAATTTAACACACTTTTCCTAGCATGGAGCAACTCGGTCAGTATTACATTCTCCGGTTGGTTGTTGATATACATTCTTAGAAACTAAGACATTGCTAATTTAAGTGGACAAGATAGGCACGAAACACTTCCACTCATGGAAAAGACATTGACTGCAAATTTTTAAGAGAGATGATTGATGAATTTTCCACAGAATTCAGTATGAGTTTTAAAGCTGTTTTCTAGGGAAACACCCACATTAACCTGACTACCTTATCACTTTCTATCAACAAGAAACGAAGAGATACACATGATGAAGACTTTACTTCCAAATCTGTTTGGTAAAATAAATGGTGAATTTACAGAAAACATGTCATAAGGTGCTTGATAAATATACAATGTGATTTTTGTACACATCATCACTTCCAAATGAGAGAAACCGCAACACTGATCCAGACACAGTGTGACATGCTCAGTGTGTGCCCTGCGGTAGATGTTGCAGCAACAATTACAGTAGGAGCTGTCGTCATGTGGGTAACTGTAGTTACAGGTGGAATTGTAGTTGTTGTTGTTGTTGTTGTAGTTTTGGGGGTTGTTGTCGTTGTCACCGTTGTTGTAGTCGTTGGTGCCGCTGAGGTGAGCACTGTAGCCCGTCCCCCACATGTTCCCACATTTCCTACTCTGTCCACAGCAGCCAGCTCCACAGCCGGTGAACAGCAGGAACTATTGTAAGTAACCACAGTGATGTTCTCACCTCCAGCTCCAGTCACTGTTCTGGTGTCAAGAGTACCATTCCCTTGGCGGAGGGTAATGCTTGCAATGCCAGTCCCATTGATGCCATCGGTGAAAACAGTGGAGAAGTTCCAAAAAGAGATTGCACAGGGTGATGAGGAAGAGTTACAGTTACCTGATACATTGGTTTCCTGACACACTGGACGGGACAAATCTGTTACCTGAAAAGAGAGAGAGAATAAGAAATGATTGAGCAATAAATTAAGCAAAAGAACAGGAACAAAACTTGGCTACCACGCATCTGTCATTAGGACTTTTGCACTCAGTATAACTTGTACTTTGACAGATTGGTTTGGCAGAATATATTAATGTTGAAAAAGTAGTGACGATGCCACATCTTGGCTCAAAAATCACTCTGACAATAGTACTCGCTCATCAATATAGAGAATTAGGTCACTAAGGATTTAATAAAATTAGTTATGTAAAGAACGTTTAAAACATGCCTGGTTATACAGTAGTCTTCCAATAACGTAACATTTAGCAAATCAAGCCCCAAGAACAGCCTTGGGTTGTGGAAATGTTTTGAGGTCATGTCCAAACGCTTGGCGACCATAGTGTGATGCACACTTACACAAAATCCCTTTTTCCCATTGTAAAACGAACAGCTATAAAATGGTAAATACCTGAGTGGCAGAAATCTTGTGAAGTCACTCCGTATGTAATCAGAATTTAGTTCAATAATAATCTACTTGTTTGACTGAGAAGGACCAAAAAAAAAACTTCCAAAGTGTGCAGAGCATTTGTATACCAGACGGTAAATTTTTGTAATTTTTTTGGGGCGTTTACACCACTGAGTAGCTTTCATTTGAAAGAATGATTTGCCACCTTGAAACTGGTTTCCAGTTTATATTCATACATCCATGGCGCAAACCTATCAGACCAGAAGATGCCACTCCCTTAAAAATTGTGAGGAAACTTAGCTGTATCACAAGTTTATATTTTCTTCCATACAAGGTTTATAAGCTGCTCAGTGACTTAAATGCCAAAATAAAAAAGAAGATTGTGCCATATAGAATAGTCATACTGCATGAACTGTGAATTCTGTTACTCTTTTATTTTTCTTACCCTGGCAGCCACAGAAAATCTGAGGACAGCATAGTTGATTTCAGTAGTAGCGGCATTTTGCACCTCAATGGTAAGAGTGACATCTGTTCCTGAAACAGTGCTTGCTGGGGGGGTTAAGGTTACGGTGCCATTGGCTTTACCCTCACTGGATGTTCCAATAGCAACAGAGCTAGGTGAAGTTGCATTATAATTGCGATCATTGTTGACTCGCACTGTGAATGTCCCAGTTGTGCTTGAAGATACTGTAAAAGGGATGGAGGCGGTAGAACCTGGTTCTATGGTGATGCCAGCTTGAGCCTGGAAAAGTGGGTGAAGAAGAGGAAAGAGGGATAAAAACATGTAGTATCTGAGTAGTATTGAGTACTTGAGGCATGAAGTATTTCTCTCTGTATTTCATGTAATATGGCAATGAGTGTTTATTGTAGCCAGGAGTGCAGGGAGACTTTTAAGCATGTCCTAGCAAAGTCAAGAACTGCTCCACTGAGCTATAAAAATGTGACAGTACTCACAGTAACAGACAGACTGGATGTCTTGATTTGTGTGGATGCTTGTCTCTGGAAGGTGTTCAGTGTGGACCTGGACCTGGAGGTGGAGCTGGTGTCTTGTCCTGTCAGGCGAACTGCAAATTCCCCTGCTGGGACTGCAATGAATCTTACCAGGAAGTCATTATTTCCTAATGACTGTGGGGGATGGAAATAAAAAGACTGATTACTTATTGTATATTCTTCAGTCACAAGGTCACAATAAATCAATAATAATAAGCAACCAGAGTACATAGTGGCCGAAGTATGACTAAGAGAAAAAGAGAAATCCCGTGGTCTATTTACTGACGGTCCTATGCTTATCATGACCCCAATGACTGAGAATCTACTCAGAAATATGCTAGAAAGATTAATGCAAATGATATTCAATCTGTCTTCCACTTCTCCCGTCTTTGGTTTTCTGCTTTCATATAATGTTATACATTGCAGAATTTATGTTAAAGTAAGTGTTGTTGCTCTACACTGTAATTTAGAAGAAAAGAAAACATTTTCAAGAAAGTAAATCAGTAAATCATGCTACATCTTGAAAAAGATGGCACTACTGGTTTTGTATGTTCTATGTCTTTAGCTACAAACTGAATACTTGACCTCACTGCTAACCATTCAAAGCTTACCCATTTTTTTTTCATTCCAGACGCCGATGGCTTCCCAATTATTTCAACACAGTAAGAAAATCCACTTTAAGAGAAATAAAACTGTTACCTTTCTTTTTCCCCCTGAAATATTGCATTGTTACTAGATGGGAAAAAAATAATGAAATGGAAAACCACAAAAAGCATTTTATATCCCCTTAACATTCAGGATGGGAACGTCAGTTGTTGGAAACAAAACCAGTCTGAAACCAGTAGTCTGATCTGAGTCTAAAACTTGCTGTATGAGGGCTGTCTGTGAAAAGGGGTCAGATGGAATGTCAGTTATTATCTATGTCTTTTAAGATTGTTGGGTGTAACATGCCTGTATTGATCCACTGATCTCTGTTAGCCCTAAGCTGTTGAACAGAGTGGCCTCTGTGACTGTCACGTTGTCACTTCCTGTCACAGTGACCAAGAGACTGACATTAGCACCTGTAAGATGTGGAAAGAAAATAAAACAGTATTATTGTGAAAGGTGCTAATGTACACAAAGACAGCTGTCAGGTTCTGGAAGAGACGGAATAGACGAGGGTTGATGAGGTGGCCTTTATTAAATAGGACACAAGACACTTCAGTACTTACATTTTTGCTGTTAAGAACAATGAGAAAATGTCTAATAATACGTATTATATGATAATTTCTTGTGTGTTCCAACCTGCAATAGGACGACCTTCTATTGGAATGACACCACCGTGGGCTCCCTCCTGTACGTCCACAAGCTCATAAATGAAGTTCACAGAACTTTGACCTGATGTTCACACAGAGAAAACAAATGTTTCTTAGGAACTAAAAGGAATTTAAAATGAGATCTATGGACTGCGATGTAGCTGCACCACTGACCTGTGACCTTAACAGTGTAGGCAATATTAGAGTTAATGCTTATGTTCCACAATCCTGTTTGATTGCCAGTGATGAGCATTATCCGGCGCAAATTTCCCACTGTGGTAAAGTTTGCCAGAGGACCATTGAACTGACTTGACGTCTGAGATAATCCTGAAAGGCATGAAAACATGTTAAAGATGGTAATATATGTCACGCACAAGATGAGAAAATGTGTATTTTTATTCGTATTTTTTACAATTTGAACGAGACTGTTTACTGCTAAAACAATTAGCCAACTACCTAAAAGAAACACTTTCAGATTACAGACATGCAAAAAATCCAAAAAAGTAAGAGAGAAAGAGGAAATATAAGTATGTGAAATGTTGGCAGTAATGACACTAATGTCCAACATGTGTCTTTGAACTGCACCCGTGGAGCTGGTCAGTGTGAAGGTGAGAGATGAGGCTCCGGTGATGTAAATGATCATGTTGTTTATTAATGCATCAACAGTAAAAGTCAAATTTTCAGGTCGTCCAGGATTAATTGCTGCTTGGAAAACTGTCACCTGGAAGAGGAAAGAAAAACTGCGGTGAAAAAGGAATTGCTGGTGAAAGGCAGTGCCATGAAAAACGTGGCCACTACTTGCAACACAGCAGATTTCAAACACGTTGCCTTCAGTCCTATTTTCTCGCTCGGTGTCTCACCACAGCACTGACTGTTAAATCTTCTATAACTGCAGTGGCCAGAGGGAGGCCTGACTTGGGGACTTCAATGGCCTGTCCCCCAGAGGTTTGGGCTAAGTCTCGATATAGCTGGGTTTGTCCTCCACTTAGTACTCGTGGTGCCAGACCCCGAGAATCCCTTCGTCGTCTGGCACGGACATCTGTCAACAGGAAGGTTACCTAAAAAATAAAGGGATGGAGAATGTGCAATAAGCACAGAGTCATTCTAATAGCATTGTTTTTTGAAGAAAAAAAAAATCCAGTTATGCAATGCTTTGGGGTAGTAATGCATTTAAAAATTTCAAATCATTGGTGAAAACATGGATTTATATATTTCTATTTCATGAGTCAAACTGTAGTTATTCACCACATTATTGAACCAAGCCGTATTTATTTAAGTAATTCACTGATAAAATGTTTCACACAGTTCATCAATCCATCAAACACTATAAATATTTGCCTGGATGTTTGGGGGGGATGTAGCCACTTTTCCAGAAGCTAAGTCATCAAAAAGGCATTTTGGAGATCATTTCCAGATTAATGCTCTTTATTTTGTTTCCAGCAAATTTATCCCTTTAACAGTGCAATCTGACCTTTGAAAATGTTTCATATTTCCAGAAAAATCTGGAAATAATTAGAAAGTTTTAAGGTTTATAAAGATTTAAAAGCACGAGAAGTCGTGACATTTAAAATTAGGAGACATTTTCATAAGTTTAAATTGTTGTTCTTAGTGAAGAATGACTTTCCAACTATCAAACTATGTTGAAAATGGAGGTTTTGTGCAGTACAATGCTCTGATGTGTCGTGTCAGAGCTAGAACGTTTTGGGTTTGAATCATCTGGCCGGCAGGAGCCTTTCTATGCATTGTTTGCTTGTCCTCCCTGTGCCTGAGTGGGTTTTCACTCACATTTCACCTGACTTACCACAGAGTTGGTTGTCTCTATAAGAGCAGTGACTGTTTCTTTCAGCTGAGTATCTTTGGCTGGAGCGTCAGTGAAGACAAAAATCTGAGAGGAGGGTGGAGCTGCTGTCAGGGCAAGCTTTCAATCAAACACAGGATAGAAAAAGCAGTTATTTGTTTGATCCTCTGGAATAAATTCCAAATGTAGGCGTCCTCAATATAACAGCGTGCATGCCCCCATAACGTGAGTCGTTTGAGTGCACTCACTTGCAGTCCAGACAAACTCAATTCTGGGTTGTCTCCTCCTCCGATTGCAGTGAGGTTGTTGATGCTGACTTTGAATTTGTCTGCATCAGCTGTCCTTATTACAGGTCCAAAATCTAGATAGGAGTTAAAGTAGTATTTGAACCAGCCGAGTTTTTGCAGATCCGTGAGCATACTTTATTTGGTAGCTTTCATATTCAACATTTGGAACATCTGTAAAATTCTAAGTCACATGCCTGGGTCATTGAACGGTACCAGTATGTATTCAGAGGGCTCCTGTTGTGTTTCTCTCCTCTTATCAATAATGTTAAAAGACACATTCTTTGCACTTTCTATGTCATCCCTCATGCTGCCTGTAGTGTCAATGACAAAACACAATGCAGGGGCCTGGGAGAGGTCCATCAATCTGGGGGAAGATGAGAGAGAGACAAAACACAAATAATTCTTCATGTTTAATTCAGGTGTTATCTATCTGGATTATCCTGCAAGGAGCAGCACTTTGTTCAGATGCTGAATAGTTGATAACTTTCCAGAAACAGAACTTTTAATGTAAACAATTGAATGCAACTATGAATGCCAGGGGAGACTGATTTCCTCATTTGAGCCATATAATGCCTCCAGTGAGGTAGTTTTTTTTCACCCCACCATTGAGTGATGACCAATTTGGAAATTTTGATTTCAAACATATGCCAATACATCACACAAACCAGTTGTTTTCCTGCATATATGCCTTCAGTGTTCATGCAGCTCCCCTTTGCAACCATTCAACAAGCACAAAAGTATCTCAGGTGACTTAGTTCCATACTGCAGGAAGCTCTGGTCTCCGGCAGCTACTCTGATGTCCTCCAGTAGCTCCATAGTGGCATCCACTGCCAGGTTAGCTGCTCTTTTGTGAAATGAGCCATGACCAGACTCTACACCATCCTTATTGATTCCCCCCACTGGGTCCACTGTGCTTGTCTTGTCAGCCTGACCACCGTGGCTGCATTTACCTTAGAACAGAAATGACAAGCTCGATGGATAGTGATAATGACTGGTTAGTTGGATAATGGAACGACTGCTCAATAAACCACAAAACAGCAACAGAAACCATAATGTTTTTGCAAGGGCTGTGTCACAAAATACGCCGTGCAGAGAAAGTTATGAAAGGAGATTACAGCTATTGGCTGTCGTATTTCAAGTCTTCACTTTATTGGTGCTTGTTGTTCTGAGAAACTTTTTACTTTTTCAAATAGACTCAACAACCTCTGCAAAAGGTACAGTTTGATAGTGGGATATTTTTTGCTGAGTGTAAAAATGATGAAATGATAAATAGCGCAGGGTATTAAGATTATAGCTGTCAGTTAGTTTACTAGCTATAGCTAACATTTTCAGTGAAATATTAATCATAGCATTCGAATAGTAAATGAGATCTTCACCTGCAGGTTTTACTGAAGAGATGACGTTAAAGTAGCCTGAAGTGATTAAGCCCTGACTCAGCACTGCAGGCAAAATGTTGTCAGCACACATCGTCGCTCCTGTACAGCTCTTACAGGTTGGAGTATCTGGACCTGAGCAAAAAATATGACAGAAGTTTTGCATGATACTATCTGGAATCAAGATGTAACAGATTTCAATGTAATGTCAAGTAAACCGACAAACAGATTTTGATAACGAGAGTGCTGTACTAAATGGAAAACCCCTTAAGAAAAAAATTGTGATTGACTAACAGCAATGCTTTAAGTTGTTTTCTCATTTCTGAACTCTTGCAGTTTAAACTGTACATGTCACTCAGTCAACAGGAACATACCTGCCAAGTTCTCCAGAGGTTGATCTGGTCTGATCAGAGTGCTGTAAGGAGTTGTTTTCTCCAGCTCCGCCCAGTTACTGTGGCTGTAGAAGTCCTTCATATACAGAATATCTTACTTTATTCACAAAACTATCACTGTTTCTTGCATACAACATGGTATTATCATTTTTAAAATAAAAGAGTATATCTACTGCAACAGTATAATCATTATTTTCACCTGAAGGGTGTGACAGATTCGTCCAAGAGTCTCCCTAGCAGCCGCAAAGTTCCCCAGCCTCATATTAGCCTTCACAGAGGACAGGCCTCAACACAAAAACAGAACATTAATCGTCAGGTAAAGTCGTGAAACAGAATTTATGTACACTTTTAAAGAGTACGTACATCATGACAGTCTTAGGTTTCCAATGACTCATAACTGAATTTTTGTGATGATATTCTTAAAGTCCTTCTGTCTCTGACAATGCATTTTGGTTCTTTTTAAAAATTTATGATTAAAATCTGACAAAAGCTGTTAGGAAGGTCACTTGGAGCCATTTCAAATCAGCTACAGATCCCAAAATCATTTGTGCAATCAAGTGTTTGTAAGTATAAAGTGCATTGTACTGTCAGGATTCTTCCTTTTGTTCCTGTTCCTGTGTTTCCCTTTTGTGTTGTCTGGTCTCTCTGTCTCCCTCTGTCTGCTGCTCCCTACCCACTCTGCACCTGGCCTCTGATTGTTTTCAGCTGATGCAATCAAGCCAGTTCATTTCACCTGGTTCCCCTTGCTACTATTTAAGCCCTGCCTTTTCCTTCAGTCATCGCTGGCTCATCGTCTTGGACTCACTTTCTTCCCGTCTCCGTTCCCTTCTTACCCCTGGACAACACCTGCTCACTGGCTCACTCTGCTTTTTCCCCTGTTTATGGATTACACCTTTTTGGACTTTGTAGTTTTGGGATTTGGACTTCAGTTTGTTTCCACCTACAGTCATAGTTCCTTGGTGTGAGTATTTGTCTTCAGCCCGGTTGTTTCGTCCCTGTTTAGTTGTAGCCACATCAGTCTTGTTTTCAGTTAGTAGTAGTTTTGTTAAAATAAACCCTTTTTACTATAATACTGGTTGTCTGTCTACTGTGTCTGCGCCTGGGTTCTCTACATCCCACATCCCTGACATTGTACAGTTTTGTCATTCCCACAATCAGGACAAAAAACTCAAACTATCACCTGCGACTAAGCAACAGCTGGTCAGGTTGGTCAAGAGTCAACTAAGAATCACCAAAATGCAGGTGAATGAATTAGCAGCTGCTGGAACACAGGTGTCACTGTGCCCAGTTAAGTGTGTTTTACATCAACATGGGCTGAGAGGGCTGACATGCAAGAAGGAAGCTCTTGCTCTAAAAAGCTCAACTGAAGTTTGCTGCTGATCACGTGAACAAAACCACAGCCTTGTGGAAGAAAGTTCTGCAGTCAAATGAAACAAAAAATTGAGCTATTTGGACAGAATGGCCAGAAATGTGTTTGGAAGAGAGAAGACAAGGCCATTCACCACAAGAACACCAAACCTACTGTCAAGCATGGTGATGGCAGTATTCTGCTCTGAGGCCAGTGGAACTGGTGCTTTATGCAAAGTCAATTAGATAATTAAGAAGGAGGATTACCTCCACATTCTCCAGGAAAACCTAAAATCATCAGTAAGAAGGCTGGGTCTTGAAGGCAGTTGGGTGTTCCGACAAGACAATGACGTCAAAGACACATCAAAATAGGTTAAAAAAAAAATGGCTAAATCAGATGGGAAAGTAAGGTTTTAGAATGGCCTCCCCACAGTCAGGACCTAAACCCTTTTAAGAACCTGTTCACTATAAAGAAGAAACAAGTCTGTCAGACAGCCAACAAATTTAGCTCACTGTACCCATTCTGTCAAGAGGAATGGTCAAAGATACAACCAGAAGCTTGCCATAAGCTTAGGGATGGCTAATAAAAGTGTGTAGTTGAGTTAAAAAAAAAAAAAAAAGGCCTGGGGACATTCAACCAAACATAGCATTGCTGTATGTATATTTTTCTTTTCATATTTCCAGAAGACCTTTAATAAATCTATGAAAGAACCAAAATGCATGATTATTTTTTTTCCTGACAGACACGTCTTTCAATGATTTGATCTTAGAAAATTCAAGGTTATAGAACTAATTGGGAACTCTGAATACCATGATATACAGCGTAAAAGGCGCTATATGTTCTAGATGAAATCACTATCATAGTATATTTGGAAGGACAGTCAACAAGCTCTTTCTAAAGATATAAAGTTCAGTCAATAAATGACCTTGATGCTGTGTATGAACATTTGAAGTGTACCTTCTGTGATGATTTTCCGTCCTGCCTGGATGGCCTCATCGTGAAAATGGTACTCCACATCCAGCGGAAATGACCTGTCCACATCTGCATTGCTCCTGTGCATGCTTTTAATGGCATTTTGAAACATGTCAGTAGAGCTGGAAGATGTAGAGTTAGATGAGGAGGAGCAGGCCCTTTGCACCCGGGTAACTGACAGGCTGTCATCAATCTGGAAACAAAGAAATGCAAAGACGTTCACTGAATGAGTGACTGAAAGTACTTTATTGTATTTTCTATAATACATAATTAAGTCATAATTTATTCAGAAAACACGCCTTTTACAGCTTCTATCAACTCATAAATATACAGACTGAAATTTCTTTTAACGAGACCTCACATTCAAGCTGAAGTCCCGTGCTTCAGCAGCAGCAATGTCTCGGCAAACCTCAGCTGTCTTTCTGAGGATTGCTTTTCGAGTGATGTCACGATGAGTACTCGATAGCCCATCAACAGAGCTGGTGTGTAGGAAGCAGTTGGTGAGACCTGGCAGGGAGAGGACCACCACCACCAGAAACACGGCTGTCTGTCTGGTCGCCATGATAGAGGATGGAGCTTTAATAGAGCAAGGAGAGAAGGGGGAAGTCAGAGGAGCAAAGAATTCAGTTGTTTTTACCACTCCTTCTTTTACTTTACCACATTTGCTTGGGAGTACTTTTTGACTCAGAACTAAGCATTGCAGCACAGATTGAAAAAGTTCAGTCCAGTTCTGCTTTGTTCAATTAAGAACCATCCCAAGACTCAAATCATTTCTCTCATACATGACTTTAAAAATGTAATTCATGCACTGATTATAATTTTTTTTCTGCATTTTGCATTTTGTGTCTTTAAATGTTTCACTCTGTTTCTCTACTTCTTCCCAAGTATCCCCCTTTTTTGATTTGTCTGTTAAAGCACTTTGTAAACTCTGTTTTTCCAAACATGCCATTTGAATACAGATGAAAGCAAATACACAGCAGAAAAACATGAAAAATTTACTGGCAGTGGATCAGTTTTAACAAGGTAACCACAGGCAACTACAGGTGAAATATTTGTAGTGGGAAGGGAGAACAAAACAGGAAGGAGGAAACTATAACTGTTACATTACTGTAACCAACCACCAGACACAGTCACAAGACATAATGTCTTGTATAATCTTTGTCATGCAAGGCAGGAGACTGTTTCTACAACAACTGAATGTAAGTTTATCCCATGTGATCTTTCTGCTT
The DNA here is from genome assembly GCF_021347895.1 of Acanthochromis polyacanthus. Taxonomy (NCBI): domain Eukaryota; kingdom Metazoa; phylum Chordata; class Actinopteri; family Pomacentridae; genus Acanthochromis; species Acanthochromis polyacanthus. The sequence goes on along the minus strand of NC_067115.1, from coordinate 18,223,370 downwards.
TGGCAGGAAGTGACAAGAACAATAGACAAGGGAAGGTATCTTTGGTCCGAACACAGGATGGACCAAGTACTTTTCTTAAACAGGAAAATATATATCGATATAATAATGTATGAAAACATACTAATCATGACAATATACTGTTTTAGTGCCTGTCAAATTTACCTTTTTAATACTTACTGATTAAATATTATGCATGTTTATCATTATGCAATATTGGATCTAAATTCAGCAAATATTTAGCAAAATGTAGGTGATAATGGAAATTATGAATTTCACACACTAAGGACTCTCTGAAAAAATATTTAAATACCTTCTTCAAGTTAAGTCCTTATTTTGACTGTGTTTATTATTTACTGCAAACAAGAATAAATGTATATATGTTTAAAATGTTATCAAGAGGCCTCTCATTTACACAGTGTGGCAACTCAGCTGTTGGGCTTTTTTTTAGGAGGGCTTGTTTCCATAGAGCTGGTTGCTTGTTTCTATTGTGAGGTCTGGCAACACTGATTGTGGCAATAATCCTTCTTTTCTCCGACAATGAATGAGTTCTTGGCTCTTTTTTAAAGTTGGAAACATGCGTATCTATTGTAATATCAGAGTCTTGCTACATAACAGATTGGGTTGCCTGAAATGAGTTTGTTCAACAATGATTTAAAGGAAAGAAATAGTTGAATACATTTCAAGGAAAGTCTTAAATTCCTCATTTTTGTCTATAACATGAACATGACGTTGTGTAAAAACATGAATCCCAATAAAATAATTTCCTGTAGCATTTAATGGGGTGAACTAAATACTAGCAAATCAGTTAAACAAACAAAAGAAACAAATATCATACAAGATTATTGATAATCTGATTAAAAATATACAAAAGATATAAAATTTTGCAAACTCTTACCTTTGAGCTTCCCTTTCTGCGGCTTTTGATGTTCACCTTTGAAACCCATGTTTCCTCAGTGACAGAAACCTTTAAAATAAAGTGTTTTTGTTTGGTTGCTCTTCCTGGTTTACTTCAGAGAGTCAGATATATCCTCATTCTTTCCATTACCAAGAGTATAAATATTTCCTTGTTTACTTGGCTTATCTGACAGAGAAATCAATTTTACAGAATAGCCAAGGACTCTTTCTGTGTATTTATTTTTCACAGTGTGACTACAGGATTTTTTTTAGTCCTGTTGGTTTGGTGTTTTCTGTTAACTGTCCAAATTTGAATCTTCATCCTGTTGTACTGGTCAAATTTCAGGTCTCTTGGATCTTTACCTGATCCAAAGTTATTCCCAGAAAATCATCAAAAATCATCAAAAATCTAACACTTGATTAAAAATGGCAGACTTGGGCTGCACCTAGATAACAGACTGGGTTTCTGGCTCCAGTAGACTTTTTTTGTAGGCCCTGATGTGTTACATATGCTTATCAAATTTCATAGATGTAGGTGAAATGTCCTGCAGGGCCTGCTTTTTCCAAATGTTGCAAGAAGTGCTATGGAGCATTTTGCCACACACATGTGCAGATCCCATAAGATATAAAATCTTAGGCCACTTTGCATTTTCATATGTTTTCAAGCATCTTTAACACCTCAAAAATGCAATTCATTTGACGAGAGAAAGTATAATAATAATAAGAATAACACATAATAGCGATGTTAAGAATTCTCTAGTTCCATTTTTTTTTTTACATATGAAATATTTTAAGTTTGTATTTTTTTCCAGTGTATTTCAATAAGATTTACATAACCCAAGTGAAAATGTGACGACATTCCTTTTGGAAAACATTTCAGGTACTTTCCTGCTGAGCGTTATTTTTCTTGGTACTCCTTCTTTCTTCAAGTCAGTTCATCCTTGATTCATGAGAATGGGTCACACAGACATACAGAAAACTCCAAAACTTAGTGTCTCTGGACACAGAAGCACTCGAAGAAACCAAAAAAATATAAACCAAGCTGCCTGCTGTGTAATCTTTACATCAAATATAACCAACAATATAAACTGAAGTCTTTAAGAAGTAAAACATATTTTCAAAACCAAACACTTGTCTGCCTGTTGTCTTGCATTGTATAAACAAAATTTAAGATGAACTTCTGTAATTAACAAATTAATTCAAATGAACTCCACCTCAGCATGATGTTATACACACATACAATACTGCTACATTGCAATAAATAATAATAGATAAAAACAAATAATAGCACTCATGATCCATTTCCTACATGTTGAATATTTATGTGCATTTCATTGATAATACTTACATAACCTAAACATAAAAAGGGAAGGTTTCACTGCAATTCTGGTCAAGGAAACACAAGAGGTACTTTCCTCTTGTGTGTTGTTTTTCTGGGTGTTCCTTCTTTGTATTCTAAATTTTTATTACCCAGAACAGTAAACAGCCTGTCATTTCCTTAACCAGTCATGTCAGTCAAACAAACACAGGACACATTTGTGGCATTTATAAGAACACCATCAACATTTTTTGTAGATTATATGCACGGGGAATTGTCTGTTATGTAAGTGATGTTCAGTAAGACTGCACCAAAGACAAGTCACTGGGAAATGGCATGATATCCTACTGATATAACTGCCCAGCATCCTATCTTCACATTTTTAACTCAAGAAAACACCTTCTGGATGTATGGCAAACAGTGAAATTGCAGTTTAGATCCACATTTGTTCATGTAATGAAGACTTTAAAGGAATTTAATCACCCAACATTAGTATCTTGAGTTGTGGTGTTGAACAATGACTAGTAAGTAATGAAGTGTAGTTCTACATTTAGGCGTTTCTCCAAAACATTGTGTTGTCGAAGTGAAGTTGACCTACTAGACATTGGTGTGAAATTTTGTCAGGATTTGTGTCAAATTTCTTCAGTTATGGTTAGAAAAGACATTTTGTAAGGTCACAGAGGACTTGACAGTTGGCCACCAAAATCTGTTCAAATTTGGAGAAAGAAGAAAACAACAACAACAACTGCAAAAGGATGTGAGGTCACAGTGTACTTGACATTTGACCATAAATAGTTACTCAGTTCATTCTTAAGTCACAACGTGTGGTAGCATATGGTCACAGAGAGAAACCAAAAACAGATTATCTCTCGGCACAGCTGTCTCAAGCATAGAGGAATTATAAAACAACATTTTGAACCAGGAAACTCATCACAGACAGATTAATGTTTTAGGTGGAATATTCCTTTTAACCAGCTCCTCAGGTCTCTGAGGATTTTGGATGGAATACTCAGTTAAACCAACATTTGAGGTGCATGTCCAAGGATTTTTGGTGGAATGTTCCTTTAAGGTGGATGTGTGAGGACCTTGCAGGTGGAATACTTCCTGAAACCAACCTTTTAGGTCAATGTTCAAAGATTTAAGGAGGAATATTCCTTTAAACCAACCTAAATTAAATCAAAGGAAAAAACATTCAATACAATAAAACTTTTAAAAGGAAAATTAAACATTAAAAACAATTATATTAAACAGACAAAATATTTAATTACAAAATTAAACAAAAATATGAAACATCAAAGATGAAATATTTTAGATAAAGATTTAAAAAATACAATTAAACATGAAGATTAAACATTTATAAAAAATACAAAACATTTAATTAGATTATTAAACCTTTAAAAAAAATAAAATTAAATGTTTAATTTAATTAGAAAATGTAATCTTAAAGATAAAACTTTAAATAGGAATTAAACAGAAAATACAACTAGACAATTCCCGCTCGTGGAAACCGCGGGAGGGGCTCCAGTCGGGCGAATGAGCTTATTTTGAACAAATATCTCAGACTTTATGAGCTTCAGCACCTATAGCAAGATATTTTAACAGCAAGCAACTCAAGAGATCCAGAAGTTTGAGAGAGTTAGCTTTAGTTGAGTCAAAGAACATGTGGGACGCTAACCTAGCAAACATTTCAGACTTTTCTCTGTAAATTCTGAGAAATTATTTACTATTTAATGACAGAGCTACACATCTGAACTCAGTCTTATTAAAATAGACTCTAATTCAGGGTCATCCATCCATTTTAAAGTGCAGTTACCCAAAATGTTTGTTGCATGAGCTCCAACAAAACCTGTCCAGGTCGAAGTCCGCTTTGACAAACAGGAAGTGGAACATTCCAAGCAGAATTATAGAGGGGGAACCGGACTGTACTAAGAGTGGTCAAGTATTGAGGGGTGTTTTGTGGGTTTTTAAGGCTGAAAATGATTATTAGTGAGACCTTTGGAGGAGATATTCATTTGCAGTTAATGAAAGTATTTCAAATCTTGGAGTTGATGGGGTTTTTTCATACCAAAGGCTATACTATGATGTTTCCTAACAGACATACGATGCTACTCGGTTTTTATTTTATTTTATTGAGCCAACTGACTGAACGAATGAATGAGGACATCAAATAGCGTGTGTGGCTAAAAGAGGGCGGAGACAGAAAGAAACTTGAGGTTTACTGGGAAAAACCTGCTCCTGACCAGGGGCCTCATTTATAAAGCTTGCGTATGCACAAAACAGGGCTAGAAAGTGGCGTAAATCACAACCTTTGCGTAGAAAGTGGCGTAAATCACAACCTTTGCGTAGAAAGTGGCGTACTCTGTGTAAGTTGTGATTTCTAAAAACAAACTTGGCGTGAGAATGTGCGCACCGGTGCACCAACTTTGATGCTTGCTTACGCGCATTTTGGAGACACAGGGAACGGCAGTGCCTGAGGGTGAAGTGGTGAATTGAAACCAGATTGGTCTCAAACCTTTATTGTTATCACATATTAGACTTGTAGAGCCAGATAATCATAAACATGACCAGTCAATACATCAAAATAATTTAACAGAGAAAATAATCATTTTACATGCAAAAAAAAAGTGTTTTTAAAGAGTTTTTAGCTTTTGTATGACAATCTATTCCAGTTTTGACCTATTTAAGCTCGATGGCCCTTGATTTGGATCTGGTTTCATGTGATTCAGGTGCAAGAAAAGACAGTGGAATATCCATTTTTAAAAATTCCTTCATTTTTTGCATTTTCACAAATACATAAATGTATTTGTGTTTTGTTTTCTGAATTGTAAAATCTTAAAATACAGTAAACTGAATCAATGAACACTATTAATCATAACATGGTTTGTCATTTGATATGCAACTTAATACTTCTTACAGAGGAAGTCAAACTATGAAACCTTTAATATTTATGACTATATGAGCAACAATCAAACACACTTACCCACCCCCAAAAATGTATATTATTTATACAACACTTAAAAGCTGTAACGGTTCCACCTTTCAGTAGAACATTGCACATCTATTTAGAATCCCATCACAAGTAAAATAGATTTTTATAGGGAAGACTCAGAGAAAGCAGCCTTTGTACACCAGAATTTTTTTTTTTAAAACATAATTAAAACACAAAATATTCCCTATAATACCCTGGGCATATTCCAAAATGAAAAGCCCCTCCCCCTGTAACAAGCATGTCAATACTAGGATTCTTCAGGGAACCATAAAACAAACAGAATCCAAGTAAGGACATTACAAGCTACTTCACTTAAAATAAAATATCCTCCTAATGCAACAGTGTTTCTCAAGTCAGCCACCAAGATGCACATTTCAAGAGGTGTAACTACCTGCTGCAATTCCTAAATTGCCTGTAGAAAAATATTATTTGTAAGAAAGAGGTTCAAAATCCATTGCAGCTTCAGGCACATTAGCTTCACCACTCAGCTATAATGTGCTGCACATTTACACACCAGCTGAAATGTAAATATATAAATTGTTTAAAGCGACATTTTATGCATTTAAACCAAACATTATACGAAAAAGATATACATTTCTGTAAACATAAAGAGGAGTCAGTAAAATGACAGAAAACAGCCACCACCATCTTCCTGCAGCAGTAATTAGAAATAAACAGCTGAAGAAAAACAACAAATCTCAAATAAGTGACATGATTATAGTTTCATATTTACTGTGTAATGTCCCTTTATTTACTTCCAAAAGGCAGAAACCACAACAGTGACCCAGACAAAGTGTGATATGCCCAAAGCGTGCCCTCCGGTGGATGTTGTGTTAACTGCAGCTGTAGTCAAAGGAACTGCAGTGGTAGATTCTCTTGCCTGTCCGACACATGTCCCCACGTTTCCTTCTCTATCCACAGCAGTCAGCTCCACATTCGGTGAACAGCAGGAGGCGTTGTAGGTAACCACTGTGATGTTCTCACCTCCAGCTCCAGCCACTGTGCTGGTATTGAGAGTACCGTTCCCTTGACGGACGGTGATGCCGTCAATACCAGTTCCATTGATGCCATCAGTGAAATTTGCGATGAATTCCCACTGGGAGGATCCACAGAGTGATGAAGAGGAACAGTTTTCTGATGTACTGACTATCTGGCACACTGGGCGAGTGACATCTGTTACCTGGAGACACAAAGAGATAGAAATGATTAAAGTAAAACCAATTCATTTACTTTAGTTATGTATTATGGGAAATTGTGGCACATTATGACTCATATAATAAGAAGCAAACAAACAAAAAAAAAAACACCAAAGACTTCAAATCAAATTCTAAAAGAAAAAATTGTCAATCTGGCTTTAATTTCAAAGTAAATAAATTAAAAATAATGACTTTACTTATTGGGCGATTGTTTATTAAAGCAGATTTAACAATAATGTCGAAAAATGTTGCATACAAATTTACACCAGACGACCAATTCTTTCCTCTTACCTTGGCAGTCACAGAAAACCTGAGTACAGCATAATTGATGTCAGTAGCAGCAGCATTTTGTGCCTCAATGGTAAGAGTCACATCTGTTCCTGATGCAGCGCTGGCTGGAACTGTTAAGGTAATGGTGCCGTTTGCTTTACCACCACTGCCTGCTTCAATAGTCACTGTGCTAGGTGAAGTTGAAGCGTAACTGCGGTCGTTGTTAGCCTGCACAGTGAACGTCCCAGTTGCAGAGTCATTTACAACTCCATTGGTAGTTGTGGCGACTATAAAGGGAATGGAGACAGTGGAGCCTGGCTCAATATTGGTGTTGTTGACTTGGGTCTGGACAAGTGGAGGGAAAGGAGAAGAGAAAATAAGTTGACGATTGACATGATATTTTTGCACTGCACATAAAAGTATCTGTTGATATGATTTTGAAAGTCAAATGAAGGAAGATTTACATATGATTATACTGGTACCACTCATTTAAGTATATGAAGATATAATTGGTCATTTAACATTTAATCCGATGTTCAAAATGTTTATTTTATAAATACTGAAGCAAAGAATGCATCACTGAGAAACGCTGTGCCTGTTCTTACAGTAACAGAGATGCTGGTGGTCTTGATCTGTGTGGAGGCTTGTCTCTGGAAGGTGCTTGATGTGGACCTGGAGGTGGAGTTGATGTCCTCTCCTTTGAGGATAAGCACAAAATCACCTGCAGGGACTCCACTAAATGTCACCAGGTAATTCCCGCTTCCAACCGACTGTGTAGGTCAAGAATGAGAAAGAACGTTGTCTTGAAATGGAGAGTAACAGAAAGTAAAAAAATAAGAATTTGACTATATGATCAAACTAGTGCCAGGACTGATTTTGTTTATATGTATAAAACAGTAAACAATAATGTAAAATATATAACATGCAATAGTTGCTGTGGTGTGGTCCTTGAAGTTTACAGCACATGACTTGCCTGTATTGATCCATTGACCTCAGTTGGCACTGAGCTGTCAAAAAGAGAGACCTCTGTGACATTTATAGTGTCACTTCCTGTCACTGAGACCAAGATGCTGGCATTACCCCCTGAAAGTTGTAGCAAGAGAGAAAGGTAACATAGATGAGTATACCTGGGTGTGTCGAGGCACTACTCTTAGACCTGAACACAATCTGTGCAGATAATAAAGACTGGTAGGCCTAGGACTAGACACAATAGTTCAGTATGGACTGTATTGATTATATCATGATAACGGGCACTATAACATTTTCTGGGACAATAAAGATTTGTAAAAGCAGATCCTGTTTCTTTTAAATGTTGTTCAGGAAAATGTACAAAAAGATAAATACTGCAATCCAAATTTCAAAACTTGTATTTTAAATCCATACCACACCTGCCCATACAACGTACACACTGTTTCATACAATATGTATGTAATGGTGCATACTCTTTCCTCATGATGTTGTGCCTGAAACTTCACTTTACAGTTTGTAGTGTGAAATGAGTTGTCAACTGTCTGTGTGCTCACAGCAGCTCAAGCTTGTTTACGCTCAAATAAAACAGCATGACATATGTGGCATAACTACAGAGGTTTGTGGGTCAGACTGGCCAGAAAAGTATGTTGCCTTGTAAACCAGAAAGTCCATCAAGGAGTAGAAGGACTTCCTGGTATTTTTGGCATACTGCATTTGACATAATATATATTGGGGCGCACTAAACCTTGTTCTGACGTACTACAGAGTCTTGTGGTATAGGTACTGAAATGTACCTTTCATATGAAAGGTGTACCATATGATACCTGCACAAGCCATAAATATGGAGAAGACAGTAACTATAAAATTGGTCTGACCTGAAAGAGGACGTCCCTCCTTTAGACTGAAGTCACCGTGGGCTCCCTCATGCGCTTCCACAAGGTTATAAACAATGTTCACTGAACTTTGACCTGATGTACACATAAAGGAAATAGATCAGAAATGCTATAGTATTCAAGTTCAACAGCAGACACAGGCCTGCAAAGTCAAATCTTTGAAGACAAATGCATGATCAATGTCTGATGGTAAACTTTATAATATTACTGACCTGTGACCTTTACAGAGTATGGGTTATTAGAGTTAATGCTGATTTGCCATAATCCTGTTTGATTGCTAGTGTTGATGCTCAAACGTCGTAAATTTCCTGCTGTGGTGAAGCTAGCCAAAGGACCAGAGGACTGACTGGAATTCTGAGATTCACCTGGAGGAGGAGGAGACGGTCACTGTTGTCCACCAGTACAGAAAAATCTAAAATGTATTTTCAAGGGAGTAAAAGGCTTCATGGAACAATCAAAACTGGCCTTAAAATAAGAAACACTAGTGAAAACGACACCTGTGGAGCCGGTGAGATTGAAGGTGAGCGACGAGGCGCCTGTGATGTAGACGGTTATGTTCCTTAAGGAGTCATCAAGGGTAAAATGAAAATTATCAGGCGTTCCAGGATTTTTCACAATCTGAAAAACTGTCACCTAAAAAAAGAAGGAACACAATCTTCACATTTACAGTGTCATCTTCAGGCAGATATGGTTTTCTTGTTCAGCGTATTACCATGGCGCTGGAGGATGAATCTTCTATCACGCTTGTGACTGCAGAGAGGTCCGTCTTGGTGACCTCAATGGTCTGACCTCCAGAAGCTCGAGCTAGGTCACGGTACAGCTGGGCATCTGACTGACTCATTGCACGTGGAACCAAACCCCAAGCACTTCTGCGGCGCCGTCGACTGGCCAGGACGTCTGTCAGCATGAAAGTAACCTTAACGCATAAAGAATACAAGTGTGTAAAGGTTAAATTAGTCTTAGACACGTTGTACAAATAATCAATTGTTTGTGTGATAGTTTCTTCCCCGCGGGTTCTGAAATTTTAGGAGCAAGGATGGTGAAAGCTCAACTCTTACCACAGACTTGGTGCTCTCTATAAGGGCTGTGATGGTGTTTTTCAGATATGCATCTTTAGCTGGAGCATCGGTGAAGACAAAGATCTCAGAGGCGGATGGAGCCGCTGTCAAGGCAAGCTATTAATTACATACAAGACAGAATAAAATGTTTGGAATTATCACTCAAAAACACAACGGGTAAACTTTCTTGTGATTAGGAAGGAACATTTCTGTATATTATTTAGTAGTGAGGACAATTGTAATTCAATTTGATCTCTTTAAGTAGTATTGTGTCCTGACAATATGACAGCTTTAGTGTTTTTGCTTTACAAATGGTTCCTGTCCAAACTGAATATTATAAAAGTGGCCCAATAATGGAAAAGAATTCACTGTATTGTTACACACCTGCAGGCCAGACAAACACAGCTCTGGTACGTCTCCTCCTCCACTTGCAGACAGCTTGTTGATGCTGTCTTTGAAGACATCTGCATCGGTTGTCATAAGCAGAGGCCCAAAACCTGGATATAGCAAACATATTCAAACATATTATTATTCATTTTTGATGTGAAAGCTTGAACTCAATCGCCAAATGGTGTCAGAGACAACATGAAGTCCAGCATAAGGTCTTTACTATTTTGCAATAAACTACAAATTCCACATCTGTGAATTTCCTACCTGGGTCATTAAAAGGTACCAATATGTAAGCGGCGGGTTCCTGTTCAGTTCCCCTCTTGCTGTCAATGATCTCAAAGGAAACCCTCTTTGCTTCAGCAATGTCGTCACTCATGCTGCCTGTGGTGTCAATGACAAAACACAGCACAGTTGACTGGGAGAGGCCCATCAACCTGCAGGAACAAGAGAGAAAAGAAATATTCATTTGCCTTTTCATAATTATAGTGAGCCTTTCTCATCTGGATTATCCTGAAGAAGCATGAATAATTTATCTGGCAGTGATCAATGACTACTATTCAAGCTCATACTGTCACTCAGAATCAGTCTGGAATATGTTTTAGCTTTTTTGGTAAGTGAGGTGAGTTAGTTTAATTGTTGTGACTATTCTGCATTTTATATTTATAGTTAATTGACATTACTTTGTAAAAATCTGTCTTCCTTCTGACATAGAAGAATATTTTTGTAAATTGTAAAAAAAAAAAAAGCCAAATTAAACTGGTCATGTTTTAACACGAAAAGCAATACACAGAGAACAACTCCAAGGGGGTAAGTAGTTGTCTGAAATGTGACTTTGTTTTCTATTGCTTTTCAAAGACTTGTACTCTTTTTCGATGCCTTATTATTGCATAGCCTTGAGAACAGTCACTTTGCATTTCACTGCACTTAATGTATGAGCATGTGACAAATAGAAACTCTTGAATCTTAATTTCGATAGGCACTGTAAACTGGCTCAGGTAAAGCTGGCCCATACCGCAGAAAATTCTTGTCTCCAACAGCTACTCTGATGTCCTCCAGCAGCTCCATAGTGGCATTTACAGCCACATCAGCTGCTTTGTGGTGAAGCGAGCCGTGACTTGAACCAACGGTATCTTTATTGATGCCCCCTATAGGATCCCGCTTGCTCGTCCGGTCAAATGTCCCCCCGTGGCTGCATTTACCTTGGATCACAGATAATTATTATTATGTAATCTAGATAAATCCACACAGTATAAATGGCAGAAAACAACACTAATGCACATAATTCCTTAAAGTTACCATCAGGTTTTGCTGAGGAGAAGAGATTGAAATAGCCTGAAGTGAGAAGACCCTGCTGCAGCACGTCGGGCAGGATGTTGTCTGTACAGTTAGCTCCTGTGCAGTTTCTGCAAGTTGAAATATTTGGTCCTGCAGCGAATTTGTCAAAGAAGACAGAAATAAAAGCAATCACAAAACACAAGTCTGCAATTCATCTGTATTTAAATTAAATCAGAGTCTAAAGTGTTAATTTCCATTACTCCATAAACTGTGACCACTGAAGATTTTTAAATCGTTAAATCTCACACACCGCAGTAAACTGTAGGCCTATGTGTTGACTAAATCAGAAAATATATTGTGCAACAGTACTTATTTTCATGTGGAATGTTTTGTTTGAGTGGGAATGTAAAGAATTTCTTGACAAACAGGTCGCAGCTAAAATGACAATGTGTCGACTGTGGTTTTTCACTAGAGCGTATACAATCCATATGTCCAACTATGCAACTATCTTGTGAAAGGCCTTGTTGTTGAACACACTGAAACGAGTGTCCTACCTGCCAGGTTATCAAGAGCTTGGTCTGGTTTGATGAGAACACTGTATGGAGCATTGTTCCCCAGCTCCACCCAGTTACTGTGACTGTAGAAATCCTGAATATACAAAATATTAAAATGCATTTGCAACATCACAATAGCTTTTTTGGGGTTAATTATGTTTCAACCAAGTTTCTTCTAGAAACAGGTGACTTATCTTACCTGTAGGGTGTGACACACTCGTCCTAGAGTCCACCTTCCAGCGACAAAGTTCTCCAGCTTCACACTTTTCTTCACAGCGGACACACCTCATCATCAGAACACATGATAGAGTTAGGGGGAAGCTGAACTAGACCAGATGTAAAAATATGCTCACGCTCTCAGCTTTAATTAAAACTTGTTCTCGATGCTACAATAACTATCCTATTATGTCTTCTTTAATCATGTGATGCCCTCAGTTTCTGCCTCCAGTCCTCATTTGCCTGCAGTTTTTCTTGCCTTGTGTGTTTTATTGCAGAAGTTAAGATGAGTGAGTTACAGCCTGGGGCAGCTTCACCAGCTACAGTTTATCAGGATCATCAAACCTGCTTCAGATGCTCAGCGATCCATCTCCACTCTGCCAGAACAAAGACTCTGTTCATGCTGTCAATCATGCTTTAACTATTACTTGTTATTTGCCATTCTGTTACCTATTATGCTTTGATTAACTCCTGTTTCCCTGCACTTCCATCGGCGATTCAGCTCCACTTCCTAGTCCTCTTGCCTGGTTTGTTTTCCTGATCACAGCTTTGTGGATCCCTCTATGTTTGGCGTCAGCCCCGGGTTCCCATATACAACTTCAAGCCTCAGGCAAGGGTGAGCAGCCCAAGGCCCATTCCAGTCCTAAGCACAACGTCTGGCTCTCAGTTTGCCATCCCAACACTTAGGCCAGACTCAGTCTCAGGCTCCAAGCAACCAGCCTAAACTTTCAGCTATAAGCACTCAGTAACTAGCGGTTAGACCAGATTTTCTGCTCTTTCTGCTGACTTTAGAATAAACACTTCAACTATTTCTCTGCCTCCATGCTGTCTGAGCTTGTGACCACTAGCCTTACTGTATTCTGAAGTCTTGTACAGCATGTTTACCTGTCATAAGTCCTGTCTTAAAAGAAGATTTTAATTTAAAAAAAATGAACAGCAGTGAGGGACTGACTGATTCATCCACAGAAATGTGGTCTGATTTACTACCTTCACTACACCTAACACCAAGCTCAGGATAGAAATCACCACAGAGACTTCCCATGTGTTGAAGTCCTGAAGTTTAAACTGTTACTTTACAGCATTTTTTTTTAACCACTTGGCCAAGCTAGTTGGCTAAACTGCATTTGTGGAGGTTTGCTGGTTCATTTGATGTCAAATTTGCAACTTATCATGACTCGGACACTTAATTTTTCCACCTTTAAATTAAGGAAGTGTGTTACAAAATCAGAAATTTCCGTTTAACATCTTTGTGCATTCTGCACTCTCTAAAGGGTTTCTTATGATTTTTGAAACATTTGCCTGATTCGGGTGCACATTTAGATACGTATAAACATGAATGTTTGGTAATTATTTCATAGTTGTCTTGTCAACATTTGCTGTGTACCTGCTGTAATGATATCCCGTCCTCCCTCAAATTTCTCATCATCGAAATGGTGATCCTCACTCAGTGCATAAACCACATCCACGATTGCATTGCTGAAGTACATAGTGGCAATGGAAATTTGGAACGTGACAGTGGAGAGGACAGACGTAGCTGTGGAGGAACAAGCCCTTTGCACCTTATCTGCTGACAAGCTGTCATCAATCTGGAGAGAAAGTAATCACAAATAACTGATTGTATGTTTAAAAACTAAAACATAAAGATCTTACGCCTAATATCATTCCCTTTGCAGATTGTCTGATTCCAAGATTTAGAAGTCCTTAAAATTAGTGCGGGTGTCTTATCTCCGTCAAAAAAAAAAAAAAAAAAACTTTTCCGGGTACTTTTTGGGAAGTAATCTATAACATGACATAGTGATTTAGATTTGTCAGGATTCAGCTTGTTGATTTGCGAATTAAAACATGATTGGACTGGATCCCATTATGAAAAGAAAATCTATTATCTAAGTACTTGAATGCATCGATGCTCCTCCATTCTATCTTTTTCAAAGCGGCTTTCCAACTCACAGTCAGGCTGAAGTCCCGTCCCTCAGAGGCAGCAATATCTCGGCAGACCTCAGCCGTCTTTCTGAGTGCTGCCATTTGTGTGATGTGACGGTGAGTGGTGGAGCTTCCATCAAACGTGAAGAGTGGTTGGAAGCTCTGTAGGGGACCAGGCAGACAGAGGAGCAGCACCACCACCATAAGGAGCACGACTGTCCGTCTGGCAGTCATGATGGAGGTGGACAGGTGGATAAAGTTGAAAGAAGAACTCTTGATGTATACTGCCTTCTGTATTGGTATTGTTACAACAGAGACGGCAGTGGGCTGTCAAAAACAGAAAACAGTGCGGTGGAGCGTGGAGAGATTCCTGGCAGCAGACCAGGTGTAACAGAGCAACAGCTCGTTAGTGAAAACACCTGAAGAAGAAAGAGAAAAACAAAATGAGGCAAGAAAGTGGGAAGTTGGGAAATCATGTGAGAATTTTACAATCTTGCAGGATCAGCACAAAGCATTAGTCCTCCATGATACTGTGAAATTACATTAAAATCAAGATTATGCTTGTGAAGTTTTAGGATTAGTATAGAGAAAGGAAGTATTGTCAAGCACCAAGATCTCTGCTTCTATAATTTTAACATAATTATCACGAAAATTACTTTACAGTATCTCATCTGCTACTTAGAATATTGTCAATCACTGTTAACCTAATCTGAAAGGCATTGTTTACTGATTTAATATAGAAGAAATTCACATGAAATGGAAAGACAAAAATGCTAATATTTTTTAAAAGTTGTGGCATAAAACATTAAAATGAAAGAGTTACAGATCCTACAAACATAACTATAGTTACAGAAGCTTAATTTGACACTTTTGCTCTTACCTGAGTCTTCTGCTCTTTGCTAGCCCAGTCTTACTCAGCAGTTGGCACCTCTTCAGTGTTCCTATGTTAAACTTGGAGATTTGCGCTCTGGTAGATTATATTGTGTGCAGACGTGTTTTCTGCGTTATCGGAGAACTGCAGGGGCGTGTGTGTTTGCTCTCACAGACAGTGTGAGTGCCTTTATTCCTTCCTCTTTATAGTTGTGTCTTTAGCTGATGAATAGAATTCTGTGGGAGAACTCCCACACGAGCTGCATTTTTTTTGTGCAAGTGCATGTTTGAGTGATAACATCTGCGTGCATTTTTGTTGTCAGTAACGCATTTCTACAAAATACAAATGACCTTTCTCGTAGCAAATGCAAACGTGTTTGACAGCATCCATCCATCCGTCCATTTATATATTCATTTCAGAGCATCAGGTTAACAATACATTGAATAAAAAACATACAAACACACCATTCAGATCCATGGATATTTTGTTTTAAACACAGAGTTGGAGGAGGGGCATGTTTAGACGAGCATAATTCAAAACCCCCATAATAACACCTTTCGAAAAGTTACACAGATAAGATATCGTATCTTGTTTGCTCTATACTTTAACTGAAATTCAAAAATCCCACTTTCTGATTTTGAGGGGAGCTAACATGCTACAACTATTTCTTGACTGGGAGTTCATCTGCCTTTAGTTTTCACATCAGCTCCAAAAAGGAGGTACACTATTATTTTCTGCTTGAGTTTGTGTGAAGTGAGTCATGCTCCTGCTGCTGATGAGTAACCTTGTTCCTCCACAAACCCATGCAGATTTTGAAATCTACCGCACACACACACACGGACAGATCCTCCCTACCTGACCTGTGCAGCTCTGAGTAAATGGGCTTCCCCCTCCCCTGGCATTCCTCTCTGACGTGGAGATTTGTCGACAGCTATGAGGAGTAGATAAGGACCTATGAGACACAAGGTCCTGAAACCAACAAGCAGATATTATATTTTTAGCAGCCTAAAAGTGATGATGTGTATAGGGATCAGAAATGACAGCAGGTCAACCACAGAAACATGGTGACCAGTGTAGAGTGCAAAATGGGGTTATAAATTTAAAACAAATACTGCCTTAAAGGGTATTACCAACATGAGGGAGGACATGGGGATTAATCTCTTTTCATAAGAAAAGAGCGATGAAGTGTTCTTAAAATTTGATCTCTATTTATTCTTTGTAATTATACAGTACATTCTGTTATCATATCTTAGTGCTCGGGCTTATTATTATTATTATAGATTCTTCCAACACGATTTAGGGCACCTAAATCATTCCGCACCCTTAAGAACACCCATACTGATGATATATCAAAGCGTGTGGTCCATCTTTGGAACCCTGTAGCTTTGATGTACTTTGCAGTAAAAACTTCATTCAAACGTTATACAGGTCACAAGGCTTTCAATGTTGTTAGTCAAAATCCCTGTTTTGATGTCTTTTGACGTGATGTCACCGACTAATTAAATTTTGACCTTAAAAAATGCATGAAAAAGGTGCAGTTAATCTTGTCTCATTCTCACAATTTCTCCTCATAGAAATGGAGGCATTTCAACCTCTTTCACCCAGTGCCAGTCTCATTGCCACAGGTTAACAAATATTTTTTATGTAAATCACTGCAGAGCACAGAACGTGCTGGCCAAACCGCTCATTGACTCTCCTTACATGGGAGCTCATAAATTTGGGCTGAAAATCAGAAACGGTGAGTCTCTCTAACCTGCCACCAAACCTGTATAATACAAGGTTTGCTTTGGTTGCTGGGTTTTAGTATCTGGTTGTGTAATGCTGTACATTCCTGTATGCTTTCCTTGCCCCTGTCTGTATTTCCCCTTTCTCTGTTTGCGTCTGTTCGTGTATGTGTTGGTCTGATGTACACTTCCAGTTATTTCCTGTTTTATTTCAAAATTGTCTTTCCTTGAATATCGCTTGTAGTTTTACTTCTGTTCTTTGTTCCTCATTTTTCCCTCTATTATTACCTAATCTGTTTCACCAGTGTCTTGGCTCCTAATTAGTTCCCTTTGTGCATATATAGTGCTGTGTTTTTCTTTGTTCTCCACCATTTTAATAATACATTTTATTTATAAAGTGCGTTACAAGTAACTCAAAGATGCTGTACATAAAATACAATAAAATAAATCAAGAGTTAAAAGTGAAAACAGATAAAAAGTCAATAAACAGTAATTTAAAATCAACAAAATTAAAATATTAAAATAAAATACAGTATTATTCAATAAAAGCATCTCTAAAAAGGTGAGTCTTTAAAAGATTTGAATGTGGACAGGTTGGTGCAACCCGTTTTGTCCTGTTTTGTAACCTTTCTGCCCCCCTGCTGATACTGGCCTGTTTGCTGAACACCAATATATGCTCCTCATGTATACCAGGTTTATGTTTATTTGGTTCTCTTAGTTATGTATGTTTCACATTTAGATTTGTTACCTTTTGGAAATTCTTATGGAGTCTTAGTTTAGAGTTTTTCCCTGCGCTCAGCAGAGTCACGAAGGCAGCCGCTTTCTGCACACTCAGAAAGCTTTGTAACCCTGAGAACAGTTTCGTGACTAAAGGTTGTCCCTTTCACTGGCGTACTAGTTGGTGTGGCGCTTGTTGCAAAGGAGGAAATACAATCTATACCTGTGATGCAATACTCAGTATTTTGAAAGATCTGGTGTAATAAATAGAACTTATTTTGTTGATGATGCAGAGGTGAAAATGTCAAGTTCCCCTTTGCTGATGCAACGATAGTTGTCATGGAATATTGTAAAGGTCTTGACATGAATCAATCATTAGGTCTCAGAGGGCAAAGGTCAGCAACACACAAAAAACCATGTGGAGCAAGAAGCCAAAAAGTGGTTGACAAAATCTTTATCCTGTGATCTGTAGTTAGTGAATAGTACACATGCATGACTGATACATCAGAGATAAGATTCTCAAAAACTCCAACACATATGGAGCTCTAACTTTCATCTGCATGTGCGTACATGTACAGTCACACTTCTGCTGAAATTCAGGTAAGAATAATGTCAGTCTCCAAGGTCTTACTCAACAGCATATATCGTGTCAGACTGTTGTTTGCCTTACTGGCAATGTGAGTCATTGTGCACAAACTAAAACAACATTGTCAAGAAGAAAAACGTCTCTCTTTTTAAGACCTGGTGGGCTGAAGTAGTTGGCAAACTTTAGCCTCTTCATTCCCTCAATGAGGTGTTGACACTTTGAAAGAGGTCAATTTTTCACTGGTGTTGAATTACATCAGCAAGTGATTGTGAAATTTCTGAGAAGAATGTGTGCATGAGTGTGGCAAATATTAACTTGTAGTATAACATTCCTCAGTTTTTACTCCGCAGTAGAATGTACCAACAGTTGACTGGTCGTTCTTCCAGAAGGTGGGTTAGTGTTCATTTTAATGTCCATGCCCTACACTGGGTATGAGGATGTGCTGTCTTAAATATACAGAGCTGTTTGAGACTATCTGCTTGGTCTGACATGATACCCTTGAACTTTTTTTTGTTTGTTTATCCCTGTTCTCACCTAGATGCCACACTGTCTGTTTTTAGGCCATCAGAGGGATTATCTGAAGTCGTGCTATTAAAGCAGCTAAAAGCTTTATGTTTTGGTACATTTGATCAGACTAACTACATGTTATATGAATGATGACCTACCAGTTTAATCGAATTAAGAGAGATCTGAGTCAGTTTTGCTCTCATCTTGCGTTAATGTTAGATTACTTTCCATTCACTTCATTTCAATGTCCTTCTTCTGAAGTGAACTGTCAACTTGATTGTTTAATTTGTGCATTTAATTCAAATGATCATTGTCACTTGTAATCTTTGATTTATGCTTTAGCTACTTTGAGTTTACAGTGTTGGCAGTATACAGTACAGATGAATATACTGGTAATATTACAATTAATTATCACTGTGGGTATTGCTACCTAAAAGTACTGGTGCCTATTAGGTAAGAACTCAGTATTCTACTTATATTACCTGACAGTATTATTATGAGTGATTGCAATGATGTTGACTTGTTGGCTCTAGATGCATTATGTCGCAGTAAAAGTGTTTTTGCTCTTTATGAAACACCAGCAGTGATGATATTTGAGTTAAGACATTCTTTAAACTTTCAGGTATTAAATATTAGTTGAGCTTTCCAAGAAGTGTTGCATTTTAGTGACTCTGAAATGGAGCACCATTTGAAAATAACATTCCATGAAATTATGCACATTTTTTTAATGTATACAAATTTTCAAGTATGCAAAAGTTGACATTTTACAACATGGCATTATTAGCCTAATGCAGGTCTCAGAGCGATTTCTGGGCTGTTATGCAAAGACGAAGCACCGTAAAATAAAGCAGTCCTCTTATGGCGCACCCTCACAATAACAAAGGGGAGCAGAACTGAAATGATAACAACACAAGCAATGGTTAAAGTGATCCAAAATCCCCCCACTGGTGCTGCAGATATTGGATGCAACACATCCCTCTCTTGGTCATAAACACAGTCCAGGTTGCTCCTGAGTCTGTAAAGGACTTTACATCCCTTTGTTTCTGTCTGGATGTCAGTGACTTTAAAAACCTCATAGGGCGGAATGAGTACCTGATTATTTTGTTTCAAAGCAGAGTAATGTGTTACATTGGCACCAAAACATGAGTACACTTGGAAACATGAAGCAATCCCTGTAAAGTTCTTCTGATCAGAACCTAATATGAAGGTGTTGAAGTGAACCTGTTTGTTAGAGATGTTCAGGTGATGTTCAAGTGTCTCTGTTCTATAATATGTGTTGAGACATGTCACCTGACTGTGTTTGAGGATTTGAATGGCTTCACTTAGTAAAAGATAAAGCGAGCAGGAGCCAAACGCTTTCTTTTGTTTTGCCGAACTGGCATGGTTAACAGGTTGCAGCAAACTTGTGTACATGTATAAAGCTGTTAAATGATGTTTTTCTATGTACTTGTGTGCGGGTTCTTGAACATGTCGCTGCGCCTCACTCCAGGTCTGACTGAAGTTTGTACTGCAGCTTTCCCATTTCTGTGTTACGACCTTATCAGTCACAACTTCAGCTTTGAATAGGCAGTCACCAAACCCCTGAAATCAGAAAAAAAATGCATGTCACAAAGTATCCAGTAGATGGCAACATACTCCAAATGAACAATATTAACATCAATGAGAAGTGTGAAGGAATTTCTGAACATAGATTGTAATCACAATAGAACATCTCATATAATGGTTAAATCCTGGAGAATCTGCTGGTAGTAAACATTTTCAATTTAAAACCAACTTTGACATTATATCATATATATAGTTAAATAGTATGCAGGTTTACACACCTCTCTGAGAATACTTCTCCTACTGAGTAATGTATATATGACAACAAATGTGAGCAACCCCACTATGACAAGAGAAGTAAGTGCACATGTAAAGGCTTTACTGTGACACGTTTGTCTCATCCAGGAAGGCATAGTGCATCTGGAAAAAAAAACAAAAGAAAAACACAAGGAAATTGGTTCAATATAGAATGTTTGCTTTTTACATTGTCTTTCCTGGAATCAAGGAGGAAACCCTGTGATATGATAAATATCAGATTGTGCAGCACAGGTTGCACAAGTTTAAAAGGGAGAAAGAAATGATCATTTCGGGGCCTCTGTACATTTATTGGAAGTCCCAATAATTGTGATATGGATTTTGAAAAGTCTTTATCTCAGATTGTGTCAGACTGTACAATGTCAGATGAATGCATGGTGAACCCCAGTGCTCAGCTATGATTAAACAAAAGAGAACAGAGGCATGTTATCAGCTTGTGCCATCCATCAGTGTGGCTCTAATGTTCCTGTGAAGTTTTGTTTGTTGCTAGTGTGTGCTGGAAAAAACATCCTCGGTGGATTGCATCATTTCATGCAGTATTCTGGCTCATTTGTTGAAGTAGGTTCTAAATTTAATGATGTTGCTGAAAATGTGCCGCAAAATTTGTTGCCAAAACTCCACTTTGGCCACTGATGTCTCACAGCATGATCTCCAACCACTGGACTGATGACCACAGATTGTACCATGTTTTTTTTTTTTTTTCTAATGTCTTAAACAGCACAGACTAACATGGAATTATTGCATTTGCATTTTATTGTACATAATGTGACTAAAAATAAAAATACAGCACTGAATTTAACAGGTATTTGTTCTTTGTACTTTTAACTCATCCCTTTAGTCAGCAATAAACTCAAAGTTAACAATGTTGATGTGCAAATGCATATGCAATGGCAAGAAAAAAACACATTACAGTTTGACATTTGCCAGCAGTTTTGTAAATCTTACATTTATTGCATTGGTTCATAACTTACCAAATTCACGGACAGTGAAGTGTGGCCTTTTATCTGAGAAAATGTCAATAGACCATTTATTAGTGTCCAAGAAATAGAACTCTTCTAAGCCTGTGTTTTGCAACTGGATAACTTCCCTTTGTTTCTTTTTTTCCTTGAGCTACCTACCCAACAGGATTTGCCAGTACAACCACAAGTAGAACCTCCCTCTTGCAATATAAACACTGATATAGCAACGCCTGTTGCTTTCATTTGCACGCAATGAATGTAAGCATGGCATATGAATATGCTGGAACGAATTTGTAGTAAAAAAAGCAAACTGTAAAAGCACTTCTTGAGACTGTTAAGTAATCAAATATTAAATACTGTGCAGATATCATATGCATGATAAGGTTCACATTAGCTGTGGCACTTGCGAGCAAAGGCAGTGAAGAAGAATGTGTGAGCCGTGCAGTTTTACCTGTAAGTCCTCTGATGCGGAACTTCTTTGCTGGGAAATGACTCTGCAGTCACATTTCTTTCAGAGGAATTACATGCCACTGTTAGAAGCAGTTCATACAGGAAAGGTAAGCCAAAACATTCAGATTGTCATACTCTGGTAATATGCTGTAATATGAGAATGTTTATTGAAGGATCAGACAACAGGGTTATATTGCATCATTCCTGATGGTAGTTTGCAGATATTTTCTTCCTTTTCAGCCCCTAACCTCTTGTTTTTACTTGCAGATGAAGCGTACAAGCTAAACGTCTGATCCATATCCATGATATTTTGTGCTTTTTTCATTTAGATATGAAGTTTGACAGAAAAACAGCGTGTGAGCTGAAATCACTGACAAACTGCGCAGCCCTTTGTCTGCTGTTGTGGGTGGTGCTCTTATTGTATTATGACCCATTTCTAATACTCTGGTGGCCTCAGAGACCAACTGAGGTGGGTGGATTTTATTATGAACCAAAAACATGCAGTTCACTTGTGATCAGATATCTCCAGAATTTGCTTTTAATTTTTTTCCAATTTATCTTCCTTTCCACAAAATTTTAATTTTCTCACTGTCCTTTATCTGTAACTACAGAAAACCCTGACGACCTCTTTACCTCTGGATATGGCTACAGAATCCATTGATGACATGTACGATGGCTGCCGATCTAACACAGCCTCTGTGATTGACCTTTATGGCGTGTTCGAGTGGCACTTCAACAGAAACTTCAGTTTTGCCTGGGCATTCGCCGAAAGAAATGCAAAGAAACCAGCGCACAAGAACCTTAAAGACGACCACGCGACAGTTTTGTACCTGTACACCAAAGTGAAACACATCCGTGAAGAGTTCAACAAAGCAGTGAAAACAGGGAAACACAAGTACAGCACAGATGCATTTAAGTTCCATTACTTCTACTTCTATTTGACGGACGCTATTCAAGTTCTGCATCACACACAGACACGGTGCAAGACCACCTATCACAGGACATGGAAAAAGTTCAAGCAAAATATCGTCAACACAAACATGCGTTTTGGTGCTTTTACATGGACAACTTCAAACAAGAGCTCAGCTGGATTCAATGGGAATGTTTCCTGTTTTGAGATCTATACATGTCTCAGTGCTGATATCACATATTACTCCAGCATAAACCAGAGGGGACAAGTGCTCATTCCTACCTATGAGGTTTTCAAGGTCACAGATGTTCTCACAAACGATCCGTGGTGCAGTGTGGTCTATAAGCTACAAAGCACCAAAGTGCCAAGGAGATATCTCAACTGTAAAGCGACTGAAAAGCTCATAAATATATACATTGGACCTGGTTCAACACACTGGCAAGGAAGCCAAGTTGTGATGATGTCAGCATGTGGGATCCTGCTGATAATAAGTTCTTCTGTTCTTGTAAAATACAAGGAGAAGTGCTACGTGGCTGCAGTGCTGGGGGCTCTGCTGGTGTTCGTAGCTGTCGCTTTAATGTTGAGTTAGTCAGTAAGTGAAAGACGGCTAATGGTTGTCAATGTGAGAATTCATAAAAGATGTTTTTTGAAAATTAAGACGAAATGCAACATTCTTCTTAGTAAGCTCGGTTTTCATCGTGCTTTGCAAATTAAATGCCGAATAATTTCAGATTTTTAAAATTCAGATTTTGATCAGCAGTCTGTTCTGGAGCAGAAAAATGGTGCTAACTGTTATAACAACCTTTCAGTTAAAGTAATAATACAGTGGGACTGTCAACAGTCACAGAGACCTTTGCATTACACTAATGAGACGTGTTAAAAAAAAATAGAGAAGCCTTTAGGGGAAATGCTATAGATTATACATAAAAAGGCACTTTAGTTCTCCAGTGTTTCTGCCTCGATTTCTCCAAATGACTGCACTCAAACAGGAATTTGCAGACTTTATGAGTGTCCTTCCCTTGAGTGGAATGGCCTGTAAGGCTAGACTAAATGATAGCAGAGCTGTGGCAAGTGAATAAAAGTCGTAATTTCTTCCTATCAATTCAAACAATGCACTGAAATACAGTAAATACTTTAAACCTGCAGTGGTGTCTTCAGAGGATTTTCAAAAGGTGTGGTAATATGGACTCTAAAAAGCCAGAACTAAAGTTCTGGAATTATTTGTTTTTATTATTTTTGCTGTTTAAATGCTGTAAATAAGAGTTAAGAAATCACTCACTAATATACCTTGGCACTATATTTTACAGTAATTTTCTGATATACACAGACTGAGGGGGAATAGTTCACTCAACGGCAAGACATCCAGAGTTTATTCACGATTTCAGTATTGAAAATTCTGTCCCTGTGTGATGATAATTTGTCTTACTACAGCTAATTATAATAAAATGTGTTTTTTTTGTTGCTACTTGTTGTCTTTTGATAGTTATTAAATATATCCATGCTGTCACTACTGCAAATATCCTGCTGTAAAATGGAAAAAAAAACATCCGAATAAAATCAGAAAAAAATGTGATATTGAGGAAAAATATTTACATTTTATCAAACGAATGAGACTTTTACAGAAAATTAACAGCCACATTAAAGCATATAATGTTTTTTATCATTCGATCCTTTGATCCAAATACTTCAAAATTCTAAGTAATTAATGAAATGTGTCAATTTGCACAGCTCTCCCTCTCTCGCTTTACCTACCAAAACCATTTTTAGATGCATTGCAGGATGTTTCATATGGACAATGTAGAAAAAAATATACAAAAAATGAGCACCAACAGAAGTATTTTGTGTACAGGACTGTATACCAATTAATGATAATCATAATGGTGACTTGCTAAACTATGACTAACTTATAAAATTAAGATTGTCATCAATTATTATTGTGTTTTTTACTTTTGCAGAACTTTGCTAAAAAACCAAGTCTAACTCGATCTGTTTCCAAATTCTGTTGACGACGCACTGTGGTTGTAAAGACAAGATGCCATACAGTATGAAGAAGAAGTATCCAGTGAATGAGAAAAAGAAGGAAAAATATTTTACTCTGGAGTGAAACAGAGAAATTCTACAACAAACAGAGGCATAAAAATGGAAACAGACCTTTCATCACCAAGGGGAAGGAATAGAATATGAGGTTCATGTTTAAACAAATGAAAAAAATCAATCATCATGTCAATGATGCAGAAATACCACATTCAGGTGTCACACATTGCACTTTTTCCTTCTGGATACCCATCAAACTCTCAACTTTCACAAACCTGAAGCAGAAGTATATCTCCCCGGCTTCTGGAGAGTCGACAGATACTTTAGCTATCATCTTCTAAACAAGGAGATTTGCTTTGAGTCACTTTCTGCGCCTCTTTCTGTAGGAAAACAATGCAGATGGCAACAAATGTGTGCTGTGTGAAGAAACAAACCAATAAAGGAGGGAAACAGTGTCATCTCGTGGGAAAAACACATCGGCTTGTTATTATCGGGTGTTCTATCATGTATGGAAATGATTGGAGAAACAGCTTACTGAGTTCAGTGGAATGCGTCACAAAGTGGCATTACATCACTGAGAAACACGTCTTTCTCATTGTTCAGAGTAAACTACATAACCCAGATTACAATGGTGGATATGAACACTTACTTGCAAACTTTATATTGTAATGCTGATGTCACTCTGTCATCAGACTATTTTTGTGAAAGAACCTACAAAGTTAGGAAGTGTAGTTACATTGTGCTTTTACACATTGCTACAAACGCTTTGTATCAGAAAGGGAAACAACTGAAAGCTTGTTTGGGCGCGATATCTGGTTTATACTCAAGTAACATTTTTTTGCGAGTGACAGTCACTTATCTGACCTCTCATCTTCGAAACAAAAAACCGTCATCAGTTGCGTAATATCTGGTTTGATAACAGCAATGCTACAACAATTTCCTACTATAGCATAAAATGAAAATAAACATTGACACAAATAATCTCTTATGCTGCATTTCTTCTCACAAATCATCTGTCCAAACCACAGAAAATATGACAGAAATGTCTAAATAATTAACAAGGAATTTTCTACTGAAAGACTTATTCACACTCATCAAATGACTCCAGTTTAAGAATGAAGACAGTGAATTGGATTTGGAAGATTCAAATCAATTAGTTTGCAGATCAACATCTGTGCACACACTTTTGTGAATACTTGCAAAATTTCCTCCTATGCACAACCTCATATAATAGAGAAAGACACACAAGGAACTAATGGTTAAAATTTAGGTGTAAGAGAGCAAGAATGAACTGGATAGACTCATTTTCCTGGCATTTAAGTTCAAAAACCCTTAGTTCAGTCTTTCAGGGTCAAGAATGAAAATCAGAATCACCAGATATTGTCGTCTTTTCATCAAATTACTTTTCTTTTGATCTGGTCACATCAGAAGAAAACGCTAATCTAGAATCGCCACAGTTTTATCAAATTCATTGCTAAAAGTCAATGTATAATTAAACTAAATGTAAAGCTTCATTTAATACGATTCCATTAAAATTGCTAACCAAATAATTAAAAAAAATAAATACGAACCACAGTTTTTCTCGTCCTGTGGCTGAATGATCTAATCACTGGAAATGTTTGCATATATCATTTGCATAACATCTGCTAACGTGACATGCAAATATCACTCAAATTTAAGCAGACGCTCGCTCACACATCGATAGATCACATGATGGCACATTATTCAAACAAATTAAACAGTGGGACCTTACTTATGAGGTATAACATTTAAATGCGTCACAAATAAGCAAAACGTATTTCAAAGAAAAAAAGAAGATCACCACGACAATCCAGTAGAATCAGGAAAGAATACACACAGACCTCTGCTGTTTTCAAGAGAAGAGCACTTCCAGGTTTCAGTCCAACATGTTATCACAGTGCAGCATACAGAACATATGCACGCATTTAACTCGTAGTAGGCATATTGACGGTTACAATGATACTTAGAGCTTCCCGAAGCAGTTGAATTTTCCGTTCCTGTGGAGGTACAGAAGAGGCTGAGCGAACCCAGCTATTAAAACTATGCTTGTAGAAACGGTTAAGATGTTGTTAAAAATGAAATCATCAAGGCAACACTGGAGTGGAATTGCAACCAAATATGAAGAGAAATTAATGGCCATGTAAATCATAATTATCAAAATTATTTTAACGGCCTTTCTCTTCAATGAATTGCTCTTCCTCCTCTCTGAGACTTTTTCTCCCGGCCCAGGGTGTTTCAAAGCCCTGACAACGGAGAGACAGCTGAAAAGCATTACAGAGAGGTACAACAGATATTGGACGAAAATCCCAAAAAGATACAGATTATTCATGTGGGTGCATACAGAATAAACGCAGAAAACCAAAGCAATCAGCCAGACAACCGAACAACAGGCCGCTCTGTATCGCAGGGGTTTACACCGAAGAAAAAACACAGGGTGGACAACCCCAACATAGCAATCCAGACAGATGCAACACTGGAAGAGAGGGCGGCCTGTGAAGAGAAGGCCAAGTGCAAGTGCATGCGCTTTCAAAAAGAAGGGTAATCTCAGTGCCACGAAAAAATTATACCACATTGTGGATAAGGCAAAAATGATCTCACACACAGACAAGTTGAGAGAAAAGAAGTCTGAGGACAAATTCCCTTCAGGTCCCCTTAAAATTAGCCAAATGACATAACCATTCAAAGGAAGGCTGAGGAAGACGTTGACTGCAGCTGTAGTTAGGGCTAATTCCACGATGTGAAACTGACTGATATCGCTGAGGCTTAGGGAATTATTCGCTGCTAAACGGATGTCCATTTTGTGTCTGTAGAGAAGAAGAGACAAAATTCATGGTTGTGATTTTCTACAAAATTAATCTACAAAATCAGCCTTTAGGGCTTAAGCTACACAGCCCTGGACACAAACCTGATACAGAGTAGAGTGGTGGCAGGAGTTCTGGTCAATCAGCAGCGAAGTGAAGGTTTGAAATGATGTGCAAATAACCCCGCAGGCTCCTCTTATTGAAAGCTTGTTGTATTTCAACCCAGGATCATTCACGCCTTTCTCTCTGGTCCAGCCTCTCCTCTGTTCTCCTGCCCCCCACTTCAGCTCATTCATCCAATAACTGCATGCATTCCAAACCTTCTGTTTTGCCTTTTTACATTCAAAGCAGTCTTTTTCCTCTCCACCATCCACCCCATCATCTATTGTCCTCACAGTGATTTGCAAGTATCTGCTTCAGCCTCAGTTATGCTGTCCATGGAGACCGGCTCAGAACTTCTCAATAAATGTGGTTATTTTATTAGCGTAGGTAATGTCTTTTCTGATTGACGTTGGGTTGCTGTTGACATAAAAACATATCAGTTAAAATGCAAGGAGTTTATTTTGTATCATCAAAAAATGAATTCTTCAAATAATTGCTGTGCCTTGCATTTTGTCCCACAGCTGGTACAGCTGGCCTGAGCAGGTACTGACGTAAGGATTTTCGACTACTTTGTCTTCCAAAGGGTTACTATGCATTGTTAGTCACGTTATTTCACGGAGATAAAATCTGATTTTCTTCACCTCTACCTAAAAAGGTCTAGAACAGAATTATCTGGAATTCATGAACATTTAGTCTTTAATCGGTTCATGTCTCAGTCTACAGAAAACTTGGATTGCTCGTAGTATTGCATATTGGATGGTGTGATAAGGAACAGCTGCTTTCACATTTTAAACAATACAGAGAATTAATAAACACACATTAGCATTGGTGCCATAAAACACATGTAAGTTATACATGTAATTACAGTCAATACATAACATATAGCAGTTGCAGACATTTCTGTGTAGTTTGCTGGCTGATTGCTCCAAAACACCTGCAAGTTTGAATCTGGCCATGCATAATTTCTGTTACATGAAACGTATGTAAAGCAGTGCCGTGCCTTTAAGTCATTTGTCTTGCAAATCCTATATGCGAATAGCAAAGAGTGTATTGCCATTCTCATAAGTCACTGTCAAAGTGATAAATTTTAACTTCAATATATCAAAACAATGCTATTGGATAACAGTAAAGGAGTAAAGAAGGTCTGTAATTTAGGTGACCGGAGCAGCTTCTAGCAAACACATTCGATGAGAACAAGCAGAATTTGGCATTTCTTAATATGATAAATGTGTTAAGATACTTATTAAACAGTCATTTTATTTTTTGCTTTGTTGTGTGAAAGAGTGACTCCTTAATGCTATGATGAGACAAGAATTGCAAGTAGTGAAATCATTGAGTTATACTGCTGATGTAAAGAATCATCCATCCTGATACTGAACTCATAGTCTCACTGGAGGGAGACCTGTGCCGTTTCTCCAGGTAGAATAAACATTATTCAATGCTGTCAGACTAGTAAATCATACACAGGAGATGAAATTGCTTTTCACCAGAAAAACAAGGACATGAAAGCAAGAGATCACCTTAGTGGGTTATGCAAAATTTCTAAATACGATATCAACGAGAAACTGATCTGATTGTTCTGTTTTTTCAAATTCACTTGCTGACCGCATTCATGTCCATGTGATAATAGGTTCAGCTCTCACAAGATTCACACAGTACAAAAATATTATGTTCTTCAGATTAGGAGGACAAACTGAGCAGTAGACGCAACGCAGTCCCATTATAACGGATTAAACTTTCACAAACAAATCGGACTTGATATAATAATATAGAGAAATTAAGACAGAATATAAAAATGTTGATAAACAAGTAAGACCAAGATTTTTGTGTTTTGCTGTAGCTGTGAATGCCATTGCTTACAGACATTAGTCACAGTGATCAGCCACAATATTATAACCACTTGCCTGAAATTGTTTAGATCTCAAAACTGCTGTGATGTGACAGGTCTTGGACAGAAGATCTCTGAAAGTGTGTTGTGGTGTCTGGTACCTCTGATTCTTTTGCTCTGGGTTTAGGGGTGAGGCTTCTGTGGACTGAGCTTATTCAGGTGCATCTCATAGATGCTCGATTGGAATTGGATCTGGGTAGTTTCGAGGTCAGGTCAGTGCTTTGGCACTTTGCTGTGTTATTCAAGCCATTCCTGAGCAGCTTTGTCGGTGTGGCAGTGCACACAGTGCATATTGTCCTGCAGGAGGAGGCTGCTGCCGTCGGGGTGTGCTGTTGCCATGGAGGTGTGTACTCAATCTGGAACGTTTAGGTGGTGTATGTCCAAGGAACCTCCACATCAGTGCCAGGATCCAGTTTCCCTGCAGAAGATTACATTTTAAGAGATGTTATACACTTCACATGTGAGTTGTGCTGCATACACAGCAAACCTTCTTTTTGGCCTCCCTGCCGATAGTTACAACCTGTGGCTGAAACTGAGAGAAATACAATTTCAACATTACAAGAGTAGATAGCTTCTGATTTCATCTCCTTTCAGGCAAGTTGTGGTGGAGATTCTGTTCTGTCTCTCAAGCATTTGATTTTTCCTGAATCACTACTGTCACTCTGTCCCATAAAATTTCTCTTCTCCAGGGTAATGTTCCTTATTTTGCACACTCTTCAGGGAACATTGTCTTTGGACTGTTCATCCTCTGATTTTTCTCAGGTGACCTTTTTGCTGTGTGTCTTGGTACGATGTCGATTGTTGCTACAGCACTGAATTTTGAAAGAGAGTATTTCTTGATGCTAAGAGCTTCATATTAGTCCCGATTACTGCTGATGATTTTCTTCTGCATCTTACTATGCAGAGCTCTGAAATTCCCTGAACCAGAGAGAGGCAGAATGACCAATGCAGGAGGGGAAAATGAAGAATAATGGAGGGATTTTAGAATAATTTTCATCAGTTTGGCATTTACAATTGTGTCTGTCAGTGGCAGTTTTTACATTCTGGCAAGTAATGTTACCTTATTTTATGTTTTATACAATGTCCTTAGCAAATGGACATGTGTTATACAAGTTTTGTTCCTCCTCTCTCTATAGGGTGGAGGAAACTATAGAAAACAAGCTGTGAACAGCTATTTGTTGATTCAAGCTGCCTTTAAGGAACTAACCTTAGGATTGTTTAGAAAAACTATTATATCAAAATCAGTAATGAGCAATCTAACAACCCCAGCAAATCGTGTATTTACTGACCTTCAGTAGCCTAGCTGCGCTAGACCCAGCTCTTAAGACACAAGGGTCTAGGAACGCTCGACAGGGAGGGAAGCGGGCTAAAAGGTTGTCTTTCAAATCCCTCTGCAGCAATTGGGTAGGTATACAACCAATCAGCGCAACGAATAGGCTGACGTAGTTCCTAGAGCGCCGGATTGTGGCTAAGTGCCATTAGCTTCCCAACCAGCGGAGCCAACTGGTATATTAAGGATTTGCCATATCCCGTTGGCATAAGTCCAAATACGTCTTTCTTCTCAATGAAACACTTCAGTGCCATCCTTTGTTTATCTTTCAAATTAAATTTTAGCTTCAAATCTTTAAGACCAAAGCCGAGTCGAAAGATAATCGTTTATTGTGCGCCTGTTGTTTCTGTCAGAATCGTCGCACCTCTGTCGTCACTTAGTTACACCCGCCTTCTGACTCTACACTTCATGGTGATTTGTCCGGCCAGTTTTAGGAGCATCCAACCTCGAGCCTTATGGAGGGTAACGAGACCCCACCCTGGCAGAGAATTAAATTCGTTGCCATGGGTTGTCTGGGCTAGACCTTCAGTAGTTCAAATTTTCACTTTGCTGCTGATGTACAGCAATGGCGCCTCCAACGGATGTCCAGAGTGATCCACAGCCTCCACTGAAATATCATTGATCACCAGAGATCACCCAGTTAATTCACTGAACTCCAGTGTCAACATTTCAGTGAATGCAGCTACATTGTTGAGGTGCAAGTGAAAGCAACATTAAATGATTGTAAAGCTACAGCATGCTTATGGAAGCGTGTGTTATGTACATAAACATCCCAGAAACCGCAGAAGATCTTCAGTGGAAGCAGGCAAACACAGACCTCAAAGTGCTCAGTTTGTTGCTTCCAGTTGTCTGTGTGAGTCTTTCCTCTGAGTTTCTTTTTTATTAGGGAGATTTTACTGTTAAACATTTATGGATGTTTTTCCTGTAAATAATTTTTTTCACCCTTGAAATACCCAGCAACATCTTTTCTCCTATGCTACTTTAACGGGCCATCACTCAAAAAAACCAACAAAATTTCACCTGTATTTGCATTAATTATTAACATTAACTGTAAAAGTCAAAGTAATGATTCCGTAAGTCTTATGCTGACATAGTTTTCAACAAACCTTTATACTGCAATGGCCTATTAGAATTCCTGAAATTCAGTTATGATATTTGGTTTTGATGTGCCACACCAAGATTTTTTTCTCCTCCATTCGACTAGTCCTGATGGCAGCGCTGATCAAACCAGGACGCCATGATAACATTTGGTGGTTACAGGTGGAAATGAGCACGCTTCTACACACACTCAACCGGCTG
This sequence comes from Acanthochromis polyacanthus, assembly GCF_021347895.1. NCBI lineage: Eukaryota > Metazoa > Chordata > Actinopteri > Pomacentridae > Acanthochromis > Acanthochromis polyacanthus. Next base: position 18,191,372 of record NC_067115.1, on the reverse strand, counting down.
GACCCCTGGGTGTGGTTGGATGTGGTAAAACGGAGTCGAAAATTTAGAACAAGAGAGAGCGCAGCATAAAAGCGCTTTTAAGCTTAAGCTGCTTTCCACACAAAGTCAAAACATGTACAAATTTAATGCTTAAAATAATCACATTTAATAATTGGTTTAGAATGTTTGCTTAGGCATACAATATATTCTCATATACAAAATAATTAATATGTACATATACAATATCAAAGGATTGCTTTAACATTCAATGTAATTACAATATGCAAAATTAACATTTACATATACAATATTAAAGATTGCTTTAACATTCAATATAATTATAACTTACAAAATAATTAGTGTGTGCATATACTGCGTTAGATGCTTTAATCATTCAATTTTTTATAGTCTGTATTTTATAATAGTACTGTATCAAATGACAATGTGAAAATGGTGTGATGATATGAGAGGACCAGCGATGAACACAGAATTCTCCCTTTGCTTTAGGTAGCTTTTCAAAAAGCTCTACAATACTACTACAGCTTGGTCCCAAACAGAAGAAACACACACTTAGGGTCTAACTGGTGAACACAGAGGAGTTATTCTCTTCAGGAGTTGGTGAAATTGAATTATGCAGAAAGTAACTTAGCTTTCTGTGCTGTACAATCAATATGAAATGCATATCAATGTGCATTTTATACCCTTCACATTGGAAAATTTCCCTGGGTTCTGCTTAATAAGGTGCCTGATTTGGCTTGAGTTGGCAGAGGGTAACTGAGGAGCCCACACCAAAACCGGCACACAAAGGCTCACTGAACTGAGCTTTGAATCTGTGGATAAGCTCCATGTTCTGAGATATTGAGTAAAAGGCTAAAGTATTGCCTGCGTAGTCCAGGTAGACACCAACCCGTGTCGCCCTGGGGGCATCAGGAAGGTCTTTGTCTGCTTTGTTGTGCCAGGCAGAATAACCCGAGTCTGAGCAGAGGAGGCTCCATGACTTGTCATTGTAGCCCAGCAGGCTATGTGAATTCTTCCCCTTGCGGCTGATGCTCTTATAGGCCACCCCTATGGAAAACTCCCCGTTCCACTCTGCCTCCCAGTAAAATCTGAAACCTGTCATAGGCTCCTTGCACAGCACTTGGGAGAAGCCATCAAAGCGATCTGGATGATCGGGATAAAACTGGACTGTTTTCTTCCGGGTGACCCTCTGGTTCCCATCTGACAAGACCAGCTCTTTGTAGACTGTATTTGGATCAAAGGACATCTTGCAGGAATCTGAATGAAACAGTCACAACATGAAGTTATATGTTTTGATGTGGTGCATCTAATTCGATTTCAATTCATTTATATAGTGCCATTTCACAACATATCTCATCGCATTTAACACAGTAAGGTGACGACCTGAAAAATTTAAAACAGAGAACAGATAACCCAACAATTCAGTGTTGCCTTTGGATTTCCAATGATCAAGCAGTCAGTGACAGGGAGAAAAATAAGAAACCTGTCAGAAAATGGCTCATTGAAGGCGGCCATCTGCCTTGACCGGTTGGGGTGACAGTTAATTGATCATTAAAGAAAGCTAAATTCCTAAGATGGCAATACTACTAAATTTAAATACGTGTTGCCATTGTAAAAGGAGAATACAAGCACAAGAATTTATACACTTTGATTCTGAAGACTGAACCCATACATTACTTACATCTCAAAAAGTCTGCTCGGGCTTTTGGCTCCTGGAGATCTACCCTGGATGGAACTGTGTGGATAAGAAAACATGGGTGATAAAATACATGCTTTTTTAAAAATAAATTATCAGAAGTGAATTAAATAAATTAAAATGCTCGTCTGACAGACACTTACCTTTGAGGCGTTTGTCTCCATTTCTTGGCAAAAGTATGTACACAGGAGTTTCACTGACTGTGAGGATATTACAACATTAGGTTAAGGCTCACTTTATAGTTTCCATAGTATACAGTTTACTGTGACTGTTTTCTGAGACAAACCTGTCTTGGAAATTTTGCTCAGTTCCTTTTTGCAGATGTCATCCAAATGTTCTTTCATCTCTAAGGCTGTTTTGCTCATCTCTCCAAAGGAGAACTGGGGGTTGATGAGCACTTTGGGCACCATGGCCTCAGGAGGAACACACAGGGTTGGAAAATTCTGTTTTAACAAGAAATAAGAGTGACATCATTTTTACAACAAGACAAACGCCAATTGAGATACAGTGAGCAGTGACCAGACAAACTATAATCATCACATAGCAAAAAGAAAAAAAAACATCAGCAATCTTCAATCAAGGATTTCTTATGTTACACTGGTGTCATGGTTTAAAAGTACATGCTAGTCCTTAGTAACTTTGATCTACAGTACATTATTGTTATATCACATAACAATTTTTGCAGCTCTGTGTGATTTTCCAGCACCTGCAGAAAGTGAATGTTGTCCTCTGTTTCGAGGATCTGTCGCAATTCTGCGTCTCGCCGCTGCAGCTCCATTATCTCCTGCTCCAGACGTTCCACGTAGCCCTCAGCCTGTGACATCGCCGCCTGCATGTTGGCCATTATCATCTGATTGATTTCAGCCTTCCAGCGCTCCACCGCCTGCAGCATTTCATGGAAGGTCTTATCACTTTCTGTCTGTGCACGATGGGCATTACTCTGGAAGGTAAAGTCAGCAGTGAAGAGGCATTCTTGATATTAGCATTGGATTGTAGCAACTTGGAATATTTTCACATCATCTTTAAAGTAGCATTTTAAAAAAACTCATATTGTATCAGAAGCCATTTAGACAATGTCCACTTAACCAAGTGGACATGCAAAAATTTATGCTCAGATAGGTATGTTTGATCTTACTTTTAGTACATCCACATTATGTTTGAGGTCCTGCAGCTCCTTCATTCTTTCTTGAATGATGTGCTGGACTTCAGTCTGGGTGACCACCAGGATTTTCTATATGGAAAAAAAGAGGATTATGGAAACAACATCACACTAGACCAAAAAAAAACAAACCCCAAACATACATTTGATTGGTGATATCAGTTTTAATGCTTCTTCTGATATTGAATTAACAGCTGTAGCCCATTTGAAAGATGAGTATAAAAAGCACTCATACAGCCTAAACAACACAGGGAAAGGGCAAGATTAATGTGTCACTCTGACCCAGACTCCAACAATTCAGACTCACTTGTTTCTCGGTGCGCTCTTCCTCTGCTGAGGCAATGTTGTGGCTGCGGTGTTCTCTGACGGTACACAGTACACAGATGCACATCTGGTCAGAGCGACAGAACAGCTCCAGGCCTTTCTCATGCTGGGGGCAGATCTTCCTGTCCAGGTGGCCCGTCTCATCCACCAACTTGTGCCTTTTGAAGGTGGACGACTCATAATGAGGTTTTACGTGCGTCTCACAGTAGTAAGCCAGACACATGAGGCAGGACTTGACGGCTCTGTTGCGACGGCCGACACAGAAATCGCAGAAAGATTCACGGTGCATGTAGGGAAAAGGAGTGAGCTCCGGGAGCTGTGGTCTTGGCTCGAGGTGGACATCAGGCAGGTTACGCTTCAGGACAGGCCGGGGCGTGAAGGTTGAACGGCACTGTGGGCAGCTGTACACACCCATGTGGTCAAACTGGTCCCAGTAGATCTTGATGCACTCCAGGCAGTAAGTGTCACCACAGGGAATGGTGACCGGGTCTCTCAGTGTGTCCACACACAGTGGACAGATAGAATCAGGTGGTAAAGGGAAGCCAGACTCAGCCATGATGTTAGATGTTTGTCTTATGTGAATTCCCAAACTGCTGATTGAAGTACGTCCACCAAATACTGATAAGTCAAGTGCTGCCAGTCAGATTAAGGTCCAGTAAGAGTCCACCCACTGGCTCCTGTGATACTACGACTCCTTTTCTACTCAGAGAAAGCTGTTTTCTGTTGACATTTAAAGAGAAGGCTTTGTTTCTACTATAAACAGACAAGTGATGGCTTCCCACACAATCGCTTTTTCAGCAACTGAGTGAAAGTACTGAGATCACCATGCCACCATGATGGCATTTCAGGTAAACTCAGACAGTAAGGTCAAGTTGTCAGCAAAACATAAAGTTGGGTTCATTCCAGCCATGTATTACGTAATACAGTGAAATTTAAAATGATATATAATAAAATACAATGTGAAAGAATCTAATTTCTCATGTCAGGAAGTAATAATCTACATCATGAACAGGGGAGTGATGTTGGTGTTTAACTAAAACAGAGCTAGATTCTTCTCTTTCCATTTTTGATATTTACACACCAAGTTTCATCAAAACAAATGTCACCACAAGCTGTTCAACAGTTCAATAACAAGCAGGACTTTAGAGAACATTATGTGATTTCCTCGGACATCAGAGAAGAATCCCATAGTCTCTCATTGTTTTACAAGATTCTTTCTTATGATACATTCAGTATTTATCATGGGTGAGGAACTGACTACACTTGTAAGCATTTCTAAGTCAGACGGTATTTGTCCTTCACACCCTCCAGCTTCTCAGCTTTCCATTTGACTAAGCATTGAGTTTCATGACGGTGCCTGATGTCAAAACAACCTTTGTTCTGTTTTTCCTGTGAACAATAAGCAAAACATGTGGGTTCCCACACATTCTGAAATAATAAAAACAGACAATATAATGCAAAAAAAAGAAAAAGAAACACTGCAACCTCCCCATTTTCTGATGCCTTTACCTTAAAAACTTCACAGGTCTATATCTAATGCCTCTTCATACCATTCCATACTGACTCCCTGATGTTGAAATTAGAGTTCTGTGGTGGTCATAGCATCTGTCACGCTATCATCCTTGTCCCTGAAGAAACTATAGTTCTTTATGTCTGGGTCAGGCTTGGTATTCTGCTATAAAACACACCTGGGACAATGTTCTGTTTAACCGATATGAAACTAAGAGGCAGGATGATCTTTCCAGTAATGTGACGGCTTCATGTTGTCAGTGTCCTTTGTTCTATGAAGGGCCACTCTCATCTTCACCCAAACAAGAGGGCTGTTGTGACAATGACAGTACACTGGGAAAAACAAAGGTTCCTTCTTGAACCAAAATGATCCTTTACAGTGATGCCATAGAAGAACCATTTTTAGTTCCACAAATAAACTTTTAGCAAGAGATTCTTAAAAGAAGTACTTCTGCAAACAGCTTCTTAAAGAACTTTGAAAGATGCCTAAAAAAAACAAACAAAAAAACTCAGAGAAAGTGGTTCCTTTGGGCAACATAAATGGTGCTCCAAAGTACTTTAGCAAAAATCTTTCATTTCTAGAATAGTTATTTGTACACCCAGCTGATTCAGCACAGAACCTATTTTTTTCTATACTGTTTCAAAATAAATGATTCTTTAAGCATTTTAAATCAACTTATTCCATCTAGGTTGAAAAACAAGCACATGAACAGAATTGTTGGCCACTTGTTAAAGTTCCTCCCCCCACCAATTACAAATATATTTGTAATTGTATACGTTCAAATAGCACAGTTACACAAACTCAAAATCAGTAACTGTAAGGGGGAACACAGATCCCTTAAATGTTAGTAATGGATCCAAACTAAAACTCAAGAAACACTGGAAGCATTTGACAGCTATACACAAGGATTTCAAGACATTTTATATATTAACTACAAATGCAGGATTGTGCAGCATTTCTGGGTTTGTATTGCAACACATTTCATAATTTAGGCTCTAGACTGTTGGTCAGACAGAATACCATCTTGCAATATGGCAGCTTGGGATCTGGAAAACTGTGATGGGTATTTCTCATGGTTTTCTGATGATTTATGGAGTAAATAATATACAAAAATGAAAATAATTTTTAGCTACAGCTCTAATTTTATGCTATTACTTGCCAACAAGTACCTCTAAAAAAAATGAAGAACCTCTTCAAGAATCATGCAAAGTACCATCTCTGTAGATAAAGAGGTTCTTTAACTGGAGAATGGTGCTTTGAAGAACCGGCAGGCTCTCTGAAGAGTCATTTAAGAACCGTTATTTATTTGAGAGTAGGAGAGAGAAGGAGAGAAAGCAAGAGGCTAGTTGAGAGATTAATAGCCGGCGGGGCAGAGAGATGTGAGCTAAATTTAGTATTCCAGAGGGGAAAAACGGGTGAGAACAACCAATTTGAGGGGGGGAAAGGAGTGACTTCATATCTATATTTGTGTAAAATGGATCTCAAAACATGAAGATATAGATAAAAAAGTAAATGTTAAATGAAAATAAAATAATATACACAGAGGATGTTAAATCTTTCCACTGAGGGAAGTCTGTACAGAGAGAGCTAATGAGGCTGAATAGACACAAGTGAGGCTGAGTGGCCATGATGTCATTGACTGTGCTGGTCGGTACTCTCTCCCTCCTCCCACTCCCTTCCCTCTCCTCTCCTCTCCTCTCCTCTCCTCTCTGCTCTCGGTATCATTCCTCCATCTTTGTCGTCATTGTGAGAAAGCCTGGGAGTGGCAGGAAGGCGGAGAGGCAGAGGGAAAAGAAGAAGACAGTTGAAGAAGAGCCGTTGAGGATTTTCCTAAATATTTGCTCAGCATCCTTCCACAGCAGGTACATCTTACAGTCTGGGAGTTTCCTTTCTTGCATCACCATTGTATGCAGCGGTACCTGCAGCATTGCAGCTAATACATATACAAAAAACAGCTAAAAACATGTCTTAACGCTGGCTATTCAACAGTTGTTGGATGTCTTAATTCATTCTCTAGTAATCAATATTTATAGGAAGTGTATTTTTAGACACAATAATGTTAGATTTAGTGTGATATTTACGATTCCTGTAAAATATGACCTTTTAGTGGTTTTATAGTGTCGGCCAAGTGCAAGCTTTTATATATTATTTGTTATTATGGTTGTTTTTCTTCACAGTCTCACATATATAAATATTATAGTCCAGCTGCTACTTCAATGTGTATATGCATGAAACATGTATTTATGTTAGATCCAGTTCCTTTTCTTTTGGCTGAAGTACAACTTTGGAAGAACCTTTTTTTTCTTTTCTTGAAAATTCTACTGACAAATCATCTTTCATGGTACTTTTTACAGTGTAGCTCAACCAGCAGACATAAGTGATGGATAAGTTTGTGTCAGTTTGTTTGTGAGTGTGACTGAGTAGAGGAGAAGAGTGGCGAGAGAGAGGGAATGTGTTTGTTCATTCACTGTAGAGTGAACAGTGGAGGAGCCATTTGGAGATTGAGTTGATTGAATTAAATTGGCTTGAGAGCAGCTTTAGTAACACTTACACAATGATGGATGCGAAAGTGTGTTTCTGCATATATGTGTATGTGAGGGTGAGAGAAAATTGAAGTGATAATCACCGCAGGCATTTCTTGGCAGGCAAAGCAGCAATTTAGCTAAAAGAGTCATTATGAATCTGAGTGCGTTCTTTAATGTAATGTTACGACCGGCTCTGGATGCCGCAACAAAGGAGGAAATGTACGGAGGGTTTCAGTGAAACAAAAGATCATTTATTTATAAAGAAACATAGCAATGAGATGTGGCAGTTAGAATCAGTGGTGTGTGAGGGTGTGTGGTGGTAGTGGAGAATGCGTAGTGCGTGTTATCAGTGTAAAACAAAACCAAGTTCTATCAAGGACCGCATGGCTGGCTGGAGATGTGGAGTGGATAGGGGAGGCAGCAAACAGTGGCAAAGCAGAGCCAGAGAGTGGCAGGGCAGCAGGGCTCACTCTGCCTCAGTCAGCTGGCTTATATAGCCTGATGCACGCCCCAGGTGTGGCTGGTTAATTGACAATAGCTCCACCCAGCTGGAGACCTGCAAGCAGAGCAGTAAAAGACCAAGGCCCTGGGGCCGTAACAGTAAAAAAAAAAAAAAAAAGCCCTCACCAGGCTGGAAAGTATACGAGCATTAAACAAAGTACTTATCAGCCATTTCTGAGGGGTTATTTTTAGGTTTGGACAATGCGACCATGTGCTTTTGGTTCATGTGTTTTTTTAATTACCGTATCAAAGAGTGTAATCTGTTTTCAACACGTCTCTAAGATTATATTTAAACTGATCATGACCTGTATGTGTCTGTCAGCATGGCTGAGGGCTCAGTTTCTGTAGCAGAGGTGCAGAGCTCCTTCTACAAGTTTGCAGTCCATGGAGACACCAAGGCCACAGGGAAGGAGATGAATGGAAAGAACTTTGCCAAGCTCTGCAAAGACTGCACCATCATCGATGGCAAGAACGTCACCACCACAGATGTTGACATTGTTTTCAGCAAAGTCAAGTAAGAGTTTCTCCAGACTCCACCTTTCACAGCTAAAACATTCATTATCCAGCAAATGCTTCACAACCAAGAAAAGCAGCAGGTTGTAATTTGGTTAATTAGTCTGTTTTATTAGTGATGCTTATTTTGGTTTGTGGAAGCAAATCTACAGCTAACAAAAGCCATGCTGTTATTTAGACAGCAAGTTTTTATCCCTCCTAAAAGTTTGGTCAGACAAAAAGGGGAATTTTTGTCTTGCAGTGAGTTTTACTACTACAGTAAAAGCTTGTTGAGTTTAAAGTGATCTCTTAATAAGACTGTGGCAGAGTATGATGCCTCCTCTCTCTGCTTGACTGAGACAGATGACGTTAAAATTTTGTTACTTTCCTCCGAAAACCGTTGTCAACACTTTGTGTTTCTTAAGGGTGAAGTCAGCTCGTGTGATCACATTTGAGCAGTTCAACCAGGCCCTGACTGAGTTGGCTCCCAAACGATTTAAAGGCAAGAACAAAGATGAGGCACTTCAGCAGCTCTATGGTCTCATTGTTGGGAAAGAACCCACTAATGTCGGAGTCACTGTGAGTATTGAGTAATATAAACTCTCACAAATGACATTCTCAGTTGTACTTTGAACATATTTTCTCCTGGAAGTTAGTAAGATCCACAAAGCTTACACTAAGAGGTGGGAGGGATGGTAGTTGTGGTAGCTTAAGTCCATTACAGGACTTTCACTTTAGAAAATATCTTAATTTGAGTTAATAGGCCTCTTGACAACAAACATATTTGAAGTTTCTCTTTTATCTGGGTTTCCAGGGTTACAAATCTCACTTCAAATGTGAGTAGTTGCATGTAAAGGAGCAGCAGCTGAAAATATGCTTCACTCAAACCTAACTGAAAATATAGCTCAGTGCACAGGAACCTCTGTTATAGGGGTGGTTGGAGAACCCACGCACAGGCACTAATATGACAGACAGATGGCAGCAGAAACAGGTCTTTATTTTAACCAAACTAACTGAACCAATGCAGAAAGGGGAAAACAAACCAGGAGGCAAACTAAACCAAATTTAAGACTAGAACGAACTATAAAAGAGTCCTACAAAAAACCCACAGCTTCAACTACAAAAACAGAACAGGGATGCACTTAACCAGATAACAAAACAATGTACTTAAAAAACCAGGGGAAACAGAACTAAGAGTGAAAGCAGGCGGGCTCGGGCAATGAGCAGAGTTGGAAAACGGGTGAGTTGAGTTCAGCTGATTACTGCAGCTGACACTCACTGCAGTAATCAGCAGGTAGAGTGCAAGGAGAGCAGGAGGGCGAGAGAGAGAGAGAGAGAGAGAGAAAAGAAAAAAAAAAAAAAAAAAGGAGAAGGGCAGGGGATCCTAACAAACTCATTTTTGGGAGCCGACAGAACTACAGCGTCATCAGCTTTCAATGATCTGAACTGAAACTGCACCTCTGCATCATTTAGACTGATCCACTGCTGCACTTTAAAATGAATAGGTACAATGAGGGAAAACACCAAAGTTTATGTCTGATATTGGTTAAGGTTAGGTAAGAAGCTAGCAAGACTTGCATCTCTGAGTGAGATTCAAAACAATATATTGATTATTTCTTTGCTTTACTGGCTAAATCTATGCGCCATAGTCATTGTTTGTCCCACAAATAATCCTTGAATGATGTCTGCCACAGTGTTATTCTTGATTTTACAACTTGAAGACACCAAACAAAATTCAGATCCAACTCATCATGTCTTTAAACAGACATTCCTCCATAGTAGTTGATCATATTAGTGGAGTAATGTGTATCGAGGGAGTAAATTAAATAACAATAGGAATAAAATGTTTGTGTGTGTCTGTGCTTCTGTTTTTACATGAGTTTAATGCTGCTTTATGATAACATCTTTTATTCTAAATTTCTATTGATTTTAGAAAGTAGCAAAGGCAGCAGCAGTGGACAGACTGACTGACACCACTAAGTACACCGGCTCACACAAGGAGCGCTTCGACGAATCAGGCAAAGGAAAAGGGAAGTCCGGGCGCGAGGACATCCCAGACACCAGTGGATACGTGTCTGCTTACAAGGGCAGCGGCACTTACGATGACAAAGTGAAAGAAGCATAATCCTGCTGAGAATCTACACAAACTTTGCTTCACCAATAACCTGAAGCAAGGGTCCTAAGAGAACAACATGTATTGCCTTCCCTGTTTTTAAAGACATAACAAATGAGGAAAACCATTTAATGGAATGCAGCATGTGTAACTAATCCTGTTTTGTATATTTTGTGTTGTTTTACAGGGACCGAAAGACACTATTTGCTTTGCACTATGCACTAACACTGTGCCTTATTGTAGCTGCTGGTGTAAATGCTCTGATAGAATGTGCTGCTTTGCTCATTTGCCTTAATGCAACAGTGGTTGACTTTGCTGGTTCCAAAAAAATGACACAACTTTCACTCACTAAGCTTTATATTTCAATATGCTCTGCTACATGACCAATCAGTGTTTATTGTTATCCATATCATGGAATCTATTCATATCATTAAATGCATTTTTTTTTTTTTTTTAAATGAGATCATGTAGAAAACATAAGAAATAGTAAAGAATACAGACTTGGATGATGCTAAAATGTATACAATACCCATAAAAAGTCAGTTTCTTCCTTTGTCATCATGCTGTGATTATTAGGACTCATGTCACTCCATGTTGTAGTCTTTTCTTCCTATGTTACAGGAATACAGAATGTAAATTTTTCTCTGAATGAAAATGCATTTAAAGAAACGTCAACATAAAATTGAATAAATATCAAAAAATGCGTCAAAATATCTGTCTTACATGGACAAGGTTATTTTTATGTTTACATTACAGCATTCTGAAGTGTAATATGATAGAAGAAATTCATTTTGGTGCTTTAATTCATAATTTAAACTTTCCGCATTTAAGAAAATTTCTCAATATATATATATATTGTCTACAGAATTTAAAAGCATGTTATGTAGTGCATCATTTTATGAAAACAACTTCTAGACACAACACTAGCTTTAATTTTAAGAGTTTTTTTTTTTAATTACTATTAAATAAAAACTTGACATACTTTTCTATAGCCATGGTACCTATCGTATTGTATAGACTTTCGACTACATTTATCAACTGGCAGCAGTCTGGATCCTGTCACATATTTAGTTGTATGAGATTACATTTCAGGCTGCATGAAAAACAACAAAACGGACACAAAGCTCTTGAACTGACATAAAATCACCCTCACCTAAGCCTGACTGATTTACAGAAATCGCTAAGTTACTGTTTGACAACATAAAGGGCCCTTGTACAACAATAAACACTCAGCATGGTTTCATCCAAACAACCTGAACCCTCCTTGTAACATGATACTCCTGCCATTTATGGGCAATTCATCGAAGCCATTTTTCCATAGTTTATTGTATGATGCACATGTTTAAAAATAGGTCTTCTCCTCTGTATATATTTGACACTGCAGGCCTGAATTGATAAACATCACTTGGGCTTTGTGTGGATACTGGTACTTATTTACAGAAGCTATGTATGCTGAGCTGTTCTCACTCATGACTAATGGGCCAAATATAAAATGTGCAAATACTCTTTTAAAACTAACTTCTTTAGAGTCATTCTTTTTCTCTTTAAATGAATTCATATTAATGAGAAGATGCCACCTTATAGCATTCTATACAGACATGTAAACCCACCTCAACTGCCTTTTAGAACAGTCAGAACTACCTGTTAATGGACATATCGCTATATTCCAAACTTTCTAAACTCGCTAGTTCCTTTTTCACAAATACTGCAGATCTGAAGCAGCATTATTGTTCATAGGAGATGTATTCAGTCTCCTTTCTGCTCTCATTCATGTGCTCTTTTTTTAAGCAGCTAATTGTTTCACTATGTTGATTAGCTAATGGCTTTTCAGAGCCTTTCATGATGCAAATGACGAGAAGTGATCAAAAAAGAAAAATACGCAGGTTGTAAAGTTAAAACAGGAAGGTAAAAGACCCCGAAATGATATGTAGAGCTGAGAGCCACTGATCATTTTGGAGGATCCATCACAACCATTGGAAGCTTTCAAATGACATGTAGTTGTCTGATGTCATACTAATATGAAAGGAGTTATTATACCAGCTTTAAATTTAGTCATGGGGTATTCAGAAAAGAGTATACAGTGGTCCATTGTCTATTGTGGGGGTTACGTTCCAGACCGCCACGATAGACGAAAATCCCCGGAGTAGCGACCATATTTTATTTTATCATTCATATACATATTTTAAGGCTTTACAAACCCTCCAAGCATACAGCATAACACCGCAGCGCAACACTATGCGCAGCGAACAGCTGTCTATGTGAACGAACAAGGCAAGATGCTGAACGCTGCTACACACTGGAGACAGAGGAGACTGATCCTGGGGTCGCTGAGCCAATCAGCTTGACTTCCTGCCACATTATTTGGTGCTGCTCTGTGTGTGTGTGTGTCAAAATAAAAGTATCCAGCAGTTGCTGAGTGCATTAAAGGCAGATATTCTTTCTCCAGTGCCTTTCAGCAATGCAGCTTGCCACAATAATAAATAGGCAAAAATCCCTATGTACCGCTAAACCCTGCAACATAGCAAGAAATTCACGATACCAAATACAACTTCAAAATCCATGATACAGTGAGTCGGCGAAAATTGAGCCATGGTATGGTGCGGGACCTCTTTTTCCCATTTTAACAGACAATTTACTGCCTCTGTGCATTACAGAACTGCTACATCTTAATTTTAGGTTCTAAGACACATTCAGCAGTGTCTGCTCAGAACATGTTTAAATCACACCAGTGTCCTCATTTCGTTTAGTAACCTCTATTTGAAACGGCTTCTTCATGGTCTGGTCATTATTGATAGAATGGCAGTCTATACTGACACACTATTAGACACATCAGGATAAACTAAGCCAGGGCATCCTTTGATCCAGAGGTTCAAATAGAAGGACAGGTGCAGAGTTACCGTGCTGCAGGTTTATCAAAAACAAAAACATTAGCAAACTTGACACCTCTGACCTTATAGCCAGCAAATGCACAAAGGCTCTATAAGATACAAACTTTAGGAGATTTTGATATTCATCAGGCTAGTCCCATCTGAAACGTGTCCTCATAGTTCTCATCTAGTGTGAAGAGCACAGGGCTGACAGTGTGTATTGAAGCCTAATAAAAGTAAATGGGTGTGTCGAACAGAGCTGCCAGTTGGCCGAACATGGCTCGCTCCATCCATCGGAAAAAAATCTAACAAAAACAAAGAGGCACCTGGAAAGGAGCATCTCCATTCACAAGCTACCACCTTGAACACCAGTGCAAGACCCTCAGATTTCTTGTTTGTAAAATATTTAAGTCGTTTTATAATTTCTTAAAATTACTGGTGGTTTAAATGTGCTTTAAGTGAACTGTACAATTTTAAGTGGATACAGATTGAAGAAGAGATTCTCACAGAATTGAAGTCAGTGAAGAAATCTTGACATTAAAAAAACCTTGTTGGATTGACATTGACACATATATTAGAAATCAGCATTAACATTAAGGTAATTACAGGGCTGGCCCGAGGACTTTGGTGGCCCCAAGCAAGATTTTTTTTGTGGTCCCAAAACATGCACAGGGCAACTACCAAATCACGTGCACAGCTTGTAATTGGGTTAAAACACACATGCACATGATAAACAGCAAATATTTATTTTTTTTAAAAAAAGTATCCGAGACAGGGACAAAATGCGAAACACACACTTATTGTGGTGTGGCCCCCTCTAGTGGATGTGGCTATAAACAATGGCATAGAGTGTTTATGCCAGCGGCCGGCTCTGGGTAATTAAGTGAGTTGCATTTGACAATAGGTAAGGAGTAGGTTTATCTTAGTGGATGCAGTATACAGCACATATACAGTTAATATTATTAGTTATTCGTGCTTAATTTTCATTTGTAATTTGTTACATGTTTGGAATAACTCTATTTCAGAAAACTAATTCAGAGGCAAATCTTACAGGCTATTTTTGCAGCACTTCTTGTAATTCTAAAAAAAGCTGAATTCAAACTATGATTAGAAATCTGTTCAAAATTTTGTAGCGCTACTGCATACAATATTGCTCACTAATTTATTAAATGTTTTCAATCTCATCATGTTACCACAAACTACAGTAAATATCTTTACAATAAAAATGTTGTTTAACTTACATTTCGAACCCGTGAAATCATAGAAACCAGTATTAAAAAGTCACTATTTTCTTTTTTTTGTCAGTTTTTACACCTATCTTTTTGGCATTCTAAAAATAATCAGATTTTAATTCTCAAAAACTGTTCTATTTGCAGACATTTCCTTGTGAGATGAGATCTATAGTGTGCAATTTGTTTGTCTTGGGCCTGCTGTGGGACAGTGTGAGAACTGAACACATCAGCAGCCTACAAGCAGCAGCAGGTATTGACACTGTTCCAATATTTTGAGCATAAGTTCACTTGAAAAAATAAATCAGGATAGGTGACAAAAATACTTGTACATCCAATGGTTGAGGAGGAGAAAGACAACATTTTGTCCCCATTACAATACAGACTAAATTTTTTTTGACATGTTGCATTTTTTCTAGACAGAAGGCATAAAAACAAAAAATATCATTATTAGCATAGTAATGCAGTTAGTCTATCAGATTATATTCATTTTTGTTGGTCGTGTTGATGATGGAATTTGATTTTGTCTCAAGATGTCATTGCCAGAACCCTATTTTTGCCAAAATATGTTTATCTTTGTCCATGGAATATGTATATGCTAAGGATTTTTATTGATCAAGCACAAAGAAGCATCTGATTTTACTTATAATTGATACTCCCATCCCTCCTTCCTCATTTGTAGTTGTGTGGGAGGGGGAGCTGCCATGCAGAAAATGGGACTGTGAATGTGCTTTCAGTCGCTTGTGGGGCTGCTGCTGTGGAGCCACGGAGCTCTTTGAAGTGGAGGATGAAATCTTTATGAGAATGATGGACCTGTCGAGGAGATTGTTCCAACAGGGTGATAGCATCCTTGAAGTCATAGGTAATCTAACAACAAAAAGAAGCCATAAAGTCCATATCCATTTAATTATTCCTGATCAAAGAAAATCTGTGCTGTTTCTAGTGTTTTATTTGATTCAGGGATTCCTTACATTAAAAAGTGGATGTGGACAAAGCGTCTCAACTTTTTTTTCAAACTTCCGTTTATTTCTGAACCCGAGCTGAAAGTTAAAAAAGTTTTTAAAAAAACTTGTCTGAGACTATAATCAGACTGAAATATCACTTTATTTCACTTTCCTACATTCTATTCTAATCAATTAGTGAGTGGCATAACCTTCCAACAGCATTTTATAAGATATAACAAGATGGTATGATGAGATTTATAGAAAGTTAATTTTATTTCTTTTTTCACACGGGTCACAAAAAAATTCACATGAACTCTTCTAAAGATATTGAATCAAAGATTTTGTGTGTGTTAGACAGCTTTTTAGAATATATTCAGTTCAAATTGAGGACAACCAGTATCTTACATGAACGCTAACATGAGTAAGCTTTCTTACCGGCCTCCCTCTGTCTCAGGAGGAATACGGATTGCATTCACAGCTTCTTTGAGCCACAAAACAAACTGCTTTGGCCCTTTGACCAGGAGCAGGCCGATTCCTGATGACACTGTCACCCTCAACCATGGAAGTGGATATAACCCTACACGAGGTAAGCTCTCACAAGCAATAATTTAACCATCATATGCGTCCAATTGTGATTCATGTGATGTCAAGATTTCCATCTGAATGATTAGCAGCTCCAACCATGAGCAAGTACTGAAATCAACTGCTTTAATATTTGATCGACAGAAATGTAATAGACATTTAACTGTGTGGACATGTTGAGTACAGAATATGGAGAGCGAGTCAACACTTGTCAGTACTGGATTAGTTTGAACTGGAGGCTGAAAATACAGAGGTGCCTTGTGAAAAATAAATTCTAATTCAAAATGATTTTCCACCAGGTATATTCACAGCACCTCGCTCTGGACTCTGCTCCTTCTCCTTCTCGGTGTACTCGAAGGTGGGTGCATCAGGCGAGAGGATGTACTACAAGGTACGACTCATGAGAGATGGGGAAGTGATGGCCTCAGCTTGGGAGGACAACAGGGAGGATTCAGAGGACAGCAGCTCTCAGTCTTCTGTCACTGCAGCAAGGAGGCCAGATGTATGTAGAGCTGCTTAACGACAGGCAGCTATGTGGGAATGCTGAGGGCCTGAACAGCTTCTCTGGCTCCTTAATTTATCACACTCTGCCCAAATAATGATTTATTTCTATGTGGCTTCAATGTTTCTGTCTGATTGAAAGCTTTCATGAGATTTTTTTTGTGGAAATTACCACAGGAAAATAAAAAGCATGCATGCAGGATGTTAATGGTTTATATGTAACTGTGTGACCTTCTTTTAAGGGCATAAAAAGGTAAAATTCTGAAATTGTGCTTATATGCCTGTTA
The DNA here is from genome assembly GCF_021347895.1 of Acanthochromis polyacanthus. Taxonomy (NCBI): domain Eukaryota; kingdom Metazoa; phylum Chordata; class Actinopteri; family Pomacentridae; genus Acanthochromis; species Acanthochromis polyacanthus. Next base: position 18,174,645 of record NC_067115.1, on the reverse strand, counting down.
AAAGTAAAAGTGGTTACTTTCCTGTTTGGCACTTTGATAATGATGTGCTTAATTACAGAAGTCTTTTAGGACTAGGATTATGAAACACCTTTAAAAAATGGAACACACACAACAAGATAAGAGACAAAGATTTGTTCCACTCATTTATTCTTTGCAGATCTACATAACTGAAAGCGACAGTGTGAGACTGTCACATATAAATGAACATCTGTTACACCAGCCAGGACACAAACTTCTTCCTTCCCTGACAGTTTAAAGTTTATTTTTACACACTTTTTCAGTAGTAAATTTATATATTTTATGAAAGCAAAAATGGGCATATTAATAAATTCTGTTAGAAATTGCACACAGAAAATTAGATTATGTTGCAGAGGAAAAAAATCTTCAGAGTACAACAGAAAAAAAGCTAAAGCATGAAGCTACATATTTGTATTTATTGATGTTGTCTAGTACATCATTTAAAATGATTATTTAATCAATTGTGGCAAGAAATGTGGAAGGTTGAAAGATGGTGGAACAAGACTTGGTTATTCCCACTGGCTGGAGAAGAACCACTGAACTTTCAAATATGAGCAATTTTGCAGTTGAGCCTACTATGAACTCCCTCACTTTTCAAGACAAAGACAACATCACAGTCTTTAAGCTCTGGAAGTTTACTGTTACCCTCATATTTTTTAGTGATACGGAAAACCTCGTAGGGGGGAATGAGCACTTCTTCCTCGTCACCATAAACTGAATAGTTTTTTAAATTAGCACCTGTACATGTTGTGATTTTAAAGCAGCTCTTGTTACCAAAGGGCAGCAGGTCTTTTCTAAAGGAGGTGGAGCTGAAAGAACCAAACCGAATTCTTTGATTGACATTACCAGTAAACATAACGTTGGTTCGTCTATAGGTAGTGGAACAATTGTACTTATTATTCAAGATCTGTATGGCTGATGTCAGGAAGAAATGTAAAATGTGGAATTGAAACGATGAAGTATAGACACTTCTGTTTGTCCTGACTGCAGGATTGAATTCCTGATACACGTCATCAGATGTATAAGCACAAATTGCTTCCATGTGGTTTTTGGTCAGAGCCTTATCCTCTTTCTCTTTTAGGTTCTTTTCTACACACTTTTCCACGTCTACATTCTTCAAGGCATCTGCATACAGCCCCTTAACCAGTTCTTTACGGTATTTCTGAGTGACTGTCTTCATCATTTTGTCACTGCAGCCAAAATACATGTCATCAACCGAATCTTCAACCATGCTCAACGGGATGAGATTGCTGACATCTCGTCGAGTGAGGTTAAAACGAATCTAAAAGGGAAATGGGGAAAGGAGAAAAATCAATGGAGACCATTTAAGACATACTTTTCAAACTGTAGCTTGGTATTTGATGTGGCTATTTAGATGGCTGGCCTGCATGGTGAAAATAAGAGTGAAGATTGAGATCAAAATCGCTCTTGGAGTTGTCATGCAATAGTCACATGTTGAATTAGCTTTTATTTCTATGCAATAAAGAACATGTAAATAACAGGAGAACAATGCTAATGCAGGCAAATGCTATAACTGGTCCCTCAAATGCTTTATAGCTTAGAAATGATATTAGAAGTTAATGAAATTAATATTATTGCAGCCCACTACTCCCTTATCTCAGTTGTATTGAAGATTATGTGCTTCATATCTTGTGCAAAGAACATTTTTGGGCCTGAAATATGTATGCGCTTCTTGATGGAATTTGTGCCAAACATTCTTCATTGGTGAAATTTTGGGAAGATCTTATGCTTCACTTACCGACATGGACTCCACTGACAGCAACCAGCAAAGGGGTAAACACAGTCGAGCAAAGATCAGCATGTTCATCGAGCAGTCTGGAAAACCGTTCCTGGATTGACATACAGTCACAGAAGAAGTCAGCAAATGTGTACTAGTATCACAGAAATATGTTGCATGTATAAAAGGCAAAACTCTAAAACTATCTGAACAATTTGAAACAAAAAGTTGATTTGATTTGAAAGATGAACTCACCTGTCTTCAGGATAAGGAGGTGTTGAGAATAAAGTGAACCACACAAGTCTGCAGTCTTGATCAGCCGATGGGTGCTCTACATCTGCTTAGGAGTCAAGATCAGCAATATATATACCCCCTGACTTTCACTAACACACATACACAATGTGCACATGCGCATTGGCACATCTATGGTTTGTGGGTGATTTCTGCAAAACCAAAAAAAAGGTGTGTCTGTGTGTGTGTGTGTGTGTGTGTGTGTGTGTGTGTGTGTTTCTGCTATACAGGTGGGGACTTTGACCTGACTATTTGCTATAAAGGTGGGGACTTGTCTTACGGTGGGGACCTAAAATGAGGTCCCCACGGGTGGCAACACCGTTTTCTTGGCCATATTGTTGTTAATAAAAAATGTAAAAGTGCAAAAACGTTTGTTTAGGGTTAGGCATTGATTTGGTGATGGTTAAGATTAGGGTTAGGAGTTAGATATGAATGGGAGTCAATGGTAAGTCCCCACCGGTATAGAAAAACAAACATGTGTGTGTGTGTGTGTGTGTGTGTGTGTGTGTGTGTGTGTGTGTGTGTGTGTGTGTGTGTGTGTGTGTGTGTGTGTGTGTGTGTGTGTGTGTGTGCGTGCGTGCACTATATGTAGGTTTGTAACAAGCTCAGTTGTGCTGTGTTTCATGCAAATGTATCAAAGGTCGTGTCCAGTTGCCTAGTTTTGAATTTACTCATCAGTCAATGCACTGTTTAGTTACAACTAAATAAATAGATTAATAAAAAAGATAAGGTGGGGCCACCCAGATAGCTCAACGGCTTAAGCAGGCGATCCATGTACAAGGGCTTCCCTGACGCAGCGGTATGGGTTCTATTCCCGTTTGCTGCAAGTCTTCTCCCTACTCTTCTCCCTCCTTTCCTGTTGGCCAAAAAAATTAAGAAAAGACGAGGTGGCCATGTGGTTAAAGTGATGGACTGCTAATCTAATGTGCTCTGCATGCTTGGGTTCCAATGTCTGCTTTACCCTGCTTTCTTTAGGGTGTAGGTTCAAACTCTAATTCTGCCCTTGAACAAGGCCCAGGTGTGCTTTATCATGGCTGGCCCTGTCCTCTGACCCCAACTGGGAAATGCTAAAACACAATTTCATAGTGGAACGTATTTGTGACAAATAAAGGTTTCTTCTTCATCATCTGACAGGGAATAATAAGTCACTGCTTTTCAGGAGTATTTCAAAACAGTAACTTCAGTAGATTCTGAACTTTTCTTTTGCAATAGCACAATAGAGCGGAAGGCTGCAACAAATGTTTCTGTTTCTTTATGCTGCACACTGGTGAAAAAATGCACAATGGATTGCTCTCATTGCTCTGTGTAAAGGTAATAAAGCTCCAAACTAAAGCGTAAATTTGAGGTCCATGTGACGCAATGCAAAAAGTCAGAAAACTTCAAATTCAGTTGGAACATTGATAAAAAAAGAGAGGACAATCTAATGGTGAAAAGAAACTGTGATAATAAGCCAATGTGAACATTTGTCATACATTAAAACCCTATCAAAACCAAGGCCAGAGCTGCCTTCAGGAGTCTTTGTGCCAAAGAAACACACAAATCACCTAACATCCTCTTTTACATTTTGAAAATGTTTCTACAGTATCCCTCATCCGAGAAAGCACGGACAGTTGACTGAATTTGTCATTTGGAAATACTTATCAGTTCTTGTTTTCTCTAATGTCTCATCTAAAACCTAAAAGTGCAAACGCTACCAACGAAGCATTTAAGCCAATCTATAAAAGGAAAGGAAAGTATCTTAAACGGGTGGCTCCTACAGATTGGTTCACATGTTAATAGACTTTTCATACTGATGACTTTCTTCTGGTGGGCCTGGGATCTTTCTGCATAGAGTTTGCATGTTCTTCCCGTGCATGCGTGGGTTTTCTCCTGGTACTCCGGCTTCCTCCCACAGTCCAAAAACATGCTGAGGTTAATTGGTGACTCTAAATTGCCCGTAGGTGTGAAAGTGAGTATGATTGTTTGTCTGAATATGTAGCCCTGCGACAGACTGGCGACCTGTCCAGGGTGTCCCCTGCCTTCGCCTGAGTCAGCTGAGATAGGCTCCAGCACCCCCGCGACCCTAGTGAGGATAAAGCGGTGTATAGAGAATGGATGGATGGATGGACTTTCTTCCATTTGCCTTCACTAAAGGTGTGGTGGAATATATTAGTATTTTTTTTCCATAAGCCTCCTAAACAAAAATTCTGACACTACAAACGTGTTACTTTTCATTAATTCAAGTGGATTTACTTCCTATTAAGCTAATGTGTGATTGAAAATGTATAAACCAAAACTACAGAATATCAGATAAAAGCTGTAGCGTGAAATATTAAAATGCTGAGTGAATGTTAGATGAATCGTCAAATGTTTCAAGTTCTATTTCCTCATCAAAATTATGAGAAGTCAATGGAATAAGACGTAGCTGGATGGCCAGCATTGTACAGACAACTAACTTTATGCTTTACTGAATTGCATTTGCAAGTATAATTTTGATGGCACTGTACTGCATTTTGCTTCAATGAGAATTTTAACTTTACAAGCAGGAAGTATTTTAATTTTGCATCACTGCATTTATTTAGAGGCTGCAGTTACTATATAAAATGATGTTTTACAAAATTAACAGTGAGCTCACAAAATATGTTGCAGATTTTAATGTCTAACCCTGCCAGTAGTGTAGTTATGGCAGTCATCACTTGTGATATTCTTGGCCACAGTCTGAAGGTCTTTCCAGCATAGAATGACTAACTTAAAAACCCACCAACACAATGTGGTCAGTGATTATTCAGAGGTCAGTTCCATTGTGGGAGTGTGTCATTTCTCTGAAAGTAGAGTTATTTATCTGGAAAAAGACTTCTGTGAAAATAGCCTTCAGTAAAACCACGTTTAAGCTATTTACTTGTGAAACCTTTTAGTTTGTGACTGTCCTTTAAGCTTATTATTCTTCATTATCTATTCTCTGATAGTTGTTCCATCATCTGCAGAAGACAGAGAAAGAGAGAATTATACGTTTGCAGTAACTGACTTACTCAACTTTTTATTGTCCTCGTTCACCTGAACCAGACATCGATGGACTTTTTGCCTTTAGTTGTAAGTTTTTCAGTTATTTCATCCACTTACAGTAAAAAAAGACACAAATGAGTCTCTTTAATCGATGTGTCATAGAAACATTTTGTTATCCAGACCTCAAACCATAATATACTTGTTGAAAGTGCTGAAAAATATTGTGCATGTGCATATTGCTGTAACAAAAAATTACCATCTGTTCTGTCTGATCACCTCTGAGGAATATTACGTTTTATCTCTGTCTTGGCCTCACTCACCTAGTAATCTAGCTGCATTTTTTTACCTGTTGAACCGTCTGCCTACCTTGTGTTTCTCTGGTGTTTTTGCTTCTGCTGAACCAAACAGAAATACTGGAGCTGAATCAGTAAAACAGAAGTGTTTTAACCTCTCAGGTCTGCACTGTATCACCATTCATCACTGAATGGCTCAGCAGAAGATATAACCTAGACCTGTGCAGATTTCTTTTTACCACTACCTCAGATCGGATCAAGGATCCCTTGCTGAATTTCAGTTACTGTAATGCAAAATAATCTTATCTGTCAGTGGTGAAGTGGGTAAATTTTATATATACGTTTTTAAAGGAAAGACTGGGGACATTATGATGACTGCAGGGCGGCTTAGCAGTTAGCAATGTCGCCTCACAGCCAGAGGGCTCTGGGTTTGAAGGTGGCGCTGAGCTGGGGCCTTCCTGTGTTGCGTGTGCCTACGTGGGTTTTCTACGGAAGAGTATTAGGGCCACCCGAGAGAAAAAAAAATGAGAGGGGGTAGAACTTTTTTTTCAGCATGAATTTTGAGAAAAAAGTCGAAATGTCGAGAATAAAGTCAAAATATAATGTCGAGAATAAAGTTGAAATACAATGTCGAGAATAAAGTTGAAATGTCGAGAATAAAGTTGAAATATAATGTCGAGAATAAAGTTGAAATAGGATGTTGAGAATAAAGTGGAAATATAATGTCGAGAATAAAGTTGAAATAGGATGTCGAGAATAAAGTCGAAATGTCGAGAATAAAGTCAAAATATAATGTCGAGAATAAAGTTGAAATAGGATGTCGAGAATAAAGTCAACCTTTTGGAGGTCTGCAGCCAACTGCTCTCGCCTTTTGAGACTAACAACCAGCGCACTGCTTCTACAAAATGCCGTTCAGTCAGTTAGATGAACTAGTGAAATTATACTTCAGACTCAGCTTTAGTAATAAAGAAATACTTTCTCTTTTAGCCCACAGACATACTGTAGTGATAAGTGTTAGAACTTTGAAGAAATTGATGTGATGAAGTAATTGGCTATCACTTTGGGGTCATTGTTTGTTCTGTATGCCTCCATCCATACGACATAGCGACTAAAACCGTCAATACAGCCATTAATGGCAATTCCATATGGCTTCAATTTATCATACGAGTCCATGTTCCACAGTACATTGGGGCCTTTGTTGCAGTAATGCCTGTGTCTCTCATAGCTCAGCGCATTGAGCTGTTATTTTTGGTGCGGGTGGCGCGGGTTCAAAACCCAGTTGTAACACTTTGTGAATTTCTCTTTGGAGATTAATAAAGTATCTATCTATCTATCTATCTATCTATCAAACGGCGTGCCCGCCTGAGCTCCACACCTTCAGGATCAAAGAACTTGATTAGCTGTCTTATTGTATCTTGTGATACAACATATCCCCTCTGAACTGCGCGCAGATGCAGCCATCGGTAGCCTTGCATTTGTCCATTACCCGCTATTTCAGCTTGCACGAATGAGGCCACCTCTTCCAACCGTGTGTGGTTTATCCTTCGGAACAGTCGCAGTTTTCGGAAAAGTCTCTTCAAAGTTCTAACACTTCTATCACTACAGTATGTCTGTGGGCTAAAAGAGAAAGTATTTCTTTATTACTAAAGCCAAGTCTGAAGTATAATTTCACTAGTTTATCTAACTGACTGAACGGCATTTTGTAGAAGCAGCGCGCTGGTTGTTAGTTTCAAAAGGCGAGAGCAGCTGGCTGCAGACCTCCAAAAGGTTGACTTTATTCTCGACATTATATTTTGACTTTATTCTCGACATTTCGACTTTATTCTCAACATCCTATTTCAACTTTATTCTCGACATTATATTTCAACTTTATTCTCAACATTTCAACTTTATTCTCGACATTTCAACTTTATTCTCGACATTATATTTCAACTTTATTCTCGACATTATATTTTGACTTTATTCTCGACATTTCGACTTTTTTCTCAAAATTCATGCTGAAAAAAAAATTCTACCCCCTCTCATTTTTTTTTCTCACGGGTGGCCCTAATACTCTTCCGTAGTTTTCTGCCACAGTCTTAAGACATGTATGTTAATGTGCCCTAACCCTGCAACCTCTACAGATTAACTGGAGTATATTTAAAAGATGAAATGATGATCGCTGCACCCTTAACAAACTCAACCACCTAAACTGTGTTTTTGTGTCATTGTTGAATTATGTATCTAAATCCCAATTTGCATACAGTGGAGTCACTCTGTCTATGTGAATCTTCTACACTCAAGAAAAATATAAATGCAACACTTTTGTTTTTGCTCCCATTTTTTATGAGATGAACTCAAACATCTAAGGCAGTCTAAGGCACACCTGTGCACTAATCATGGTGTCTAATCAGCATCTTGATACGGCACACCTGTGAGGTGGGATGGATTATCTCAGCAAAGAAGTCTGTCACAGGGCTACATATACAGACAAACAATCACATTTGGGCAATTAAGAGTTATCAATTTACCTCTGCATATTTTTGGACTGTGGGAGGAAGCCGGAGTGCTCGGAGAAAACCCACCCATGCACAGGGAGAACATGCAAACTCCATGCAGAAAGATCCCAGGCCCACCCCGGGAATTGAACTGGAGATCTTCTTGCTGCAAGGCAAAAGTGCTAACCACTACTCCACTGTGCAGCCCCTACTAACTACATATTAACTTTAACACTATAACCCCTTGGTTTAGAAAGGTCACAGGTCACTTTGCATTTAATTTCTTTACATTTATCTGCATATAAAATAGAAATACCATCATAATGAAAAAAATAAGCATCACTTGCTAGAAATAGCTAGACTTACACTTGATTAAAAAATTGTATAAAAATCTATAACACACGCATACAAACATATTAAAAGATACAGATCTCTCAAAGCCATCAGTCACCTTTATGGATTATCTATGCTGGTGATTAAATATTATAAGTCCCTCAGGTTATGTAACATTTTTATACGGTGTAAAAGGCAGGTTCTCAGAATTGATTGGTTCATATAGGAAATAGGTACTTAAGATCAATACTAAAGAAAGTGTGTATGTTGACGAATTTCAGTCAGGGAGGGACAGCAGCCTGGCTTATGGACCAGTTGAAGATGGTGGTGACCCAAGCCAGCTGATCCCCACAGTCTCTCAGCACCTGTCCAGAGATGCTGTCAGGACCCGCGGCCTTTCTCAGGTTCATGGTCCTCAGCACCCACCTCACCTGCTGCTCCTCCAATGTGGGCTGGTGGGTGTAGAATGTCTGTCTCTGGGGGCTGAACCTCAAAGCACCTTTTCCACTAATAAGGCGACCCTGTGGTCCATTGTCAGGCTGCTGGGTCTGTAGTTCATGATGTGCTGGATGCCTTGCCACACCTGCCTGCAATCATTGCTCTGGATGCAGTCCTTGATCCTCCTTCACTACACAGCCTTCACCTCTCTGATGCCTTTCTTCATGTGGCTCTGGCAACATTGTACAGCGCCCCATCATCAAATGGTGTTTCTCTCCCAAAACAGGTTCTGCACTTCTTTGGTCATCCAAGGTTTTGTCTTAGGATAAACCTGGATTTGCTTGTTCACAGTGACAAGGTCTGTGCAAAACCTGGTGTGTCCCAGGACAGCTGTGATGTACTGCTCTAGGTTATGGTTTTCAAAAACATCCCAGATTGTTGACTCTAAACAGTCCTACAGCTGTTTTGAGTCAGTTACATATTAATGATCTCAGTGTGTGTATCGGACCTAAAGGTTTGTCTGTTAAACACTGATTCATGCCCTAGCTTGTGCAAATTTACTTTGGTCAGTGGGTTTCGTTTTTAGCATCCTGCTTCCTGTGAAAGGAAATGAGGTTTGATGTCATGACAACAATGAGAACACTTTGTACATAATGACGCACATGCTCAAACAGACATACTAATCAGTATTGCAGCCTAAAGTACTATCTATCATTGCATTTTGCAACTGCAGTCAGTTTATATAGTAGATCAAACCAATTCAGTGAGACCCAGACAAACAGCTTGCAAGCCATGTTAATTTCAAAGCCAATTAGCAGTGTCTGTCTGTCTGTCATGCTTTCAAAGCGAGTAATGTGTCCAGCTTGAATTAGAGATGCACCTGGGAATCAGGAACAGCCTTAAAATTCATTACAACCAAGATAAAAATGTATTTACCAACATTTTGGCCAATAGTAACAGGTATCAGCCACAGGTATCTATACTAATCTTCACAATACTGCCATATTTTAATGGTGTAATTCAGCAATTTTACAATGTTAGTTATGACTCGACTATATCAAGAAAACTACACATCACAGTTCAGCATCAACAATGTTCTTCAGATTATACATTTTTAATTATCTCAACTTTTTTGTTTGCTACATTTAGGATTAATTGCACTAATCCAATTGAAAAAACACTATTACAATTCTGTTATTTTTTTTAATGCAATCGAGCAAGAAAACATGCAACATAGAAGAATATTGGTGGATTATTGTGAATAATGGATTAATTTGTTGAGAACAGAACATGGTTTCCAGGCAGTAGTCACTCCTCATATCAAAGTTAGCAAAACGTTAATATTTTTTACCAATTTTTTTTTTTTAGAGTTGTTGGTTTTGCATTCCTCCATTTAACAAGTTTGTCACACACTGAGCAAAGAACCCAAGCAGAGAGCACATGGTCGAGGCACAGGCAGGCTTGACAGCAGGTTTATTCATGGTCGGAGGTGGGATTGTGGGAAGGCAGGGAGCCGGGAGTGTGTTTGGGGGGGGACGTGGCAGATGGAGGCGGGGAATGGTGGATGGATCAGGGGAAGCCAGAGGGGAACCACGAAGGGAAAACCAGGAAGGACAGGGAGCTGGCTGGGGTCCACAGCGGGGAACAAGGAGACAGACAAGGCAGGAGGGAGTCCGGGCAGCTGGTCTTCTGGTGAAGAGAGCAGAACAGTATTAGTGTCAGAAATACCAAGACAGAGACACAAGAGTGGCTAGACATGACTGACTGTGGTAATCGAGTACAACAATCGGGCAGGGTGTGAAAGATTCAGCCGGTCTTTATTGCAGCAGGTGTAATTATGTCGACGAGTTGCAGCTGTCTGGGTCCCGTGGTGAAGCTAATCACCTGAGTGGCGGCAGCTGTGAGGCCACACTCCACTCAGGTGAAACGCTGAGGAGAGAGAGCAGAGAGAGAGGGAGAGGAGAGCAAGAGAGGGAGATCAAGAGAGGGAGAGAAAAAGGAGGGAGACGGAAAGGAGAGCAAAAGAGGGAGAGAAAAGTAGGGAGACAGAAAGGATGAAGTATTTGGATGCCAGATGGGGAGGACAGGGAGTGAGAAGGGAGCTCGGACAAAGTTAGCAGTGTTGCTGCAGTCAAAGACACATTGCAAGCAAGTAAAAGTTGATTGAATGAATAGATCAAGTTAAACAACATGGATTACGTGAAAGTTCAATATATGCACTTGTTGAACCTATTTGAGAGGGAATGACACATGGTGTAATGTTCCTGAAGCTGCTTAAGTACTGTGTAAGTTATCTGTCTTGCTGTAAAAGCCATTATTTTACTGTTAAAGGTAACATGCATCAACACCTACATGTGAAGCGTGTGAATGAAGTTGCAAAAATGTGCTCTGTGGAGGTATCTGCTGAAGAAAAATATTTTGAAATAAGGGTCAGGGTTAAAGGATGAAAGGTGATATACTCAAACGAGACATAAAATTAACATTTTGCAATAACTTTCACAAACCAAATGGTAAAAAAAAGAAAAATATCAGTCACATGAATAAAATACGCAAATATTTATTACACTTTCAAATTCATACAGGTAAATAGAATTATGATCAGGGGTTTCCAATTAGGTGCTAATGACTAGATAAACCCTAAGAATGACATGTGTATGAATTGCACTTCTGACATCTAGCTTTGGTGTTCTTTGCTTTTACTGTTCATTATCATGCCAACATCTAAAGAGCTCTCTATGACCCTCAGTGTCCGGCAATGGATGTAAAAATGTCTCCAAAATGTTTGATATCATCATTCCATTGTAAGGAAAACCATCTACAAGTGCAGAAATTTCAAAGGACAACCAATATATCCTGAATTGACCGTCCCAGAAAATTTAGCCCATCAGCAATATTTATTGTTGACAAAATAAGGCTAGAAATGCAAAATGTCATCAAAGCCTCTGCAGGTAGCTCTGCAATTGTTGACTTCAAAGTGCATGTGTCAGCAATCAGAAAAAGATTGCACAAATCTGACCACAGTGGGGGGTATGCCAGGAAAAAAGGCTTTGACGTCCAAAAAGAACATTAGAACAAAACTACAGCTATGAAGATAGCGGCAAAGACCAGGCCTTCTGGAATAACTGGCTTGGCCGCAGTAACAGTGGACATGAAGAACTTCATATCAGCATGGTGATGGAAATGTTATGGTTTGTGGTTGCTTCACTGCCTCAGGGACTGGACAGCTTGCAGTCAGTATTTCAACTATAAGTTCTGCATCATACCAAAGCGTGCTTGAAGTGGTTGGTTATGTTTTCAAGAGGAGAATGATCCTAAGCACAGGAACAAATCCACCATGAGCTTTGTGCGTATGTGTTACACTTACACAGTTTTTTTTCATGCCTCATTCAACACATGAAAAAGCTGTGTGGGTAAGCACAGCCTTTGCAACACATAATGCAACAGCTTTCTGAATAAATTTCACACTTTAGCATTAGAGGTTTCTTGGGGAACCATGACTCGCTGTGTGAAACCACACGGGACTTTGAGTTAATCGAGAGACGACATTTAGACTGAGACAGAGCTGTCTGTCATAACGTGGGAAAAAGACATGGCCATGCAAGTAAAAATATATAATGGCACTTAAAAATCCAAAACTAATTCAAAGAGTTATCAACAGCAAATAGCTTTTCAAGAATAGCAATTAAAAAAATAAAATAAAATAAAGCAGGTCCACAAAGAAAAACTACAAAACAGAAAATGATGTGGTAGAAGTTTTGTGGATGACCTGAAAATCGTTTGGTTTGAAAGAAAATCTCTTTCATGGTTGCAAAATTGAAACCAACCTCAGAAGATTTAACAGAGGATGCAAACCTGTAGTAAGTCTCAAGTTCACAGAAACATTAAACAAGAAACTAACACAGTCCTGGAACAAAATTCTGCCATCTGATGACACAAAAATCATCCATCCATCCATCCATCCATTCTCTATACACCGCTTTATCCTCACTAGGGTCGTGGGGGGTGCTGGAGCCTATCCCAGCTGACTTGGGCGAAGGCAGGGGACACCCTGGACAGGTCGCCAGTGTGTCGCAGGGCTACATATACAGACAAACAATCACACTCACATTCACAACCACGGGCAATTTAGAGTAATCAATTAAACTCAGCATATTTTTGGATTGTAGGAGGAAGCCGGAGTGCCCGGAGAAAACACACAAAAATCAACTTTAAATAAAAGGAATAATATGACTTAGGTATGTAAGTTGGCATTTATTGATCATTTCACTGCAGATGGAAGAAACAGATAAACATGATTAGTCTGTGTGTCTCGTTTCAGTCAAATTCATCACAATTCATTAAATGACATTTAATCTTTCAGGAGGACAAATGTTTCTAAACATTCAGCCAAACTAACCACAGAGCTCTTCAGGGTGACGAGGTGGAATACACTTGACTGGCTGAGTCAGTTGATTCGTCTCAATCACACTGCTTCCCAGTGGCCGAAGACCAAATTAAAAGCTTAATGTAAGAGACAGAGACCCGACAACAAACAAGAGCTGAAATTAGATGCAGTGAGAGCATCACAGTGTAAGATATAAAGCACCTGATGAAGTCTATAAAACTTATGAACTTCTCACTACCAATGCAAATAAGCAAACTGTCACATTCTATCTAACATCTGATTCAGGAAACTAAGACATGATTACAGGCGTATTCATTTTACTACAGTCAGATGTGCCTGTGAGTAAAATTTCTTTTGGCTTCCTAAGTTTGACTTTGTTTAGAAGGTGACCACAGTGAGAAACAGGAAATATAGAAGATGCGGTTGCATTCTGCATGCATCAGACCACAGGCGAAGTCATTTTCACATGACTATGTTCTCTTTATGAGCAGGCCAAAGTCAGGGAATAAAGTACAGCTTCCAGGAGTTGTTAGTGAACATGGTATTTATGAGGACACAGTCAACTACTAAAATTCTCTAACCTAAGGCTATGTCTGCATATGGCTGGGACCAAATCATCATATTAAACCTTCAGTGAATAATATGTTTAAATCACCAATAGATGAACTGGCTGTGTGTTAGGAGTAATATGTTGCTTCAGGTGACAAACACAGAGAATTATCATTCAACCGTGAAGTTGCCTTCAGCTCTATGGAGCTTTTCAGTTTGCTTTCACAGCCTGCAACTTTACTGCTATGTCATTTTCCAGATGAAGCAAGCAGACGGCAACAACCTGGTGAACATCAGTTGGTGTTCAGTAGCTTAAATGCCAGATAATTCCCTGAGGAGTTAATGGAGAACAAAAAGTGAGAGTGAATTTTGACTTTGTCGATCCATTTCAGGCAATACACTGTGGTGTGGCACCTGATACTGCCTAAAAAAATTAGCTTACATTGCTTGCTTACTATCATGTCTGTTCAGTCACTCAGTTCCATTAAACAGGGTGGTTTTTCTTGAACAACCTATCTAACCAATCTAAATATTGCCCAAAACCCCCCAAAAACATCAAAATTGAGAGCAACAACAGGAAACGAAATATGGTGTATGATGTAAATATTTTTTCAACTGTTACAAACAACCAGGGATCATCACCAATGCATTAGCCTAGCCACGCTACACCCATGTTTCTGACGGCACAAGGGTCTAGGGAAGCTCGACAGGGAGGGAGGCGGGCTAAAAGGTTGTCTATCAAATCCATTTGCAGCAATTGGGTAGGTATACAACCAATCAACGCAACGAATAGGCTGACGTAGTTCCGAGAGCACCGACGGATTGTGGCGAAGTCCCATTAGCTTCCCAACCAGCGGAGTCGCGGAGCTGCGGAGCCAACTGGTATATTAAGGATTTGCCATATCCCGTCGGCATAAGTCCAAATACGTCTTTCTTCTCAGTGAAACACTTACAGCCATGGCCATAAGTTTGGACACAAGTACCATGACGCTTGTGAATCTTAGAAAATACCACAAAATTGTCACTTACAATACAGTACACAACTCCTGAGAACTATATTAAGTTTCATATTTAAAAAAAACATCAAAAGAGTTTGGTGTCATTTTGTTATTCTTACCAAATTTGGTTGTGAAAGTACTGCATTTTTTTGTTATTTTCTTCTAATATTATGTTTTGGGAACAAAGTTATTCCAATTGTTGGAATTTATTGATAATATTATATCCCTTGTTGATTTGTTGACTAATTAAACTGGTGCTGTCAAAAACTATTAGTTATGTTCTGTAATAGACATCAAAACAGTCATAGTAAGTCATGCTGTGTCCAAACTTATGGCCATGGCTGTAAGTGCCGTCCTTTGTTTATCTTTCAAGTTGAATTTTAGCTTCAAATCTTTAAGGGCTGTGGCCAAAGCCGAGTCGAAAGGTAACTGTTTATTGTGCACTGGTTGTTTCTGTCAGAATCGTCACGCCTCTGTCGTCACTTCGTTATGCCCACCTTCTGACTCTACACTTCATGGTGATTCGTCCGGCCAGTTTTAGGAGAATCCAGCCTCGAGCCTTATGGAGGGTAACTAGACCCACCCTGGCAGAGAATTAAATTCGTTGCCGTGGGTTGTCTAGCGCGGCTAGGCTACCAATGCATAATACTGGTTAAGGGATTCTACCAAGCGCACTTAGTAAGAATATTAGATATGGACATGACGGATGTGACGGATGCTGAAATATTAAATGCAGGGAAATGGAACCCGAGTATGTGTGTGTGCATGTGAATAAATTTGCTTCACCTGTGGTTTGACTGAGGGCTGTGTAAGAACACCTGTGAATTGTAGACACTGTTTCTGGTCAACTGAAACTCAGAGTGCATTTAGTTTGGTGATTATAATAACTGTGTCTAGACCTCTGCTGGTGTCTGGGGGTATCTGGTACCAAATGTTACATGCAGATCCTTAAAGTCACATAAGTTGTGAGGTGTGGTATCCATGAACTTGTCTTGTTTTTCCGCCACATCCTACAAATCCTCGAATGGACTGAGATATGACGAATGTAGCGGCGAGGTAAACACCTCTGTCCGGTTCCTCAAACCGTTCCTGAACAATATTTTGCTGTGTGTTATCCTGCTGAAACATGCTACTCCCATCAAGGAAAAACTGTTGCCATGAATGGGTATACATGTTCTGTAACAATGTTTAGGTGGGTGATATGCGTCAAAGCAACATTCACATGAATGCCAGGATTCAAAGCTTCCCGGCGGAGCATTGCCTGGAGCATCACACAGCTTCTATCGGCTTGCTATTTTACCATAGTGCATCCTACGAAAATCTCCTACACAGGTGAACAACACGCACATCTGCATCATTTGAAAAAAAATGAGATTCAACAGAGCAGGCCATCGTTTTTCATTGTTCCTCGGTGCAGGTTTGACAGTCACACGCCTGTTGCAAATGCTTTTTGTGGTGGAAAAGGGTCAGCCTGAGCACTGACTGGTTTATGGCTACACAACCCGATAAGCCACAACACACTGTAATCTGACAGCTTTCTATCTTAGTCATCATTAAGGTTTTTAGTGATTTCTGCCTCAGTAGTTCTTCTGTTTGGACGGACCACATTGGTCAGCCTTTGGTTCCCATGTCCTTCAGTGGGTCTTAGAACCTTTTTTTTTTTTTTTGCTGGTTCACTGGTTGTCCTTCTTTAGACCACATTTGATAGGTAATAACTGCAACAGACCAAGAACACCTCTGCTCTGTCCCAGTTTTCTAGCCATTTGGCCCTCATCAAAGTCAGTCCGATTTTTATGTTGCCCAGTTATTCTGGTTCCAACGCATCATTTTGACGAAGTGACTGTTCACTTGCTGTCTAATAAGCCCCACTTCTTGATAGGAGCCAGTGTAATGAGATGATCAGTGATCTGCACTTCATCTGTGAGTGGTTTTATTATTGTGGCTGTGTGATATAGTCATTGTTAACACTTTTCTTCTTTAGTATTCTCATCTCTATTTCCAAGTCTCTTTCACTAAGTAGACATGTTTTTCCTTATAGAGGATAATATAGTCGTATAGCAGTCCCAAGATTAATTTGCAGATACTGCCTTTAAAGCTGCTGTCCGGAGTTTGAATCGCAGCGTCTCCCAAAACGCTGTTGGTCCCACCCTCCCTCCGTCTGATTTCGCCCCTTTATTTGTGCACGCGCGCAGTACATGACAGGAGTGCCCGGAGTGCTGCAGCATCTCGCCTGTTTTGCTGTTTTCCACTCTTCTACATTTAGTACATTGAGTAAATAATAAAGGAATTACGTTAGAATGCTGTATTGAGTCTAACTTGTCCTAATACCAAAATAACATGAATCTGCTCGGACGAACGAGTAAAGTTTCAATATGTGATTACACTCGTGTATCCCTCTCGATGACGTTGTTTATCAAACTTAGTGCATTTACGCGTGTATATGTGTTACATTGTTTATTTATTTCTATCTAGAGTTCAGAATTGCGTGACTCCTCTGACGAAGAGTATGTCCCAGACGCCCCAACATCTTCCTCCAGAGGTCGGGCATCTAAACGAAGCCGTCAGGCGGGCTATGGAGGCCGTGGTCGGGGAGCGACGCGAGCACCCCGAGCCAAAAAACGTCCTGCAGTCTCTTGGCCTGACAAGCCGTGGGATTGGTAACTTTTCTGGAAGTTGCTGATCCCTGATGCTCTCTCCTCCACAAGCAAAACAAATGTGCGCGCGGTTGCGTAGTGCGTAGCTCGCCCACCTCTGCATGGGCTTGCTTGCTGTGCGCGTAACCGTTGATTGACAGCATGACAAAGCTGAAGCTCGAACTTGATTGGTCGGCAGCGACCGGCGCTTTTTGGAATAACATGGAGGTCTATGAGAGGAAGGCGGAGCTCAGGAATAAATTTTCATATCGCGTTATACTAACTTTATATTATAGTATCGAACTAGACTAACACATTTAAGCTTTGTTAAAAAATGATACATAAATTGAAAACAAACGGAAACTCCGGACAGCAGCTTTAAGGGTTTGTAGTATTTCTATGCCAAGAATAGAACTTTGACTTGTATAGGAAACAGGTTATTCCAGAAAGTACAGCACCACAATCTTGATATTGAAGCAGCTAAATTGAACTGAGCCGTCATTAATTTTATTTTGCATACCTGTTTTTTTCCTGTTGTGATGTGCCTGAACTTGCTCTGTGTTTAAGTGCTGGTAACAGGTATGATGTTTTAAGAAAACTCCAGCAGATGGCAGCATTCTCCAGTGATTCAGTCTCCAATCTTTGAGTTCCTTGGGATAGGTGACAAAAATACTTGTACATCCAATGGTTGAGGAGGAGAAAGACAACATTATTTTGTCCCCATTACAATACAGACTAAATTTTTTTTGACATATTGCATTTTTTTCTAGACAGAAGGCATAAAAACAAAAATATCATTATTAGCTAAGTAATACAATTACAGTCTATCAGATTATATTAATTTTTGTTGGTCGTGTTGATGATGGAATTTGATTTTGTCTCAAGATGTCATTGCCAGAACCCTATTTTTGCCAAAATATGTTTATCTTTGTCCATGGAATATGTATATGCTAAGGATTTTTATTGATCAAGCACAAAGAAGCATCTGATTTTACTGATAATTGACACTCCCATCCCTCCTTCTTCATTTGTAGTTGCGTGGGAGGGGGAGCTGCCATGCAGAAAGTGGGACTGTGAATGTGCTTTCAGTCGCTTGCGGGGCTGCTGCTGTGGAGCCACGGAGCTCTTTGAAGTGGAGGATGAAATCTTTATGAGAATGATGGACCTGTCGAGGAGATTGTTCCAACAGGGTGATAGCATCCTTGTTGTAATGTAACAACAACAAAAAAAGCTATAAAGTCCATATCCATTTAATTATTCCTGATCAAAAAAAATCTGTGCTGTTTCTACTGTTTTATTTGATTCAGGGTGTAAATAACCCAGTACATCTCTTTATTTGCCAAAGAAGATTGCAGTATTTTATTTTGGAATTTTACCTTTATTTAAAGTCGCTAAATGTAACTTCCGGTTCATGCTCATACTTTGAAATGATTACTTCCTGTTGCAGCTGAGCGCGAACTTGCTTATCAGCAAAAATAAGACAGAAAAGGATCAGGACACGGAGAGACATTGACACATAAATATGTATTTTGCACTTAGCAGCCCCTTTGAAAGAGGCACAAGGTATGTTTGTGTGTAAAGATGAGCAATTTGGAATGTTACATGGAACTGAATGTGTACATTTGTTGATTTTTATTACTAAAGCTAAGGTCTGTCTTATGGTTGTAAGAGTTAGCATTTATAGCTTACACGTTGCTTTGTGTTTTCTCGCTCTTACGGTGAAGTTTGAGGGTTTACTGCCAATAAATCCAAAAAACTCATCAGTAAGTGTCATCCTTCAATCAAGGGGGTATGCTACACAGGGATTGCTTACATTAAAAAATGGATGTGGACAAAGCGTCTCAACTTTTTTCAAACTTCCGTTTATTTCTGAACCCGAGCTGAAAGTTAAAATAGTTTTTAAAAAAACTTGTCTGAGACTATAATCAGACTGAAATATCACTTTATTTCACTTTCTTACATTTTATTCTAATCAATTAGTGAGTGGCATAACCTTCCAACAGCATTTTATAAGACATAAATAGATGGTACGATGAGATTTATAGGAAGTTAATTTTATTTCTTTTTCACACGGGTCACAAAAATATTCCAGTATAAGTGCAGTTAGGTATTCTGATTTTCACATGCACTCTTCAAAAGATGTTGAATCAAAGATTTTGTGTGTGTTAGACAGCTTTTTAAAATATACTCAGTTCAAATTGAGGACAACCAGTATCTTACATGAACGCTAACATGAGTAAGCTTTCTTACCGGCCTCCCTCTGTCTCAGGAGGAATACGGATTGCATTCACAGCTTCTTTGAGCCACAAAACAAACTGCTTTGGCCCTTTCACCAGGAGCAGGCCGATTCCTGATGACACTGTCACCCTCAACCATGGAAGTGGATATAACCCTGCACGAGGTAAGCTCTCACAAGCAATAATTTAACCATCATATGCGTCCAATTGTGATGCATGTGATGGCAAGATTTCCATCTGAATAACTAGCAGCTCCAACCATGAGCAAGTACTGAAATCAACTGCTTTAATATTTGATTGACAGAAATGTAATAGACATTTAACTGTGTGGACATGTTGAGTACAGAATATGGAGAGCGAGTCAACACTTGTCAGTACTGGATTAGTTTGAACTGGAGGCTGAAAATACAGAGGTGCCTTGTGAAAAAAATTTCTAAATAAAAACGATTTTCCTCCAGGTATATTCACAGCACCTCGCTCTGGACTCTGCTCCTTCTCCTTCTCGGTGTACTCGAAGGTGGGTGCATCAGGTGAGAGGATGTACTACAAGGTATGACTCATGAGAGATGGGGAAGTGATGGCCTCAACTTGGGAAGACAACAGGGAGGATTCAGAGGACAGCAGCTCTCAGTCTTCTGTCACTGCAGCAAGGAGGCCAGATGTATGTAGAGCTGCTTAACGGCAGGCAGCTATGTGGGAATGCTGAGGGCCTGAACAGCTTTTCTGGCTCCTTAATTTATCACACTCTGCCCAAATAATGATTTATTTCTATGTGGCTTCAGTGTTTCATGGGTTTACTTTTTTGTGGAAATTACCACAGGAAAATAAAAAGCATGCATGCAGGATGTTAATGGCATATACTGTATGTAACTGTGTGACCTTTTTTGAAGATACAATTCTGAAATTGCACATATATGTCTGTTTAAAGAATAATAAAAGCAAGAATTAATAAATTAAATACTGAAATAATATATCTGATTTGTCATAAAAGTTGTTACTTTCCGGTTTGGCACTTTGATAATGATGTGCTTAATTACAGAAGTCTTTTAGGACTAGGATTATGAAACACCTTTAAAAAATGGAACACACACAACAAGATAAGAGACAAAGATTTGTTCCACTCATTTATTCTTTGCAGATCTACATAACTGAAAGCGACAGTGTGAGACTGTCACATATAAATGAACATCTGTTACACCAGCCAGGACACAAACTTCTTCCTTCCCTGACAGTTTAGAGGTTATTTTACACACTTTTTCAGTAGTAAATTTATATATTTTATGAAAGCAAAAATGAGCATATTAAAAAATTCTGTTAGAAATTGCACACAGAAAATTAGATTATGTTGCAGAGGAAAAAAAATCTTCAGAGTACAACAGAAAAAAAAAGCTAAAGCATGAAGCTACATATTTGTATTTATTGATGTTGTCTAGTACATCATTTAAAATGATTATTTAATCAATTGTGGCAAGAAATGTGGAAGGTTGAAAGATGGTGGAACAAGACTTGGTTATTCCCACTGGCTGGAGAAGAACCACTGAACTTTCATATATGAGCAATTTTGCAGTTGAGCCTACTATGATCTCCTTCACTTTTCAAGACAAAGACAACATCACAGTCATTAAGCTCTGGAAGTTTACTGTTGCCCTCATATTTTTTAGTGATACGGAAAACCTCGTAGGGGGGAATGAGAACTTCTTCCTCATGTTTACCCAAATTTGGGTATCTTTTTAAATAAGCGCCTGTACATGTTGTGATTTTAAAGCAGCTCTTGTTACCAAAGCGCCGCAGGTCTGTTCTAAAAGAGCTGGAGCTGAAAGAACCAAACCGAATTCTTTGGTTGACATTACCAGTAAACATAACGTTGGTTCGTCTATAGGTAGTGTTACAATCGTTCTTATTATTCAAGATCTGTATGGCTGATGTCAGGAAGAAATGTAAAATGTGGAATTGGAATGATGAAGTATAGACACCTCCATTTTTCATGACTGCAGTATTGAATTCCTTATACACATAGTCAGATGTATAAGCACAAAGTGCTTGCATGTGGTTTTTGGTCAGAGCCTCATCCTCTTTCTCTTTTAAATTTTTTTCTACACACTTTTTCACCTTCTTCAAGGCCTTTGCATACGGTCCCACATCCAGTTCTTCAGGGTATTTGTGAGTGACTGTCTTCATCATTTCTTCACTGCAGCCAAAATACATGTCATCAACCGAATCTTCAACCATGCTCAACGGGACGGATTTGTTGGCATCTCGTAGGGTGAAGTTAAAACGAATCTAAAAGGAAATGGGGAAAGGAGAAAGATCAATGGAGACCATTCAAGACATATTTTTCAAACTGTAGCTTGGTATTTGATGTG
The DNA here is from genome assembly GCF_021347895.1 of Acanthochromis polyacanthus. Taxonomy (NCBI): domain Eukaryota; kingdom Metazoa; phylum Chordata; class Actinopteri; family Pomacentridae; genus Acanthochromis; species Acanthochromis polyacanthus. Next base: position 18,152,911 of record NC_067115.1, on the reverse strand, counting down.
GCTATTTAGATGGCTGGCCTGCATGGTGAAAATAAGAGTGAAGATTGAGATCAAAATCGCTCTTGGAGTTGTCATGCAATAGTCACATGTTGAATTAGCTTTTATTTCTATGCAATAAAGAACATGTAAATAACAGGAGAACAATGCTAATGCAGGCAAATGCTATAACTGGTCCCTCAAATGCTTTATAGCTTAGAAATGATATTAGAAGTTAATGAAATTAATTTTATTGCAGCCCACTACTCCCTTATCTCGGTTGTATTGAAGATTATGTGCTTCATATCTTGTGCAAAGAACATTTTTGGGCCTGAAATATGTATGCACTTCTTGATGGAATTTGTGCCAAACATTCTTCATTGGTGAAATTTTGGGAAGATCTTATGTTTCACTTACCGACATGGACTCCACTGACAGCAACCAGCAAAGGGGTAAACACAGTCGAGCAAAGGTCAGCATGTTCGTTGAGCAGTCTGGAAAACCGTTCCTGGATTGAAATACAGTCACAGAAGAAGTCAGCAAATGTGTACTAGTATCACAGAAATATGTTGCATGTATAATAGGCAAAATTTTAAAACTATTTAAACAATTTGAAACAAAAAGTTGATTTGATTTGAAAGATGAACTCACCTGTCTTCAGGATAAGGAGGTGTTGAGAATAAAGTGAACCACACAAGTCTGCAGTCTTGATCAGCCGATGGGTGCTCTACATCTGCTTAGGAGTCAAGATCAGCAATATATATACCCCCTGACTTTCACTAACACACATACACAATGTGCACATTTGCACGTCTATGGTTTGTGGGTGAATTCTGCAAGTGTGTGTGTGTGTGTGTGTGTGTGTGTGTGTGTGTGTGTCTGTGTGTGTGTGTGTGTCTGTGTGTGTGTGTGTCTGTGTGTGCGCGCGTGTGCGTGTACTATATGTAGGTTTGTAACAAGCTCAGTTGTGCTGTGTTTCATAGCAAATGTATCAAAGGTCGTGTCCAGTTGCCTAGTTTTGAATTTACTCATCAGTCAATGCACTGTTTAGCTACAACTAAATAAATAGATTAATAAAAAAGATAAGGTGGGGCCACCCAGATAGCTCAACGGCTTAAGCGGGCGATCCATGTACAAGGGCTTCCCTGACGCAGCGGTACGGGTTCTATTCCCGTTTGCTGCATGTCTTCTCCCTACTCTTCTCCCTCCTTTCCTGTCGGCCAAAAAAAACTTAAGAAAAGACGAGGTGGCCATGTGGTTAAAGTGATGGACTGCTAATCTAATGTGCTCTGCATGCTTGGGTTCCAATTTCTGCTTTACTCTGCTTTCTTTAGGGTGTAGGTTCAAACTCTAATTCTGCCCTTGAACAAGGCCCAGGTGTGCTTTATCATGGCTGGCCCTGTCCTCTGACCCCAACTGGGAAATGCTAAAACACAATTTCATAGTGGAACGTATTTTTGACAAATAAAGGTTTCTTCTTCATCATCTGACAGGGAATAATAAGTCACTGCTTTTCAGGAGTATTTCAAAACAGTAACTTCAGCAGATTCTGAACTTTTCTTTTGCAATAGCACAATAGAGCGGAAGGCTGCAACAAATGTTTCTGTTTCTTTATGCTGCACACTGGTGAAGAAATGCACAATGGATTGCTCTCATTGCTCTGTATAAAGGCAATAAAGCTCCAATCTAAAGCGTAAATCTGAGGTCCATGTGATGCAATGCAAAAAGTCAGAAAACTTAAAATTCCGTTGTAACACTGATATAAAAAAAAGAGAGGACAATCTAATGGTGAAAAGAAACTGTGATAATAAGCCAATGTGAACATTTGTCATACATTAAAACCCTATCAAAACTAAGGCCAGAGCTGCCTTCAGGAGTCTTTGTGCCCAAGAAACATACAAATCACCTAACATCCTCTTTTACATTTTGAAAATGTTTCTACAGTATCCCTCATCCGAGAAAGCACGGACAGTTGACTGAATTGCATTTGCAAGTATAATTTTGATGGCACTGTACTGCATTTTGCTTCAATGAGAATTTTTACCCCATAACTTTACAAGCAGGAAGTATTTTAATTTTGCATCACTGCATTTATTTAGAGGCTGCAGTTACTATATAAAACGATGTTTTACAAAATTAACAGTGAGCTCATAAAATATGTTGCAGATTTTAATGTCTAACCCTGCCAGTAGTGTAGTTATGGCAGTCATCACTTGTGATATTCTTGGCCACAGTCTGAAGGTCTTTCCAGCATAGAATGACTAACTTAAAACCCCACCAACACAATGTGGTCAGTGATTATTCAGAGGTCAGTTCCATGGTGGGAGTGTGTCATTTCTCTGAAAGTAGAATTATTTATCTGGAAAAAGACTTCTGTTAAAATAGCCTTCAGTAAAACCACGTTTAAGCTATTTACTTGTGAAACCTTTTAGTTTGTGACTGTCTTTGTCACACCCTCCTGCTCCAGTACGCTGTCTCATCAGCTGTATAACGAGCGGCTGCGCTGAGATGCACAGCAGGCGCAAATGACTAATCAGTGTGGTATAAATCCTGGCTCGATACTCAACTTGATGCTGGTTCATTGTTCATTCCCCCCGCTGCACATCGTTTCTCGGCCTCTGTTTCTATATTGGATAACTGTCATCACGCCCCGCTTCTTGGACTCTGTCGGCCTCTGGAAGATCTGACCCGTTTCTCAGCCATTGTAACTCTCTTCCTCCCACCGTCTCTGACAATTCGGCTCCCTCCTCTGTCTTCATTTTCCCTGGACTCAGTAAGCGCTCTTCCCTGTAATTTAGTTTGTTTTATGTTCCGTTTTATCTCGGCCTTCGGGTCCGCCCTCTGTTTAGTTTAGTTAATTTCTCCTCCCCGTTGTTCTCCTCCTGCCTTAGTTATTAAGAGTCTTCTGTTGTATTTTTTGATTATATTCATTTTTTGCTTCATCCTCCTGTCTGTACCTGCTGCTTGGGTTCAACCCTCTGGAATTCATGATAGTCTTTTAAGCTTATCATTCTTCATTATCTATTCTCTGATAGTTGTTCCATCATCTGCAGAAGACCGAGAAAGAGCGAATTATACGTTTGCAGTAACTGACTTACTCAATTTTTTGTTGTCCTCGTTCACCTGAACCAGACATCGATGGACTTTTCACCTTTAGTTGTAAGTTTTTCACTGTTTCTGTTAGGAATTGGGGGGTTTAGAACCCAAGCGCAGACACGACAGGCAGACAACAGGAGTTAAAGAAAACGGAGTTTTATTAAATAAGGATCAAACTACAATAAACTGAAAACCAGACTGTGGAGGGGAAGCAAAAACCAAACAACTGAAAAACAACAGAGCTAAGGGAAGGTACTCACACATGAGGGAGACTAAAACTGTAGGTGAAAACAAACTGAAGTCCAACTGAATCCAAAAGGTGTAATCCACAAAGGGGGGGAAAAAAATCAAAGAAGTTCATAAGCTGATGTAATCCAGAAGTGTAGGGGAAGCGAGGGTGCGGAGTCAGTGATGACGTGAATGTCCAACAACGAACCAGCAAAGACTGAGGGAAATGGCAGAGCTTAAATAGCAGGGGAGGGGACCGGGTGGATTGAGTTGAGCTGATTGCAGCAGCTGAAAGTAATCAATTGACAGGGTGCAGCAGACAGGGGGCGAGCGACCAGGAGAGAGATAGAAGGGGAAGACAACAGACAGAGGGAGCCAGAGGAATAAGACAAATAGGGAGGAAGAAACCACTCTGGGGGCTGGTGGCGGCGGCGGCGAAACTGCTCTGGAGGCCGGCGGCGGCAAAACCACTCTGGAGGGCGGCAGCGGCGAAACCACTCTGGAGGCTGGTGACGGCGAAACCACTCTGGAGGCTGGTGACAGCGTACGAGATGAGGACCCTCGGGAGGCCGGGCTGGAGGCCGGCTGCGACGGACGAGACGAGGACCCTCGGGTGGCCGGGCTGGAGGCCAGCAGCGGCGGAGGAGACGAGGACCCTCGGGTGGCCGGGCTGGAGGCCGGCAGCGGCGGAGGAGACGAGGACCCTCGGGTGGCCGGGCTGGAGGCCGGCAGCGGCGGACGAGACGAGGACCCTCGGGAGGCCGGCAGCGGCGGACACGACGAGGACCCTCGGGAGGCCGGGCTGGAGGCCGGCTGCGATGGACGAGATGAGGACCTTCTGGCGGCCGGGCTGGAGGCCGGCAGCGACGGGACCTCTCTGTAGACTCAGAAACAGGGGAAGCCGCTGCAGTCAGGAACTGAAGAGCTGGGGCAGGCAGGAAGATGTTCTTGTCTTCTGACTGTGGCTGTACAGACTCTGATTCGGGAAAGTGGTCAGCTGTTACTGACTCAACAGTCTCTGGATCGCGGGTGTTGTCAGCTGACTCTAGCTCAACAGTCTTGGGGCTAGGGGTTTTGCCAGCTAACCCAGGCAGATTAGTCTCTTGGCTGGAGGAGTCAATGGTTGACTCAGGCCTACCACCTTTTTGGCCAGGGAAAGGGCCGGCTGACTCCCGCTTCATTTCTCTGCTGGGTGGGTCATCAGCAGGGCCTGGCGGGTTGGAGATTGAGGCGGCGTTGACAGTGTCGACGTGCTCGGGAGCATAGGTGCTGGAGGCGGAGGCGGTGTCGACCCGCTCGGGAGCTGTGTAGGAGGCGGCGTTCACCCGCTGGCAGGCGAAGGGAGCGGAGGCGAAGTCGACAGCGTCGACCCGCTCAGAGATGAAGGCTGCGGAGGCGGACGAGGCGAAAGCGTCGACCCGTTCGGGGGCTGCGGCTGAGGTGTCGGAGGAGGTGTCGACCCGCTCTGGAGCGTAGGCATTGGAGGCCCACTCGGAGACGGCTGGGGCGGCGTCCTCGACCCACTCGGAGACATCATCCCACTCGGAGTCGTGAAAATGAGGAGTGAAGATGGAAAGGGAGAAAAGGAGAAGGAAAGGCAGGAGCTGGAGTGGGATCGTAACAGTTATGTCATCCACTTACAGTAAAAAAGACACAAATGAGTCTCTTTAATCGGTGTGTGACATAGAAACATTTTGTTATCCAGACCTCAAACCATAATATACTTGTTGAAAGTGCTGAAAAATATTGTGCATGTGCATATTGCTGTAACAAAAAATTACCATCTGTTCTGTCTGATCACCTCTGAGGAATATTATGTTTTATCTCTTAGTCTTAGCCTCACCCACCTAGTAATCTAGCTGCATTTTTTACCTGTTGAACCGTCTGCCTACCTTGTGTTTCTCTGGTGTTTTTGCTTCTGCTGAACCAAACAGAAATACTGGAGCTGAATCAGTAAAACAGAAGTGTTTCAACCTCTCAGGTCTGCACTGTATCACCATTCATCAATGAATGGCTCAGCAGAAGATATAACCTATACCTGTGCAGATTTCTTTTTACCACTACCTCAGATCAGATCAAGGATCCCTTGCTGAATTTCAGTTACTGTAATGCAAAATAATCTTATCTGTCACTGGTGAAGTGGGTAAATTTTATATATACGTTTTAAAAAACGGAAATGTACCATTGTGCCCAGGGTGTCCAGAGGGTGTACAGAGGGTGTGCAAAATTGACAGCGCCTGGCCATAGCAGTACATATACATGTGTGAAACACTCATTTCTTGTAGTATTGCTCTGAAATTTTGACCTGAACTATGTAATACCCCAGGCTGTTGCCCTTTTGTGTTTTCAAGCTCTCACAGTGCTGCCACACTTATTTTCAGGTGTTTTATTAGGGAAAACATTTAGGCGAGAAAAAAATTCATCCTAATTCAGTGTGTTCCAACATAAAATACTCTGTGCCAGTAGCACCTAGAGTAATTCTGACTGCACTGGATGAAAATTCAGGTTGTCAGATTTAAAAGGAGACCACAACCATGCATGGACTCCAAACAGTTCAAGAACAGCATTCAATTTACTTTCCGTACATCTTCAGTAGAAATTTCAGGCGAAAATCGACTGAACCTGATGTACTCAAACGAGACATAAAATTAACATTTTGCAATAATTTTCACAAACTTAATAGTAAAAAAAATAAAAATATCAGTCACATGAATAAAATACGCAAATATTTATAACACTTTCAAATTCATACAGTTAAATAGAATTATGATCAGGGGTTTCCAATTAGGTGCCAATGATCCTAAGAATGACATGTCTATGAATTGCACTTCTGACATCTACACACGTGGACAAAATTGTTGGTACCCCTCAGTTAAAGAAGGAAAAACCCACAATTCTCACTGAAATCACTTGAAACTCACAAAAGTAACAATAAATAAAAATTTATTGAAAATTAAATAATCAAAATCAGCCATCACTTTTGAATTGTTGATTAACATAATTATTTAAAAAAAACAAACTAATGAAATAGGGCTGGACAAAAATGATGGTACCCATAACTTAATATTTTGTTGCACAACCTTTTGAGGCAATCACTGCAATTAAACGATTTCTGTATTTGTCAATGAGCGTTCTGCAGCTGTCAACAGGTATTTTGGCCCACTCCTCATGAGCAAACAGCTCCAGTTGTCTCAGGTTTGATGGGTGTCTTCTCCAAATGGCATGTTTCAGCTCCTTCCACATATGTTCAATGGGATTCAGATCTGGGCTCATAGAAGGCCACTTTAGAATAGTCCAACGCTTTTCTCTCAGCCATTCTTGGGTGTTTTTGGCTGTGTGTTTTGGATCGTTGTCCTGTTGGAAGACCAATGACCTGCGACTGAGACCAAGCTTTCTGACACTAGGCAGCACATTTCTCTCCAGAATGCCTTGATAGTCTTCAGATTTCATCGTACCTTGCACACTTTCAAGACACCCTGTGCCAGATGCAGCAAAGCAGCCCCAAAACATTACTGAGCCTCCTCCATGTTTCACCGTAGGGACAGTGTTCTTTTCTTCGTATGCTTGGTTTTTGAGTCTATGAACATAGAGTTGATGTGCCTTACCAAAAAGCTCCAGTTTGGTCTCATCTGTCCAAAGGACATTCTCCCAGAAGCTTTGTGGCTTGTCAACATGCATTTTTGCAAATTCCAGTCTGGCTTTTTTATGAGTTTTTTTCAGCAGTGGTGTCCTCCTTGGTCGTCTCCCATGAAGTCCACTTTGGCTCAAACAACGACGAATGGTGCGATCTGACACTGATGTACCTTGGCCTTGGAGTTCACCTTTAATTTCTTTGGAGGTTGCTCTGGGCTCTTTGGATACAATTCCAACGATCCGTCTCTTCAATTTGTCATCAATTTTCCTCTTGCGGCCACGTCCAGGGAGGTTGGCTACTGTCCCTTGGGTCTTGAACTTCTGAATAATATGAGCCACTGTTGTCACAGGAACTTCAAGCTGTTTAGAGATGGTCTTATAGCCTTTACCTTTAAGATGTTTGTCTATAATTTTTTTTCGGATGTCCTGGGACAATTCTCTCCTTCGCTTTCTGTTGTCCATGTTCAGTGTGGTACACACCTTTTCACCAAACAGCAGGGTGACTACTTGTCTCCCTTTAAATAGGCAGACTGACTGATTATGAGTTTGGAAACACCTGTGATGTCAATTAAATGACACACCTGAGTTAATCATGTCACTCTGGTCAAATAGTTTTCAATCTTTTATAGAGGTACCATCATTTTTGTCCAGGCCTGTTTCATTATTTTGTTTTTTAAATAATTATGTTAATCAACAATTCAAAAGTAATGGCTGTTTTTGATTATTTAATTTTCAATAAATTTTTATTTATTGTTACTTTTGTGAGTTTCAAGTGATTTCAGTGAGAATTGTGGGTTTTTCCTTCTTTAACTGAGGGGTACCAACAATTTTGTCCACGTGTGTAGCTTTGGTGTTCTTTGCTTTTACTGTTCATTATCATGCCAACATCTAAAGAGCTCTCTATGACCCTCAGTGTCCGGCAATGGATGTAAAAATGCCTCCAAAATGTTTGATATCATCATTCCATTGTAAGGAAAACCATCTACAAGTGCAGAAATTTCAAAGGACTGCCAATTTATCCTGAATTGACCGTCCCAGAAAATTTAGCCCATCAGCAATCTTTTTTGTTGACAAAATAAGCCAGGAAATGCAAAATGTCATCAAAGCCTCTGCAGGTAGCTCTGCAATTGTTGACTTCAAAGTGCATATGTCAGCAATCAGAAAAAGATTGCACAAATTTGACCGCAATGGGGGGTATGCCAGGAAAAAAGGCTTTGACGTCCAAAAAGAACATTAGAGCAAAACTACAGCTATGAAGATAGCGGCAAAGACCAGGCCTTCTGGAATAACTGGCTTGGCTGCAGTAACAGTGGACACGAAGAACTTTCTATCAGCATGGTGATGGAAATGTTATGGTTTGTGGTTGCTTCACTGCCTCAGGGACTGGACAGCTTGCAGTCAGTATTTCAACTATAAGTTCTGCATCATATCAAAGCGTGCTTGAAGTGGTTGGTTATGTTTTCAAGAGGAGAATGATCCTAAGCACAGGAACAAATCCACCATGAGCTTTGTGCGTATGTGTTACACTTACACAGTTTTTTTTTCATGCCTCATTCAACACATGAAAAAGCTGTGTGGGTAAGCACAGCCTTTGCAACACATAATGCAACAGCCTTCTGAATAAATTTCACACTTTAGCATTAGAGGTTTCTTGGGGAACCATGACTCGCTGTGTGAAACCACATGGGACTTTAAGTTAATCGAGAGACGACATTTAGACTGAGACAGAGCTGTCTGTCATAACGTGGGAAAAAGACATGGCCATGCAAGTAAAAATATATAATGGCACTTAAAAATCCAAAATTAATTCAAAGAGTTATCAACAGCAAATAGCTTTTCAAGAATAGCAGTAAAAAAATAAAATAAAATAAAATAAAGCAGGTCCACAAAGAAAAACTACAAAACAGAAAATGATGTGGTAGAAGTTTTGTGGATGACCTGAAAATCGTTTGGTTTGAAAGAAAATCTCTTTCATGGTTGCAAAATTGAAACCAACCTCAGAAGATTTAACAGAGGATGCAAACCTGTAGTAAGTCTCAAGTTCACAGAAACATTAAACAAGAAACTAACAAAGTCCTGGAACAAAATTCTGCCATCTGATGACACAAAAATCATCCATCCATCCATCCATCCATCCATCCATCCATCCATTCTCTATAAACCGCTTTATCCTCACTAGGGTCATGGGGGGTGCTGGAGCCTATCTTAGCTGACTCGGGCGAAGGCGGGGGACACCCTGGACAGGTCGCCAGTCTGTCGCAGGGCTACATATACAGACAGACAGGGCCGGCCCAAGCCTTCAGTGGGCCCTAAGCGAAATTTACCTTGGGGGGCCCCCACGAATGACTTCAGTGCAAAATCTGAATATATGTCAAGTAGTGATGGGTAGATGAGACCTCATCGTGTGTGTCACACTTTTCCCTCATTGTATCATTCATGTATCCCGCAGTGTCGGTTTGATTAATTGATGCCACGAGTGGATTAAGAAATGTACTGCAGCCAATGAACAATAAAGTTTGAAACAATTTGTGATGAATGAGCTTGACTGAAGGTAATGCAACTATTTTTTAAAACTGTATGTCTAAAAATAAATACAAATAGACTTGAAAGTGTTTTTGTTTGATAGAGAAAGTAGGCCTACATGTGATAAACTGAATGTTATATTATCATTAAAATGTAGGCTTAAGTGCTTTGTGCCTGTTGTGACCACAGTCAATGTCAAGTGTTGTTTATAATTTTCTCAATAAACCCAGTTGTGTTATCATGCAGGAAATCATACTGGTAGTAATTTTTAAGCCCCAAAATTATAATTCATAGCATGTATTTCAGCAGTTATTCAAGTTATTTGATCATTACTGACTATGTTGATGTTGGTAGTTTATTTAGATGTTTTTTTTAAAGTTTCCTTTATCTTTTAACAGAAATTTCCTGCAAGGTTGCTTAGCTTACTTTTTATTACAAATGACTGTAAAACAGAGTATAAAAGTACAGATTGGCATGCCAGAAAAACATATTTTCATATCTGAAAAGGCACATGACATGTTTATATTATTATACATGGAAGATCTTTTCCAAAAGGACAATTCAAAATATTTTGATTTTAGATTTGATTTTCTATCATCGAGTTGGCAGTGTCGTTCTATTTCGAAAAATGCTTATGTAAATATCAAAACGGCCCGCCCGCTGGCCGCTATACCTTAACGGGTTTTAATTCCGGTTTTGTTTAGAGTCGAGGATTTAGATCATTTTGGGTTAAGTGAAGGGATTTGTTATATATTAAAGATTAGAAAATGTAATTGCAATTACCAAATATCCAACCGGAGGAGGAAAAGGCGCTGTGGTAAACAAGACTCAGACTGAGCCCTAAACTTGCGATGCTCACAACATTTATCAAAACAATAAAGTCATACAACCGACCTTTATCCTTGTTTTTCTTTTCCTGCACCTCCAACCGTTTTCTTTCTTTTTTGTGCCCCTGAGAGGTACATTTTCTTGGACGGCAACATTTCTGTTTGCTTCTGTCCGCCACTGAGCAATGACACTGTCACTGAACTTGCGCAGCTGCTAAGGTATTCTGCCGCAGGAGTAACTAGATCCACTTATTGATAGGTTGACATACTTGGCAACCTCGCTGGCATTAAAAAATTATACCAAAATTATTGTTGTACAACCCGGAACAATGGTTATTCATTGTTTTGTTTTTTTAAAATTTTTTTTACAATTACACTTGCTTTTCATTAAGGACTCTGGGGGGCCCCCTGGTGGTGGTGGGCCCTAAGCGACCGCTTAACTCGCTTATGCCTTGGGCTGGCTCTGCAGACAGACAATCACACTCACATTCACACCTACGGACAATTTAGAATAATCAGTTTACCTCAGCATATTTTTGGACTGTGAGAGGAAGCCAGAGTACCTGGAGAAAACCCACGCATGCACAAGGAGAACATGCAAACTCTATGCAGAAAGATCCCAGGCCCACTCCGGAATTTGAACCGGGGATCTTCTTGCTGCAAGGCAAAAGTGCTAACCACTACATCACTGTGCAGCCTACACAAAAATCAACTTTAAATAAATAAAAGGAACATTAACTATGACTTGGGTATGTAACTTGACATTTATTGATCATTTCACTGCAGATGGAAGAAACAGGTATACATGACCAGTCTGTGTGTCTTGTTTCAGCCAAATTCACCACAACTCATTAAATGGCATTTAATATTTCAGGAGGACAAATGTTTCTAAACATTCAGCCAAACTAACCACAGAGCTCTTCAGGGTGACGAGGTGGAATACACTTGACTGGCTGAGTCAGTTGATTCGTCTCAATCACACTGCTTCCCAGTGGCCGAAGACCAAATTAAAAGCTTAATGTAAGAGACAGAGACCCGACAACAAGCAAGAGCTGAAGTTAGATGCAGTGAGAGCATCACAGTGTAAGATATAAAGCAGCTGATGAAGTCTATAAAACTTATGAACTTCTTGCTGCCAATGCAAATAAGCAAACTGTCACATTCTATCTAACATCTGATTCAGGCAACTAAGACATGATTACAGGCGTATTCATTTTACTACAGTCAGATGTGCCTGTGAGTAAAGTTTCTTTTGGCTTCCTAAGCTTGACTTCGTTTACAAGGTGACCACGGTGAGAGACAGGAAATGAAGAAGATGCGGTTGCATTCTGCATGCATCAGACCACAGGCGAAGTCATTTTCACATTTTCACATGTTCTCTTTATATGAGCAGAACCGATGTGTACGTGACCACACACGTACACATCGGTTACATAAGGCCCCCTGCTCACTTGTGGAGTTACAGGTCAGCAGATCAAGTAGGAAGGGAGATACGTAGGATGATCAAAATTGATACAGAGTATCATGCATAGGCGTGGTTCTGCCCCCTAGTGGGGGCTCGTCTAGTTTGCTCCAGCTGTGGTATGACTGAGGGCTGTGTAAGAACACCTGTGAATTGTAGACACTGTTTCTGGTCAACTGAAACTCACAGTGCATTTAGTTTGGTGATTATAATAACTGTGTCTAGACCTCTGCTGGTGTCTGGGGGTATCTGGTACCAAGATGTTACATGCAGATCCTTAAAGTCACATAAGTTGTGAGGTGGGGTATCCATGAACTTGTCTTGTTTTTCCGCCACATCCTACAAATCCTCGATCGGACTGAGATATGACGAATGTAGCGGCGAGGTAAACACCTCTGTCAGGTTCCTCAAACCGTTCCTGAACAATATTTTGCTGTGTGTTATCCTGCTGAAACATGCTACTCCCATCAAGGAAAAACTGTTGCCATGAATGGGTATACATGTTCTGTAACAATGTTTAGGTGGGTGATATGTGTCAAAGCAACATTCACATGCATGCCAGGATTCAAAGCTTCCCGGCGGGGCATTGCCTGGAGCATCACACAGCTTCTATCGGCTTGCTATTTTACCATAGTGCATCCTACGAAAATCTCCTACACAGGTGAACAACACACACATCTGCATCATTTGAAAAAAAATGTGATTCAACAGAGCAGGCCATCGTTTTTCATTGTTCCTCGGTGCAGGTTTGACAGTGTTGCAAATGCTTTTTGTGGTGGAAAAGGGTCAGTGTGAGCACTGACTGGTTTATGGCTACACAACCCGATAAGCCACAACACACTATAATCTGACAGCTTTTTATCTTAGTCATCATTAAGGTTTTTAATGATTTCTGCCTCAGTAGCTCTTCTGTTTGGATGGACCACATTGGTCAGCCTTTGGTTCCCATGTCCTTCAGTGGAGCTTAGAACCTTTTTTTGCTGGTTCACTGCTTGTCCTTCTTCAGACCACATTTGATAGGTAATAACTGCACCAGACCGTGAACACCTCTGCTCTGACCCAGTTTTCTAGCCAGCATAATTTGGCCCTTATCAAAGTCAGTCCGATTTTTATGTTGCCCAGTTATTCTGCTTCCAACGCATCGTTTTGACGAAATGACTGTTCACTTGCTGCCTAATCAGACCCTCCAGAAAAACGCGATTATGCGATCGCATGAATTCCCGCATTAATCACCAAAATGCCGCTGATTATGCAGGGGTCAATTATTTCCCAATAGGCCGGATAATCCCCGCAAAACAGCGCATAATTCCCACAAGAATCTTACATTTCCACGAAAAAAAAGAGAACTATGCGGGTCCCGCTTGATTTCACAATTTCCGCATAAAATGAGAAAACTATAACCAATATAAATGGAGTTGTGAGTGAGTTTTTTGTGACGCCCGGCCTGACGTCATCAGTTCGCGCATTCACACAGAAGCACGAGCTGATGCGGAGCGCGGCGCGAGTGTTGCCAACTTAGCGACTTTCTCGCTAAATCTAGCGACTTTTTTTTGTCAAAAGCGACTAGCCACAAATCTAGTGACTTTTTCTGCCGTTTTGGAGACTGACAGGAAAACTCGGATCATTCTGCAGTTACTGTCCTCAACAAGCAGCAGGTGCTGCTGTGAGCTTCTCCCCCTCCCAAAGCACAGGCTGTCAGTCCAGTAACCCTGCAGCAGTCCCAGGCTGAATCCCAAACCGCCCCCCTACACACTATCCCTACACACTTCCCCTCCGTTTGCGCGTTCCCGTGGAGGGTCCTCCATATTAAGGGCCGTCCCAAACCGCGTAGTGCGGAGGGAGAGTGGACTGTTCAGCCCTTAAATAGTGAGTGTGCATCGATGCTCACTCTGGACAATTTTTTCAGGAAGTGCAACGTCGAAATGGAGGAGGAAACAACATATTGATGTAAGTTCCACATGCGTCCATTATTTCTCCCACGCCTTTTTCACACTGACAGAACATCACAAAAAGAGTGGTGTAAAAAGATAAAACAAAGGAAACAAATCTTCTTCTCTGCTGACGTTTGATTTAATTGTGCACCCCCTGACACCTTAAAATTTGAACACAACTGACAGAATTCATTTATTCATTCATTCATTTGTTGGATTTGAAATGCCAGATAATAGGATTGGAAAAAATGTGAGTGAAAAAAAAGTGGGATGCTATTGTCTTCTGGAAGCAGCATCGATCCTTGTTAGTTGCAACCTGTGCCACAGCGCTACAGCCATGCACAGTAGGTGTCTTTGTGTTACCATGGCGATGACTTCTTCCGTTGTCCGGTGAGGCGACAGGGCATCCCATTCCTGACGATCGTATTTATACCCTCCCCCTTCAGTAATAGGTGCCCTCCAGAGCTGCGAGTGTGACTTCTTTAGGAGTGACACTCGGTAGTGGAGGGGGAGTGTGTAGGGGGCGGTTTGGGAATCAGCCTCGGTAGTGGAGGCTGAGTGTGTAGGGGGTGGTTTGGGATTCAGCCCCAGTGTCTGATTGGAGGACACCAGGCACGTGCCGTGAGCTCCAGGGTTAGGTAGGCAGGCAGTCGCAAATTGCGACGGATACACCAATGACAATTTGCATGTGTAGGCAGGTAAGTGCCTGCTTAATCTAACACTATCAAGACAGTAAGACAGCATTAAAAAAGCTTAAACAATAATAGCAGTCCCAAGACTCTCCCAATTAACTTTATATCTCATGACAACACAGCGCTTTACTTGTTTATGTTCGAGACGCAAAATGAGTGAGACAATGACAATTCAGACGCGGAGCTGTCTGCGGCGCTGTCAGCGTATAGCACATCCACAGAGCCAATCCTTCCTTTTGTACCATTCACTCTGAAAAGTACCAACAAGTTTCTGCCCTTTCCTTTGCTGAAGATCCGGTAGCTCAGGTGTTGGTCTCCCATCATTCAAAAGTTGACGTTTTTCTTCAAAAGAAAGACGTGCAAATTGTTTTAATCTCTCTAGTGATGTCATCCTGCCGGTGAGCCTGCCAGCTTGAGAGCGTAGTATCAATTCACTAATTCTCCGTGAATGTACGTAGAACATTGGCAAAGCACGGTAACGTAAAAAAGGCAGCGTAGCGATCTGCCTTTTTACGTAAATGATTTTTCTATGGTGAAACTGACTGGGCATGCACGAACACACATCGTTGCGATCATGCGATGATATGACAGATAAAGGCAGAGCAGTGCTGTGCCTTCAGGAGAGGATGTGGCCTTCACTGTAGTACAGCGCAAGGGTGAGTTATTTGTGCAGCTATTCTGCCTGGCCAGGAGTGTTGAGTCATTTTTATTGGGCTGTGAAAAAGCACTAAATGCCATCATTTTCAAACCAAAAGGTGCTATATATAGTACTATATCGGAAATGATAATTTGAAAAATTTTATATATCTAAAATAATATTAATAAAAGCAATTGAAAAAATATAAAAGCGAATTATGAAAATGGAATGATTTAATTTATTCCTTTCAGCCTTGGGTAGGCAGTGCCTACCCTGCCTACCCTGACTGCACATCACTGGAGGACACATCCCTCCGTGGCCAGACGGCAGGTGAATCGCGCATGTTTTTGCATATTTCACAACTATTCGCATACTTTGCAACTTTCTGCTATTTCCCCGCGTAAAATGGCACAAAAACCCCGCATATTTATTCGCATAATCAAAGATTTTAGCCCGCGTTTTTCTGGAGGGTCTACCTAATAAGCCCCACTTCTTGATAGGAGCCAGTGTAATGAGATGATCAGTGATCTGCACTTCATCTGTGAGTGGTTTTATGATTGTGGCTGTGTGATGTAGTCATTGGTAACACTTTTCTTCTTTAGTATTCTCATCTCTATTTCCAAGTCTCTTTCACTAAGTAGACATGTTATTTCTTATAGAGGATAATTTAGTCATATAGACAGTCCCAAGATTAATTTGCAGATACTGCCTTTAAGGGTTTGTAGTATTTCTATGCCAACAATAGAACTTTGACGTGTTATATAGGAAACAGGTTATTCCAGAAAGTACAACATCACAATACTGATACTGAAGCAGCTAAATTGAACTGAGCCGTCATTAATTTGATTTTGCATACCTGTGCTTTTCCTGTTGTGATGTGCCTGAACTTGCTCTGTGTTTAAGTGCTGGTAACAGGTATGATGTTTTAAGAAAACTCCAGCAGATGGCAGCATTCTCCAGTGATTCAGTCTCCAATCTTTGAGTTCCTTGGGATAGGTGACAAAAATACTTGTACATCCAATGGTTGAGGAGGAGAAAGACGACATTATTTTGTCCCCATTACAATTCAGACAAAATTTTTTTGACATATTGCATTTTTTTCTAGACAGAAGGCATAAAAACAAAAAATATAATTATTAGCAAAATAATACAGTTACAGTCTATCAGATTATATTCATTTTTGTTGGTTGTGTTGATGATGGAATTTGATTTTGTCTCAAGATGTCATTGCCAGAACCCTATTTTTGCCAAAATATGTTTATCTTTGTCCATGGAATATGTATATGCTAAGGATTTTTATTGATCAAGCACAAAGAAGCATCTGATTTTACTGATAATTGACACTCCCATCCCTCCTTCCTCATTTGTAGTTGTGTGGGAGGGGGAGCTGCCATGCAGAAAGTGGGACTGTGAATGTGCTTTCAGTCGCTTGCGGGGCTGCTGCTGTGGAGAAACGGAGCTCTTTGAAGTGGAGGATGAAATCTTTATGAGAATGATGGACCTGTCGAGGAGATTGTTCCAACTGAGTGATAGCATCTTTGAAGTCATAGGTAATCTGACAACAACAAAAAAAGGCATAAAGTCCATATCCATTTAATTATTCCTGATCAAAAAAAAAATCTGTGCTGTTTCTAGTGTTTTATTTGATTCAGGGATTGCTTACATTAAAAACATGAATGTGGACAGAGCGTCTCAACTTTTTTTCAAACTTCTGTTTATTTTGAACCCGAGCTGAAAGTTAAAATAGTTTTTAAAAAAACTTGTCTGAGACTATAATCAGACTGAAATATCACTTTATTTCACTTTCCTACATTTTATTCTAATCAATTAGTGAGTGGCATAACCTTCCAACAGCATTTTATAAGACATAAAAAGATGGTATGATGAGATTTATAGGAAGTTAATTTTATTTCTTTTTTCACACGGGTCACAAAAATATTCCAGTATAAGTGCTGTTAGGTATTCTGATTTTCACATGCGCTCTTCTAAAGATATTGAATCAAAGCTTTTGTGTGTGTTAGACAGCTTTTTAAAATATATTCAGTTTAAATTGAGGACAACCAGTATCTTACATGAACGCTAACATGAGTAAGCTTTCTTACCGGCCTCCCTCTGTCTCAGGAGGAATACGGATTGCATTCACAGCTTCTTTGAGCCACAAAACAAACTGCTTTGGCCCTTTGACCAGGAGCAGGCCGATTCCTGATGACACTGTCACCCTCAACCATGGAAGTGGATATAACCCTGCACTAGGTAAGCTCTCACAAGCAACAATTTAACCATCATATGCGTCCAATTGTGATTCATGTGATGGCAAGATTTCCATCTGAATAATTACCGGCTCCAACTATGAGCAAGTACTGAAATCAACTGCTTTAATATTTGATCGACAGAAATGTAATAGACATTTAACTGTGTGGACATGTTGAATACAGAATATGGAGAGCGAGTCAACACTTGTCAGTACTGGATTAGTTTGAACTGGAGGCTGAAAATACAGAGGTGCCTTGTGAAAAATAAATTCTAATTAAAAACGATTTTCCTCCAGGTATATTCACAGCACCTCGCTCTGGACTCTGCTCCTTCTCCTTCTCGGTGTACTCGAAGGTGGGTGCATCAGGCGAGAGGATGTACTACAAGGTACGACTCATGAGAGATGGGGAAGTGATGGCCTCAACTTGGGAGGACAACAGGGAGGATTCAGAGGACAGCAGCTCTCAGTCTTCTGTCACTGCAGCAAGGAGGCCAGATGTATGTAGAGCTGCTTAATGACAGGCAGCTATGTGGGAATGCTGAGGGCCTGAACAGCTTCTCTGGCTCCTTAATTTATCACACTCTGCCCAAATAATGATTTATTTCTATGTGGCTTCAGTGTTTCATGGGTTTACTTTTTTGTGGAAATTACCACAGGAAAATAAAAAGCATGCATGCAGGATGTTAATGGCATATACTGTATGTAACTGTGTGACCTTTTTTGAAGATACAATTCAGAAATTGCACATATATGTCTGTTTAAAGAATGATAAAAGCAAGAATTAATAAATTAAATACTGAAATAATATATCTGATTTGTCATAAAAGTGGTTACTTTCCGGTTTGGCACTTTGATAATGATGTGCTTAATTACAGAAGTCTTTTAGGACTAGGATTATGAAACACCTTTAAAAAAATGGAACACACACAACAAGATAAGAGACAAAGATTTGTTCCAATCGTTTATTCTTTGCAGATCTACATAACTGAAAGCGACAGTGTGAGACTGTCACATATAAATGAACATCTGTTACACCAGCCAGGACACAAACTTCTTCCTTCCCTGACAGTTTAAAGGATATTTTTACACTTTTTCAGTTGTAAATTTATATATTTTATGAAAGCAAAAATGGACATATTAATAAATTCTGTTAGAAATTGCACACAGAAAATTAGATTATGTTGCAGAGGAAAAAAAATCTTCAGAGTACAACAGAAAAAAAAGCTAAAGCATGAAGCTACATATTTGTATTTATTGATGTTGTCTAGTACATCATTTAAAATGATTATTTAATCAATTATGGCAAGAAATGTGGAAGGTTGAAAGATGGTGGAACAAGACTTGGTCATTCCCACTGGCTGGAGAAGAACCACTGAACTTTTATATATGAGCAATTTTGCAGTTGAGCCTACTCTGACCTCCTTCACTTTTCAAGACAAAGACAACACCACAGTCTTTAAGCTCTGGAAGTTTATTCTTATCGTGTTTTTCAGTGATACTGAAAACCTCGTAGGGAGGAATGAGAACTTCTTCCTCTTTCTCACCATAAACTGAATACCTTTTTAAATAAGCGCCTGTACATGTTGTGATTTTAAAGCAGCTCTTCTTACCAAAGTTCTGCAGGTCTGTTCTAAAAGAGCTGGAGCTGAAAGAACCAAACCGAATTCTTTGGTTGACATTACCAGTAAACACAACGTTGGTTCGTCTATAGGTAGTGTAACAATAGTTCTTATTATTCAAGATCTGTATGGCTGATGTCAGGAAGAAATGTAAAATGTGGAATTGGAATGATGAAGTATAGACACCTCTGTTTGTCCTGACTGCAGTATTGAATTCCTTATACACGTAGTTAGATGTATAAGAACAAAGTGCTTCCATGTGGGTTTTGGTCAGAGCCTCATCCTCTTTCTCTTTTAGGTTCTTTTCTACACAATTTTTCACTTCTTCCTTCTTCAAGGTATCTGCATATGGTCCCACATCCAGTTCTTCAGGGTATTTGTGAGTGACTGTCTTCATCATTTCTTCACTGCAGCCAAAATACATGTCATCAATCGAATCTTCAACCATGCTCAA
Organism: Acanthochromis polyacanthus; assembly: GCF_021347895.1. Classification (NCBI taxonomy): domain Eukaryota; kingdom Metazoa; phylum Chordata; class Actinopteri; family Pomacentridae; genus Acanthochromis; species Acanthochromis polyacanthus. The sequence continues at coordinate 18,133,579 of NC_067115.1, read as the reverse complement.
CGGGATGAGATTGCTGACATCTCGTCGAGTGAGGTTAAAATGGATCTAAAAGGGAAACGGGGGGAAAGGAGAAAGATCAATGGAGACCATTTAAGACATACTTTTCAAACTGTCGCTTGGTATTTGACGTGGCTATTTAGATGGCTGGCCTGCATGGTGAAAATAAGAGTGAAGATTGAGATCAAAATCGCTCTTGGAGTTGTCATGCAATAGTCACATGTTGAATTAGCTTTTATTTCTATGCAATAAAGAACATGTAAATAACAGGAGAACAATGCTAATGCAGGCAAATGCTATAACTGGTCCCTCAAATGCTTTATAGCTTAGAAATGATATTAGAAGTTAATGAAATTAATATTATTGTAGCCCACTACTCCCTTATCTCAGTTGTATTGAAGATTATGTGCTTCATATCTTGTGCAAAGAACATTTTTGGACCTGAAATATGTATGTGCTTCTTGATGTAATTTGTGCCCAACATTCTTCATTGGTGAAATTTTGTGAAGATCTTATGCTTCACTTACCGACACGGACTCCACTGACAGCAACCAGCAAAGGGGTAAACACAGTCGAGCAAAGGTCAGCATGTTCGTTGAGCAGTCTGGAAAACCGTTCCTGGATTGAAATACAGTCACAGAAGAAGTCAGCAAATGTGTACTAGTATCACAGAAATATGTTGCATGTATAAAAGGCAAAACTCTAAAACTATCTGAACAATTTGAAACAAAAAGTTGATTTGATTTGAAAGATGAACTCACCTGTCTTCAGGATAAGGAGGTGTTGAGAATAAAGTGAACCACACAAGTCTGCAGTCTTGATCAGCCGATGGGTGCTCTACATCTGCTTAGGAGTCAAGATCAGCAATATATATACCCCCTGACTTTCACTAACACACATACACAATGTGCACATGCGCATTGGCACATCTATGGTTTGTGGGTGATTTCTGCAAAACCAAAAAAAAGGTGTGTGTGTGTGTGTGTGTGTGTGTGCGTGTACTATATGTAGGTTTGTAACAAGCTCAGTTGTGCTGTGTTTCATAGCAAATGTATCAAAGGTCGTGTCCAGTTGCCTAGTTTTGAATTTACTCATCAGTCAATGCACTGTTTAGTTACAACTAAATAAATAGATTAATAAAAAAGATAAGGTGGGGGTGCCCAGATAGCTCAACGGCTTAAGCGGGCGATCCATGTACAAGGGCCGGGTTCTATTCCCGTTTGCTGCATGTCTTCTCCCTACTCTTCTCCCTCCTTTCCTGTCGGCCAAAAAAACTTAAGAAAAGACGAGGTGGCCATGTGGTTAAAGTGATGGACTGCTAATCTAATGTGCCATGCATGCTTGGGTTCCAATTTCTGCTTTACTCTGCTTTCTTTAGGGTGTAGGTTCAAACTCTAATTCTGCCCTTGAACAAGGCCCAGGTGTGCTTTATCATGGCTGGCCCTGTCCTCTGACCCCAACTGGGAAATGCTAAAACAGAATTTCATGGTGGAACGTATTTGTGACAAATAAAGGTTTCTTCTTCTTCATCTGACAGGGAATAATAAGTCACTGCTTTTCAGGAGTATTTCAAAACAGTAACTTCAGTAGATTCTGAACTTTTCTTTTGCAATAGCACAATAGAGCGGAAGGCTGCAACAAATGTTTCTGTTTCTTTATGCTGCACACTGGTGAAGAAATGCACAATGGATTGCTCTCATTGCTCTGTGTAAAGGTAATAAAGCTCCAAACTAAAGCTGTTGGGTTTAAGACCTGTAAAACACAGAGACAGCACAAGGAAGAAGAGGCAGTACTCGAGCTCTTGTATTTTACTTGCCGCAAGGGGAGAGCGACAGGCTGTACACACCGTAGCATCAGCCACCCAACTCCAAAGAGCCTGTGTCTCAACTGCGTCTTTTTGTTTGTTTCAGAAAGGAATGTAACATAGAGGGTGGTACCATGACTCACCATGAGATGACCATGGGAAAAACCTTTTTCACGAGCAGCAAGATATGAACAGAAAGACATGTGGTATTTGCGTCTGCTTGCCTTGTTATCTAGAAGGCCTAATTCTGGTTGCCTCTCGGTATGTCCTGTGTCTACATGTCTCTGCCATAGGGTACAAAGGACACATAGAATCATGGTTTAAAATACATACAGAGTCATGGTTCAAAAGGCACATACGTTTCACAGTCAATCAATGATAATCTAAGCATACGTATTCTATTCTAAGGATTCTAAGCATAATAAGCATAATTCTTCGAACATTTCCCTCCTGTTTATCATTGATGAATGTCAACGTCTCGTAATCACATCATTATATCCCCCTTCTAAAGTTTTCTGTAAGATGGTCACGTTTATAACATCTTCATCAACTTACACTCAGAGGTGGATTTTAAACAACAGTAGTTTACACAAAATCGACTTCATCAAAGGAATGTTCTACCATAAGTGCTCTGAATTCATCACTCAACATTACCTTGGACACAGTCCTGCTTATTGTCTTACTCATGAGTGCTCTGAAAAATGGAATGATGCAACAAATGAATATGAAGAGTAACAGCATTATTATGAGAATGGGTGTTCCAATTTTTAGTAGAATGGTAGGCAAGTTCAAAGTGCATGTCGTTCATCCTGTGTCCTAGAGATGCTTTTCGGTTCATGGGAAAAAATGTCATAAAGAAACCTCTTACATCTGAGACTACTGGTGGAGATCTAGTAGTGGAAGGGTCAGAGCGTTTCCTTCGTCGTGTTGTTGCACTAAGAATGGTGGTAACCAGGGATGGCTCAATACCACTTTTTCACATCCGATACCGATATCGATACTTCAGCCTTGAGGATCGGTCGATACCGATCCGATACCGATATGATTCTTTTTGTCATTCTAAAAGTTGTTAATAATACATGGATGTAATTTGCTTGATACTGACATCTAAAAACACCACGTTCATTGTACAGCAACTGTTCTGGTCCCCTAAAGAAAGAAGGAAAACATGTGACAACAAGTTATGTGTAACTGCTGTGGCTTTATTAAAACTTAAAGCTCACATCGCTTTTAACAGCGTTTGTAAACACAACAGACCCAGCTACACCATTCAAATGTTTGAAAAAAAAACTGCAACTTGGTGCACATATTTCAATTAAACTAAATAATCCCAATGTATAAACAGAAAAGTCACATTACACTTCAATGGCATTGCAAGGCTGCAATAAATAATTTTATGAATTAACATAAAATAATTAGCCTAGCCGCGCTAGACAACCCACGGCAACGAATTTAATTCTCTGCCAGGGTGGGTCTTGTTACCCTCCATAAGGCTCGAGGCTGGATTCTCCTAAAACTGGCCGGACCAATCACCATGAAGTGTAGAGTCAGAAGGCGGACGTAACGAAGTGACGACAGAGGCGTGACGATTCTGACAGAAACAACCAGCGCACAATAAACAGTTTTCTTTCGACTCGGCTTTGGCCACAGCCTTTAAAGATTTGAAGCTAAAATTCAACTTGAAAGATAAACAAAGGACGGCACTGAAGTGTTTCATTGAGAAGAAAGACGTATTTGGACTTATGCCGACGGGATATGGCAAATCCTTAATATACCAGTTGGCTCCGTGGCTCCGCTGGTTGGGAAGCTAATGGGACTTAGCCACAATTCGCCGGTGCTCTCGGAACTACGTCAGCCTATTCGTTGTGTTGATTGGTTGTATACCTACCCAATTGCTGCAGAGGGATTTGATAGACAACCTTTTAGCCCGCCTCCCTCCCTGTCGAGCTTCCCTAGACCCTTGTGCCGTCAGAAACATGGGTCTAGCATGGCTAGGCTATAAAATAATAGCATCTCCACTAGAACAATGTAGGTAATACTCAGTAAGTTACACATGGCTTCTTAAGACACAATCAAAACAATAAAAATCTAGGCTATACACCTGATTTGCTGCACCAAAACAAAAACAGAAAAACAAGGGTAAACAGTGATAGTGCAATCTCGTGTCTTTCTTCTTTTGCATGCAGCCGCTGATGTTGTACCGTATGTACAACACAGTGAACAATTATTTTATTGACACGTGTACAATACTGATGGAATATAAATGATATCTGGCGATTAAACCTTGTCCTAACGTTCTCATGCGAGTGAAGCTGAGAGCAGCGTAGGATCTCCCCTGATGCCATTTAGACACCAATGTGCGGATGAGAAGAGGAGAGACCTGTCACCTAATCATATTTAACACAAAAACATGTCCACAGTTTGCTACTTAATCACATTTAACCCGAAAAACAGTCGAAACCAACAACAACAACAAAAAAACAGTAAACATACAACAGAAAAGCTGTCAAGTGGCCACAGAGTGAAACGTAAGGTGCACGCGAAGGAGGAGTCAGATTTTTCCGGGGGGTCGAAAAATACTAAAACAATCCACATTTTCCACCACACAAGGTGGTTGTTCATCCAGCAAAATGAATTCGACAATTTTCTCTATTATATTTTGGCGTTGGAGCGAGTTTTGTACTCTTCTGTAGTGCTTCCTGCAACGATGGTTGCCGCGGGTCACTTTCTGTTTTGCACTCGCCTGTAAAAAGTCTCCGTCCTGCTTTCCATGATGCTTCTGCAGATGCTTTATTTAGTTTGCTGTGTTAAAATGTCCGGTTTTGCTGCCACCCCTTGAGACACTCATTTTGCAAACGTTGCACTCAGCTATTTTACTTTTCTCCTCCGTTCGCATATAGTAATTCCACACGGAAGAGATGACCACAGCTCTCCAGGCTTCTGTTCACTCTGTGCTCACGTGATGAAAACACGGGCACATGGCAACCATGGCAACAGCTCGTCTGTGTTACGGCATGTCGTGAAAAATGAAGATGAGGATATATGAGATAGATTGGGCTTATGGATCTGATTGAACGACTTCTAATATAAAAGTCCGATGCTCGATCCAGTCATTTTGGCCTGGATCGAACTCGATATCGATCCAGCGGATCGGATCGAACCATCCCTAGTGGTAACATCTGATTTGGGCATCACAAGAGCAGCAGGCTGTAGTTTAGTCAAGTAGCACGCATCATCCCATCTCTGAGGAAGATCTAAATATACCTTATGGCCGCAAACCCAAACGTGGTCAGTCGGGCAGGGGAACCCTCCCGCATGTGGAAGCAGTGTATTCATAACAGGTTCACACACCTATCCCACCACATTGCCACGGATTTCCACGGCAGTGAAGTTGATTGGTTTTGCCCAACGTTCCTCACACCGAGAACCGCTGCACAGCGGATGGCTCAAAACACCTTCCACAGGAAAATAAGTCTTACAGTCTGCCACGCCGAGGTCCACGTCTCCCTCAGCACAGCTCCTCCTGAAACACAGTGATGGTGTGTTTGGATTGCGTGCCATCGTGATTCCTTGCAGGTTAGTGTTATTAGTAGCTATACTAAAATGTTGAGGCATTCTCCAGCTTGTCAAATCATAGTTACTGGTAGTAGTGCAATTTGGCAGGTATTCAGTGAGTTTCGAGTAAGTAGTGGCTGGTGTTGTTGTGAGTGCTGTGTGCATTGCAATGATGCATGTTATCATCTAGTGTGACTGGTTTTGGTGTGAAGCAAGGATTGGTCCGTGAATGACGAGGCATGAATGAGCACACATAGCAGTCAGACATATTTAAACTTTTTGCTGTCAAATTAGCCATCTGGAGCCAAACATTATCATGGTGATCATCAACATCGAGTTCATGGTTTATTTTCCTCTATGAATCTCTTTTGTCATTAACAAACATGAAATGAAAGTTTAGTCGTTGGGCCCGGCAGGGCCGTAGTCTTGATGCATGGAGTCATGAGCTATCTTCTGGAGGGAGAGGTTACCAGCACTTCATCTCCTATTTGTCAGCTAACAGTGTACTTGTCCTGTTCTTTGTCCAGCAAATGTGTGGAGGATCCCAGAGTACTTTGCTCCCTAAAAACAGTGAAGATCTGTTGGTTTCTTCACTGACTTTGAGACAGTTAACCACTAGAAGGTTTAACCCCCTTTGTAGTCAGACTTATCCTCACTGTCGCTGGAGTTTTCCCCCAGGAACCTCTGTTTCTTGCAGGGTGATAGGTGAATCTACGAAGCTCACTCTGCTATCTTTAGGGCTGTGGGTGTCATCAGCAGCACCTGGTAGGGCCCTTCCCCCCGTGGTGAGGACCAGTGTGTTCTCTTACTGGACTTCACGAACACTCAGTCTCCCACTTGAACCGGTGGGACACCCTCCTGTTGAGAGACAGGTGCATCTGGCATAGCATATCATTAGCATGTTTTATTTCTCTTGCTTGTAATGTTTTCCTCATATAGTCTGCTAACGTGCACTTCTCATCTATATTGATTTCAAGTTGTTTAAACTGCAGTAACACAAACTGTCTGCCATGTATTATTTTAAATTGTGTTAAACTTATTTGGTTTGGTGTAATGCATATATACAACTGCACTAATGTAAACATATAATAGACAATCAAACCATGTACGCCCTGTTTCTTCCATGCCTTTCTTAAGTCTGTTTTTATTGTTCCATTTGTCTTTTTAGGGTCCGAGCACCGAGGGTGCCGAGGACAGGCAGTGCAAGGGCACCTACTGTCCAAGGCACCAGCGGTGCCTAGGACCCTATTGAAACCCTAGGGTTTATTATTAGGGTCCGAGCACCGAGGGTGCCGAGGACAGGCGGTGCAAGGGCACCGACTGTCCAAGGCACCAGCGGTGCCTAGGACCCTATTGAAACCCTCGGGTTTATTATATATACATATATATATATATATATTTTTTTTTCTCCCGCAAAATGAATTGCCTTTTTGGCGGCCTTATCATATCCCAAAACGTGTGAAATTTGGCGTGCACATCAGGACTGGCGAAAAATTTGATATTTTATGGGAGTTGCGCATGCGCGTGGCAAAATGGCTCTATAGCGCCACCTGCAAAATTGAAAATGTGGTCATTAGGCCAACTGCCACAATGTTTCATTTACAGCTACAATATTTGGTGGGCATATGCACCACATCAGGACACACTAAAAAGTCAATCACAGCCACGCCCTAAACCCAACAGGAAGTTGGCCATCTTGAATTTGCTGTAAATTTTTCAAAATTAATAGCTCCTAGAGGGTAAGTCTGAGAGAACTGAAATTTGGCCAGTACATGCACCAGACTTCCTGATGAAAAGTTATCAAAAACTTGGCCAGAAGCCAAAAGGTGTGGCCATGGCGGCTCCTCAAAATACCGATCCTTTGCCATGAAACAGGAAGTGGTGTCTAATTCTTCTCAACATGCTCCAATCTGCTTGAAATTTTACATGTATGATGACAGCCCTGTCCTGATTACATCCACATAGGGATATTCATTCACAGTCATAGCACCACCTTGTGGTTTCAGGAAATAGACATCGTTTACACTTTCATGCCCTATTCTTACCCAGTTGATCATATTCACCTCAAATGTGGTGACAACAGCCTGAACACATTGATGATGCATCCCAATGAAAATGGTGACTTGTCATCAAAGGGCGTGTCTGTGGCGGCCAAACGAATTTCGATGTTTCACCATGAAAATGTAACGATTCATATCTCAGCTGAACAAGATCCTATCTGCCCCAAACTTCACATGATAGACACCAGGTCCAGTCTGAACACATCCACACTCATAAATTATGAAAAAGTCATAGCGCCACCTGTTGGTAACAGTAAGTTTAAGGCATTATATTTTCAGGTACAATGGCCCCAAACTTGGTGATATTATGCTGGAAATTGGTCAGCCGAGTCTCCACCTCTTGAAAATCCCACACTGTGAAGGCTGTGACATTTCATGCAACGCTGTTGCCGTAGCAACCAAATATCGCCATGCAAAACAAAGTGCTGTTTGACAGGTTAGGAATACTCCAACGCTTACTAAAATTACCACACACATCACCATCGACCCAAGGAATGACACCGTATGCATCTGAAAAAATAGGTCATTAAAATCTCCCATGACAGCAATGGTGTTACTTAGTGGATCTAGCCAATCAAGTAACTTACCAAGATGCTTCTTAAACAAAGACATGGGATAGGATGGTGAGCGATAAATGATCGCTAGCAGTAGGTCATAAGTGACATAGTTGTAGACCAAGCATTCCAGATTCACATCTGGCACTTCAATGACATTATATGCCACATTGTCTACACTATAAATACCTACTCCACCATGTTGTTGGGCTTTCAATGCTACGAGTGCTGGGTTCTTACTGTTATACGCAACACTTCGAGGACTGTTATTTAAAGTGTAACCGTCAATGTTCACGCTATCAAATGAAGAGCTAGAAGCCAGCCATGTTTCTGCAACAGCAATACAGTTAAGCCGTAAATGCTGTGTGCACAACGTCAAATCTTTGACTTGTGCAGTTAGATTTTGCACATTCATCAAAAACACAGACAAACATGCTGCACTTATTTCATGTCTTCTGTCCTCAGTCAAAAATGGTGGCATAATCTGCATGGCATCCTTTATATCTGCCCTACAGTAGATACGTTTTTGATCAAAATCTTGAATTATCAAACCTGACAGACTGCGAACACGACTTAAAGCCACATAAGCCTGTCCAGGTGCAAACACTTTTTCCAGACAAACCACAGCACTATCAACAGTAAGGCCTTGCACCTTATGGACTGTACAAGCCCAGGCAAGTTTCAATGGAAATTGCCGGCGCATTCCACCTTTACTGGTAGCCCATTCTTCCCCTGGTTCAATGGGAGTTGAACCAACTAAATCTGCTGACACATTTGCAGTTTGTTTCCTCCTTTGTGCACCAACGTCACCGTCATCAAACTTGACGTACACTTTCAGAGGAAACTTCTTGTTGTCAGACTCTACTATGTGCGTCACAGTACCGCACACCCCATTTACAAGACCGTCCGTAACATCAATATTTTTACACAGCATCACCCGGGCATCCTTACCCAAAAACAGCACCTCTTCTAAACATGTATTTGAGGCTTTGGCATGATGCTTTTCCGACAACTCAAGCTTGCCCGTTTTCTGATCATTAACAAAATCTTGAGCATCGATTTCAACATACTTGGGACATGTGTTAAATAAATGCTTCATATTGTGCTCATTTACTTGTTAATTAGTGGGAACAATGTGCAAAGCTGAGCTGACTTCCCCGGTTTCACCACATTTTAGTTTTTCTATGTCACTAGGTAGCAACACAGTCCCTTTGGAACGAGTTCTAAGCCTGTTTAGCATCTGGGCAAAGTCAACATCTTTTTGTCTAACTATAGTTTTTAATTCAGCAACCTTAAACAGACTAGACCATAAGTTGACACCACCATCATCAACATACAGGGGCTTCCCTTTCACAGGAGGCAACTGGTAAAAATCTCCCACTGCTACAACACTGACATTTCCAAAAGGGGAAAAGTCAACACTTTGTTTAATCTGCCTTAATCTGCCATGGATATAGACCAACAGCTTATGATCCACCATGGAGATTTCATGAATGTCAAAAGGCATGAGACACGTATCCCGAAACATGCAATGCTGCTGCCTATCATGCAAAAGCTCATCATCATTATCTGTTGACGTTTCAACACCTTCTACTTTATCAGTCTCTGTTGACACAACTTCACCATCTTCTTCCACACAAAATGCATTGACCCATTCATCATTAAACTCTACTTCCTCATAATGCCTATTTGCACGTTTTAAATACAGCAATGCTTGTCTGATGTGCATTGTGTCAACGAATTGGAACTCATAATGTCCTTTGTAAGTTAATTTACGCTTCAATTTCACAGGCAACAATGAGCCTTCCATATTAGAACGAGGCAGCAAATTGTTTGTCTGTACAATATTTGCAGGAATACATGTCACTGGTCCATGTACTCCATTTTGCCCACCTTTAGGTAAAGCTAACATTTAAAAAATGGAATGTGCAATGCTATTAAATGTTGTTCTAGGCTATTTAAACATGCCAATTCTGGGGGAATAGGATCCAGTCCCAATTTGTTCACTGCACTCTCAGCTGGCATTTGACCTCTATTAACCTTTTCATTACAACTGAAACAAATCCACAGCTTACCTCTAGCTGTAGCCAGCCACCAACATGGAACTGTACAATCTGCACTACACTTGTGTAGATACTTTTCACTAACACAAACTTCTGCAACTGAAGCTATGTCTTTTCGTTTCTTATAACTATCTCTTCTACACTGTAAAACTTGATGTCTGAATAACAATCTATGGCAAACACAACACACAAAATCCGGACCATCTTTTACCTTTTCTAAAAACTGTTTCATGACAAAATCAAAGTGTTGTAACTTCTCCTTCTCTGCTTTCTTTTTCTGAGTGGTACCTACTATAACACATTTTTTATGCTCCGGATTTCCATGATACTTACTTCTTCTCATGGCTTTGACATTCTGTCTGTGATCCTCATTTAACTGATATCTGATAATACTCCTTTGCTTCACTTGATCCTTATGCAACAAGTCCTCTGCAAATTTACTAATACTCCTTTGCTTCACTTGATCCTGATGCAACAAGTCCTCTGCATATTTACTAATACTCCTTTGCTTCACTCAATCCTTATGCAACAAGTCCTCTGCATATTTACTACGACTCTTTTGCTTTACTTGTTTCCTATACAGGGCATTCAAGCGATATTTCTCTTTAATCCTTGCTATATGTTTATTTCTACATACCACATTTTCCTTATATGACCGTAAAAATCTTTCTTTCACCTTCTCCCTATACTTGACATTTTCCCTATATGCCTGTAAAATTCTTCCCTTCACCTTCTCTCTATAATTCGCATTTTCCCTATATGATCATAAAATTCTTTCTTTCACCTTCTCCCGATGCAAGTTCTTTTCTATATAAGACAGGGTTTCCTCTACATGTAATTGATTGTGGCGCACCCCCACGGCAAAATAAAAGCCGCCACACCTTCAGAATAATGTTTTTTTACCTTGTTTTTATGTTGTTTTATGTTTATATTAATGACGATTATTGTATTAAATGTGATTTCGGCACAAAACGTGGTGTTTTTCGTGAAATGTGAGGCGACGCTGCAAATACCCTACCCTTATTTTGAAAAACCAACACCGGAACACCAGAGTCACTGCCTGGTACCTGCCTGTCTAACTGCTGCACGCGAAATGCGAAGAGAGCAGAGACAACAGTCCGATGTGGAGAGAAAAGGGTGAAAGAAAGGTACCTAAACTAGGTTGTATTTGATAGTTTTTTTCAAACCAGTGAAAACGAAATATAGATGGATTAGGCTACAGAAAAAATTCTGAGTCGTGATAAATGTGTTATTCATTGTTTAATACAGGATATGCATTATCATTATTTCAGAGAGATTCTTATTTTTATTTTTGTACCATTGACACTTGTTAAAGAGAGATTAATCTAGGCTTAATAAAGCATGTCGAGTCTTTGGTTATACAGTAGAGAGATAATATTTTGTTGTAGATTATTTTTTAACTGTAAAATTAAATTTTCTGTTGATAGAGGAAACCCGTTACGTTTCAGATAGACGTTTTGAACAGCACGACATAACGTTAGTTTAGGTCATGCCCAGGTAATTTTCTGCCATGACTCTTTTCTGGTCACATTTTCAGATGAGTATATTAAAAGCTGCAGTCAATTCCAGCCATTTTCAGTACAAAAAAATCGCTAATATTCTATTTGTAAATAAAAAATATGCCGAGAAATACAGGGAATATTGGACGCGCATCGCGAGGTGCATTTCCTTGAAAACGACCGATTCGTGGATTATATACCGACTTCAGGACATGTTTTGGACAAAATATTTTACTGGCTTGTGTCGTCTGGATGTCCAAGGTTGGATTATGGCCGTTTTTTGTGGAATATTTTCATCTGTGTGTAATAATGAGCCCGGAAATGTGAGTCGCGCTGTGTACGTTGAAGCTGTCTATAGAGAACGGATGGATGGATATTCGTTGTTTGTCGGACAAATGTGTTTATATTACCCGCTGTGGTAATCACATCTGAAAGTGGTTTATACCGGCGGATTCATGAGAATCTAAGCTTTCCATCGGTGTATAGTGTTTGTATAATCGCGTTTGCAGCCTTCCGACATTCTTTAAATTCCTATGCAAATTAGTAAGTGTACCGCCGGCGGTACACTGAAGTTTAACGGGTTAAACTATTTTCTCAAGAAGAGAAAGGTTGCAGAGGAAGAGACTCAGGTCACCTTACATAGAAGCTCAATGTTCTTGAGACTTTTGTCGTGATGTAATTCCCTCAAGTCAATAGAAATGATAATGTGTATCATGAGTAAGTGCAACATTTAAATATTCCTAACATTACCTGCGTGTTATTGGTGATGATGTGAACAAATTTAACACTTCCCAATATTATATTATATAAGAGCGCAGGTAGAGCGCAGGTCTACACAGGTAGAAGTAGTGCAGGAGGTGAGTGGAGGAGAGAAGTCTCACAGGAGACAGAAGGGCACAGTTGTATATAGTTTTGCTACAGCCTTTTACTTTTTGCCTCTTTGTTTACTGTTGTTGCCACAGCACTAGGATAAAGCAAAGGCACAAGCTCTGTGGCACTGGCAGATTGACGCCTCTTCTAGATGCTGCTTTAATTTGTCGTTGTGTTTGTTGTTACTGCAAGATAGTCTTTTCAGTTATTATTTTCAATTAATGTACTGGAAACCTGATAATAAATAATGTATTTAGAAAAACATTCAGTTTGAAATAGTCATAATTTCACATTTCAAAATTTGTCGTTGTCGTCACCCCCCTGTCTTCCACTCGGGCAGACCTCCCCCACAGTTTAAAAAAATCCTGGAGGAAACCCTGTCATATTTCAACATGTATTGTAACACAGTTTCACACTTATACTGAAATAGTCATTGACCAACCTCCTGTTCCGCAGACTTCTCCGTATCACAGCTAGGTGATGGTGTGAAACACACTGGCCCAATACTTGCAGGTGTCTCGCCCTGCAAATTAAGCAATTCAGTCAACTTCATCAGAAACATGGTTGAAAACATACACCTTTCATCCCACACACCACATTTTTCTAGAACCAAGACACTCATTACATTTTAACAGTGTTAGAACATTGCATATTTCACAAAAAATAATATAAACACCAACCCTCTGTGTCACAGACACACTTGCAGAAGTGCTACGTGATGTCCTGGAATACAACTGCACAATCTCCTGCAGTTACAAAACTAACCAATACACCTGTAGCTGCCTCAATCAACAAAGGCATTGGACAGAAAAATCAACAAACATCTAAAGACATTTACATAGTTTGACATTTGTACATTTACCAATGTTACCAATCTGACACTTGCTGTTTTACTACTCCACATGAAACAAATATAAATGTTGTAACTATTACAATGTTAAAGACACTCACCTGTGCTTCTACCAGGTTACTCCTGGAGGAAGCAGCCCTCTGTTTGCATTTCCCATGTGGTTCCTGCATCACACAAAACCAAAACAGTTGTAAAGGTTGTATTTGGGGAAAAGTGTATTACTCATAAGAAGACAGCTGCAATGTGCAACGACAATACCTTTCTACATTTTTGGACAGCTGTGCTTGCTGGAAGCGAGGCAGGAAATGACGTAGGATCATCGTTCACCACATCCAAGAGGACACTAAACCTACCAGGAGTCACTGGAATGGACAATTTCTCCAACTCAACCTATGAAATATCCATCAAGATTTACAATACTTTCAATGTATTGACTTCCAAACAAACAATATGCATCATCCAAAGTTAAAAACACAGTATCACAGAATAAAGACAAACCTGCTGTTGAGCCTTATGTCCACGGGTAACAATTGTCCACTGAAACAGGTTGACTGCTTGAGGTTGGGTGACCTTGCCTGTCACAACTAATTTTGGCAAGGACCTGGCCTGCTGTGACCTGGATGGAGGCTTTGGCTTTGGAATGGGTGGCTGAAGTGCCTGCACAAATACAGATACATTTTATTTACGTCTAATTTCAAATAATAAAATTACTAAATACTTCATGTACATGACAAATATACACATATTCCACAAATGTTGCAAAAGCGTACATATGCAGTGGCAATGACACAATGATACTGCTCACTAACAAAATAAACACATACTTAACACTTACTTTGTAGGAAGCCGCCCACAGCAACTGTGTCAGGATACGCATTCCATCACTGGCTGATAAATGTACCTACAGACAAAAACATTCACATAAAATACATTGCATATCTTCGCTTACTATGCAGAATCCATTTCATATAACACAACGCTATGTAAGACTTACACCATCCTTGCACCACAACTTCAAATCTCTCCTTAGAAAATGCTCCTCACAAGAGAAGTACCTCACAGCTTACAAAAACAAAATGCATATTATCAAAAAAATTACAAATACATTTCATAAAGTCAATTATATCTTATTTAATTTGACAAAATACATACTCCATATAATTGGCAATTATTCGAGAGCTATTTCAACAGATGTGCGCATATTTAAGGTGCTAGTATTATACGTACCCATACGAGCATCAACACGGTGATATTCGTTCCGAAAGTGTTGTTCTAGCTCTACCTCAACATTTAAACGTGGAGGAAAATCCAACACTAGAACCTGTACAACACAATTCTTCCTGTACAACAGGAAACGAAATATGCTGTATGATGTAAATATTTTTTCAAATGTTACAAAGAGCCAGGGATCATCATCAAGACATAATACTGGTTAAGGGATTCTACCAAGTGCACTTAGTAAGAATATTAGATATGAACATGACAGATGTGACGGCTGCTGAAATATTAAATGCAGGGAAATGGAACCCGAGTGTGTGTGTGTGCATGTGTATAAATTTGCTCCAGCTGTGGTTTGACTGAGGGCTGTGTAAGAACACCTGTGAATTGTAGACACTGTTTCTGGTCAACTGAAACTCACAGTGCATTTAGTTTGGTGATTATAATAACTGTGTCTAGACCTCTGCTGGTGTCTGGGGGTATCCGGTACCAAGATGTTACATGCAGATCCTTAAAGTCACATAAGTTGTGAGGTGGGGTATCCATGAACTTGTCTTGTTTTTCTGCCACATCCTACAAATCCTCGATCGGACTGAGATATGACGAATGTAGCGGCGAGGTAAACACCTCTGTCCGGTTCCTGAAACCGTTCCTGAACAATATTTTGCTGTGTGTTATCCTGCTGAAATATGCTACTCCCATCAAGAAAAAACTATTGCCATGAATGGGTATACATGTTCTGTAACAATGTTTAGGTGGGTGATATGTGTCAAAGCAACATTCACATGCATGCCAGGATTCAAAGCTTCCCGGCGGAGCATTGCCTGGAGCATCACACAGCTTCTATCGGCTTGCTATATTACCATAGTGCATCCTACGAAAATCTCCTACACAGGTGAACAACACGCACATCTGCACGGATTGGACAATGCAACAGTATGTCCCGCCTCTGACAGGTTTTTTTTAGCCAATCGCGGGATCTTCGCAACGAGCGGAGCCAATTGGTAGATTAAACTCTTACCAAAACCCGTAGGTAAAAAAGCACAAACATCTTTACCATCCAGAAATGCGCAAAGCGCCTCTCGTTGTTCTTCCTTCAAAGAAGCGATAGGAGATTCAGCTAAAACTGACTTAATAGCAGCATCTACACGATCGTTGTCCTCCGTTGCCGTGTTTGTTTTGATCTACTGGTGCTTGGTGTCGTCTTCACACCCGGATATCCCGCCCCACACACGAATACTGCTGCGTGATTGGCCCGTGCCAACTTGGCTCTGTACGAACAATGAATGCGGGAGCAGAGCAAGATGGTTTCTTGAGAGATTTGTGAACTCACAAATATCGCGAGAAATCAACTTGCTGGCAAGGTTACAGCCTTTGGTTCCCATGTCCTTCAGTGGAACTTAGAACCTTTTGCTGGTTCACTGCTCTTCCTTCTTTAGACCACATTTGATAGGTAATAACTGCAACAGAACATGAACACCTCTGCTCTGACCCAGTTTTCAAGCCATCATAATTTGGCCCTCTTTAAAGTCAGTCCGATTTTTATGTTGCCCAGTTATTCTGCTTCCAAAGCATCGTTTTGACGAAGTGACTGTTCACTTGCTGCCTAATAAGCCCCACTGCTTGATAGGAGCCACTGTAATGAGATGATCAGTGATCTGCACTTCATCTGTGAGTGGTTTTATTATTGTGGCTGTGTGATGTAGTCATTGTTAACACTTTCCTTCTTTAGTATTCTCATCTCTATTTCCAAGTCTCTTTCACTAAGCAGACATGTTATTTCTTATAGAGGATAATTTAGTCATATAGACAGTCCCAAGATTAATTTGCAGATACTGCCTTTAAGGGTTTGTAGTATTTCTATGCCAACAATAGAACTTTGACGTGTTATATAGGAAACAGGTTATTCCAGAAAGTACAGCACCACAATCTTGATATTGAAGCAGCTAAATTGAACTGAGCCGTCATTAATTTGATTTTGCATACCTGTTTTTTTCCTGTTGTGATGTGCCTGAACTTGCTCTGTGTTTAAGTGCTGGTAACAGGTATGATGTTTTAAGAAAACTCCAGCAGATGGCAGCATTCTCCAGTGATTCAGTCTCCAATCTTTGAGTTCCTTGGGATAGGTGACAAAAATACTTGTACATCCAATGGTTGAGGAGGAGAAAGACAACATTATTTTGTCCCCATTACAATTCAGACTAAAATTTTTTCACATATTGCATTTTTTTCTAGACAGAAGGCATAAAAACAAAAATATCATTATTAGCAAAATAATACAGTTACAGTCTATCAGATTATATAAATTTTTGTTGGTCGTGTTGATGATGGAATTTGATTTTGTCTCAAGATGTCATTGCCAGAATCCTGTTTTTGCCAAAATATGTTTATCTTTGTCCATGGAATATGTATATGCTAAGGATTTTTATCGATCAAGCACAAAGAAGCATCTGATTTTACTGATAATTGACACTCCCATCCCTCCTTCTTCATTTGTAGTTGCGTGGGAGGGGGAGCTGCCATGCAGAAAGTGGGACTGTGACTGTGCTTTCAGTCGCTTGCGGGGCTGCTGCTGTGGAGCCACGGAGCTCTTTGAAGTGGAGGATGAAATCTTTATGAGAATGATGGACCTGTCGAGGAGATTGTTCCAACTGGGTGATAGTATCCTTGAAGTCACAGGTAATCTAACTACAACAACAAAAGGCATAAAGTCCATATCCATTTAATTATTCCTGATCAAAAAAAAAATCTGTGCTGTTTCTAGTGTTTTATTTGATTCAGGGATTGCTTACATTAAAAAATGGATGTGGACAAAGCGTCTCAACTTTTTTCAAACTTCTGTTCATTTTGAACCCGAGCTGAAAGTTAAAATAGTTTAAAAAAAAAAACTTTTCTGAGACTATAATCAGACTGAAATATCACTTTATTTCACTTTCTTACATTTTAGTCTAACAATTAGTGAGTGACATAACCTTCCAACAGCATTTTATAAGACATAAAAAGACGGGATGGTGAGATTTATAGGAAGTTAATTTTATTTCTTTTTTCACACGGGTCACAAAAATATTCCAGTATAAGTGCAGTTAGGTATTCTGATTTTCACATGCGCTCTTCTAAAGATATTGAATCAAAGCTTTTGTGTGTGTTAGACAGCTTTTTAAAATATATTCAGTTTAAATTGAGGACAACCAGTATCTTACATGAATGCTAACATGAGTAAGCTTTCTTACCGGCCTCCCTCTGTCTCAGGAGGAATACGGATTGCATTCACAGCTTCTTTGAGCCACAAAACAAACTGCTTTGGCCCTTTCACCAGGAGCAGGCCGATTCCTGATGACACTGTCACCCTCAACCATGGAAGTGGATATAACTCTGCACGAGGTAAGCTCTCACAAGCAACAATTTAACCATCATATGCGTCCAATTGTGAGTCATGTGATGGCAAGATTTCCATCTGAATAATTACCGGCTCCAACCATGAGCAAGTACTGAAATCAACTGCTTTAATATTTGATTGACAGAAATGTAATAGACATTTAACTGTGTGGACATGTTGAGTACAGAATATGGAGAGCGAGTCAACACTTGTCAGTACTGGATTAGTTTGAACTGGAGGCTGAAAATACAGAGGTGCCTTGTGAAAAATAAATTCTAATTAAAAACGATTTTCCTCCAGGTATATTCACAGCACCTCGCTCTGGACTCTGCTCCTTCTCCTTCTCGGTGTACTCGAAGGTGGGTGCATCAGGCGAGAGGATGTACTACAAGGTACGACTCATGAGAGATGGGGAAGTGATGGCCTCAACTTGGGAAGACAACAGGGAGGATTCAGAGGACAGCAGCTCTCAGTCTTCTGTTACTGCAGCAAGGAGGCCAGATGTATGTAGAGCTGCTTAACGGCAGGCAGCTATGTGGGGATGCTGAGGGCCTGAACAGCTTCTCTGGCTCCTTAATTTATCACACTCTGCCCAAATAATGATTTATTTCTATGTGGCTTCAGTGTTTCTGCCTTATTGAAAGCTTTCATGGGTTTACTTTTTTGTTGAAATCACCACAGGAAAATAAAAAGCATGCATGCAGGATGTTAATGGCATATACTGTATGTAACTGTGTGACCTTTTTTGAAGATACAATTCTGAAATTGCACATATATGTCTGTTTAAAGAATAATAAAAGCAAGAATTAATAAATTAAATACTGAAATAATATATTTGATTTGTCATAAAAGTGGTTACTTTCCTGTTTGGCACTTTGATAATGATGTGCTTAATTACAGAAGTCTTTTAGGACTAGGATTATGAAACACCTTTAAAAAATGGAACACACACAACAAGATAAGAGACAAAGATTTGTTCCACTCATTTATTCTTTGCAGATCTACATAACTGAAAGCGACAGTGTGAGACTGTCACATATAAATGAACATCTGTTACACCAGCCAGGACACAAACTTCTTCCTTCCCTGACAGTTTAAAGGATATTTTTACACACTTTTTCAGTAGTAAATTTATATATTTTATGAAAGCAAAAAATGAACATATTAATAAACTCTGTTAGAAATTGCACACAGAAAATTAGATTATGTTGCAGAGGAAAAAAAATCTTCAGAGTACAACAGAAAAAAAGCTAAAGCATGAAGCTACATATTTGTATTTATTGATGTTGTCTAGTACATCATTTAAAATGATTATTTAATCAATTGTGGCAAGAAATGTGGAAGGTTGAAAGATGGTGGAACAAGACTTGGTTATTCCCACTGGCTGGAGAAGAACCACTGCAGTGTTTCCCCTCCTAAATTGTAAAGAGGCCACCGCCTCATTACAATTTTGCCGACATTGCTGCCTCACTGGTCCGCACCAAAAAAAAAAAAAAGTAATGCTAAATATTAGAAAGCATTGACACATAAGTCCAGTATATTCGCTGCTGAAATCAACAAGTCAGAATGGCAGCCTTTTCGCGCCGTGGGTGAAGACAGCAGGCACATCCCCGTTGGTCGGTAACACTCAGTTCTCGTATGACATCCCGTGAGTTCATGTTTCAAATGTCGGTCGTTCCGATTGGCGAACAACGAGCATGGCAGAGAAGAAGCGGCAGCGCTCCATCGTTTCATTTTTCGGGGCTAAAAGCAGGTGTGTATCACAGACATATGTCAAATTAAGTATCAAAAGTATCGCATGTCATCAAAATAAAGTGAGCAACGCAGTGTAGGCATCGATCTCGCTTCCTTTACTGAGTTTGCTTACCGTTTTGTTGTCCGCGGAGATACGAATTGACAGTGACTGCAAAAATGGCTCCCGTTAAAACATTTAGGCACGACAAAACGCGTTCTCACGAACGAGACAAATGATTTCAACGGAATATAAAGTTCCTAGTTTCTTTTGATAAAATGATTTATAGAGTGCCCGAAATTATATCATTCAATGGCAAAACAAATTCTGTGTTCAAATTCTAGTTCTGTGTTCAAAAAGGTAACAGTTTTGAAAACAGCACTAAGACCTTCAGAAAACCAGTTGTTTACCCAGAGTTGAAGTTTTCTTTCACATTTTTAAGTAAAATTAAGGTCATGACATAACCTTTTTATTATAAATAAAAATGAAGTGGGAATTTGGTACCGAACATGTAGTTGTTTTTAGAAAAAAGTAAAAGTAACCACTTGATTCCAGATTCAAGTCCTTTGTCATCTTTTTCAAATTTGTAATAAGAACTGATGTGGCATTTTGGAATGGCTTGTGGAAATCTGACCAGAATATAATAGACTGGACTAGTTGACATGTTTTGATCACAAGGACAAGTGGGTTTATATTTGTCATATTTTCTCCCTATCACTAATTTTTAGAAAAGAAACGTGAAAATTTTATTTAATTTAGTTTTTGGAAATGGCTACAAATACAACAAAATGTGCTCCAAATTGTGCCAGAATGCCCCATTTTGCATCTTGATTTTCAAAATATTTCCGGGGGGAGGCATGCCCCCGGACCCCCCTCGTTGCTTCGCGCCTCCAGCGAAACCCAACACCTCGCAGCCATTTCAACCCAGACACTGCACTGAACTTTTATATATGCGCAATTTTGCAATTGAGCCTACTCTGAACTCCCTCACTTTTCAAGACAAACACAACACCACAGTCTTTAAGCTCTGGAATTTTATTCTTACCCGTCTGTTTTTCAGTGATACGGAAAACCTCGTAGGGAGGAATGAGCACTTCTGCCTCTGTGTCATTAAAATATGGATATCTTTTTAACCCGTTAAAGTCTGGCGGCCCGCGGGCGGGCCGTTTTTTTATCGGTATACGCTTTTTTTAAAATAGAAGGACACTGCAAACACGATTATACAAACACTATACACACATAGAAAGCTGAGATTCTCATGAATCCGCCGGTATAAACCACTTTCAGATGTGATTACCACAGCGGGTAATATAAACACATTTATCCAACAAACAACAAGTCAAGTAAACGTGCACAGCTCACCTGTCGACGCAGTTTGGACGCTCGTTTCTGGTCATAAAAGAAGATAATCCACAAAAACCGGCCAGAACCCAAGCTTAGCCATCCAGAGGAAACAATCCAGTATAATACTTTGGCCAAAACATGTCTCGAAATAGGTAAAAAATCCAGAAAACGATCGGCTCCGTGCGCGTGCACGCGGCGCGTGGTGGCGCTGTGCGTTTCATATTCACTGCATCTTTCTATTATAACTTTATCATACACGGTCCTATTTTCTTTGTTCGCGATTCAAAATGGATACTGGAGGCTTCTCGACCGCTTCAAACCGGACTTCAACCAATCAGGTGACTCGTTTCCGCCTACTTCGGCGATTTAGCCAACCATGGCCGAGTCTGACAGATATCGATTACATCACTTGATTGACTTGTTTCTCAGCAAATCACGCCGGAGGAAACGTTAGATTGACAGGCCTGGTAGCCAATGAGCTTGCTGAATGGCTTGCCTATAAATCCCGCCTCTGCCAGCGGCTTTATATGATATTTCATTCGTGAGCTCCGGGGTCCACCTGCTGTTTCTCTGTATTCCTCTCAATCTGTGTGTGTGATCGACACTGAAGCCTATCTGAAGTGATTTTTTGAGTTCTTTATGAGTTTTTGGAATGAAAATGAAGTGGAAAATGAAGTGAAAAGGAATTTATACCATTCTGTAGAGAGTGTGCACAGTGTATAAAGAGTGTATCCAACATTGACAGGGGCGGAGCATATCAGTACAAATACATGTGTGAAACACTCATTTCTTGTAGTATTGCTCTGAAATTTTGACCTGAACTATGTAAGACCCCAGGCTTTTGCAATATTGTGTTTTCAAGCTGTTGCAGTGCTGCCACACTGATTTTCAGGTGTTTTATTAGGGAAAAAATGTAGGCGAGAAAAAAAATTCATCCTAATTCAGTGTGTTCCAACATACATAACTCTGTGCCAGTAGCACCTAGAGTAATTGTGACTGCACTGGGTGAAAATTCAGGTTGTCAGCTTTCAAATGAGACCCCAACCATGCATGTACTCCAAACAGTTCAAGAACAGCATTCAATTTACTTTCTGTAAATCTCAGTAGAAATTTCGGGCGGAAATTGACCAAACCTTATAAGCGCCTGTACATGTTGTGATTTTAAAGCAGCTCTTGTTACCAAAGGGCAGCAGGTCTGTTCTAAAAGAGCTGGAGCTGAAAGAACCAAACCGAATTCTTTCTTTGACTTTACCAGTAAACTTATCTTTGGTTCGTCTATAGGTAGTGGAACAATTGTACTTATTATTCAAGATCTGTATGGCTGATGTCAGGAAGAAATGTAAAATGTGGAATTGGAACGATGAAGTATAGACACTTCTGTTTGTCCTGACTGCAGTATTGAATTCCGTATACACGCGGTTAGATGTATAAGCACAAAGTGCTTGCATGTGGTTTTTGGTCAGAGCCTCATCCTCTTTCTCTTTCACTTTTTGGTTCTTTTCTACACACTTTTCCACTTCTACATTCTTCAAGGCATCCGCATACGGCCCCTCAACCAGTTCTTTACGGTATTTCTGAGTGACTGTCTTCATCATTTCTTCACTGCAGCCAAAATACATGTCATCGACCGAATCTTCAGTCATGTTCAATGGGTAAGCCTTGTTGCCAAAGAGGTTGAGGAAGTTAAAACAGATCTAAAAGGGAAACAGGGGGAAAGGAGAAAGCTCAATGGAGACCATTTAAGACATACTTTTCAAATTGTAGCTTGGTATTTGACGTGGCTATTTAGATGGCTGGCCTGCATGGTGAAAATAAGAGTGAAGATTGAGATCAAAATCGCTCTTGGAGTTGTCATGCAATAGTCACATGTTGAATTAGCTTTTATTTCTATGCAATAAAGAACATGTAAATAACAGGAGAACAATGCTAATGCAGGCAAATGTTATAACTGGTCCCTCAAATGCTTTATAGCTTAGAAATGATATTAGAAGTTAATGAAATTAATATTATTGTAGCCCACTACTCCCTTATCTCAGTTGTATTGAAGATTATGTGCTTCATATCTTGTGCAAAGAACATTTTTGGACCTGAAATATGTATGCGCTTCTTGATGTAATTTGTGCCAAACATTCTTCATTGGTGAAATTTTGGGAAGGTCTTATGTTTCACTTACCGACACGGACTCCACTGACAGCAACCAGCAAAGGGGTAAACACAGTGGAGCAAAGATCAGCATGTTCGTTGAGCAGTCTGGAAAACCGTTCCTGGATTGACATACAGTCACAGAAGAAGTCAGCAAATGTGTACTAGTATCACAGAAATATGTTGCATGTATAAAAGGCAAAACTCTAAAACTATCTGAACAATTTGAAACAAAAAGTTGATTTGATTTGAAAGATGAACTCACCTGTCTTCAGGATAAGGAGGTGTTGAGAATAAAGTGAACCACACAAGTCTGCAGTCTTGATCAGACGATGGGTGCTCTACATCTGCTTAGGAGTCAAGATCAGCAATATATATACTCCGACTTTCTCTAATACACATACACAATGTGCACATGCGCATTGGCACGTCTGTGGTTTGTGGGGGATTTCTGCAAAACCAAAAAAAAAAGGTGTGTGTGTGTGTGTGTGTGCCCATGTTTTTGCTATACTGTGGGAACCAAATGTCCCCACAACTGTAGGAAAACCAAAAACTATGTCACTTGTGGGGACCTCATTTTGGTCACTAAGTTGGCAACACTCTGCATCAGCTCGTGCTTCTAGTGTCTGTGTGGATGCGCGAACTGATGACTTCAGGCTGGGTGTCATAAAAACTCACTCACAACTCCATTTATATTAGTGATAGTTTTCTCATTTTATGCGGAAATTGTGAAATCAAGCGGGACCCGCATATTTCTCTCTTTTTTTAGTGGAAATGTGAGATTCTTGCAGGAATTATGCGCTGTTTTGCGGGGATTATGCGGCCTTTTGGGAAATAATTGACCCCTGCATAATCAGCAGCATTTTGGTGATTAATGCAGGAATTCATGTGATCGCATAATCGCGTTTTTCTGGAGGGTCTATTTATTGTTGACAAAATAAGCCTAGAAATGCAAAATGTCATCAAAGCCTCTGCAGGTAGCTCTACAATTGTTGACTTCAAAGTGCATGTGTCAGCAATCAGAAAAAGATTGCACAAATTTGACCACAGTGGGGGGTATGCCAGGAAAAAAAGCTTTGACGTCCAAAAAGAACATTAGAGCAAAACTACAGCTATGAAGATCGCGGCAAAGACCAGGCCTTCTGGAATAACTGGCTTGGCTGCAGTAACAGTGGACATGAAGAACTTCATATCAGCATGGTGATGGAAATGTTATGGTTTGTGGTTGCTTCACTGCCTCAGGGACTGGACAGCTTGCAGTCAGTATTTCAACTATAAGTTCTGCATCATACCAAAGCGTGCTTGAAGTGGTTGGTTATGTTTTCAAGAGGAGAATGATCCTAAGCACAGGAACAAATCCACCATGAGCTTTGTGCGTATGTGTTACACTTACACAGTTTTTTTTCATGCCTCATTCAACACATGAAAAAGCTATGTGGGTAAGCACAGCCTTTGCAACACATAATGCAACAGCTTTCTGAATAAATTTCACACTTTAGCATTAGAGGTTTCTTGGGGAACCATGACTCGCTGTGTGAAACCACATGGGACTTTCAGTTAATCGAGAGACGACATTTAGACTGAGACAGAGCTGTCTGACAAAACGTGAGGAAAAGACATGGCCATGCAAGTAAAAATATATAATGGCACTTAAAAATCCAAAACTAATTCAAAGAGTTATCAATAGCAAATAGCTTTTCAAGAATAGCAGTAAAATAAAATAAAATAAAATAAAGCAGGTCCACAAAGAAAAACTACAAAACAGAAAATGATGTGGTAGAAGTTTTGTGGATGACCTGAAAATCGTTTGGTTTGAAAGAAAATCTCTTTCATGGTTGCAAAATTGAAACCAACCTCAGAAGATTCAACAGAGGATGCAAACCTGTAGTAAGTTTCAAGTTCACAGAAACATTAAACAAGAAACTAACACAGTCCTGGAACAAAATTCTGCCAACTGAAGGAACAATATGACTTAGGTATGTAACTTGACATTTATTGATTATTTCACTGCAGATGGAAGAAACAGGTACACATGACCAGTCTGTGTGTCTCGTTTCAGTTAAATTCATCATAATTCATTAAATGGCATTTAATGACAAATGTTTCTAAACATTCAGCCAACCTAACCACAGAGCTCTTCAGGGTGACGAGGTGGAATACACTTGGCTGGCTGAGTCAGTTGATTCGTCTCAATCACACTGCTTCCCAGTGGCCGAAGACCAAATTAAAAGCTTAATGTAAGAGACAGAGACCCGACAACAAACAAGAGCTGAAGTTAGATGCAGTGAGAGCATCACAGTGGAAGATATAAAGCAGCTGATGAAGCCTATAAAACTTATGAACTTCTCGCTACCAATGCAAATAAGCAAAATGTCACATTCTATCTAACATCTGATTCAGGCAACTAAGACATGATTACAGGCGTATTCATTTTACTACAGTCAGATGTGCCTGTGAGTAAAGTTTCTTTTGGCTTCCTAAGTTTGACTTTGTTTAGAAGGTGACCACAGTGAGAAACAGGAAATATAGAAGATGCGGTTGCATTCTGCATGCATCAGACCACAGGGGAAGTCATTTTCACATGACTATGTTCTCTTTATGAGCAGGCCAAAGTCAGGGAATAAAGTACAGCTTCCAGGAGTTGTTAGTGAACATGGTATTTATGAGGACACAGTCAACTACTAAAATTCTCTAACCTAAGGCTATGTCTGCATATGGCTGGGACCAAATCATCATATTAAACCTTCAGTGAATAATATGTTTAAATCACCAATAGATGAACTGGCTGTGTGTTAGGTGTAATATGTTGCTTCAGGTGACAAACAGAGAATTATCATTCAACCGTGAAGTTGCCTTCAGCTCTATGGAGCTTTTCAGTTTGCTTTCACAGCCTGCAACTTTACTGCTATGTCATTTTCCAGATGAAGCAAGCAGACGGCAACAACCTGGTGAACATCAGTTGGTGTTCAGTAGCTTAAATGCCAGATAATTCCCTGAGGAGTTAATGGAGAACAAAAAGTGAGAGTGAATTTTGACTTTGTTGATCCATTTCAGGCAATACACTGTGGTGTGGCACCTGATACTGCCTAAAAAAATTAGCTTAGATTGCTTGCTTACTATCATGTCTGTTCAGTCACTCAGTTCCATAAAACAGGGTGGTTGTTCTTGAACAGCCTTTAAATATTGCCAAAAAAAACCCATCAAAATTGAGAGCAACAACAGGAAATGAAATATGCTGTATGATGTAAATATTTTTTTAAATGTTACAAAGAACCAGGGATCATCATCAAGACATAATACTGGTTAAGGGATTCTACCAAGTGCACTTAGTAAGAATATTAGATATGAACTTGACAGATGTGACGGATGCTGAAATATTAAAGGCAGGGAAATGGAACCCAAGTCTGTGTGTGTGCATGTGTATAAATGTGCTTCAGCTGTGGTTTGACTGAGGGCTGTGTAAGAACACCTGTGAAGTTTAGACACTGTTTCTGGTCAACTGAAACTCACAGTGCATTTAGTTTGGTGATTATAATAACTGTGTCTAGACCTCTGCTGGTGTCTGGGGGTATCTGGTACCAAGATGTTACATGCAGATCCTTAAAGTCACATAAGTTGTGAGGTGGGGTATCCATGAACTTGTCTTGTTTTTCCGCCACATCCTACAAATCCTCGATCGGACTGAGATATGACGAATGTAGCGGCGAGGTAAACACCTCTGTCCGGTTCCTGAAACCGTTCCTGAACAATATTTTGCTGTGCGTTATCCTGCTGAAACATGCTACTCCCATCAAGGAAAAACTGTTGCCATGAATGGATATACATGTTCTGTAACAATGTTTAGGTGGGTGATATGTGTCAAAGCAACATTCACATGCATGCCAGGATTCAAAGCTTCCCGGCGGAGCATTGCCTGGAGCATCACACAGCTTCTATCGGTTTGCTATATTACCATAGTGCATCCTACGAAAATCTCCTACACAGGTGAACAACACACACATCTGCACCATTTGAAAAAAAATAGGATTCAACAGAGCAGGCCATCATTTTTCATTGTTTCTCGGTGCAGGTTTGACAGCCACACGCCTGTTGCAAATGCTTTTTGTGGTGGAAAAGGGTCAGTGTGAGCACTGACTGGTTTATGGCTACACAACCCGATAAGCCACAACACACTGTAATCTGACAGCTTTCTATCTTAGTCATCATTAAGGTTTTTAGTGATTTCTGCCTCAGTAGCTCTTCTGTTTGGATGGACCACACTGGCCAGCCTTTGGTTCCCATGTCCTTCAGTGGGTCTTAGAACCTTTTGCTGGTTCACTGGTTGTCCTTCTTTAGACCACATTTGATAGGTAATAACTGCAACAGACCGTGAACACCTCCGCTCTGACCCAGTGTTCTAGCCAGCATAATTTGGCCCTTATCAAAGTCAGTCCGATTTTTATGTTGCCCAGTTATTCTGGTTCCAACGCATCATTTTGACGAAGTGACTGTTCACTTGCTGCCTAATAAGCCCCACTTCTTGATAAGAGCCAGTGTAATGAGATGATCAGTGATCTGCACTTCATCTGTGAGTGGTTTTATTATTGTGGCAGTGTGATGTAGTCATTGTTAACACTTTTCTTCTTATCTCTATTTCCAAAACTCTTTCACTAAGTAGACATGTTATTCCTTATACACGATAATTTAGTCATTGTTGTGGTTTCTCTTATACATCATCAGGGATGTGTAGATATCAAAGAACACGTCCGGTGACACTGTTGCTTTTCAAGGAATATATACATTATCGGGCCGTCTCCGCCGCAGCCGCCCCCCGTCACCTGTCTGATGGTCTCGTCGTCAGAGAGCAGAGGGCGCACCTCTGACTCTTGACCTCAAGAGGGCGCCATTTGTTATGTAACGTAACACCATCAGAGTGTCAATGGATGCTTACTCAGCTGCGTGCTTATGAAGGGAATTGTATTTAATTTTTTTTTTTCCCCCTTCATCATGCCGCCCCCTTGAGTTTGCCGCCCTCGGCGGCCGCCTAGTTGGCTTGTGCAAAAAACCGCCACTGCATGTGCTTGAACTTGCTCTGTGTTTAAGTGCTGGTAACAGGTATGATGTTTTAACAAAATTCCAGCAGATGGCAGCATTCTCCAGTGATTCAGTCTCCAATCTTTGAGTTCCTTGGGATGTTCTGAACACTCAGCTCTGTTTGTGAGTGTGTGGGTTTGCATTTGTGTGTGAGCATGTGCGAGTTTGTCTCGCCCCGACTGCATTGTGATTATTTTCCTGCTTAATTATCAACTGAGACAAAATCCCGAGAGGCGGTTACAAGGGTTTGGCAGGTCATGTTGAAAAGATATGCTGAGGTGAGCAGGGAGCGATGGATGAGTTGCAAAAACAGAGGGGGCAGAGGGGAAGCATGATGTTCTGAGTGCTGATAAATGGCTAAAAGAAACTGCAATGATAGGTTGAGTTTTTAAGGAAGAGACGATACAAAACATACAGAGAAAGGGGAAGACAGAATAGGTATCAATCTCATGTTACACTCAAGCCTCTGCAGAGATGAGAGAAAGAAAGGCGAGTCAGGTATGAAGCCTGTGTTGGCAAAGTGAAGCAACAGTGCAAGCAAACAGGGAATGTAAAGCCTGTGAGTGGAAGGGAGGGATTGGTGAAGAGTAGATATTTGGTTTTTGCTGTTGCAGGAGGGGAGCACAATATTACAGAAAAGACACAGAAGTAGAAGAGTAGAGAATCCACCCAGTGAAGAATGAGCTCTGTACAAAGCATACACAAGGTAGAGGTGTGTGTATTTGTATGTGGGCAAGGAGGGTGTAATGTTAAGCGAATTACTTCAGTATTCCCAGCTGACGAAAAAGAAATGGATGCAGCTAAAAAATAAAGAGGAGAGGGTTAGTATGGATGGGGGGAAAGGGAGTCGAGAGTGAAAACCCAGAGTACAGTGCATACTGAGTCAGCTCTGGCAGAGAGTCAGTAAATAATAAAAAAGGGTGTTTAGGGAAAGGGACAGGAGTGAAAAAGAGATGGGGAAAACAGAAAACTCAAAGGGAATGGAAGAGAAATTCAAATGTGAGACTGTGAGTGAATGAGTAAATACGAGAAGTGAAGCAAGGATGGAGGAAGCTGGTGAGGAAGGGACAGGGTGAAATGGATGGGCAGAGATGACGGAAAAGTGTGATGAGGGAGAGGAAGGGAACCAATTGGCCTTGAGGGAAATTTAAGAAGTAGGAGGCTCGGAGGGAAGGGATGAAAACTGCATAGGAAAGAGGGAGTGATGAAAGCAAGGATAGTTAAAGAAATCTGGAAGGGGAGCAAGACAAGGGGTGAAAACCAACTTGAAAGAAAAGAAGAAAGACAGTATGAGGGAATATGAAGTCAGAGGAGGGGAATTATGGAGGGAAGAAGGGAATGAAGGAATGAGGAATGAAAAGAGCAGTGGGAATGGCAAAGAAGACGGAGGAGGGTATGAAAGAAGACCATGAAGCAGTGATTCCGAAGCTGAGAAAGAAACATGGGAAAATCTGACATGAGGGCAGATTGTTGTGAGCTCCAACAGAGAGAAAAAGAAAGACTTGGAAAGCATTAGAGAAAATCTGAAGAGGAGAGAACACAGGAAAAAATAGGGACGCGAAAAACAAGTCAAAAGGTGTGAATGTGGAGGGCGGAGCAAGACAATCATCCGGGAATCGATGGGAGAAAGGAGAGGGTTAAGAAAGGGAGGGAGTGAAGAGATCAATCAGTAAGCGGCACACTTACTTCATTGCTGGCTGTTGTAGCAAATGAAATATTGCCGACAAAAGAGGGAGGGTGTTGCTACAGTGCATAATTTTATTTACACTGAATAAACTCGAGATGGGGATTGGAAAAAACTGAGAACATGTATGCATATTCTTTTACTTCTGAACATCTGAGCACACTCTGTCTGAGCTGCTCCCACTATTTGTGATCCGGCAACAGATAAGTGGGCATCGATTATAGATGCATGGATGACATTTCTGCTACTTATATTTCTTTGGTTTTAAACTCTCAACCCCGCTGGTCAAGTACGTTAATATTGAATATGGCTTTTCGACCCCCAGAACACTAAATCTTGCTTTCTACAGAACTCTAAGGAATTCACTTTCTATAGACCCTTTATTTGTTTACAAACATTGTGACGTTTTTGTGGGCGGGGTTTATGCTGGAGGCAAAAGCGGAGAGAAGTCAAGCAGGACTGGGAGTATTTAGTTTGCGCTGCAAACTCGAGCATTTTTAACCCGTTAAACTTAAGTGTACCGCCGGCGGTACACTTACTAATTTGCATAGGAATTTAAAGAATGTCCGAAGGTTGCAAACGCTATACGCCGATGGAAAGCTTAGATTCTCCACTTTCAGATGCGATTACCACAGCGGGTAATATAAACACATTTGTCCGACAAACAATGAATATCCATCCATCCTTTCTCTGTACACGGCTTCAACGTACACAGCGCGACTCACATTTCCGGGTTCATTATGACACACAGATGAAAATATTCCACAAAAACGGACATAAGCTAACCTTGGTCATCCAGACAACACAAGCGAGTAAACTATTTTGTCCAAAACATGTCTTGAAGTCGGTATATAATCCACGAATCGGTCGTTTTCAAGGAAATGCACCTCGCGATGCGCGTCCAATATTCCCTGTATTTCTCGTCATATTTAACGGGTCATTGTTTTTGATTGTATTTTTTTCTGTGTCTTGTTGTGTCCTTGTTCTTATGGTGTGTGTATTTGGACCCAGTGTCTGGAATAAAGCTGAATTGAGATTGAATTGAATATTTTTTATTTACAAATAGAATATTAGCGATTTTTTGTACTGAAAATGGCTGGAATTGACTGCAGCTGATCGTCTCTGTCCAGTCTTTTCGCCTCAGTGCATTTAACCACAACTGTCTTCGTTCCCTGTGAGCACGAGTGTTCGGTGGAATCCTATAAAACTTTAATTTGCGTTCGCCAATGTCATTCCTCCTATTCTGGCATCCAAAAACACAGCAGGACGACATTTTAGAAAAGTTGATAGAGCCTAGTCCCTCAGTCTTTCGCCTTTCTGTCCGGCCGCGGGCTTCCTCTTTTGCCTCCAGCTAAAGCTGTGACGTCATTCGTGACGTGGGTCATTAAAGGGTCTATAGGGGAAGAGTGTAGATGTGGATGGTATGAAAAAAGCATGGATTAAGGTTTATCATAGGGAATATTTGATCAATAATATTTAACAGTCATGGTTACAGACAATAAAGAAAGCAAAAGCTGATGTTTATTACTCCTGCTGAGCATTCAATGTCTTCACTGTTTTTAACATTGTGAAACCTGGAGCAAAAGTATGACGTTTTGGAAGTCCAGGCAGGATTTACAGTAAAAGTCCTATAATTCATTGTTTTACTAAATAAGGCCTGGTGGATAAAGACGAATTGTGAAAGAAAATCCTTGAAAGTCCTACTCAGAATCAAGACAGGTCACTCACTGGCACTGCTTAATGTTTTGACCTCAAGTCCAAATGATATACAGACTGAGAGATGGAGTAAATGGATGAAAAGGCAGAAGTTTAGGAAAGATTTTAGTTTCAGTGAAGGACAGCGGAAAAGGAGGGATGAGGATAGTGTGGTCAGGCACACACATCATCTATATATGTCAGGATTTTAGGAGGGAGTGTATATAAAAGACTTAACAGTGATTTAACATCATCTTAGAGACACAAAGATGGACATTTTTTTGTCCATCTTTGTGTCTCTAAGATGATGTTAAGAGAACTGTGGGAGGTCAGAAAAAGAGATACAAGGATGTCCTCAAATCCTCTCTTAAGGCTATGAACATCAATTGGGAAAGTTGGGAATCTCAAGCCAGTGATCGACCAAACTGGCGCTACATGATCAATCTCGGTGCCAAAAACTCAGAACAAGCAAGAACATTAGCTGCTCAGGAGAAGCGAGCCGTCAGGAAAGCAAGGTTAGCAAGTACCTTAACCACAACAGAGAGCGACTTCAAGTGCCATCATTGTGGTCGCGACTTCCGTGCCCGGATTGGACTCACCAGCCATCTCCGGATACACCGGAACCAATCGACATCATAGTGGGAAGTTTATGGTCCTCATCGTTTCGATGGACGAACAACTGGAAACTAGAGACACAAAGATGGACATTTTTTAGTCATTTTGGTGAATTTGCTCCAGCTGATAGCAGCAAGGGATGAAAAAAGAAAGTCAGAGAAAGTGGAAAATGGAAAAGATTGACATGTAGAAGCAATATGATGCAGCTTATAGATATACCGAATTGGGTTTTCTATACAGATAATACATTTTGCTAGCCTAGCCGCGCTAGACCCAGCTCTTAAGACACAAGGGTCTTGGGCCGCTCGACAGGTAGGGAGGCGGGCTGAAAGGTTGTCTTTCAAATCACTCTGCAGTAATTGGGTAGGTATACAACCAATCAGCGCAACGAATAGGCTGACGTAGTTCCTAGAGCACCGGATTGTGGCTAAGTCCCATTAGCTTCCCAACCAGCGGAGCCAACTGGTATATTAAGGATTTGCCATATCCTGTCGGCGTAAGTCCAAATACGTCTTTCTTCTCAATGAAACACTTCAGTGCCGTCCTTTGTTTATCTTTCAAGTTGAATTTTAGCTTAAAATCTTTAAGGGCTGTGGCCAAAGCCGAGTCAAAAGATAACTGTTTATTGTGCGCAGGTTGTTTTTGTCAGAATCGTCGCACCTCTGTCGTCACTTCGTTACGCCCGCCTTCTGACTCTACACTTCATGGTGATTGGTCCGGCCAGTTTTAGGAGCATCCAACCTCGAGCCTTATGGAGGGTAACTAGACCCACCCTGGCAGAGAATTAAATTCGTTGACATGGGTTGTCTAGCGCGGCTAGGCTAACATTTTGCTGTATAGAGAATGAATCTTGCTGTGTAGAGCTTTCACTGCACTGGGACTTCCTTTCTCACATAATTATAAATAGATGGAATAGAGAAAATTTCAGTGCCTTACCTCCAAGCTACACGGTAGCAATGCAGTGATAGACATGAGTATGAATGGTTGATGGCAAAAAAAACAACCAAAAAAAAAAAAAACATCAAAAAAGATCTTGAAGGGGACACAA
The DNA here is from genome assembly GCF_021347895.1 of Acanthochromis polyacanthus. NCBI lineage: Eukaryota > Metazoa > Chordata > Actinopteri > Pomacentridae > Acanthochromis > Acanthochromis polyacanthus. The sequence goes on along the minus strand of NC_067115.1, from coordinate 18,100,379 downwards.
AAAAGGGAGTGGTGTTTGTAGAACTGATGATGGGGACTGTGAAAAGCAAGTTTTCACTTTATGTGCATCAGATCTGGCAAATGCACTGAGAATAGAGGCATGAGTGGAAGGAGGGGGAGAGAATCGGAGGGGAAAAGGAACACAAGAGGAGGAAAAGGATGTGGACGGGTGATGTGTTTTGGTGAGTTACTGCCAGTAGACACAGTAGAAGATATCCTCTTCAAGTGGGTCACATAAGCTGCAGAAACAGACATTTATCATGCATGACAGCATGCCATTGTATATGTGTGTGTGTGTGTGTGTGTGTGTGTGTGTGTGTGTGTGTGTGTGTGTGCCCATGTTTTTGATATATTGTGGGGACCAAATGTCCCCACAACTGTAGGAAAACCGAAAACTATGTCACTTGTGGGGACCTCATTTTGGTCCCCACAAGTTTAAACAGTGTTTTCTTGGCCATGTTGTTGTTACTGAAAAAAGTACAAGTGCAAAAACGTTTCTTTAGGGTTAGCCATTGTTTTGGTTAGGGTTAGGGTTTGGTTAAGGTTAGGGGTTAGATATGAATGGGAGCCAATGGTATGTCTCCACAATGATAGCAAGACACACACACGTGTGTGTGTGTGTGTGTGTGTGTGTGTGAATCTTGCTCCATTGTTTCCCTCTATTTCACACACAGATTTGAAGTCTATGTGTGTGCGTGTATGTGCATAAAATAGGAAGTCGAGCAGCTCTGACAGGACACAGATGTTGGGGAAGGTGAGGAGGGTCTGTTACTTCTTCTACCATGCTTCTTTGCTTCTTCTTCATTCTTATTTTTTCCTTCCCTCATTTAAACATCTCCTGCACTTACCCTTTGTTATCACTTTACTTCACCCTTTTACTATGATCAATTAGTATGTTTGTCCTCAACATTCTCTCAAGCTCTGATTTGAATGTGATTCATGTTATTTAATGACCTTGTGAAAGAACTGTACTAATTTCAGATGCCCAGTACTCACTGTGACTCATATCAAACAAGTCAATTCACAGCCAGTGAGCCAAAGTGGCCTCCAGTAGCGAAATAAGATTGGTGTTGTCAATTTGCCTACATTATATACGGCGTGATTAATGGTGTGATATACCTTAGAATATTCAATATTAGATGATAAAGTTTGACAATGTTATATAATAACACAAATTTACAGAATTAAATTCTAAAATGAAGACCCTATGAGGTTAACAATTATTGAGATTTACGTGATCAATTTAAAGATAAAAGTTAAGACCCAACAAAATTATACATGGAAACTTCAAGGAATCAAAAGATTCCCTATGATCAACTGCACTGGTGACAGTGGAGAGGAGGAATTCCTTTTTATCAGGAAAAGACCACCATTTGGGGCGAGGGTAAAGGAGAAGAGAGAAAAGAATAGCAAAGAAAAACAGACAACAAACTAGAGAACACAAACACTGGACAGATTGGTTGGACCAGTAGCTGCAAATCAGACCCATGCAGCTCCAGAACCTGAAATACTTCCAGAAAGCTACATTCAGAAAGAGGACAGAGGTAATGACATGCTACAATTTATAAGAATGCATGGAGGAAATGACAGGGATGAGCACACATAAAGACAAGCATATGGACAGAATAGCTGAGGTAAGGCATATTGGCACTATTAAAAATGGATGGAACTATAATGGCAAAGAGTGAAGGAGAAAACTGAGTAAAATCAGGCGATCAATACAAAACAAATGGGCAATAAAACAAATGTAAGAGTGGACACAGCTACCACAGCTTTAGGATTAAAAGCAATAGAAAAGATAACCACATAACCGTCTGAGATTTTATTCACCTGCATTAAAAGATAAAGAAAATGTATATTTGACACAAAAAATAACAAGCAACACTATAAGATGTAATGTACCAGATCAGTATGTTGGACTTTAACCAAAGGTAACCAGTTTTCTGAATGCCAGAAAGCTACGTTATCATTAGAAGAAACACAAACACATTTCATCTGCTATCAGACATGAGACACTGTTTGAACTGAATTTAAAATTCCAGCCATTTTTCAGTGAGGATAAGCAAGTGATCACGACTTCTCTGTTAATCTTATTGACCAAATAGCCATATTGTGTCATGGTACAAGGAGCAGATCTCAAAAACTGCAAATGATTGTAAGCTTTGAGAAGATAGATTTTGTTGCAATGTCGCCAAAAGATTTTAAATTTTACATTTTGAAGGTATTTTATGGTCCGCTGTGTGACTTCTCTGAGATACTTTTTTGGACAGATGATGTCTTTTTTTATGTTTACATTCAGTGCACTCATTAAAATGCTTTTTGTGTAATGCGGTCCAACAAACACAAAAATGCGTTTCTCTCCTCATAAAACAACGAGAAAGCTGATTTTTCTTGAAAGTCAAAATTTACAGTTTTCTTCTTTCCAGCCTTACAGAGCAGATTTTGGCATTTCTTGGGGCAATATTACCCTGTGTAGAATGGTGGAATAGATGAAACCAAACGGCATCACCCACATGCAGGTGAAAAACACTGTATTTTTTAAGTAATGACTAAGGCACATCACTAAATTGCAAACAATGCTGAGCTAACAACCCAGTTATTGTAAGAATTCTGAATTGGTGTGTTTTCTTTTGACTGTATGGACAAAATCAGTGCATAGTATACACATGTAGGTAAGTTCTTAGTTAGTAATGTCATACTTTAAGCACTGATGAGACATGAAACACAACATGGACAGTTCAGTTTGAGTAATGGATCAATGAGTTTGAAGGCTTATCAGATTTCAAATCATTACACAGCAGATGTAGCTACCAGAAATGTTGCTTTTGTGCAATTCTGATTTCCTGCTACCAGACAGTGTGCTGAAATAGTCTATTTTTTTCCCCCAAGGTGACCGTGCATTTTTATCCCCATTTTTCAAAAGTCTAACTTCTTAGCCCACTCACCCCAAAAAACTTCAGCCACATTCAAGTGTTTGACAGATGTGTTATAAATTTACAAATCAGTGAATGTCCCAAAGCAAGGTTTGTTCCAAGTAACTGGGACATTTGTGTTACATCAATGCATTCCCTCTTTCCCCTGCTTTTTCTCCTCTCATTTGTGACTTATTTTCCTCCTTTTCTCAGCCCTTCTGTTTCTCTCTCTACTTTACTATCAGGTAGCATACAGTGTCTGTGTCAGCGGTTGTTGTCCCCAGTGCCGTGCTATCACTCTCACTTCCTGCTGTACTTCAAATGAACTGCTCTGAAGGTAACAGTGGTTGGGAGTCAGGAGTCACACTGAAGTCTCCAGAAATAATAATGAAGACACTGTGCATTCACTGTCTGTGTGTCTGTGCATATGCGTGCAATTGTGCTTGTTTTTTTCTTTCCAAACAGGCTGACAAAGGTAAGGAAACAGAATATAGGCTTTGCGACTGACTAAAGTGGACACGGGGACACATCACGGTCAGGCCAGAAAACATGGATGATGACAGAACAAATAGATGAGACACAGTAACAATAACTTTCCAAACAGATGGCTTCTGAAAAAGCAAGCAATTTGCTGCGCAAATGTGAAAGCTTTGTGGAAGCTGAAAAGGTGTGGTTAAAGCTTCACCAGGAGTTTGTATAAAAACACCCCTTTCCTATAATTTAAAATGTGGGATTCAGCAGACAACAGCATCTCATCTGCACTAATGGAGACCCAGTAGAATTGCAGTGTTTACCCGCACTAAATTCCTCTACATAGTGAGTGTAAAAAGCCTGCAGGAAGCGACAAATCGAAACTTAACAGTCCTGGCTCTCAAAATGTTGTGTGAGCACTCTGTCCAAAGGAATCATAGACTCTCTTCTCTTTAGTATCTATTGTTATTCATTAAATGATCACTGACATGCCAGTCTGGTAGAGGTGAATGCCAATTTTAGGTTTACTGACACCACCTCACTGGATTACAAGGAGTCAAAAATTGAAAAATTGCCTGGTGTCTCTTTAAAATCTCTGTCAAGTGTGCTTGAGTGGATTAGTGAGGGTTTGATTATATTTTGAATAAAGTCCTCAATGTCAAACAATCAGCATCTGAAGAAAGAGGCAAATAATTAGGAATGATAGAAGCCAAAGAAAATAAATAAAAGGACAGACGTGAAAGCAAGTGAACAATCAACATCTAAACAACTGAACTGTAATCTGTTGAGGGTAATGCGAAACCTAATACCCACTGAGTGGAAATTGGGATTTCCAGTTGATTTGAGTCAATGTGGCTGGTTACGAGTCGTCCCAGCAAGTCAACAGATTGCAAAACGCTCCTACAGATATGTTCTCTTATCTACATTTGGGGACTTTAAAGCATTTAGGGAAACACTTGCAGAATGTGTGGGTTAATTTCACATTTGCAAATCAAAAATCCAGTTAGGCCCATTGAAACATCATTACCATTTACAGTAAATGACCTCTTTTCTTTTCCACGTGTTTATAAGGGTCATTTCTGCTTGACCATCTCTGATTTGCTTGAATTTTTTTAAATCATGAACTATGAACATTTAAAATGGAACCTGTGATAAATTTAGCGTGATATATTAAACCCTGTCTAAAATGATTGTTTCTAATGAATTAACCCACTCCTTGCAGGTTTTTTCCCAAAATGAAATGTAAAACCACATTTGGATCACAATATCTCAGGAGAAATTAATGATAAAAAACAGAAATGTTGACTGTTATTTCTCATTAAGCCATTGATTCAGAACCTTCAGTACTGGACTAGAAGACTAACTAATCTAATTACAGGTGAGTGGTGATGTGAAAAAAAAGAAAAGTCTTATTCTATTCTATATGTTCTGTTTTGTATTCTTGTGACATGCAGCTACATCTGCTTCAGACAATATCACAAATTGACTTCAGTTTTTTGTTAATGTGGGCCAAATATGGAACTTTTAGTTCGTGAGCTTGTCCAGTATTGCAGATTATGATTTAATGGTACGATTAGAAATAACTGTGAAATTTTCAGGTATATATTTTAATTATTTCCTGAGTTACTGTCATCCAAACATAGCTAAAATTAAAAATAATACTGAAAGTGGGTTGACATGCAATTCATTACAATTATGTTGGACAGTGTACATCAAGCTAAAACTTCACAAATATCTTTATAAATATCCATATTTTATGCTACAGAAATTTCAGGCAAATCAGAGATGGTCAAACAAAAACTGCAAGTTTTCCATGCATGAATAGATGACACCTATGTACTTCTGTGTGTTGACGTACTGCATCTATAATGCATTTTGGACTTGAACTGAACTGAAAGCTCTCCTACTACTGTATAACCCTCTCAGGGGAGTGTGTCACAGATTTGTGGCCAGCAGGATGTAAATTCTGTTCATGTTCAACAACAGTAGAACCAGAATATTTATGCTCTTCTTATCGATGTCTGTTTAAATCTTTCAGTTTTACAGCTAAATTAGATTTTGCTTTTGACTACAGCCATAATCTTTTGTTAAGAGAGAGATCTCATTAAGAGCTTTGAGCAGATGTACTGTACAGATGATTATTTTGATTAATAGAACTAAAAAAAAAAAAAATCTTCCCTCCGCCTCTTGGCTCCAAGCAAGTGGCTTGTGGCTAGGTTTGGAGCCAGTTCAAGTTTGATAGTGTAACATCCTCTCTGGGGGGATCAACTTTAAATTTGGCTAGCTGGTGCTGCACTACTACTAACTGCTTTTAGGATTAGCTGTTCTGATTTTAGGAAGTCTTTTGGATTTGGCTGAGGAGCTAGTGTGTTATTGGGATGCATAATTCTTACCATTATTATAAATGACAAGTGGTCTAAAAACACAAAGTGACTCAAACCTGACATCTGCCATTAATTATTAACAATCCCGTTAGATGACTACAAAAAGCTGGTCGGCATTCTCTAGAAAAATATGGAAATAAAAGTAAATAAAGTTGGACAGAATTCAACAAAGGGCAAGAACCATCAGCGACTATTTAGGGAAGTGGTGCAGAGCTTCTGTGTGGTGATTGAATATGCATGACACCATAACTTAAAGATAAAGTGAGAACGACATATCTTGGTGCTCAACATGTCAAAATGCATCATCTGTATTTACCACTTTGGCCTTTGAAGCGTGTAAAGCAGATGATCTGTAAATCAGATGACCACTTGAAGCCAGAATATTATGCTAATTTTAATCATGAATCATCACAGAATTGCATGCATCTGGCCTCCATGCGACTGTTCTGTCTCTGACATCTGGCCTCCTTGAGAGTAGAGTTCGCATTGTAATTCAACAAAACAAGTTCATATTGTTGCTTGGTTTGATCTGGAACATAATTCCATTGGATGTTGAAAGCTGTTTGCAGTGTAGCACAGTGGGAGAAGCTGAGCATGCTGAGAATTGGTGCGTCTGGAGAACACTGAGAGAAAGAGATTCTACTTTCAAGAAGGAAAGTTGGCTCTATTGACTCATTTTTAATTTCAAACGTGTCCCACAGTTGGAACACTTTTCCTGACAGTGACTTCTGCTGGGATTTGCAGTTTAATTTAAAAAATCCAGGGGATTTGTTTTGGATAGCTGCAATTGTGTTTCACAGCCACATATTCTCCGATGAACACTGCCAGTGCCACAGGGAATACTGGGTTTGATTTGTCATTAATGTCGTTGTTTGCCATGGATCTGCCACACCCCACTGGGAGAATCTGATGGGAGAGAGAGGATGTGATTAATGCAGTCCAAAGAGTTGCCACAGAAAAAGAGACGAATGGTGGAAGCTGATGTGCTGCTTCTGTACCCTGTTTGCAACCATTCTGCTACTCCAAGACTGCTTCAGCTTGTCTGTGTCCTTTTGCCAATTAGCTACTGGGTGAAGGTTCTGGAAGAAACAGAAGACATTTCTGCAAGAAATGCAGTTTGGATGTGTTGGCGACGTAGTAAATCCAGCATCTAGAGCTTGACACATACAAAGTAAAGTAGAATCACCACATTTTCTAAGGGAAGAGGAGTAAAAATATTTCCTAGCATCACCAGTTGCAGTTCACATGTGTTATGTTTCTCTCTGCTATTGGGATTATGCTGTTTTTGGTATGTACACCAAACAAAAAAAGGTCTGGTGAGAGGCAGGTTTGATCTGCTTGTTGTTCTAAAGGGGGATGTAGGAGTGGAGCATGTTCCAGTACATAGTAGGTGTCACAAACTGGCTGAAAAAATATGACAAGTAGGAAGAACATGCACTGGGTTTCCTTCAATCCAGGTAAACATCTTAAAACCAAACTAGACTAACACAAAACAACAATGGAGTGAGCAATGAATGTATGAGAGTGCTGTGGTTGTGGCTTGATGGTTGTACGTCAGTCCCCTCACAACATCTGCATATGTAAGAGGTCTGAATGCAGACAACAGTGAAAATGAAGTCACAGTTCCACCTGCATGTCTGGATTCAATACATGGTGGAAGTGAATCTGGAGAATCTGCTCTGTTTTCATCAAACATTTCTTCAAGACAAAATTCAAAGTCCTCAACATCTGACGGTGTTGAAGGTGCAAACACAAAGAAATGTAGATGGCAAGTGCATGGAAAAGAGAGGCAAAGTAAACAAACACGACAGCTTTTATAGCCTGAAAAACCCAAGTGAGCTCCATTAGCTGGTGACCCTCACATGTTAAAACCACTTTCAAGACTGTGTGAGATATTTGAATATCTATTCACAGATACTAGAAATTCTGCACAGTTTGCGAGATACAGAACATCTCACATTTAGATGGTCGTCTAATTGCTTCCATGCAGGTTAGTGCAGTTCAAACTGCTTCACAAATGACTGACAAGCTGATGATAGAACAGAAGAAATTAAAAGGGAACGCATTAAAATGATGAAGAAGGAAAAAAGTTAAATGAAATAAAATAGATTTAAAAGACACAGAAATACAAGAGGAAAAACTGCCCCCTGTGGCGTCTCTTGTTTGACATAAAAAAAAACATCAAATCTGGGCCAGAAAACATTGCATAAACAATCTAATGTGTGTGTTTGATCCATGCAAGAGAAAGATTAAGTTCTGTAGCATTTTGGAAAACGATCTGTAATATCTGTGGGACTCTCCCCTGAGAGACTGGATGCTGGGTTTGGAGCAAGTCCCAGTGTGTAAAAATCTGCTGACTGGCGTCCTGTACAGCACAGAGGCTTCCAGCAAAATCTCTAACGTCACCTTTCATCTCTCTCATCCATCTCATTTCTCTCCACTTTCTAAACTGCTTCATTTCTGCTTGTCTCACTTTCCCCCCCCTCAGACATCTTTTTCTTCCACTTTAGTTCTTTTCTCACACACAGTCATCTCTTTATGAGAAGATGATCCTCAGTTCGTTGAGTCACTTCACTTTCAGTGGATCAAGAGGATCTCAAACAAGCAGCAGAGAAAAAGATGACAAGGAAAGATGCCATTAAGGTAGTTTTTAGCTTCCATTGGCAGTTAGCTGCACTTTTAACTGGTGAAAAAGTATAATACGATTAATCACCTGCCAGTCATTTATTAACATCCAGGATACATTGAAATTGTTTAAAAGCCCATAATAGTGATAATAAAATTTAAATAAGACAAACAAACAGGGGCGACTGCCAGACGGCCAAGATACACCAGTCAGCGACTGGGCAGGTGTAAACCATCAGAAGTATATTTGAGATAGAGAGAGAGAGAGAGAGAGAGAGAGAGAGAGAGATATTAAAAAAGTGCAAGAAAACACATTTTGATATCGGCCATTGCAATCTGGATGCAATGAAGCAATGAAGCATCAGGCCTCTGACCTTAAATAACTTAAATAAGGTGTAATGTGATACAACGACAACATCCAGAGGGGGAGATCATATACACTGTACTCTGTGCATGTGTGTGGGTTCGCCTTAGAGGCCTTAAAGTGGTGTGATTACAGATGTAGTCAAAGCAATCACCTCCTCCACTTTTTTCATGTGTTAAAGTAGGGTGTGTGTGTGTGTGTGTGTGTGTGTGTGTGTGTGTGTGTGTGTGTGTGTGTGTGTGTGTGTGTGTGTGTGTGTGTGTGTGTGTGTGTGTGTGTGTGTGTGTATGTGTGTGTGTGTGTGTGTGTGTGTGTGTGTGTGTGTGTGCGTGTCTTCTGCCCCCAGATTATTGCTCTTTGTGGACTGTGAAATGGTAGGTTAATGGGAACTGCTGAGCCCACCTCATCTATTCACATAAAGACAACCACACACATGCACACACATGCACACTCACACATGTACACACAAATGCACGCATAGTTGTCTTTAGCTGGGTAGAGACAAGGCAAATGAGGATCAAAATAATACAGAATAATTTTCACGAAGGGGAGGAAAGTTAAACATACTACTGCTGTTACTTTCTACTACCAGCACATGCTGAGACTACACGTGCTGAAAGTTCAGTTCACTCACGCTGCCATGAACTGATGACATAAGCACATGAGTAAAGAAATGGAAATTTTCAGCTTGAGCAAAAAACTTTTAAAATTAAAAATTGTCTACATCTGAACTGTAAGGACGTAACAGATACAACTGTTAGGTGCACTGATACAACCAATTCAATGGTAAATCAATTTTGAGGCAGATATCGGCTTTACTCCTCTCACCGTTAGGCTCCTGTTTAAATCAATCCAAAAAATAATCACTTCATTTTTGAATGTCATACGAGAGAGCCTTCTACCTCAAAAGTTTGAAGTACATCTATGGACTATCAACACAAGCAGCAGTAAGCTCAATTATGCCTGTCATAATATCGTAAATGACTTGATAGATGGTTGTCGTTACAGATTGCAATATACCATTTGATATATTCAGGTTCAACAAGCAGAAACACTGCTTCTGTCTTAGGAGTGGATCTGGACTGTTTGGAGGATGATAAGGTGATTACTCAGTATGATGAATAATGCCTCTCATCCCCTGCAGTCACACTGGAGTCACATCAGAGCAGCTTCAGGAGACTGAGACCACCGAGGTGCAGCACAGAACGCCACAGGAGGTCTTTCCTACTAGTGGCCATCAAACTGTACAGACCCCCCTCCCTCACTATGTCAATGCAATGTGCAATATTTCATGATTTAGGAGCAATATTTCACTGTAGTGTGAAACTATTTTATTTTGTTTGTGACATTTCTTTATGTGTAATATTCCAGCTAGTTTCATCGTACAATATCATTACCATGTGTGACTTTACTGCCTTGAAAACATTGCCGGTTTTACTTATTGTTTTTCTATTCCAGTCTTATTTTAGCTTACTTATTTTTATTTCCAGTAATCCATTGCGCTTATATCTTATTGCTATTCTCTTAGGCATTGCATTTTCTCATGTTATGTAATTTTGTTTTCTGAACAATGTCTTTCCAAAATAAAAGGAATAAAAAGACTTCTGCATAAATAAAGTTTTCATCTTAAACTTGAGTGTGCTTGGCTATATTTGCTGTGTGGTATTTCCCTGTACAAAAGTTTTCCCTTTGCTGTATTTTGCGAAAATAATTCTAAATATTAACCATTTGCAATTACAATTACTAAAGAAAGATTGCAATTCAAACATTCCATGTTCAGTTTTTGTCTTTCTGTCCATCTGTGCACTTGCTGTCCGCCTCTATGACGCAAATGAAAGTTGCGATATAAAGTCTGCATTCAAGTCACATTCATTTAATGGCCTCTAAATTTTAAAAGTCTGATGATGAACAAACTAGTACCTTAACCAACCAAAACCTAATATTTGTGTACTTCACAATGGTAACGTAAATCAGTATGCATTTGTCTCACATGTAGGTAAGTAATGTGATCATGCACAAAAGTTGTGAGGTAAGCTAACAAGGATAATTGTATGACATTTCTTCATGTTTTTCATATTTTCAAGCATCGATGTGTCCACCTGTACATACAATCAGCCCTTTTTCCATCTCTGCTTATTGCCTCTCCATTTCTCTGCCTCCTGTTGTCTTCCTTCCCATCCTTTCTTTATTCCTTCCCCTTCCATCCCTCTGTTCTTCATTTTGTTCCTTTATTTTACCATCTCTTTCTCTCTCTCTGGCACAGGTCCTCTTTCCTCCCCTTTTCTCAGTTTGGGGGTTATTAGTTAAACAGCAGTCTTTCCGGCTGTTGGTCGAACTACCCTCAGATCGCAGAGGGTGATGAGATCCGTAGAGAAAAGCTGCTGTTGAGTGTGTGTGTGTGTGTGTGTGTGTGTGTGTGTGTGTGTGTGTGTGTGTGTGTGTGTGTGTGTGTGTGTGTGTGTGTGTGTGTGTCTTGTGTCCTGTATATGCATCAGTGTGTGGGCAGCCAGCAGCAGTGTGAAGTATGCTAATGGTAATGAAGGCAGTAGGACCAGCAAAGAGGTGGAGAGGAGGTCAAGTAGACCGCAGTGAAGCATACACACGCACACGCACACGCACACGCACACGCACACGCACACGCACACGCAAGCACGCAGCTGAAAACTGCATGGTGGATCTACATAGCACAGATTGAGTGAACACGGTGTCTTTTTCTCATGTACACACCCACCCGCCCACACATACATATACACCTTTATTGTGTCACCCTGCTGACTTCGAGGACAATGTAAATTCAGTCAGGGATGAGTAATAACACTGCAGATACACACATTTTCCTACACATGCACATACACACACACAATTTCCTTGCTTCTAATTTCTGACAAAGCAACATCAGTGTAGACCTCAGGCTCATAATAAGCAGAGTGTAAAAATAGAAGCACTTGGTGTGCACAAAGCCCAGATGCTTGGCTTCCAGAAAATGCTAATTCTGTTATATGCGGATGCAGTAATGCATGTAGTGTAGCCTTTTTCTTGAAAAGCAGAAAACAGGCTGATATAAAATGAAGACATGACGAACAACCAAAACAGCTGTATACAAGTCACATATAGGTCAATTCAAAGTTATTAGAAAATGCATTATTTTTGGAGAATTCTTTAACACCCAATGCTGAGATCAAATCATGCACAGAGATTAAATACAAGGTCAAACACCTATGAATGTTGCTTGACCTGCAATGTTTAGGTGGGTGGTACATATCAAACATCTGCATGAATGTCAGGATTCAAGGTTTCCCAGCAGAATGTGGCATTATAATAAGATGATCGATGCTATTCACTTCACCTGTCAGTGGTCATAATGTTGTAGCTGATCGGTGTATTGCCTACTGTGTCAGCAACCCAGGTTAATATAACAGGATTAAACTTAAGTAGGTGCAAAATAAATTCTTTGCATTCCAGCAACTCAAGCTATGCACTGCATTGTTTGAGGATTTGCTATCTGTTAACTAATTTGCAGTAACATTCCTGACTCTCGCTCAAGATTTGATCTTGAACATTAGAGTGGTATAATTACCTGACACATCAAAGTAAAGACAGTATATAAATACTGGAAATTTCCAGAGGCTGAAACTGAGTTGACAGTGAGAATACGTTAATAAAAAATGACTTTCCATTTCCTTGAAAAGAATTCTAAACAATACGTCTTGTTAAAGAACCCACGAAATAGAGATTGGAGCTGACTTTATAACAAGTGGACCTGATGAAAAGGAAATAGGCGGGGATTTTCCAAGCTGATGAGCGGTAGAGTGCAGCACATCAGAACTTCACAGTACATTTAGCATACACTTGAAGAAAATGACTTGGGTCGGGTAATTTTTGTTTTTCTTTCTTTTTTTTTTTGCAGGGAAACTTTTTGTGAAACTTTTGGTCTGTGTCATCGCCTAGGAGAACCTTTGGGTGAGGTGCATTGTTGGAACACCTTCCAGAAGTCATTTTTCACTTCATGGAGTCTTTGCTAGCCAGTGCTCATCGTATTATCATAATATTAGAATTGGCTGTTTTCTCTGTCCCAGATTTGCCAGTGTGGGAGGAAAGGACCTGAGAGAATTTGGTCCAAGAGAGAAAAGTGCAACTTTCTAACTAAGTCTCTCAGGCACATAATGATGCACCTGTCCAATAGAATCAAATGAGAGCATTAAGTCATAAATAACATTAAAGAAACGTGCACACTGAAACATGCTCATCTCTAATGTATGCTGGGTCGCCAGGTCCTTTGTTTCTTTTCCTCTCTATCAGTTCACTTTATGTTGAGTTAATTATGCTGTGCATTTATTACACCTAGTGAAAGGAGAGAGACATGAGAGACATCCTTTGTAAATGATCAGTAACTGCACCTCAGCATGTAGGACTGTTGAGTTCATCATTCACAGCCTTTCTTATTTATTTCTGGGGACCAAGATGTTCAATTATCTCACCCAGGATGGATTGTGTAGTCAGTACATCATTTTAGATTGCATTTTACATTTACATGCTTGTATCTTAATATCATTAGATTGTGATTCATAGTTGTTATAGGTCTAATACAGTAACACAGAGTTAATTAGTACTTAATTAGGAAGGTACTTAGGAAGGTACTAGGAAAATGAGGTTTTAATTAAGAAACCAAAGTGTAATTACACAAGAACATGGAAGTTCTGTAGCTCCAGGTCAGCCGGATGTAGTGTGTGTGTGTGTGTGTGTGTGTGTGTGTGTGTGTGTGTGTGTGTGTGTGTGTGTGTGTGTGTGTGTGTGTGTGTGTGTGTGTGTGTGTGCATGTGTGTGTGTGTGTGTGTGTGTCCACTCTTATATTATGTGCCTTTAGCATGATTATATATATGAGCTAATGAGAGCTGAGTGGCTGTGAAAATTATGAACCTTGTCTTTTTCTGTCTCTTCCGCCTTTATTTCCCTTTTTTCAGCCTCTCTTTGCAACAACCTTGCCGTGTCTTTATCTCAATAGGGGAGCTTAGTGTTGTCGAAAGTCGGGTAATGTCAAACAAAGTACAGTAATTTCACAGGCTATTATTGTGAACGAGAGAGTAGAGGAAAAAAAACTGTGACAATATAATTGGGTTGATTCTGTCTTGCAACTTTCATACTTCCTGTCAGTTCATGTTGGAGATCCTTGTACATTGCCTTTAAAATTTAAAAAATTGCAGTGTCACGACTGTGAAAATGTACCGGTTCACACAGTGTTACATTCAAACGGTGCTGCGATCCATAGTGCGCAGGCAGCTGAACAGATGGGAAAATTAACACATGGGTTTTACGCTTGATAATGCAGGCCATCAGCAAACAAGCCCAGACAAACTATAAAAATCTATATCAGTGATTGCTTTGGTGAGATGTTTGTTACCTCTGAGACATGTTGGGACAATCATTTTGTACAAAGACAGAAGTATTGACTGGACATTAGTAGATCCAGTCAAGGTCTTGGTCAGGCTGAGAAGGCGAAAAAGCTGAAATGCTTTTTCCTTTCATAACAGCTAAAGACATCGCCTGTTTTTCTTGAGGTACTTTGTACTAATTTCTCACAACTTTCAGAGTTCCTGTGAAAGAGAGTGAGGACAGATATCCTGTGGATAAATCTCAGTTCAGAGCGTAAGAGCCAAATGTATAAATGATGTTTACATGAAAACATGCAGATGGCATTTGCTACACATAAACTGTTAGATGACACCTACACACACACCACACTGATACATACGCAGCATGTGCTCAAAGGGTTTTCTAGAGCAAGCTTGAAATCACACTTGATGATAGTTTCCAGGTGCACATGATTAATTCAAATAATCAACATGCTATGGACAGCTACAGCTGTCTATAATGATTATACAGAAGGACAACTGTGCTTGCATTATTGGAGGACTTTGCCAGTGTGACACAATCTGTGAGAGTGTCCTTCTTCTTCACATGTATTAATATGCAAACAGGTGATTATTCGCATGCTTGCATCTATCAGTTGTTGACAGCTTTCTAAATCTAATGTCGAGAAGAAACACGAGAAGCTTTTGCAGGTTGCACTGGAATACAGTAGGGATATTAAAAAATATGTTACATTTAGATACAGAAGGTGTTGCTGCAAGCTTCATCTTGATCTTCTTCCCCATCACCAAGCTGTAGTCTGATGCAGTCCTTAATTCAACATTGCTGAGGTACAGCTGCTGTCAATCAAATAGTTTGTGGCAACAGTTGTCACAAAGATGTGGCAGTGCCAGACCACACACAGACGCAGACACCTTGCTGCATGCGAGTACAGATCCACACAACTAATTGACAAGGTCACTGGCTCAGCGGTATTTGCTGTCCTGCTAGCTGTCACACAACGGAGGGAATCACACACAGAGGTTGCAGAGGACGTAGTGTTCATAACAGAGAACACTCGCTGTTTGCCATTTATTTATTCATGGCTGGGATGCACATTTGACAAACAGCGCGGCTGTTCTTATGGAACAGTGAATGGGTCACAGATGCTCAGAAGGCAAGGGTGAAAGACTAATTTAAAGGACGTCTCTGGTTTTGTTATTGAGTCTTAAAAAAAGCTCAATAGTGGTCCACAATTGCCATTTTTGAGATTATATTTTGATTGTGTTTGCTTCTGTAGAGGGGTTAGCCATTTCGTTGCTTAAGTTCACTCCTGGTGCAGCTCCTTTGTCATCTCCTAGATATAGGCAAACAAGCTAATTCTCAGCTTGTGAAGGTCCCTTGGTTCATTTTTGTCTGGACTCATCCACCAGTCCAACCTGATAATGGCAGCCAATATTAGGTAGGACTGGTGGATGAGTCCTTATTGGCAGAATAAGTACTACATGCTTTATTCTGTGTGTTGATCCACAGAGAGGAGTGGGCAAAAGCCTATTAAAGGGTGTAGCCTGTGTGAAATAGCACTTTGAATTACAAAGTTCAGAAAATGGAGCCGCATTGATTTTCATATAAGAGCAGGGCCATGTTGCATGACTCTCACTTTGGAGTTAGGGCTTATAGAGAAACCAGTCTGAGGAGATAATTTTCTTCAAAGCTAAAGATAGATGATAAGAAACTACAAAGCCACCACCAATCAGCTGGCTCATGTTGCCTTTATGGCTCAGCATCCATTCACTCACGCTCGAGCACATACCAGCTCAGAACAGAGGCAATAACACACAGCCACAAACATTAATGCACAGGGCTGAGCAGCAGGCTCACTTTCTCTCTAATTGTCTTTGAGATGACTCTGCCACTCTGTGCTCAAATCTCAAGGTGGATGAATGATGATTATGGGCCTGCAGATCATCACTTTTGAGAAGGGACACTCACACATGGCTGCATTTATTCATACACCTTCAGCGCAGATCACTCGCAAATGCCCTTGTACGTCCGCACCCACATGCCCTCCACCCGCACACAAGCCAATTCTCATGAAGCATTCAGGCCCACTCACATGAGCATCGCACACATTAGTGGGCACAATATGGATTTATGCGATTCACATGTGAGGGAATGCTGATTAATATTTGTAAAGTGATATTACAGAACCTTAAATTGCTTTTTCTGGCGCGTTTTCAGGGTTTCGATTAAAAAGATGTAAGGCAGGGAATTCTCCTTGATCTTAGGGGGTTGCTGTTTTTCTTTTTCCCCTATGAGATTTCTTATCTTTTACTATGTTTAACCGCTACAAGGGGTAATAGAAATATCACAGCTGTTCATACGGCTGTCTATTTTGACTATTTTGGATTTTTTAAATATATTTTATAATATACATAAAGTATAAATAATATACTATTTTCCTGAGAAAAGCTGCAACTGTATCACAGATCGAGTACACAGAAACTGAAAAACTCAGAGCTAATTCTGTCAGCATATATTATTGTCCGTTCACTTATGAAGCATATTTTGAGGGTGTGTGTATAGCACAGGTGAAAATGAATGTTGCCTGTGACAATGATTTATCATAGTTTTTCAGAACGATCAACCCTTTAAGGTTTGGTCAATTTCCGCCCGAAATTTCTACTGAGATTTACAGAAAGTAAATTGAATGCTGTTCTTGAACTGTTTGGAGTACATGCATGGTTGGGGTCTCATTTGAAAGCTGACAACCTGAATTTTCACCCAGTGCAATCAGAATTACTCTAGGTGCTACTGGCACAGAGTTATGTATGTTGGAACACACTGAATTAGGATGAATTTTTTTTCTCGCCTACATTTTTTCCCTAATAAAACACCTGAAAATCAGTGTGGCAGCACTGCAACAGCTTGAAAACACAATATTGCAAAAGCCTGGGGTCTTACATAGTTCAGGTCAAAATTTCAGAGCAATACTACAAGAAATGAGTGTTTCACACATGTATTTGTACTGATATGCTCCGCCCCTGTCAATGTTGGATACACTCTTTATACACTGTGCACACTCTCTACAGAATGGTATAAATTCCTTTTCACTTCATTTTCCACTTCATTTTCATTCCAAAAACTCATAAAGAACTCAAAAAATCACTTCAGATAGGCTTCAGTGTCGATCACACACACAGATTGAGAGGAATACAGAGAAACAGCAGGTGGACCCCGGAACTCACGAATGAAATATCATATAAAGCCGCTGGCAGAGGCGGGATTTATAGGCAAGCCATTCAGCAAGCTCATTGGCTACCAGGCCTGTCAATCTAACGTTTCCTCCGGCGTGATTTGCTGAGAAACAAGTCAATCAAGTGATGTAATCGATATCTGTCAGACTCGGCCATGGTTGGCTAAATCGCCGAAGTAGGCGGAAACGAGTCACCTGATTGGTTGAAGTCCGGTTTGAAGCGGTCGAGAAGCCTCCAGTATCCATTTTGAATCGCGAACAAAGAAAATAGGACCGTGTATGATAAAGTTATAATAGAAAGATGCAGTGAATATGAAACGCACAGCGCCACCACGCGCCGCGTGCACGCGCACGGAGCCGATCGTTTTCTGGATTTTTTACCTATTTCGAGACATGTTTTGGCCAAAGTATTATACTGGATTGTTTCCTCTGGATGGCTAAGCTTGGGTTCTGGCCGGTTTTTGTGGATTATCTTCTTTTATGACCAGAAACGAGCGTCCAAACTGCGTCGACAGGTAAGCCGTGCACGTTTACATGACTTGTTGTTTGTTGGATAAATGTGTTTATATTACCCGCTGTGGTAATCACATCTGAAAGTGGTTTATACCGGCGGATTCATGAGAATCTCAGCTTTCTATGTGTGTATAGTGTTTGTATAATCGTGTTTGCAGTGTCCTTCTATTTAAAAAAAAGCGTATACCGATAAAAAAAACGGCCCGCCCGCGGGCCGCCGTACTTTAACAAAACTTTAAAAAAACTCCTCTGGTAAATATCAAAGTTTTTATTTTGTTCACATATAGGGTATTTGCTCTATAGGCTAGAAAACATATCAGAACCAAAGTAAGCAGTCATACAAAGGTTGTGTATTTTCGCCTGGAATTAATATGTACTGATGACAGTCTCAAAAACACAGATTCAGACTTCTTGGGTTTCATACTTAACAAGCCTAAAGAACCAATCCTGCCGCTTTGTGGGGAGTTATTTTTGGTAATTATGTTCTTCTTCAAAGTCGGTTTATGGTTTGAACAAGCACGGCTGAATTCACCCAAGATTACAACTTGTCATTGTGTAGTGTAGCATTTTGCGATGATATACATCTAAATGTATAATTTTGATACATAGTTGCATGTTTTTAGGGTTTTAATCAATGACTGGAGAGGAACTTTTAAAATACCTGTATGTGTATTAAAAATATTTTGATGAAACCATGCCATAAAGTCCATATCAGTCCTTTCATACCAGTGATACAACACTTGATTTAAGAAAAATGATTGTGCACATGCCTGGAATTTTCTCACCGAAAGTGGCAAATGAGCAGTTAATAATCGCTTTAACAGACACCACACTTTCAACCTAGTGGTAGTTTAAGCAAATTGTTAAGCCTGATACTTCAACTCCACGCAGAGGTGAGAGAAGAGAGAGTTCATGATAAAACGTCTCAGAGAGGGAGGCTAAATGAAAGAAGTGGGGAATCGATGGTGAAAATTTAATATGGGAGAGAATAGGGGGGGGGGGGGGGGGGGGGGGGATAAAGAGCAGGGGATGAAGTAGCTGCTGAGGGGATAAGTGCAATGGAGACGGCGCTGAAGTGATGACCGACATCAACTACAAGTCTTGCTAATAGTCACGCTGTGTGTGCGTGTGCACGTCACTTAATATAAATGTGTTTATTGTGCCTGTTCATTTCAGATAAGTACGCAGGACCAGGAGTGCTGTATTACAATATTTATCCATATGACGGTCGCAAATTTATGAATCGGTGCATTTGTGTGTGTGTGTGCGCTCTGTGCTGTCTCTCTTACTCTCATTTTTTAACACTAATATCCACATACACACAGAAACGCACTGACATCTACAGTGGAGCTCATCTGTCCTGATAAATGTTGTTACCTGCTGCATTTGTTTCCTCTCATTCACCGTGAGATGCACGTTTAACACACACATTTGCACTTCTGTCTTTGTTAGGACTCTACTGATGTAACGTATTCCCCAGCTCCCTAACCAAAGCTTGAAAATTAGAATTAAATGCCAAACCTCAACGCAGACCAGGACCAGCCTAAATCTAAATGCAGCATGAACCCTCAGTTCATTGAAGCTCTGTCCCAAAGTGGGGTTGGGCCTCACTTTCTGAAAATATCCCCACTGCCAAGGTTTAAAAATTAAAGATAGGTGTACACAAACACACATATGCACACACCACACACACACATACACGCACACACACACCTCAGTATGAAATATCGCACTCCTTCTTCTGCTGACGACGCACTGTTATGAAGTTTCCTCCTTATTTTTTGCCCACCCTCATTCTCTCTCACTCTTCTTTTTTTTTTTTTGGGCCGGTCTTCTCCTCTGTTCCTGCTAAGTTTAATGCATTTTCACACACTGCGAGGTTCAAAAGTGCAGGCGATTCATAATACATTTTTATCACCTTGCTTATAAGAATTGCATTAATTTGCATTAATTTGCCGCTTCAAAAACTGCAAAGGGGGAAAAAGGAAGAAGGAGAGCAGAAAAGAAATGAAGAATTCAGAAAATACCTAACGCAGAGTAAAACAGAACCTTTTTCTGAATGGGCTTTTCAATAATTAAAGAAATAATTCTTACATTTCTGTAATTGCAATTTAAGAAATGAGGTCCATGGCATTTAAGTGCCATTACCCGTTCATCCAATATTTTGTGGAAATTTTCATATAAATTACAAAGTGATCTGCATAAAGTATGACTTGAATAAATTCTTATTCCTATCAAGGATGAAGTCTGTGATTTTGCTTTGAATGTTCTTTGGTCCTTGATCAATTCATTTCATATGCATTACATTTTCTCTGTCAAGTATTCATCAAATTGATATCAATTCTGAAAGTCTCTCAAGCAGTTAAGGCTCTGAAATGATATTGGTCTTGCATTCATTTTTCAAAAGTTTCACATCTACACTGGAATAATGGTTGATAAGTTTGCTTGACACTTGGCTGGTGTTGAGACCAAAGTACTGTCACCGCACTTTAAGAAAAGGGCTTAAAAGAAAATTGAGCCTCAGTTAGATTTTATCACTCTACCCGTAACTATTGTCAGTCATATAGCAATTTAAGAAGGGATGGCAGCTTTGTGAAATCTTCTGAACTTCCCAAAGCTCAAATGATAAATCCAATGGATATTTAACTGTGATAGTGGGTGATATTGTTTTTGAGCAGTATCTGGATTTCTTCTTCACATTGGCTACCAGCTATGGCAAGAAAAAAGACAGTTTTGACATGAAGAATGACTCGGAAATTCTAAGGAAATATGACTCTGATGACAGGAGAAGAATACCAAGGACAAGGCTGGAACATTCACCACCTGGGTCATATACTTTATAAACCTGTCCTTGTAAGAGGCCACATGAAACTCAACCCACATGCTAATGGCATTTTTCACACCTCTGTAAGTGCCAGAAAGGTCTGATCTGTCACTGTGTGCTTTAGACTTTATTTAAAGGTCCACTACCAGGCAAAAGTTTGGACACACCTTCTCATTAAATGGTTTCAATTTGTTTGAATTGTTTTGTACATTGTAGATTAATACTAAAGATTAACACTTTTTTTATTTGCAACATAATTCCATATGTTTTCTTCTATAGTTTTGATGTCTTCAGTTTTAATCTACAGTGTTCAAAATAATGAAATATAAACCAATGAATGAGAAAGCGGGTCCAAATTTTTGACTGGTAGTGTATGTCCTTTCAGAAAGGATTGCATGAACATTTGCATCTTTTGTAAGTAAATAGTATCTGATACTCCAACGAGCAATTGTAGTCTCAAAAGCAATTCTAACTCAGTCAGGGCTGATTGTAATAACTATATGAAGGTTCTAATTGCAACATTAATAACACAGATAAACATCAATAAAAGAGATAAGAGTTTCAAGCCCGATAAATGATCGTTGTAATTCAGTATGGGGCAATTTCAATCTGAGACAAACACAGCAAATGAGTTGTACTGATAGAAACGCACTCTTGTCATGCTGGTATGTGTGATCATGGCCAGGCCATAAACATTCACCAGAGAGGCCCGTCTCAAGGGTTAATTTATCTATATTTGCCAATCACAATTGGATACTGTAAAGGACAATGGATCTACTCTTTCATTTATTCATCCATTGCACTTTGCTGAGCACACAACTGTAGGTTGGATCGTCAAAAAAATTCTGCCAGGGCTGCAGAAAATCTGACATACTTTAAAAACATATGACATAAATTATCACAGTTCACTTAAGCAGGTTATCCGATGCTCTAAATCTGCATAAAAAATATGTTAAATTGGAGGCAACCTTGACAAAAATAATTCACTCTATTGGCACTGCATGGAAGAACAGGGCTCATCATGGACAACTGCAATATGAAATGATAATTTGAACTCAATTTCTCTTTGCCTGGGTGGACAGTAATGCACTATGAGGTGTCCTCAGAAAATAACAGACTTGAAAGACATCCTCTCCTGTGCTGTACCTTTTTCATTTTTTCATATAACCCAGACTCAACTTTATCTCCACTGATAAGATTCCAATGCAATATTAGAGTGCGATGCATGTTTGTGAGCTTGTTGAGACGTTGCAGGCCGCACAATGCTAGGGATCTTCTCACAGCTCAAGATAATGAGGCACTTTGTTATCTAGCTTTGGCATTTTTAAGTGTGAGAGAAGAAAAGACTATTTAGCAACCAGAAAATATATCACTTATGAATGACTCCTTGATCACTGGTTCCTTGGATTTTCACCTCGACTACTTTTAAAAATAAATTGAATCACTGGCCTTCTGATCAGCAGTCAAGAGACTTTACTGTTGCACCACTACTGCCCCTACTTTGCCCCTGCACTGCCTACTTTTTTTTTTTCTAAGATGAGGTTAGGTGATAAAAACGTATGAAAGAATCTAGAACAAAAATCAATGTTGGCATTTGCTGTCTAGGAGGCTGCATTTCCTTGTAAACATAGAGAAGTTATATTTGAAATCAGTGCTCTTCACCAACATACATTGTGAATCCTTGAGGTCGTACGAACACTTACTTTCTAGGACTTTACTTTCTTGTTTACTAGCTTGCAGTCTTTGTTTTATTCCTTCACTGGCAAATTGTCACATTATTCAGCACATTACTACAAACAGGTCCAGGTCCATGGAAGCCTTTAAATCTTTTGATTATTATATGTATTATTTATTATATTTATGACATTTTCCTGTGAAAAATACTTACTTTTTTAAAAAGGGTTCACTGTTATTTAGTCAGATCATGATACATAATTACTCCAGTCTGTAGCACACCCATGAAAGCTAATCTGATGCCCCCATAACACAAAGTCTACCTTGTAATTCTCCTGTCTGCTTCAACCAAATGCACAAATGCCTTTCATTCACTCCTCTCTCATATTACTAGTTTTCTCTTAATCATTACAGCAGGTCGAATATGATCAGGCATTCCATTCACAATAACATGAAATTTCGATATCAAGTGATGACATGCATAACAGTCTCAGACTTACTATGGCAACTCAATTTCTCACCAATTACTCTCCTCCTTTCTTCACTCATTCTCACACTCCCACATTCCCCCCACTCAGTCTGGAGGCAGAGTGTGATTGACGGAGCATAATTTGAAGAGATGGAACATTTCTGAGATGGGATGTAAAATATATTGGATGCCATTCTACATATCCTATCATGAACCTGAAAAAAAAAGCTGCCATAAAGGAGAGCATACTATGGAAATGACTAGTGGATATAATATGACTGCATACAAAATACAGCCTGTATGCTAATGTGCAGTTTAAAGGAATAGTAATTTTGGGAATTAAATGTTGAATGCTGTGCCATTTAAAAAAAAAATTCACCTGAAGGACTGACGACAATTCATTTGTGACGGCCTCTGTTGCTGTAACATCAAGAAAATACAACTTTTTTTTCCCGATTTGAGTCAAAACCTAAATTAATTTACTGAGTATAGAGTAAAATGTTCCTAAGACTGACATCATCTGCTGCTGCAGTGTATTCAGGTCAATTTCCAGTTTGTGCAGTGTTTCCTCTTCTGTCCTTTTGATCTGCCAATCATCCTAAAAGTGATCAAATTGAAATAAATAGACCCTCACATCGTATGTGATTAGTGTGAGTTTGCTGAAATGGTAAGATAAGATGAACTTTATTGATCCCTCACTGGGGAAATTCCCAATACAATTTCTTGCTGTTTTCTATCACAACAACACAGATGTATTTTCTTTTTCAGCTGGTTAATCCATGAAACAAACACTTCATGACCTGAATAGAGGCTTAAACCATCTCATTTACTCTTACTCTGGTGTGGGTTCAAAGATTTTCCAATAAAATGAACTCAAGTCAAACTTCACATTTTGCAAGTTTGCTGTTAAATCATTTTTTAAGGTCCAAGATGTGTCCCCAACACATTCCTTCAATGTTTCAGCTCAAAAATATCACACAAATGGTTCATTCTGCTATGGCTTTAAGACTCCTGGCTTTAGCCCTGTTCTTAATAGACTGGTACAGTATCTCTAGCATTAAATGCAAATGACCAGCTGCTGCTCCGTTTAGGAAGGAGGTTGTGTCTTTCTTGCTGTTGCCATGGAAAACCCTGTGAAGGCAAGGCAAGAGAATGAATATGGCTTGTAAAAACAAAAATGCTTTACATGTGTCATTTATATCACATCCTGCACAAATGGTGATATAGAAACAATTTCAGACCCCCAATCCGTGTTCATGGCTTTCAAATTGGTCTGAAATTTGACACAATTTCAGATGTTTACTTAGTATTGCATTGAACCCTGATGATCAGTGCTACTGGTCACTGGCCATAGAATGTGCTAACACTAAACAACAACCAAAAGACAAATTGTAAACTTAAAAATTAAAACGTGCAAAGCTCCCACTTCTAAAATTGGTCGTGAACTCTTGGTATAAATTCCCGTTTTAGCTTTAGCTTTAGCTTTAAAGCTAGTCCAAAGTGATATTGATCCTCCTTCAGAAAGCAGTCAAATGGTTGCACAAATATAAAGAAACTTTACTCTACCACCATCAAAATTAAAATAGGCTTTAGTTCCTCAGATGCCAGGAGTATATGAAGATACTTGTTACTTGCCGCATCTGATATCAGAGCATTTGCTTGTAGATGACACATTTTAGAGTTAACAGAAGTGGCATTGGACATTGAAGTAGGTGGATCTATTTGCCGTCCATGCGTGGTTATCATCTTTAATGTGTTCTGCAAATCTGAATGACTTGTTCAGAAACACTCCTGTTGATCAGAGGAGACCTACGTTTTGTGCCCCTCTAGACACATTGGAGAAATTAAGCAACGTTCAAACACAGTGAGATGTGAATTTTGCATATTTTGCCCCTTTAAAGAACCCAAACAGCCTTGTCCATCCATGACCTTATTGGGTATTAAAGGACACCCAACCATTCACATCAACAGATGATTACACGTTTGGAACAAGCTCTGCTTAACAAAGGTCTCCAGGCCTCAATGTAAAGCTCAGTGAGGATTGTGGTAGAGACCCCACAGTTCCATCAAGAACAGGAAATCGCTTATTACTGAGATATGAAAAATCCCTATTTCAAAAGGCAGAAAATGCTATAAAGTGTGATTAATCAAGAGAAATAAATGTGAAGAAGCTGTGATGGCAGAGGGAGACATCAGCATAATCAGTAGCAGCAGCGTGAAGGCAGCAAACGGTAACAACCGGTGACACACAGCAACAGTCGGTGACGTGAAGGATTAGAGGGGTTAAAGAGTGAGCACAGCAGATGATAACACATCACTGACTTGTTTTCAGTGTAATTAGTGCAGGTAAGAGTCTGATGCTGATACTGCTAAGCTGATGAGGTGCGAGTGCTCTGTCTTCTAAATGAGGTGCCTGTTTGTGGGCTTTATGATGAACAAAAAATACCTGCAAGATGCATGGGCAAGTCACATGTAATTAGTGTGTTTGTGTGCTATTTAATGCAAATTAGTGCATTTATTCAGTCATTATGCTGTGTTTGATATTTCTTATAAAAAGAAACAAGCACAAATGAGTTTCTGTGTGTCTGTATCCATATAAATATATCTTCAAACAAACTAAATTGAGCTTCCTGATACACCATCAGAGCTGTGAGACATCAGAGTTTAGAAAGTTTAGAAGGGAAGGGTTACGGTGAAAGCGTTTAAGGAGAATTCGTGTTTATTTCAGCCTGGCGTAGTTCCCGTTAATGTGACTGTTGTGGCTGTGAATGTCACGCTACCTTTGTACTTATCGCCTTTGATGTAGAGATTTGGGGAAACGGTGTTTTGGTGCAGCTCTCCAAAGACAGAGGATTTTGACGTGAATCACTTTTCAATGCTTGTTTTTGAGCCTGACTGAAAGCAAACAGTTTGATGGGAAATATTTTCAACTGTACTTTTCGAATGTAAAGCTGAGCATTTGGTCTGACATAGTTTTGGTCTTCCAGCTGATTGTGGGAAGCTGAAACACTGTCCTCATGTCTATCGAAGCTGCAGTTTGTATGTCCACAGCTGGAATGACTCTCTCATCCATGGATTAATGGAAGCTTCCCAAGTCTTGCATCAAATTTCATCGATTCTTCTCAGGAACTGTTTGTCCTCCTCAACCGACATTAGAGAAATGAACACACCCAGTTTCTTAAGGTGCTTTGTCTTTCAGGATGTCCTGTTGTCTTTCTGCCTCCATCCCCACTGTAGATGAATATGCTTGTGATTAGGTCAGGTAGCGAGGATCAATGATTGGAGATCCTTAATGCAGTTAGTAATATGAATCTCTTTACGGAAAGTAAAGATTGCAATGCCTGCATGACCACAAAGCCACAACAGTCACACTAATGGGAACACACCAAGCTGAAAAAAACTAGAATTTCATTTTAAAGTGACGATCATTAACTACACAATGCATTATGCCAATTAATACATTCACAAGAATACAAGTACAAACATTTCTTGATACTACATTTATGTGTTTTTTGCATTGCTAGATTCTACTGTATATTAAACACAGCTGCATCAGTCCATTTTCTATTAGCTGAAATGCATCAATAATGGATGCTCTCTCACATACACCCACACACCCACTGAGGGTGAGTCCAGTGTCACTTTCAACTCATCACATATTGCCACTTGGTCACATCTGAATGCACTGAGTACCCTTTAATTTTTCAATGTGCAGGGTGGTAAAAATCTGTAAAAGTCAGATATTGGCATCATGATTCTGTAACCAAATGTTGCCGGGTGGTGTTGTCACTATGTTCCTCGACAGACAGAGAGAAGTTTGCCTTGTAACCAGAGTGTGGTTAGTGTTGTTAGTATTTTAACTTGAACCGTGATATTTTCCCAAGCTTAACCAAGTAGCTTTGGTGGCAAACATCTGGATGAAAGCAAGACTGAAGTCACAAAACCGCACCAAACTAAGTGAAAAAACAGATCCAACATGCGATTGAAACCATCTTCAGGGTGAAATTCTCGTGAATGCCACCACCAGCCCTCCCTTCAAACGTGGAAAAACATCTTGTACATCTGCTGGTATCCAATATTGACACTTAGTGTGTTTCTCAGACGCCAGCAACACATGCTTAAAACCATTATTTGATGCCCTTGGAATAAGAATGAGCTGGTTTGCTACCCACATGAATAGAGAGAGAGCATTGTGCAATCTACAAAGTAATATGTCATAGTTGGAAATATTGTTTGCCTGTCTGTGTGCATGTTCTCGAGCGGGCAAATCAGTATGTAGCCTCCTTCTATATACTGTGCTGGGAAACTTTTTTTTGCAGCAACAGTTACTGTGCCTGCGAGGCTTCCAAAGATTCATCAAAGTCTTGCAAACTCACTGCTTATGCAGAACTTAAAAAAAGAAAGCAGCTGCTGAGATCAAATTGGAGAGTGATCTACCTGAATCAATGAGCGAGATGAAATAAATCGTTTGATCCCTGTTGAAAGGAGAAACAGAAAGAGAAGGAATGTTGTGAACGCCCACCAAGTCCAGATACTGCAGGTAGATTCAGGGCAGAACAGGGTGTTCTGTCTACCTGTTTGCATCATGGCACAGCGTGTGTGGCTGCATTATCATTGTGTATTTCAGCTTGTTTGCTTGTGTGTGTGTAGGCGTATCTGTGTGCCTCTGTGTGTAAGTGTCTTGTGTGTGTGTGTGTGTGTTGCAAGTTGGAGGGTTGGGGAGGAGGGGTGAGCCATATGCCAGGCCATATGGGTCTGCAGGGGTTCTGCTCTGTCTGCCTGGGGGAAAGTAAACATGTCTGAAACACACACGAACACACCGAGCCAAGATGCTACCGGTGATGACACCACTTGATAAATCTTATCTTCCCCTAGAGGGTGGGAGGGGAGAAATGGCCAGAGGCTAACAATGTAATGTACTGTAATTACAAATATGTTTTGCTATGCTGTGCAGCACATTAAAAAAACATAACAAAATGACAATCATCGCTGTATAGGAACACAGTTATGCACATCACATAAAAGCACACAACTATTTCCATTCTGAAATCAGTACTACACAAATTGCTGCAGCAGGGTCGAGATTAAATCAGAAGGCAGTACTCTGAGAACAGGAAATTTCGGAATAGCATTAATTATCACAGAATTAATCAAGAGTGGTGGTAAATATGTTTGGTATGTTGGTTGGTTATCAGCAAGCTGAGGTGTAAGCAAAACACAGCATCCTCCACCATTCTGATTAAAGAGTGTTTTTCATCATAATAATGAGTTTGAAATTACTTCAAAGCTGTAATAACTGCTCTTCGTTTAATGGGTAGTTAAGTGTAGTGGAAGAAGCTGTAAGGGTGACATGGAAATATTATCACCTAATGAAGTTGCAACAGCAGATATGTTGGCTTTTTTTTTTAAAAAAGAACATATTTAACAGAAATGAAGTAACATTGGCATTTATGGAATATTGGGTCTGCCCAGCTTTCAAATGCAGGTCATATAGCCACCAGCATCCAACTCCTGAGGCTGCTCAGTGCCCTCTTTACACTCAAACAATGCATTTGTGTGTCTGCTCTTTAGATCTGTAACAGGAAAAGAAATGTTTATCAAAAAAACAGCAGGATGCTTGTTAGCTTTATTTTTGTTGCTGAAAACAGCAGCCAGTGGTGTCTTCAAGCCAAACTGATGAGAGCAGTGACAGCATACCAAAATGTTGCTGTTTTTGTTGTCTGAAGCTGCTGGACCAAAACGATGAGCTGAAGGACGCTAACAAGTTTCGGAACTGTGTAATAATTTTCTGTCTGCGTTTAATGTTACACAATCATTCAACCCATTTGTGATATATCAAATTAAATCACTTATTGTAGCTTTGATGGACTGTGTTTCAGTTTTAATAGACCAGAAAGGTGTACTACAAAGAGAGATTAGTGGGTTTGTGAATTCCAACCTTTATTAACTTGCGAGATCACCATGGTAACTTATGCTGCACTGCTAACCTGCTCTGAAGGAGGTTCTGTTCACAGGTTTTGATTTAAATTGGCTGTAAGAAGCATCACCCTTTCACCAATTCTTTTTGGGATCATATTCTCTGCGTGCAATACAGGTTCTCAGCCGAGGAAATATGTTATATCCATAAACCTGCTGAGCTGTACGTTACTGATGCCCCTGAACAAAGCCGCGCAAACTGTCTGTGTAGCATTGCCATTGGAACCTAGATGCATTCAGTTGGTGATGCAGAAGATGCATAAATATGTTTTTTTTCTCCTTGTTCTTGATTTGTAATCAAGTCTCTTTTTACACTGCTGCTACTGCCGCCAAAGTAAAGTGATTTCCAGATGGCCTTGATTGTTGGACTGTGTCAGACCTAAACAAACTTGTGGAATGTCATTTTTAATAGCTCTGCTGTCCAGCTGTCACATTTGAAATAAGTGGCTTCTGCATTGAGAGTGCGCTGAATGATTAAATAAATATATAATAACTGACAAGATTAACAATTTTCTACCAGTATTTCTCTCTTGCATCATTTGCAGTAATAGCGCTTTTTGCCGTAGCCCATTTTGTCTGGGAGAAGAGTCGAAACCTGTCGGACAACCCCTCTTATAGGAACCTACATGGAGTCTAATGAAGAATGAAGAAAACCTGGGTGAACAAAGACAGTTGATAGCGATAGTTGTGATACCCATTACCTTCTACTGGGGTTTTAGATTTTACTGAGCCAGTTCACGCAAAGAAAACCTGATGACGTTCCTCATGAACAGCCAGTTCCATGACAATACTACCTTCATACCACAAACACAAAGCACCTAAACCCAGAGTGATGTACACCACACAGTCCTTCATTACCTGATGTTTTCCTCCTTTGCTTAGTGTAGCCCTCTCTTTCTGCTGAGTGAAGTGGAATTTCTGCAAGAACCCTGGCTGCCTACCACCTATTTGTCAGGGGACGACAAGCAGCAGATTCCTTCATGGCTGTTTTATAACCATTTGTGTGGTGGTCTTCTAGCTAACATCTGTTGCTTAGCACACTTTGTGCCAGTTTCCTTTTGCCTTTTTCATCCGTGGGCTGTTTTCAATCTTTGGCTTGTTAATGCCCATTGGGGGGGGTGAATGACTTTCCGAAAAATTATGCCACTGTTGTGACACTCCAGCATATTCTTTTTCAATTTACAATAGCTATATGCCACATATGCCTTCTGTGATAATGATCAGGCGGTGCTTAAAGAGGATGCTGGCTGATACATGTCGCTCTGCTCGTTTGAAGGTTGGTATCTTTAAACACTAAGCCACCCTGCCCAGTCTTTAATGAGCTCTAAAATGTGCTCATCATTATCTAATTGGCTCTATCGTTCATACTCAATGAGCAATTTGTTTAAGTGCACCATCTGAAATTCATTCCATTTTTTCTCCAAATTTCAAAGTTCCCATGGATATTCCATTCTTTTAATTCAAGCCCCCTGCGACCCCCCATCCCACCTATTTTCCTCTTACTCATATACTTCAAGACAGCCACTCATTTTTCTCCAGTCCTGGCACAGTGAGAAAATGAATGAATTTGTGATAATATTGCCAGCGCCCAAGGTCATATCACAACATGAAATAAATTGCAACCCCAAGAAGTAACACGTTTAGCCAATCAAGGCCTTCTATTTAAGACCATGTGATGGTGTAATATTGGTGTGGAGAGTGGGAAGCCACAATGTGGTGATTGATCACAATGGGTGTGCAGCGCTGCTTCATGTTAGCGGTGTGTTTGTGCACGAATGCATCGCCACATATTCACATTTACATGGTATCACAACAAATCCATCTTTATTTGATGTACGGCTTTGAACAGAGGCTCTCGTTTTTTTGCGCGGAGACTTCTGCTGTAGCTGTCAAAGCATATGTGTGGAGGTGTGCACTCCCACATGCACATAACACCAAGCTGTGTGTCTGTGTGCATGAAACAGATGCAGACATTTATCTTGTGTGTCAGTTCCACACTTGTGAATGCTTCATGACAATTTACCCGTTTTACAGGGCAGAGAGAAAGGTATCAATCAGTGTGTGTATGTGTGTGTGCAGTAATTTTCCAGCTGTGAGGCTGTTGTATCAAAAATCTGGCCTTCCAAACTTGTGTTACCTACTTGTGTGATATGTGCCAATGAAAGTGCACTCATGGTACTTGGAGTTCATGACAAAAGAGTAGGATGAAAGATTCTGATATTCTACTTAGTGTTCACCCCACAGCGGTGTGCACTTAAACAGCACTGCTCTCCAAAGCTTTTCTCTCTCCAGGCAGGTAGCATCCAATCATCTCATCATTTCTCTTCACGAATCACCAACCACACACCTCTCTGCCCCGGTTTGCATGCCTACTGCATCCCACCACTTTTCTATTCTCCTGTAGGGATATTTTGAACCCCACTCACAGCCACAGTGACAACAACATCACAACCCCATTTTTCTCTCTGATGACAGCAGTTGCATTCTGCTGGTGGAGTTTCAGAATAATTTTGATTTGAGACCTGCCTCCAGTCTGCCATACCAAGCTAAATGTGCTACATCATACAACAAATATTTCCTTATTTTTTTAGAGGCAAACTATTTAGATGAGTAAATTTCACCCTTTGGATTTAGCCTAAATGGGTGTAAAAAGTAAACTTCATTTCTTTTTTTGCATGTTGTTGATGGGAAATGGAGTTAACTATACTGTTAACCATGATACAGGATGTTAATCATCTCAGGCCTCAAATGCCAGTAACATCTGTTCTTCTCTGTGTGACAGATGTGAATTTGTCAGATCTGCTAGACTAACTTTTCTGACTTCAACCAATGAGGCTTAATTTCACAAAAAAAAACAAAAAAACCCCCCACAATTTCAGCCTCCAGTGAAGCTCTACCTGTAATACATGTTTGCTTAACTCAGCTTAACTCAGCTTCCTGTGTGAATTCTTGCCACCTGCATTACATTATTAATACAGATCTCAATCTAAGCAAACTCTATCGACTCCTGATGGCTCTTTAACTGCTAACTGCTCTCCTGTGTTCACTAGCTAGTCACTACTGTAGTTGTCTGGTGTTCAGAGGTCTGCAGGTAGTTTATAAAGGCTTATTTTATATCTTCACTCATCAAGGGAGCATAGAATAGCGTTACTTTTAAACCGACAACTAAATAAGGAAAGTATGGTTTTACCTTGCTGACATGTTTTGATTTACCTGCAGTCTTCTTCAGAGTGTCATCTAATGTGTGATGTGTTTTTATCATGTGACCATACTTTCCTTATTTAGTTGTTGGTTTAAAAGTAACGCTATTCTATAATAAGAAATGACAAAATGAACATAATCCAACCAATCAGGGGAGCAGTTTTTCTTCAGAAGTCAGATTCCATTTCAACTTGCTGAGGGACTTTCAACACTGACTCTAACCTAGAACATGAAAACATCATCACTGGTGCCAGTGCCTTTCAGAACATGTTGCATCAGACTCTTTGCTGTCTAGTCTGTCTGTCTGTGTGGTGATGTGAAGATTGGCTAGGGGTGTGTAATGCGACCATATTATGTCGGTCTGAGCATCTCGACATGGTAGGAATTAGTGATGGTGAAACAGAAGGTAGAAATCTTCTTATCAAGTGTAGCTTTAAAAGAGAGCGTTGCAGTTTTGATCAGCAAAGGGGAACCCACACACACACACACACACACACACACACACACACACACACACACACACACACACACACACACACACACACACACACACACACACACACACTGCTGATAGGCAGAAGAAAGATGAAAAATCCAAAGCAATTTTAATAAAATTAAATGGGGGCTGGCAGGAGTACAAACAAAAAAGTAGCGAGAGAACCAGGGATTAACTGAAGCCACATGTATAACTGAAGAAAACAATTCCAAACAAATAAAATGAGAAAAGAATTACAAAGACATGAGGAATGCACAAACTGGAAACCTAAAGAGGGAAGCAGGCTGATATTTACACTCATGCAAGAGCTGTTTGGACGACGAGAGGCAAAACCTATACAGGAGGACCACACAATCAGACACAAAGGGAGAAAGCAAAAAATTACAATACAGTACAACCAAAACCAAAGATAATGACAGAAAGAGGCTCTCTCAAAACTTGACGCTCCACATCCAAGTGTAATTGTACAAACACGCTTTTTACAATGATGGGATTCCAGGCTGTCAAACAAATGAATGATGACAAGAATGAAAATCCTGCTCAGTGTTTGCCTCAAACACAGCAGTGTGAATAGATATTCGTATAGCTGGTAGTTGGGGAAATGGAAAACATGTCGTCTACCTCGGCAGTTACAGCAGATGTTAAAGCTTCTGATTTCATACATTGTTTTTAAAGCCAGGATGACAAAGTGATTGTCTCTGCAAAAGACAAATGTCATTCAAGGTGAGCAAAAAATGTTTTAGTATGTGTTCATCGACATTGCCCTTCTTTCTCCCTGTCAGCCCTCTTTACCCCCTCGGCTGGGACAAGGTGTGTCCTCTCTCGGGGTGACAGTGGCCCTACCTTGGCCATGTTTCCTGCGGTCACTGGTCCTAATCACATTAACAACTGTGATATTCAGAGACCCACAGTCAGGTGTACAGGACAGTTAGGACATCCTTGACGCATTTATTCTGTACATTTTTGGTGGAAGTTGGAGCAGGAGAGAATAAATGTGGCTTAAATTCATACCTATGCTCGTGATTACTTCCCATATCCTAGAGAAGTAAAACATACATAGCTTAGCTGATTTGCCTCTGTATATACATGTATATAATATGGAAAATCATTCACTATGCTACGTATCTTACAAGTTGCAGTTAATCTAATAGATCTTCATCCTGGCTTCATTGGTGGCCAACACAACCTCTTGGCTGTCAACCTCTATATAAGCGTGGTCTCTTTATATGTGTCTGCAGAGCCATGGTTCACTGTCAGACAAATTAATAGATTGATTCTATTTGACAAGAAGTCACGAGAGCCTGATTTATTCTTAACTGACTCCCAGCCATTGACTGTAAAACTCTAACACACGATTCAATACAGGAAGGTACTATGACCCCAGTAAGGATATGTAATATGTGTAAACAGGTAAAGGCATTAACTGGAGAACTGCATTGCCTTAGAGACACTAAATTCATTCATAGAAGTACAATGATTAAGATACAAAACCAACAATGTTTACCAGCAACACAATTTTGTACAGGAACAATCTGTAGTGTGGCATCCTTCAAGGCTTAAAGCGTCATTTGCAGGGTCATGTGCGTGTTGAATTGGTATCAGTGACATGAGGCTTTGGTTGTTTTAGCTGAAATTACAAGCTACTCTGAACACTAACAGCGAGACCTATTCACATAGAAAGATAGAATTCATTGTCTGTCTTTTTTTTCTAAATTGCCTTTTGTTTTCCTGACATACCTTCAGTCACAAACTCTAATAATTGCTCAGAGATGAGAGGATAAGTTTGGGAACAAATAACCTTTCTCTTCCATTATTCATATTTTTTTATTCGCCTTTTTTCGCAATTACTGAAATATAAAGTTGCTGGTCCATAAAACAGTTAAATACTTATGGTGGCTTAGTTTTTTTTTGTCAATAAATTAAAATAATTCAATTTTTTGGGATTTACTGATGTAATTGTTTGACAGCAGTCTAAATGTCAGCAATCTTGAACACAGTTTTGCTATTAGCATTGCTTGGTCATGACTATCCATCCATCTGTTATCTATACACCGCTTAACCCTAAGTTATGTCAATCCTAATTTGGTCATGACCAAATCAATTTAAAGCAATATGGAAAATAATGCTTAAACTGATTTGCTTTCATCATTTTAAGAACCTTTTCACCATTCACCATTTAATGACTAATAATCTTTACCACTTAATAAGATGTGGCAACATTTCTTGCTATTCTGTTAGAGTCTTACACATTTTTCAAAAACACCGCAATTCTGGTGCCCTTCACATAAAACACAGCCACCACTGTTACCCACTTTGTTTGTAGCTGCTGTCCAAACTTGACCTCCAGGCCTCATCATTAGCACACCTAAAGGCAGCATACACCACCCAGTTAGAATGAGAGCAGAGGCAGGGAACAAGAGTTTGCTTTGAAGTATCCTGACACCACAGCTCTACACTACAACACTGCAGCTTTGACCATCCCATTGCAGACAACCATTAATGCATCTTTACATTTTATGTGTCTGTCAATGGTCTAATGGTGCTGTAAAGGGAAACAACAACGACCACATTCTTAGTTTTGAAAAAAAAAATTATGAAAATAGTTAGAAGTATACTTTTAAAATATTAGCCTTCAAAACCTTGTAAATAGGATGATATCTCTATGTAGGTAGGGTAGCTCTGAGAGGCAAAGGAGGGAAAAAATGCATTTGTGATATATTTTTGACTTAAGAACAAGTAAAAATGTTTTACCAAATCAGGTTAATCTTTCTAATTTCTTTAATTTCTTGCAAGAATCCTTTCCAGAGGTGGTGAAAAAAAGTTTTGCAAGGGTAATTTTTCAAAATAGACTGTATTTCTGTTTAATTTAATGTTATCTCAATGTTAATGTTATTTAAAAAAACTTTTGAATGGTAGTGTATGTTTCATAAAATTATTACAATACCCACTTATGCCACTGCTTTTAAACAATAGATGGCGTAATGTGTGTAAACATGCCTCCATTTATCATTCTGCAACACAAGCTATACGGCTGTTTTTGCTGTCAGTAGGTCATGTCCTTTTTGTCCGACCCATCACATCAAGTAAAGAGAGCAAAATCATCCAGCAAACTGATTGACTGGAACATTCAGACAGGCAGAGGAGGAGACAGACAGGGCACAGCCAGGGAGCTTTTACAGCTCATTACAGACTGGAGTCCTGGAGTTTCTTATATAACTCCCTGTCCGTGTTTTTTTTTTCCTGCTCTGTGTTCGTGTATCTTCTTTGGGAGACAAACAGAAACAGAGGAAAACAAAAAAAGTGAAATATCTGGTTCCAAATGCACTGAGAACAATAATGAATCATCCATTCAATTAAACTTGCTATTTTCCCCCAAATGCTTAATTTATTCCATAACAATTTTCTTCCAAATATTTTTCCTCTCTTTGATTTACCTGTTTACCCTTTGAAACTCCATCAAAAGGAAAATAAAGTAACTTGTTTGTCAGCCTGTTGCCATGACTGCATCTAGCAGAGCATGGCTTAAAATCAATGCAATCCTGTTAAGTCTCTCACCATGATGATTTGTTGGGAAAAGGCTGTCCTTCTTTGTGGGTTTCTACATTTTCTCAGACATACATCTCTTTCATCACCTTTTTGCTATAAAAAACGTTGCTCTTTTTATTTTTCTTGATGAATGAAAAGCTAATGCAGTCCTCGGGGAGTGAAGTGGTGCTGAGTACAATTTATGACCCCAGGACTCTTGTAACGCCCACTCCAAAATGATGTTTTGCTTGTATGCCCAGCTGGGGTTATTTCACTCTGAAAATGATTTTTTTTAACTGCATGTTTTAGATAATCCCCTCTTCCTGTTTACCTGTCCGTCCTCACCTGCGTCCATGACGTCATTTCTCATTGAAACTTCTCGCTGATAAGCTAATGGGAGAAAAACAAACAGAGAAAATGAATAAACTAATTCTCCCTCATTTTGCTTTTAACCCGAGATGTGAATAACATTTAACCAGCGGATTTTAAAGAACCACCTCATTTAGCATGGCTTTAGAAGGCATCCATTAGGATTGGATGAATAAACTCTCATGATAAATGCGAGGTTCATAAACATTCTGTTCTGCTTGGCTTAGGTCATTAAGCTTAAAAGGCCATTAGCCGAGTACCCGTGAGTGCACTGGGCATTCCTCGATGCGATACACATCAGTTAGCATTAAGTTTGGGTTTCTAAAAAAGCCAAAAAGAGATTTTACTCAAGTTCACAAGAACAACTGTTAGAATGTTAGGTTAACACTAATAATCACAAAGGACTGTTTTTATTCAATAGTGTGTGACTGCCAAGTAGATTTATAATGATGCCATGAATAGGTTTTATTTATCAATTGGCTTAATTTAAAGTGCAGAAAACAGAAGACCCAACAAATAAATTCAACATTTGGATTGTCTTTTTCTTTTAAAACAGCAAATATAGATGTATAGATATATCTATATGTAGATATGGGGGCGGCATGGCTCAGTGGGTAGAGTGGCCGTCTTGCAACCGGAGGGTTGCCGGTTCGATCCTCAGCCCGTCGTGCTCATGTTGAGGTGTCCCTGAGCAAGACACTGAACCCCTAATTGCTCCTAATGGGTTGTGGTTAACACCTTCCACCATCAGTGTGTGGGTGAATGTGATGTATCTTGTAAAGTGCTTTGGGTACCTTGCAGGTATAGTAAAAGTGCTATATAAATATTTACCATTTAGATACACTGTTTGTCAAAGAACTTGACAGGTAAGCTGCTCCGAGCATCTCAGAGAACTTTGTGCATTTAGGCTGTCTCACTTCACTCGCTTCTGTCTCTTTATGTAATTCCAAGCCAACTTTATGATATTGAGATCAGATCTCTGTGGAAGCCACACCATCTGTTGCAGGAATCTTTGCTTTTCTTGTTGCTGAAGGTACATTTTGACTGGCTGTGGCTGTACATCTGGGCTTGTTCAGAGAATCCACTTCAAAAATTAAACTCTTTAGTTGTTGGTGCAGTATGACTTTCTATATTGTAAAACTCAGAATCAATACTTGATGTCCTTCAGCAGATATATTTATACTACAAAATGGGTTTGAAAAGCCTTTTTGTAGCCACCTACGAGTCTTCATTTTGAAAATTTTCCACCTACACTTCCTTGAAACCAAACAAGATTTAGTTTATCTTTCTTGCACAAACTTACTAAACTTAAAATCTTCCCACAGAAGTCGAGGGACATAGACAAGTATTTGAAGTCTGAATAGAATTTGAATAATTATCCTGTTTTAGAAGCCTTTTATCAGCTTCATAGTCAAGATGGTGTGTCATTTCCATCTCCAGACATCTTGCAAAAACAAGTCTTGCTTCTGACTATGTAATATTTTCTCTGTCACTGGATTCCACAGACCCCACAAGCAGAGTGTTGCCACCCCATCCAGAGCTCAGCGTAAACTTTCTTAAACAAATCCGGCTTATCCACATGTTGCATGACATACAGTACCTCAGGCATGAATTTTTGTGATTAGGTCACAGGTAAGGTGACTCAGTCATGCAGACTCAGTTTGTGCATCGATGCTGTAAAGTGAAACGGGACACCACCACCTCTGTCAGCTAAACCTTATGACAGATCCTTTGCAGTCATGGACTTTCTGCCCAGCAGGCATGCAGATTCTTCTGTTCTTCTACAGTTCCTAATCCTAACCCTTTCTTGAAATTGGAAACTTAAAGTGTTTTCTCTTCATAGCTTTTCAGAACTTTGCAATTCGCTATATGTTAGATCTTCAGTGAGTCCTGGGAGCTTGTGATTGTTGAGAAGGTTACAAGAGACATACTAGAACCGTCATTAGCTCTGTGTTTTTGATTGTTGACGCACAAAAGCTGAGGACATTTTAAATATGGATTTGTAATTAGCATAATGATTTCATTGGCTGTCTTCTGCACCATTGGTTCAGAATGCTTCAAAGCAATCAGTGGATTGACAAACTAGTTTTATCGAGACAGTTTGTGTGGAGGCATGCAGTTATTTTGTCTGAGTCACTGCTGGTGGTGTAAGCTGACAACACAAGGTAAATCCAGTTACAGGCTTATTTTCAGGTTGAGGTGCTGCGGCATACCGTAAGTGAATTAAGAATTAGAAAGCATTGGAAAGAAAAAAACTCAATTCTGCCTGCCTTCATTTTACCTGGAAAAAAATGCTGGATAACACTGAAAATGAAGAAAGTAAACTAAAACTTAAACGATGGCATTTCTAAAAGTTCTTGGAGTCACCTGGGAACAAGGGGTGTAACTCTTTATTATAAAGTCTTGTATCACTGACAACAAAAAATTGAAATGTTTGACAATTAAAAGAAGCAATCCAAAAAAAGGAGAGGAAAGCTTTGAGCTGGAGTGCTGTTGCTCCAGGATTATGCGTCCATGCACACAGCATCAGATGGCAGAAGCAGCCAAATGTGACTTTGAACTGTTGCCCCATGAACCTCATTCATCCGGCCTGCACTGTCTGACTTCTGTCTGTTTCCCAAATTGAAATCCCACTTATCCGTTCGTCATTTTCAGAGTGATGATGGCGTCATTCATGCTGTTGAGGACTATTTGGAGGCTCAAGATGTGGGCCTTGAACATCAGTCTTCCACAAAAGTGAAGTGGACCAAGTACACTGAAATTAAAGGAGACTGTTTAAATATAATACAAGAGCAATCTTTCCCTTGTGATGTTTCTGGTGAGGCTGAGAACGTTCTGAAGTAACCTCGTATGTCTGTATAATTTAAGTGCACTTTAGCTGCACACCCCCGGTGTTTTATAATCCGTGTACCTTAATCTGAAATAAAACTATTTTATAATCCAACCTGTATCGTCATCAATGAATACAGTGAAAAAAATGAACAGGAGTTAGCAAATGCACACACTTCCACTGTAGCCTGCATGTAATAGACAGAAAACACATTGTTTGTGGTATTGATCTTTTTCACCGTAGGCGTTTTAACCTGTCATAGCACAAGATGAATATGTGAGCCGATAATTGTAATTGAGGTGAGCTAGTTCCAGAGTGTTTGTATTGTGCAGTCAGACTCACTGTCACTACTGTGCCTGAGACACTTATTGTCACTGAGCTGTGGGGACAAAAGTTGTCTTACTGGTGCTTTTCCATGAAAAAAAAAACAAGAAAGCCAAGAAAGACTTGGGTGAAAGTGGTCAACTGAAGAGGAAGGACCACACCAGCATGTAGCTGAACTGAGGTGAATTTTTCAAGTATGTATAGCTAATGTTTCAAGTGCTGCAGCTGAGTATATATCCAGCTGATTTTTTGAAGCACTCTTGATCTCAGTGAGTGTTTATTTGGTCAGTTACTCAGCAAAGGCGCAGGACAAAAAGCAAATGGGGTTTGTAGTTCAAAAATCCTTTGTCTGCTGTAACAGGCTGATGTCTCAGTGTGACCATCTGCACTGCCGCAGATAAAAAAGTCAATGTTAATGCTTTCTCCAAAAACTGGCTTTATTGAAATCACACCTTGATCGAGCAGATGGGGAACGCTAACAGCGCTGTTCCATCAAATTAAAGGAAAAGTAGACATATGTAAAATTCAAACACAGACAACTTTAATTTCCCCTCTTTGATTTCTTCCTTTTTTCTTTAAGGGCAATACAAGATGAGGATAAGTAATTTCAGGGATGCACAGATGCCTACACAGCTCATTGTTTAATATTTGACACACCTTTTTAATCTAATAGCAGTTTGACCACTGCTCTTTGTCCACATTTGTGCTGCTAATAATATGTGCAGCAGCTTCCCTTCTATTAGAAGCATGGCTTTGATGTGCCATTTACTTTCACAATGTCCAAGTGAGGATGCCAACCAGAAACCAATTCACAAAGAGCTATTGCACACGACATCATGAGTGCGTAATTTCAGTGAAAATGATATTAAGTTGCAATGACTCCTATCAACTAGCTGGAGGCAATTACACCTTAATGGAAGTGTTCTTATGTGCGTGTGTGAGTTGTGTGTGATTACCTTCACCATGTCATATGTGACTGTGGCAATTAGCAAATTACAGGAAAATATCAAGATTGCTTTTCGACACACAACTGTTGAGGAAAAGACATTAACACACACACATGTAAACACAGACCAAGTGGAGGAGATGAGTTATTTATCAGAGCAAATGCCAATGTCCATCTCTTAGTTCTTTCATGAATATGAGGCAGTGGGTTTTGAAGCATCCATACACAGTGTATTAATCAGTGCCTAACGATCCCTAACGAACCTTAATGATTCTTAACGATCTATAAACCCCCGATCCGAGGTTGATTATCAGGATGGTAGGCCAATTCAAATGGCTGTTCACCACTGGCCTTTGGCTGTTTGTGTGAAATGGAGGTAGGAAGAAGCTGTGCTCAGGAGAGAAACAAGGGAATTTGGGTGTTTTTTTTATTCCTTGTGTTTGTGTATGTGGACGTCTGTGCACAAGTGTGTGTGTGTGCGTGCGTGCCTGCATGCGTGCGTGCGTGCGTGCGTGTGTGCAAGCCATCGGGGATGAGGTGCAGACTTCGGGTGAAAATGTGTTTCCATTTCACCAGGCTTAGAGCAGGAAACAAAAGGAGAATGGCAGTCACCTGTGAAACAAAACAGACACTTTCCGTCTCTGTCTCTCTCAATTTCTCCACCTTGCTGGCTATTTGTTAAATACAACGATCCACTGCCTTGTCTGAGATTAGAGTGCTGGGGTTCGGTAAATGTTAATTCCTCTCCAGAAGAAACCAGTGGAAGCTGAATGGCTTTGTCGCTGAAACACAGTTTTGATTATTTTACTATCTATTGAGCAGACACTTCACAGAGGCATTCCATTTATGTAAAAAAATTAGAATAATATTCTGAAAATGGTAATTTACAGTTGTGCGCTTCAGCGTGCAAAAAAATAAAGAAAGATGCATGACATAAATAGCTGTCAAAAAAGACTTGCCAGCGGCTTTGTCAGACAGGCGCAACACTCCTCAAAGCTACTTACAAATATCAGCAGGCCAGTGAAAATGCCAACATGTTGATGGCAGCCAACATAGTACTATATGCCATGTTAACTATTATTCCATTTGCTAATTAACAGCAAACACAAAGCACAGCTGAAGAATTTCAATGTAAAATCAGAATATTGGAAAAATTAAGTTTGACCTGATGATGTCACAAAATGAAATGTTCATATATATGAACTCATGGTGTTTTTTATATGCTGGAATAAACATGAGCTATGGATACTTGACAGGTCACTGCGACAGCTGAGTATTTCCACCTTGTAATGAAATATTCAAACTTTTGGAGTTTCATATGTAACAATCTTGTTGCAGTTTAGTGCTTTCCATATCATCATTCTTCTTGAAAAAGGGTTTCTGGTTTGAATATGTCAGACTGAGTTTCTCCAATAATACAACTTATTGTGTAACACAGAGCAGTTTTACAGTGAGCAGAGTTGCAGGTGAGTTGGTGTGTGCTGGGGCTGCAGCAAGTCGGAAGGGCTGGGACAGCTGGGGACTTCATAGAGCTCCCATTCTGCAGAAAGTAACGGTGTGAAGATACATCCAGGCCATTTTAAGGCAGGAATGGATGTGTTTTATGAAAAAAAAAAAAGCACTTCAAAATATGCAACCTTAATACAAAGAGATGAGTTTTTAGGGCTTTAATATAGATGGACTCTCAAAGCCATCATACTTATTGTTAAAGAGGCGGGCTACAGGAAGCCTTGCAAAAATACACATGCACAGACACAATGCAGACTTTCCTTGATCCTTTAGCATCATTTCAACCAGCAAAGGATTTTGTTTACTTGAAACTTGGATACTGCTGCCTTAAATTTATCCGAGAAGATTACCACGATAGAGCTCCGATGGGCTTCAGGCTTTGTGCTGCTATCTTGCTACCATTACTGGGTCACTGTGATGCCAATGCAACAACT
The DNA here is from genome assembly GCF_021347895.1 of Acanthochromis polyacanthus. NCBI lineage: Eukaryota > Metazoa > Chordata > Actinopteri > Pomacentridae > Acanthochromis > Acanthochromis polyacanthus. The sequence continues at coordinate 18,057,932 of NC_067115.1, read as the reverse complement.
CCAGATACCCACAGCTCATAAGGGGGCTGTGCTGCTAACCAGCTGGCATTGCAGCCAGTGTTGGCAGAAATCACAAAAACCCAAACATTTAAAAGCTTATAGCTTTAGTGTAGTCATTAAACTAGTTTTTGACAGCATTAAGTCTTGAAGCAACCCAGCGTTTTCTCTGTTTGATTGTAATTGGTTAAATGAATTCATGACACAACCTTGTTTTCTTCAATTAGATACATGTTGTCCATGGATTTTCTGTAATTATCAACAGCTCTTGAACAACCCCAGTTAATTGACTGAGTCGACGTGGCATTTGTTATTGGAGGCAAGTGGAAATGTGTCATAGCAAATAGAGGGTGTCTACCAAATAAAGTCCATCTGTAAGATTAATCCTGTAAGCACGAATGTCCCACAGTAATAAACAGAGCATAATTGCTCTACAGGGTGAGACTCCTCGGCTTATGGTACAATCTTTAATTGAACCTGCAGTCAAATGTAGCAGCCTATGGGTAGTCGTATTTTACATTGTTCAAATGTCAAATTTAATTTTATATGTGATGTGTATTTAATAATTTTTTGTAAAAGGCAGACGTGGTTATTAGTTTTTACATTTGCACTTAAGGGGACGGAACCAAATAATTTCCCCCCACATTTATGCCTCCAGCAATAAGAAATACATGCGTAGACCAGTGATTTTTTGCAGTACTGTGTAAGTTTTACCTGGGGCATTTGGCAGAGACATTTGGGACTCACATGTGTAACAAGGTGATACCCTGCCAAGCACAAACCAAAAAAACCAAACAACCAAAGCAAACAAACAAACAAAAAACAAAAGCATGACATCCAGTGCATGCATAAAATAAGCTACAGAAAATATATTGCATTCAAATCGAACCCCTGTCTTGCTATTGTATTAGTGCAGTGTAAAAGGAGGTGGTCTGCAGGGAAACACGTTCCTAATGAGCCTATGAGAGAAGACAAACTGCTAATTGTACTTCTAGCATGTACGCTACATGTGCTTGCTTGCGTGGGTACACACAACACAGATATCCAGAAAGAGACACATAAAGAAACATAGAATAGATGTGATTTAAAGAAACTGTGCAAAAGTTTTTGGCACTAAATTAAATTATTACACTTTGACAAAACACGAATAGCTTCTATTCATCAATTAAGATTATACAAAGTGAAGTAAGCAGAAAAAAACAATTCAACAAGTCCAATCAATACTTGGTTGGAGCACACTTTGCCGACAAAGCAGTACCAGTTTTCCTCTCTGTACACGTGCATGCAGTTTTTCAGGGTACTTGACAGGTGGGTTCTTACAGACATTTTACAGAACCAGTCATAGTTCTTCTGTGGATTTAGGCTGTTTCAGTTGCCTTTGCTTCTTTATGTAATCCTAGACTGGCTTGGTGATGTTGAAATATGTTGATGTTTTTCTATGACTGTATGTCCTTCTCATGCTCCAGAATGAATCTGGACTAATCGGATGCCTCCCTGATTGGACTACATGGTTTATAAAAGTCTAAACTCTCTAAAGTGCCTCAATTTTTATTTTTCCATTTGGTATCTACGTTAAAGCTAACTTGCTGTGCTGTGTGTTCCTTTAGTTTGTGCCGCAAACTGACAGACCTGACTTTCAAACTCAGAGATAGTAGTTTTGGCCTTGAGGTTGAACAGCATCCCGGAAAGCTTTCCCTAGTGGCCTTTGTACTGGTGCAACCCTAGACATACATTTTCAGGTCCACTATAATAACAAAGGCTCGACAAATGTACACGAAGACTAAATCATTTAGTAAGTTGTTTGACTTTATCTAATGACCTTTTTCCAAGAGTATTAGCCTTGTTTCTTTTGTCTTTCTCTGATCATCATCCTTTATTATCTGACTATCAGCACTGAACTCAGTTTTGTTGCTACATTCTAACTTCAGTCTAACAGTGGCGCAGCAATGAAATGTGCCGTGAAATGGCTGCCTTTATGTTTTCTTGCTGAATAGAAAAATACAGTGCACAGAGGTTCATGGACATGTGAGATGTTTCTTTTACTAAGAGGAGAAAAGGAAGTAATATTGCTGTATCGATTGCCTGCCAATAGAGTTTGCAGCATGACACATTACGGAAGAATCTGAATTGTGGTCAGGAGATAATGCACCTGTTATGCACTTTTAAGTGAGACCAGATCGATTTTGGGCCAATAAAATTTTCCTTACACCAAACATCGTGGACTGCTACAATTCACTACACAAAAATAAGCCACCAAATTTGTTTTCTTCAATCGCCCAGTTGTGTGTGATTTATTGATCTTAGCTCAAAAACACAGGCTTCGCTATGGCTGTTTCCCGTTTCCTCAATGCCTGGTTTGGTTGTGCTAAATACTGCTGCATTAAGCTGTTATTTGCACAGTTGATAATCACCTTTTCACTTACACATAACCTCTGCTACCAATGCATTTTTTGGCCTCCATCCTGTTTTCGAGCAAAAACAGTGTTCTTTTTAAACCTCAGACATTGATGTCATATCTAAGATGCTAAAATGGTTCTGGCTGCCTCCACTGATCCAGTAGTTTATAAACCGGATCAGTGTGTTTAAGGATGATACACCTTTTTTGAAGAGGATACACAGAAGGTGAAATCAGGTGGAGGAGAGGAAGTGACAGGTAGACAAGAGGAAGATAGACAGAGACGTAGACAGATTAATAGCCCAATAAAGGCCAGGGGCAGAATGCTGTCAGCATGAAGAACCCAAACAGGCTTCCCAACAGGGGGAATCATGACAGTCACAACGCAAATGAATGACCTGAAATTCCACAGAGATGGGAGACTAATTCATGTGTGTGCACTCGCACACTGTACATGCACAAAAACACAAAGAAAGATCTAATATTGCAGTGTTATAATTGGTAATGACACTTCAGGAATGTGGCCATAATAAGAATAATGCTGCCTCACCTGAAAGAAACACACACACACAATGGAGAAGACATTAAAATGACATGACATTCTTGCCAACAGTGCTGACAGCAACAGCTCTGTGGTTAAGTTGCAAAAGCAGTTCTTGTGTATGTGTGAATATGACTGCCTGCATGTCTATCTAGGTGTGTGTGACACTGTGTGTTTGTGTGTATGTCTGAACAATCAATGTCTCCCATAGTTTCAGAAACCAGAAGTGGAAAAGTTGGAGACAGAAAGAAAAACAAGCTGTATAAGAGTTACTATGCTTCACTTGGCCATCCCCTCCTCCTTCATTCTTCCAACCCCTCCTTCCATTTTATGTTTCGTTTTTAGCCGTTAGATTGTTCTCTCATCTCCTCCCCCTCCATCTTCCCACTTCAGAAAATAAATGAGAGAAAACAAGCACATTTAGTGGTTATTGTCTTTCTCCCTCCCCGGTTCTGGCAATTCAAAGGTCTAGCGGCGAGATACGCACACACGCACACACACACACACGCAAGCACACACGCACACACACAGAGATAGTCTGTCACACTTCAGCACATACATTTTTACTTACACACATCCGTACATACGCATTCACACACACAGGCTCGCACACACACTATCTGCAACTTTGATGGCGCTATAAACACATTGATAAAACCATTTCTATAATAAGCAGTGTTTGTCAAAATGTCATCCCTCGGCCCCACAGCCATTATCACGGCTTCAACATTTATAGTGGCTCTTTAAATAAACGGCCCAGGCCTTCATGGCCTACAGTGATACCCATCTCGACGCCCACGTACACACACAGACACAGACGCACACACTGCCTTTTCCCACTACATGGCCGACCGTTACCCTGCAGACTTAATGAGAATATCCTCTTTGCTGTAACTGAAGCTCTGGTTGGTTTTCTTTGTGATTTATGGTTTTCTTTTTCAACTAAAAACTATAATTGACTGCATCAACAAAACTTGTTAAAACAGAGATAACGTAGATTATATATATATATATATATATATACACACATATAGGTGTATGTGTGTGTGTGTGTGTGTGTGTGTGTGTGTGTGTGTGTAATTCATATCTGTATATCTGTTCCCTTACAGCTATGAAATTTATAATCTTATATATTAACAGTTCAAAATACTATGTATCATGTAAATTTTGTGACTCATGCAAAGAGTTTAGTTGTCTTTTCTTTATGAGAAATAATAAATAGGTAAGTAAAGAAATTACCAAAATACCCGCAAACTGTCTTTATGTAGCATTACACACTGTACAAAATCAGTACAGCAAACTGTTTGAGCTTTTGAGCCTGTTTCTGGTCAAAAATAGCATCGTGTTGTTGGGAAAATTCAGTTATTATAAAGACTGCAGAGACGATGGATTAAAAACATTCCCTCAATTTGAAAATTATGAAGTATCCAGGCTAAAAGGTTTGGCTTAGTAACTTGGCAACACCACAATTTGATAATAAAGACCTGTCAAAAATGATAATGATTACCCAGGCTGGTAATTTCTTGCAAGATCTCGCAACACCAGCGTCCACCCACATGCTCGCATTACATCACGGAGACATACTGGGAAGCACACACGCATCATAATTGATTGTAACAGCTCTTACGTTAATTTCTAAATTGTACAAATCCATTTGCAAAGGTCTTAAGTCAATAATCCGTCCATTTTTTTCAACAGCAAATTACGCAAATAGGATTTTTTTTAATGGTATATACTGGATGTTATGTTCAGAGAGAAAATCTAATTTCCTAATGTTAACATGTGTATGCAGAAATTGAGGCCGCTTACGAAAGCAGTAACAACAGGAAGTGGGAGGGAAACGTTCATCTTGTCTGGAGTTAATATTTTTCATTCCCCAAGAGGGCCAAACCAAGAGAACAGGACACAGTCATGTGTGGTGCTCGAGCTTTCTTATGAATTGCTCGTTGGGATATTGTTTGCTTTTTTTGTATAATGTTGATCATGTCAAGTCCCAGCAGCCATTCACCAAATAAACACTCACAGTATTGTGCTTGATTTTACAGTGATTCACCATATTCATTCACACACTCACGCTCAAGTGGTTGAAAGTGTGATGTATGAATATGTGTAATTTATATGCAGACATGTCTTGCTTGTATTGTATGTGCTGCATGTGTGTGGTGTTTGCTTGTGCTAGTGTTTCATATTTGCTGCTGGTTTACAACTTTATGAAGGCATTATTGGTAGCTTCCAGTCAAAATGAGATCTTTGCAGAGGGTTACCCTGAGGTCAGACCTGACGGGATCCTCAGAATATTAACAAAGAGAGACCACAGTGAGGGGCCACCGGGGCTGGGCGAGAGGAGAGGAAGACCAGACGAAAGAAAGAAAAAAATTAATACTTGAGAACGTGTGAGAAACAGGAATGGAAAGAGAAATAAGATGAATGAAAAAAGCGACACTTAAAATGATAGGAAGGCCTTTATTATTTGAGCCCAGAGGTGGTGGGTGAGCAGGGTCAGCTAAGTCAAACTGAGCTCAGCGGAAAGTAAACATAAAGTAGTCAGTGATAAATAAATAAATAAACTCTCAAATTCATGAATAGTAATCCAAAATCATTAAAAACCTAAATAATAAATTACAACCATAAGGCTCAAGTACATATATTTTAACAACATTAATAAACAAAACAAATATTTAATTTATCAAATCAGTGTTTATTCATCAGTGAAGCTGATAACGTGGGGCTATGCTGGGTCATCTGTTAATTAATGTGAGCTAATATCTAGCACTTCTAGCTTACTTCAAAACAAAAAGCAGCTCAGGTCTGACAATAGAATATTTTTAGTATTATTTTTCAATAGAATACTAAATTTGTAGTTTTTCTTTTTCATAAAATGTATTAATGGGCTCATTTTCATAACTTGGCGATCACATTTACAGACATCATTTTCATTGTCTTTCATGGTATGACTTTTATGCATCCATTCCAGTCATGCACATTGTACCTAGTTATATCCTGTAGAGGGTCAAAGGGTGGGCAAGAATAAGAATCTAAACAACTTTGAGGAGAAGAAAATTGAGATGACTGGGCAGATTTTCTCCAAAGTGGCAGGTTAAAGGTGTTTTTCCTGTGTGGAGTGGCTAGCTTGTACCAAAAGCAACCCGAAGAAGAACAGAAAGGTGAACTGTTGACAAAGTGGCGGGTGCCCAAGACTCACTGATCCATGTGAGCATCAGAAATGGGTGATGAATGGAGCAATGGATAAACGTGGCTGGTCTGATGGGTTTCATTTTCTTTTACATCGTGTGGATGTGGGTGTGTGTGGTCATTCAGCTGTAGAAGAGACCCTGCCGCATTACAAAAATTGCTCAGGGACAGCTGGAGGAACATGGCGAAGAGTTCAAGGTGCTGACTTGGTATCTAAATTTCCCAGCTCCAAAAAGGCTTTTGTTGGATGTGCTAAAAAACCTAGTTTAATTTATGGAACCCCCAATTTGCAACTTGGACTTAAAGGACTTGCTGCTATTGTAACAAGTGTGTCAGGGAACTTATTCATTTCACCCAAAATCCGTCCTTGTTTTTGTTTACACTGTTATTTAATTTTGTTTTGTTCTTTTTATCATTGTTATTGCGTATTTATTTATGTATTTTCCTTTGGGGAGCTTTATTTTATTTTGACACTGTGACTTTTATTTTGAGATTTTTACTTGACCTTTGTCCTTCCTCACGTCACTTCCTCTCTGTTCTCGCTTCTCTCCTCAGACAGTTTGAGAATCTGATGGGAACGGGTGAGTGAACAGAGAGCGCTCTTCATTTGTAGCTTCAGACACAGAAAAGACACGTTTGAATGTGGTTTAAGGACTGTTCTATTACTTGTGATTTACTTTATTCAATGTCTGAATATCATAGTGGTATTTTTAGTCGTTGAGTACAGCGAATTAGAGAGGAATTAGGCTAGCTGGTGGGGTCGTGTGGTCTCTCATGCGGTACATTTTCTTCCCTTCTTTAGAGTGGCTAGCGTGTTGCCTCGTGGTTGCTGTACCAAATGTATTTTATTTTCATCAGGAGCGGAACTGGAGAAGGAATAAACCAGCTGGCGTGAACAAAGTGGTCTCCTATTATCATTCTCCACACACATACACAATGCAGAGGAGAGAGGGACTAAGGGTTAGGCCAGACCGGCTACACTATCATCGTGGGGCCTGATACCACAAGACATGTTCAGACGTGTTGTGGAGTCCATGTCCTAATTGAGCAAAGCTGTTTCAAAAATGTTTACTGTAGTTTTTTTTTGGAGACAGCTGGCTTATGTTTAGCAATGGAACAAGATTTTCTCATATCTTACCCAAGAGTAAAGCTACCAACAGGTGCTAAATCACCAGCCGGGGCTATTTCCTCCCCCTCATCTCCCTTCTCAAGGCCCCTTCACCCTTTACTTTCTTTCCTCATTCTCACTTCTCGCTCATCTGACATTCACCTCCTTGCTCAATCCTCCATTACCATTCTGTTCACTGTGCTGATATTTGAACTAATGAGAACGATATAAAGTCAGAAGATGAGGCAGTATTCACTCTGTAATGAGTCTGCATGTATATATAATAGTGTGTCTATGTGTGTGAGAAACTTGTGCGGTGTGGGTTTGCACATGTTGTGCTCCTGATCGTATGTTCGTGTCTCATGTGTGGGCCCTCGACGAGATTATATCGATATTTGGTTGTATTTTTTTTTATTCAATTTGCATCTCTTGTTTATTAGCAGGCCTGTGTATATGTGTGTGCGTTTGTATGTGGGTGGACTATCATGTTATTGAGGAAATGCATTAATGCAGAGCAGTGCTGAGACGCTAATGCCTGTGGGTTCTAGTTACTTTTTTGTTTTCATGTTTCACTTGTTTTTGGTTACCTTGGCAGCTTCTGTATGCAAAAGAAACACCGAGAGATACTCAGCCTGACCAGTCCTATGTGACTTAAAATGTATGAACGTGTTGATCTTCACCTCAGTTATTCCCCTAAAGCATGCATTATGCACTATTAATACTTAATACACTCCATAAAACCTGACTACAACTTACCATACATGACACAAACACAAACTACCAGGAGCTTTGAACAAACTGTCTGGTTTTCTCTACTGCACTCTGTTTCTTACGGTGTACTTTTTAAAAAAAGTGATGGTAATTTACTTGAGTGACAGTTACCATGGCGAGAGTGTCTGTCAAACACATTCACATAAACACAGATGCACATTAGAGGATAAAGCATCGTGCATCATTAAGGCACCTCTTAAGCTTGAATCCAGAAAATCAAACAGTCCAAGATCGTTCTTTGTACCAGAGCATCAAGCAGTTCATGGTCTCGCGCGAGCAGTATTCATCAAAGTAAATCTCACAATCATCACCAAGACTTGTGTTACAGTCGTTTTTGTGAGCAGCACGTATTGCCCATCTGCTATACAATGATGAATGCCACATTGGAGCAGAGTCAGTATAAAATACTGTGTCAATCTTAAGAAGACAATCTCAACAGACCTTAATAGAAAGCCTATGGAGATGAAGCATTGTGTTGGGTGAGATGTTTAAAGTAGTGTGTATGTCAGGATCCTCAGACCATCAGGAAAATAGCAGACATGATGAACATATTTAGAAAAAAGTTGTGGGTATTCTCAGGTCCACTGTGAACGTACACTACGACTCTCAAATTAGACTTACCAACAGAAGTGGCACCATGCAGCGAAACTGAGGCCTTTCTGTGTGAAGTTTGAATAGGTTTTTATTAGAGTGCTCCAGTTTCCTCCCACAGTCCACAGACATGTTGGTTGTCAGTAATGTCATTTACTGGATAATGGTTGAATTGTGTGTCGTGCTGCAGAACTGACACACACTCAAATGACACACATTTAGGTGACATGATACACAGTTTTAACAATGTGGTCATAATCTCCTGAGGTTCAACATGTGGTCAACACAGGCCAAAATATGCTGCAATGCACCAGCAAAGGCAGGGAAGAAGAAGACAGAAAGCTGGTTTATTTAAAAAATAAAAATCTCCCAATGTTGTCGGACAAAGATTTTACTAAGTTTCCAGAGATATCTTCCTACATAAACATTCATGTATGTTTGTTAAAAGGTGACACTAGGTCAACCACTTGAACTGAACGTGTTGATACATGTAATGGAATTAATTCAAATAATGCAGCTTGTCCTAGAGATTATGTTTTTCATTGTAATGGTCTTTCTCTCACAAACACAGCAGTCTCATTCACAAATTAGCTACTTTCTCTGCATGTGTTTGGAACTCTTTGTTTACTTGTTTGTGTATTTGCACATATTGAGCGGTATCATTCTGTGTCTCTACATTAAACAGTCTGTGTTTTTTGTATGCTGTTGTGTGAACTGTGTACACATTCACCCAATTCTGGGAAACATCAAATCCCAATAATATCTCATTTCGTTTATGTTTAGGATTAGTGGTTACAGTTAGGGTAAGAATATTTTGCAAGATGGTGCAATGTCCGCTTAAATAAAAACATTTTATATGACTGTGTATGCCAAGCAGCACAGAATGATAACAGTATGTTGTGTATTACAAATATGTAAATGAGGTCCCACATTTTACCTAGAATTTCCTGTAACTCTGGCAACGTAGGAGAAAACGGCTTTTTGAAGCTCTGATCACTCATTACCTCACTCCAGGTGTTTGTGTGGGCACATGGCCCCAACTAGATTGGACTTTCTTGGCATAGCAGCTATATTTGCTCTCTCTGTACTGTATGCATGGCGACTGTCCCTGCAGTGTCTCGGCAACTGTCTTGGTTACTAGGGCCTTAGGGGGTTGTTAAGGAAGTGTCTCTCGGGGAAACTGAGGAGGGGACTGGAAAGAGGGGAAGACAGGGTCTTTAAGAGTTCAGACATGTTTTCTAAAAGTGGAATGGAAAAGAAGAAGAGCCAGGGACAACAAGCAGAAGGAAGACTTGTTGTTCTTTAGGGTTACTGGAGAGTGGGAAACCTGTACAAAAGATATGCTGAAAATGTGATCAAACATTACAGTGGCAATAAATGTCAACCCAGCACTACAAGCAGAATTTGTTCCTGCTTAATACCATAAATAAACAGCAATATGTGCTGCATTTGTTTTGTCCCATTATATACCAATATTGCACTGGCCAGGACTAAAAGCAGTAACTACATGAACAGAATGCTTAATGTTCATAATCATGGCTGTGTATACACTATCATTCAAATGTTTGGGGTCACGTAGAAATATCCTTATTTTTTGAAAGAAAAGCATTTTTTTCCCAGTGAAGGTAACATTAAATTAATCAGAATTACAATCTAGACATTGTTCATGTGGTAAATTAATATTTTAGTTGGAAATGGCTGATTTTTAATGGAATATCTACACAGCGGTACAGAGGAACATTTCCAGCAACCATCACTCCTGAGTTTGTTATGTTGTGTTATCGTGTTAAAAGGATGATTAGAAATACCTTGTGAAGTTATGTTAGCACATGAATAAAATGTGAGTTTTTGCGGAAAACATGAAATTGCCTGGGTGTGCCCAAACCTTTGAATGGTTCTGTGTATAAGCGTGTTTGTTCTGCTATGAGAATAATTTTGGGGGAAACAAAATATTTTCTTTGATGACAGATGTGTCTGAGCCAGTAAATATAGACAGTAACTATGTAAGCAAACCAACAGTAACAAATATGGATGTCCTGATCAATTTTTATTTATGTATTTATTTATTTTGCCTTTGATCCTGTGTGACATCGGATGTGAACAAGGTATAATGCCAGTACTGTTCAGGAAAAGATTACCTTGATCGGCGCTGATCCCGGTCTTATCATGATGATGGGAGCATCCCTCATCATCAACCTTCAAATTATATTAAACTGTCACCTTGCCTGGCTAGCTACTTTTGGTTGAGGGCAGGTGAACAAAAGAGACTGGTACTCCTACCAGCACATTTCACTCGTCCCTTCTACGCTTTTACGCACCTTTCTTACACCGTTAATGTGACACATGAGATGGTTAAGATTAAAGTAAAATGAAACACCACATGCAAAAAAAATCAGTAAAAACATGTCTTTTCATGATATCGTTGTGTATGTATGTGGTGCTACATTCGAAAAGTCCCGATATTTTTTTAGCTGAATCTTACAAGTGTAGACGAAGGAGGAGGCGGTGGCTGACAAGAGATACAGAGTACTGATAGAATTCTAAACTAATTTCGAGGTTTATTACTTTTTCACCTGATTGTATCTAAATGTGGCAGGTTGTAGCTGAGGGAGAGACTGGAAAATATAAAAAGAGAAAAAGAGAGAGGAAGAGTAAAAACAGACAGATGACAACAGACACTGAGAGTCTCCATGTAATAATTAAAACTCCCTTTGAAGGCTACCCTTTGAAGGGTTCTTTTTCTCAACTCCCAGCCACTGCACAGCTAAAAAGGCGCTTCTCTTTAAAGTCCTAATGCTGATGATGATCTCGGACCCCTCCGGTCGTCATATGAAACGTGTGTTTTGACAGTTTGTTTGTGAAAGAAAATTAGCCGGCTGCTCCCTCGTAGGACGACCACCAACTTAGCTAATTCCTCCCTTTGATGTCATGGAGGGAGGCGTTTGTTTGTGTTGGGGTTGGGGATAGAGGCACCGCTGCTGAAAGCCCTCTGGGAGATGAAGGGTGGGGCCTGTTAGGTTCCTGCCTTGCCACTTTAATCAATTTATTCATTATCCACAATTACACTGTTAATTAGGAGCTGATGGTGATTTGATGAGTTGTGATTGTTGTTGTATTTGGCATCCTTGGAGAGAGAAAGACTGAGACAGTGATAATATAGTGCGAATAGGCAAGTCGGTGAGTCGGGAAGAGGAGTGACAATTACTGTGTATTGCCTATTTTCTGTATGACAAGTACACTTCACAGAAAATGAATCGGGTTTGTCAAGAGTCAGCCTTGAAACCCACCTTTCTTGCAACAGCAAGGTATCACTGTGGAGGTGTGTGTGTGAGACTGCATTTCTGGGCAATACAGTAAAACTACTTGAAATGTTAGAACAAATGGCAACCTGACAGGTCCAAAGACCATCACTGTAATAGCACGTAATTACAGTCTGGAAAGTACAGTGTGTATGTGAATATAACTGTGTAGATGTCTGTATGTGTGCATGTCCTTTTGTATGTGTAAAAAGTGCAATTATGACCTCACAGATAGAGAATAAAATACTCTCAACAAATCCTCTCAAGTATCTGAGCGCAAAGAAAGTTAGACCTTTTAAAAGAGGAAAGTGAAAAAAACAAAAACATGTTAAAAGATCCGGTTTAAGCATAGCATAATTAAAAGCAGTAAAAGTTATATTTGGTGGATATTTAGTGTCTCTTTCACATCACTTAAATAATATACTGGCACATTCCCTCTCATCCTTCCTCACAATGATATAGGTACTCCTTCCAGGCTTTCCAGCATTAGTTACCATGACGATACATTGTGGTATACACTACCGTTCAAAAGTTTGGGGTTACTTAGAAATATCCCTATTTTTGAAAGAAAAGCAGTTTATTTCAGTAAAGATAACATTAAATTAATCAGAAATTCAGTCTACACATGTTATGGAGGGGGGTCAGTCCTCGTCCTCACTCTGGAGGGTGCAGGGCCCTTTACATCCGACTGTTCACAACCAGCTCCAATGGCTCCAGAGAAATCCTCAGTGCACACAGCCCTCTGATTTGTTTGTTAATGTCACTGTCTCTGATGCTGCAGCATTTTACAAAAAGGAATACTGCACTGGCTGCAACAGACAGAACATTTACCATCTTGTTGCAGGTCTTGAATGACGTAAGCTTCCTCAAGAATTAGAGTCTGACAGTCTGAGTTTCCAGTGCAATCTGCTGTCCAGTGGGATGAACTCTGAAGCAAGATTTATTGACTAGCGAAGTACGTTGAGCATAAAGCCATGGTTTTTCTTGTCACATAGGTGGCTCTCTTTTAACCTGCTAGATCTCCATGATATTTTACGCTGCACAGCTAACCTGCTCCAGGCGAGGTTCTGTTCACAGTTTGGGATTTAAATCAGCTGTAAGAAGCATCTCCCTTTTAAGAGTTCTTCTCCTGATGAGATTCTCTTTGAGTGGTACAGATTCTCAGCTAAGGGATTAGCTGAGAATGTACTGCATTACATCTGTAAACCTGCTGAGCCGCACATTAGTAACCCTCCTGAACGAAGCTGTGCAGCACAAACTGTTTGACTTATGTTGCAACAGAAACCTAAATATATTCAGTTGGTGATGAAGGAAAACACATAAATGTGTTTGTATTAGCGGGGGGATGTGATTTTTTAAAAATGTATCTAATTAATTACAGGCTTTGTGATGAATTAATCACGATTAATCACATTTTGTCAAATAGCAACATTTGACACAATACGCAAAGATTTTCAATTCAAATAAATTTTGACTGACGACTGAATCGATGAACATATACATGAACTTAAACAACAAAAATGTTTGTTTCATCTGTACATTTTTCATCTCTCTGCTAGAGTCACAAATTACTGAAAACTCAAACTCCAATTATGGCTATCACATTCAACATTTTAAGACTTGTAAGCTAGTTTTAATGTTTTGAAAAGTGGTGTATTTGTGGGCTGGCTACACTGTTTGCCTGTAGGAGGACCATCGTAGCTAACGTTAGCTCTGGTGCTCACAGCAACATGTTTTACATTGAGGTGATGCTGTCAGCTTGAAGTGCTGCGGTGACAAGAAAACTCTTTGTTGCACAATTTGGACACAACCATGCTTTTATCTAAGCTGCCATCGGGAGTTTGTTTAAAGGAAAACTTTCCGCCCAACAAGGTGGTCTCGTCTTCCATCACTGTTCCCCAAACTTTCTTGTGCGCTGATTCATTCAGTGAGTCCTGTGCATCTTCTTCGCAGCTGGCATACAGACTTTAGGTTCATTACCACCTACCAGACTGGAGAGTGTGCATCAATGTTACTGGAAATTAGGCAACTAACAAAAGGTGTGATTAAATGTGTTTGTTTTTTTTTGATGCATTGTTTTTTCTACAATTACACACGTGGACAAAATTGTTGGTACCCCTCAGTTAAAGAAGGAAAAACCCACAATTCTCACTGAAATCACTTGAAACTCACAAAAGTAATAAATAAAAATTTATTGAAAATTAAATAATCAAAATCAGCCATCACTTTTGAATTGTTGATTAACATAATTATTTAAAAAAAACAAACTAATGAAATAGGGCTGGACAAAAATGATGGTACCCATAACTTAATATTTTGTTGCACAACCTTTTGAGGCAATCACTGCAATTAAACGATTTCTGTATTTGTCAATGAGCGTTCTGCAGCTGTCAACAGGTATTTTGGCCCACTCCTCATGAGCAAACAGCTCCAGTTGTCTCAGGTTTGATGGGTGTCTTCTCCAAATGGCATGTTTCAGCTCCTTCCACATATGTTCAATGGGATTCAGATCTGGGCTCATAGAAGGCCACTTTAGAATAGTCCAACGCTTTTCTCTCAGCCATTCTTGGGTGTTTTTGGCTGTGTGTTTTGGATCGTTGTCCTGTTGGAAGACCCATGACCTGCGACTGAGACCAAGCTTTCTGACACTAGGCAGCACATTTCTCTCCAGAATGCCTTGATAGTCTTCAGATTTCATCGTACCTTGCACACTTTCAAGACACCCTGTGCCAGATGCAGCAAAGCAGCCCCAAAACATTACTGAGCCTCCTCCATGTTTCACCGTAGGGACAGTGTTCTTTTCTTCGTATGCTTGGTTTTTGAGTCTATGAACATAGAGTTGATGTGCCTTACCAAAAAGCTCCAGTTTGGTCTCATCTGTCCAAAGGACATTCTCCCAGAAGCTTTGTGACTTGTCAACATGCATTTTTGCAAATTCCAGTCTCGCTCGAGTTTTTTTCAGCAGTGGTGTCCTCCTTGGTCGTCTCCCATGAAGTCCACTTTGGCTCAAACAACGACGAATGGTGCGATCTGACACTGATGTACCTTGGCCTTGGAGTTCACCTTTAATTTCTTTGGAGGTTGCTCTGGGCTCTTTGGATACAATTCGAACGATCCGTCTCTTCAATTTGTCATCAATTTTCCTCTTGCGGCCACGTCCAGGGAGGTTGGCTACTGTCCCGTGGGTCTTGAACTTCTGAATAATATGAGCCACTGTTGTCACAGGAACTTCAAGCTGTTTAGAGATGGTCTTATAGCCTTTACCTTTAAGATGTTTGTCTATAATTTTTTTTCGGATGTCCTGGGACAATTCTCTCCTTCGCTTTCTGTTGTCCATGTTCAGTGTGGTACACACCTTTTCACCAAACAGCAGGGTGACTACTTGTCTCCCTTTAAATAGGCAGACTGACTGATTATGAGTTTGGAAACACCTGTGATGTCAAATAAATGACACACCTGAGTTAATCATGTCACTCTGGTCAAATAGTTTTCAATCTTTTATAGAGGTACCATCATTTTTGTCCAGGCCTGTTTCATTAGTTTGTTTTTTTAAATAATTATGTTAATCAACAATTCAAAAGTAATGGCTGTTTTTGATTATTTAATTTTCAATAAATTTTTATTTATTGTTACTTTTGTGAGTTTCAAGTGATTTCAGTGAGAATTGTGGGTTTTTCCTTCTTTAACTGAGGGGTACCAACAATTTTGTCCACGTGTGTAATGAATCGAAATTAGCTACTAGAACACAGATTTAAAAAATTAATTAGACTTCCGGAATTTGGAATGAAGAAATTTCATGCAATAACATGAGTTTCATTTGATTTGGCCCAAGACTATAGTGATTTGATGTTCTTAATTACGGGACAGTGCCAGGACTAAATGTACTTCTTCATGCTTAAATGCATGAAATTTAAGAGCTCCAATGTGCAGCTGTCACGTTAGAAATAAGTGGCTGCTTTAAGGGCACACTGGGTGTTTAAATAAATATATTTACTTATACGATTAGCAGTTTTCCCCCAGCATTCCTCTCTAATACATTTTAAAGTCCTTTACAGCTCTCCATTATAACCTGTTCTTCTGACTGAAGTCGGTGGCACATGATTGGTCTATTCTACTATCTTGTCTTGGAGTTTGATAAGCCAGCTCATACAAAGAAAACCTGGCTGTGTCACTAAGGATATGTTGTTCCTCTACCACCTCATGTCCCCTCAAAGAACACAAATGATGCTAATTTTGGTCCTGGTCCACTTCCATCTTCTTGGTCTTGGCTACTTTCAACAGAAAGTATTCCCATACAGTGGCCCAAATTTGTCCACAAAGTCTGTACCTTCTCTCATTGCTGACAAATACCACAACTGCGCCTGAAAACTTCTACAGATGACAAGACAGAGTTGTAATCAAAGTTTGAGTTATACAGGGTGAGGATGAAAGGATAGAGAATGTCTTCCTGTGGTGCTCCCATGCTGCTAACCTCCAGCACACACAAACATCCCTGTAGTAACACAAACTTTGATGTGTTGGGCAGTCGAGGAGGTTGTGGAAGTGTCTACCTGTATCTTGTACAGTATTTGAACTTAATGCCGATGTCAGAATGCGATTAGTAAAAAAAAAAACTAATTACTGAAGAGGCTGTAGAGACTGTAGTTGCACAAGGGTCTGATCATAAGAGAACTGGACAAATTTAATAAAAAAAACATTTTCCTGATGAATGTAGAACACAAGTTGGAAAAACATCTGTGAAAAAGAAAGTTTTAATGCAAGGTGATGTTTTAAAAAAACAATAGATAATAAAAGTTGCACAAAACAGATGAAATTACATCTCCTCTTTTCTTGATTTCACATACACACCCACTCACACTTTCTTTCTAAAGATTTTTTCCCTCTTACTGTTTGTGATCATCCTGTTTATTTTTTATCAGAAAAATAGATGAAATCTCTTCTCAAAATGACTTTCTCTGCAAATAGAAGTGGTAATATCGTATGTGGAAGATGGTGCTTCTAGATCTAACAACTCACAAGTTGTCATGCAGAATCTGGTGTTATCTCCAAACGTATGTGCTTTTTTCCATTCCCTTAACAGACTCTGGAGTTCTTGGTGCATAGGGTTTGGAATTGAATCTCCACAACACTTTGCTAACTTAGTATTATTCCTGTGATGAGTTTCCTGAAGTATCTTTTCTCATCAGTGGTGTGATTAATGTAAGAATTTGTAGAGGGTGTTCACAGGCTCTCAAGGATATTGCAGAGATTGAGAGAAAATAAAATGTGCTTTCATAAACAATAAGAAGTGCATGGAAGGATGTCGATGCTTGAGTTAATGCAAAGCCAAACGTGATTTGAAGCAAGTCCATGGCTCTTGAGGGCTTTCCAGTGTGTACACTGCTTATGTAGCAAACCAAAAAGGAAAAGAGAAAAATGGAATCTGTTTATTTTACTTCATTGAATCACACATAAATTTAATTTTCTACTTCTCTATAATTCACTCAAACAAGAAACGTTAGCTGAGATTTTAATATATATAATACGTTTATATATTTATATTTCAAGATTCAAATTGAGGACTTTTGAAATACACACAAAAACAACTCACAGACCTCTGTGGGTTCATAAGTTGACTGCAAAGTAACCTGCATTTCAGAAATCATTATGATTTATTTCCAAAAAGCTTTTGAAGAATTTATTTTTTTTGCAATGCAAATCCAAACTTTTTTTTTTTTTAAATAGCAATCTGTTTTGAAAAACCATGCAAATTCATTCCATGGAAAGTTCATCAAACTTTCTGAGATGAGACACAGAGAGAAGACGTAGCCATATGGCTCTATTCTATTGAATGTGGCACAACTGTTTCCTTTAAAATCACAAAAAAAAAAAAAAAACATACACACACTCTCAGACACACTTGCATCCATATACACAAAAACACGGATACAACCTACAAATGCATACTCACACTCACACTCACACTCACGGACACTGATGCAACAAAACAGCAACAACTGAAGCAGTGCTCTGATGATAATTATTGTAGCTGTGCTGAGGATGCCTGGAGAAAGTGTTTGTGGACGATGATAGGAGAGGTTGGTCCACAGTGAGGTGGCATCATGCCCCCAACAGACGCGCAGCAGAAGAGTTGCTTCAAAGTTCTCCATGACACAGCGGTGGGCCGACATCGAGGTCAGATAAAGACAGGAACATCAGACACCGGAGTGGAATCAGACCTGATAGCAAGTTGCAACATCACATCTGAGGAAACCACGCACCAGTGGCTGCGAAGGTGCTTAAAATTACATCTAATGTATCAGGTTGGAGACGCTGAATGGAGACTGGAAAATTCAATAAACCTGATAGACAGTTTCAAACTTTTACAAAGCAGAGAATGTTTTTGAAAAAGTTACGCAAGGCTGTTCAGTGTTCCAGCGAATAGAATAACGTTGCTCAGCAGTAGATAACTGGCAGCAGTAAAGCAAAGCTTTGTAGCCCAGTACTTGTTAAAGGGGAACTTCGTTTTTTTTCAACCTGGGGTCTGTTTCCATATGTAATTTCATACATGTGAGTGATGGAGAAATGAATTTTCGACATAGCTCCAGTATTTAGCCAGGCAGGCAGCTTAGCAGCTCAGCTAGCAGCTCAGCTAGCGAAAAGTATGGGGCAGCTGGCCCCTCCGCATCAAAGTCCGCCCTAACGTGCTTTTTCCCCCACACTGACCGGCTCAGATAGTCTTAATGAGTGTCCCACAACATACTAGAGATGAGAAGTGAACGAAAACCTCCACATTATTTGGCGATCGCTCTTTGTTGTGGTCTGTATCCAAACCTCAGGACGCTAGAAAGCAAATCTCATTCCGAAATTGCGTGAGAGCTCGTGCCAAAACACCGGTTTAGGGCACGTTAGGGTGGACTTTGATGCGGGGGGGCCAGCTGCCCCATACTTTTCGCTAGCCCAGCTGCTAAGCTGCCTGCCTGGCTAAATACTGGAGCTATATCAAAAATTAATTTCTCCACCACTCACATGTATGAAATTACATATGGAAACAGACCCCAGGTTGAAAAAAAAACGAAGTTCCCCTTTAAAGTCGCAATCTGACATATTCCAAATGCACATACTGATGTATGATGCAGATGTTGCAATGAAGTGGCAATGAATAGATGCTGTGGCAGGGAAAAGCAGCCACAGCGAGAGCATCTGTTCAAAAATCCAAACTAGGATGAAGGAACACGAGTAAAGAAAACGACAGAGCAAAACTCAGATAGACAGAAAAAGATGAAGAATGACAAGGAACCTGCAGTCACCTCTTGATCTTACCAGGGGATAGCAAGAACTGTTTGTTGGCTTCATGTAATTCACACTGCAAACAAACTGTTTTTGAACATCAAAAATGAAAAAAAAATCTCCTGAAAACACTGAATATATACCCAGATTGCTCTCTGTGTAGCACAGCCAACATGACTCAGAAACACCAAATCTTCTGTCACCAGTAAATGCCAGTTTTAGTTCTTTGATTTTCTTATCAAATGGATGCATGGGAATAAATATTAGCTGCTACAAAAGCACGATAATGGCTAGCCACACAGTCTCCTTTTTTTTATTTCGTAAATGTGTTTTGCTGTTGTTCAGTGAAAGCCTATTTAATTTTAGTTCACCCAGCTGATTTAATTTTGAACCAGCTGGCTACACATGCTGGGGAAAAGGTAATGCCTTTGATGTGTACGATGGATTTCCATTAAATTTATGAATGTTCTCTATTCACAAGGGCAGAAGCCTGCACCAGCATGCACTGGACTGAAAGCATCTGGAATACACTGTTGCTACATCACAGGGAAAGAGACCAGCAATCACACACATTCAAACACGCTGATAAATCCTACTCATGACTTGTCGCTTTACGATTTATTTCCTGAAACGTACCATCAAAATGTCATTTCTCTGTCGATAATTACACTTACAGGCTGATTTAATTAATAAAATACCATCGTATGTATACAGTGACGCCAAACGCCCTTATGCTCCTGGACATTGTGGACCCTTTTCAACCACTGAAAACATACATTTCATGCATTCACTGTTCATGAAGATCGACACATAAAAATCTATAGGTTCAAGATAAGCAAAAAGGGCTGTGATAGCACCCACCTGTCACGCAAAGTGGCTACACCCTTAATTATATATAACTACATCTGAATACAAGCTAAATGAGCGAGGTTTTTTTGTTCAATTCATCCTGTGGAGTTATGTTTTGTTTAGGCTGAAAATGTGTATCTCTGGTGTGAAGTTGGATGTTTTAACATGGGAGTCTATGGGGACTGGCTCATTTCTGGCCATTTGAGGAACTACACTTTCACGCTTCTGTGTTGGCAACATTTTTCAGCCCCAGATGTTGCCACTTGAGTTTACAACGTTTAATCGGTTTGGTATTCTTTTCCAAATTTCATGACAAATGCATTTGAGTACGATTTTGAATCATTGGTATGAGAATCAAATGTCCACAATAGAAAAAGAAAACCTTACTTCTGACTCCAGCCGCGAAGCAAAATAAAATGCAATTGATTTTTTGCTTGCTGCTTTCTGATTAGTCTTAATGGAGCTTTTTACACAGCACAGCAGCTCCAAAATCCCAAGCAACTCTATCTGAATCTTTATGGGAGGTCATAAAAATTAGTAAAAGCTCTTCTGAGTTTCCACTGACCGTAAGCTTTTTTTTTAAGCAGCAAAGCGAATACCCCAGACATTATTATGTGATGTGTTCTACAACTGCCCTCCAACATCTACACTGATTTCTATCCATTTGGAAGTAGGTGACATTTGTTCTGCCTTCTTCCTCCACACATAAAGGCCAGCGGTTGAGGGGAAAACAGATGGGGAATTCTGCTGAGTGCTGACAATCAGAATTATTCTGCTGCTGCATTCAAATATAATACAGCACCGGAACTTTTAGCCTGAGACACCCATCGTACATCCCCCGCAACAAAACAACCTTATTCTGGGACCATCAATAAGATAAGTGTGACTTATTACAATGATTATTCTGCTTACTCTCAGTAAGAAAGTTATCATTTTCATACAAACACAAAGAGGGCAGGTGTTACTAGAAGTATGCCACCGCTCTTACAATTCGGCTATGCTTGCAACATTCTTGCTAAATGTAGTGATTCTATTTATACAATCTCGCTGCAGTAAAGAGTAAGCAGCTCCCAGTAATCTTTGATTTAGCCGTTTCCAGCATGAACTGGGGAAGTCAAATATACCAGTGTATTTGTGTTTTTCTAAGATCAGCTTGCACAAATACAGACAATGGTTCACGCTTCCAATGATTCAAAAACAAAAATAGACAAGAATGGGAATATTTTTATGACATTTTTCTATCTACAGTACCAGCCCACACACAGAAGGTTACATAAATGGTTTCAATACTCGGCCCACTCGGTGTTTTAGTGGGCAGTCCACAAGTGAAAGAACTGTATGTATTCGCTAAACGACCTATGCTTCTCACATTCTCCAAGAAATGATACACCACTCATAGCCTGCCCCCTGTGAACTCGGGTCGTGTGCTGCTGTTTGGCATCAGGGGTTTTAGTTCGGTGTCAATGCAAGGAGCAGTGACTGTTCATCAGCAAAAAAAAAATGTAGCTGGAACAAAGTCAAAAGTATTTTCTTCAACCCTTGCATCTTCAGCTTTTTTCCTGTTTAATATTAATCAATTCTGATGTTTATTCCTGTTATTTCTAGCATAGCTTCAGTGCCGCATGTTTGGCTGACAACAAGACAATGCAAAAATGAGCAGTCTGAATTTCATGGTACTTGGTGGAGAGGGGAAACACAGGCAAAGGAATAAACCCTTCAAATTCTGGTTTGTATCGGGGCATTGGCTTGCGATCTCTGAATGCCCTTCTAGTTTTTCAAAGCTTAACTTCAGCTTTAATAAATAGGCTTTAGGAAGAAATCAGAAAAGCCGTACCACAGCTACTGCTCAGTGCACAGAATATTCAACCATGAGAAAGAATCACAAAGCAATGACAAAGACAGAGACATGCCAAACACCTTTATTTTCCAGTGTGTGAAGGAGCAATTTATTGTTTTTATTTCAGCTCAAAGATTCAATGATAGCAGTTAATAATAATAAAAAAAAACAACACACAAAAAGAAACTCCACCATGCACTTCAGACTCAGTAGTGACACTGCCGCCTCTTCAAGTATGCTCTCGACTCCTCCTCAACTACCGCCTCCTCGCCATCCTCTGACCTTCTCTGTCCTCCTTTTCTGTCTTTTACTTAATAAGGAAGCTACGAGATAAAGGAGGATACAAAGGGAGTAGATAGGAGGAAAATAAGCAAAAGAGGAGAGCAGGAAAAGAAGGGAAGAACATGAATTAGGATTGCTGCCAACTGAAGATTCTCAGTCAACAAGTCATTTGTTAAAGCTATTAGTCATTAATAGTTGTTGCATTTTTAATATATTCACTCAATTATTTAAATATCGATGCTTTAGAAGAATTACAAAGGGGTCTGAGTCCCTGGTTTGAGAGACAATACTGTCTGCAGAGATATTTTGTTAATGTATTTCCTCACACTTAGAGCATACTTATCTATTTATCATTCTTGACAAATGACAGATGAACGTGTTGTGCCCTTATTGGGGTTTTTAACCTTCTCAAAATGATCCTAAACTTTACAAACAAACACAGAGACCAACAAACCAATCAAAAGCCCTCATCAACTAACATTTGGTCAACTACTAGAGGACCTTAATATAAATAAATGCTCATTTTGTGTGTAGTTGGTGTTGCAGAACAACACATTTCTGCAGAGGCCAAAAAACATGAAAAACCTGTGGCCGTTTGTGATTATTTGTTTAGAAAGTACTTATTGCAAGTTCACACAGTTTCCTCGAAGCATGTAATCAGGCAAAATTGCTCAAGTGCGTGCTGGAGATGTGTTTGTGTTTACCAAACAGGAAGGGAACGGAGGAGTAGCAGACCTGCCCCTAAATACTTCTACATGCCATTCTAAATTCAAAACAAGCACTTTATTAATACATAGGAGGTCAAAGTTAAATATAAACAACAGCGATTTTAGCAGTAAAGTGTACTATCTATTCATAGGAAATACACATTTGCTTCACAGTTATTTTACCCCTTCAGAGATGCTTCCTCATTTTAAACAATTTATTATTATTGCTAAACATTTCAAATGTTTCTGTGTTTATTATAAAATAATAAGCATACAGAATATATTAAAAATCAGTATGCTGACCCATTTTTCAGGAATTGAAAAATGCATCTTCAAGCAGTCCTTCTTAGGCTGTACACTCAGCTCAAGACCCAGCCACAATTTTCTTGCTCTACAAATCATATTTCACATAACTATTGCTTTTATCTCGCTTTAGTACAGGTGAATTGGTTAATGAGAAGGAGGAATAGAGTTCACTTTAGCAAAGGATCCACATGGAAAATACTGTAACGCCCCCCCGTTTTTTTTTACAGGTTTCCAGGACAGAAGCCGGTGATCTGATCGATATTACAGGGAATATAGAGTCTTTAACTGATACACTATAAGTCAGGTCACAACAGGTCAGCTTCAGCCTGTCAACAAATTAATAAATTTAACATGTATGAAGGACAAAACAATAAATGAATGATTTATTCAAGATGGCGTCTTCTAATAGATGCCTGTTTTCCAAAGAATCATGACCAAATTACACAAAATTTGCTGGAAATCAGGTTGGAGGTGGGAGGGAAATCAGCAACAGTTACCAGTTGCAGACCACAAGTAATCGTTCCATCAGTGCCTTTAAGTCTCTGAAAAACAATTATTGGATTTTAAACCCCTCCACTGAACTGGAACACTACAATTTGGTCCTATTTCATCTAAAGGCCACAACAGGGCTCAAGCCCCCATGATGATAAATTATCTGAACTGGTGAAGTGCCCTCGACGTCCGGAGTCTTTTTCAGCTCCACAGGTGAGCTTCTGCAGCTGAGCTTTCAGGAGCTGTACACAAAATATCCTACTGCTGTTCAAGTGGCGATGAATTGGACCCAGACTCTTCAGACTTGTGGGATGTTTGCTGTCACGCATTAAATCTTTTTTTATGTAGTGGTGACCTTTAGTTCAAAGTGGGACAAAATTGCTGCTGTTCAGGCTCACTAAGCTAAAGAGTTTCAGTGTCCAAGCACATTTACTGCATGAAACCCTTTAGAACAGATCCATGATGGCCTCCATGATTTCTAATGACAAGGACTGCACTGGGAAAATAAGGGAGCGTACATTGCATATACTGCAAAAACACTACGAGCCGACAAAGTCAGGCTTCAAGTAGCTGTACGACTATTCTCTGGAGGAAGGACTTTGGCTCTGTGTCTTGTACATTTTGGAGGGAGTGTTTCCAATCGAGCAGCTGTCATTAAATCAAAGGAATAATGGGAATGGATGGGTGCTGTTTTGGCCTGGATTTTTGCACTGTGTTTGCAATAACTCTGCAGTGATTTTACGTCAACCTCAGTGATTTTAAGATTCTCCATGCGCCTGTATATTGTATTTGAATAGTTGTCGAGTATGCTGGGATGACAGATTCTGTACAGTGGTAACAGATGGTTGCTATTACCTATAGGGGTATCCGTGGTACTTGGACCTGAAGATGGAGAGGAGGAAACTGAAGAAAAACACCACCAGGCCAAGGCCGACCAGGCAGATGACTGCAAAGAGACACACAGATACACACGAGGAATGGTATTATGCAACATTGCTGGTAAGAAGGACAGTGTCACAACATTAAGTTAAAAAAAACAGAAACACTAAGACGATCTCTAAACCTCAAGTTAGTATAATTCCATTTGATGCTTTTGGGTTTACATATTTTTCCAACCCTGATGGGCCTGCAGACACGCTGATATAGGCATAATAATTAGCAGACAACGGCCTGTAAGAATATTTGAATCCTGGCGAAAGGCATCCATTTCAATCATTCCACGCACATTATAACCACTGATGCAACTCTGTGTTTGATCTCTGTCCAAATTGAATGTGCTTGCGAGGTTTAGACACTGAAAGCATCCTCTTCACTTCCTCGACACACAAAAATACACATATGCAAGCACCTACAAAGGCCTGCATACACACACCTGAGTGATGACATGAAACAATACTGCATTGCAGCGTTTGCTAAAACGCTCAAATAAAGGACACGTAAAACATTGCCTGGTGCTTGTCATGAAAACACCTTTAATATTCACCTTTATTTACACAATACCTCAATGTATGTGCCGCTGCGTCTTTCTCATTATCAGCCTCGCTGTGTTGCAGAAAAATAAGTTTAAAGCTATTATCATCTTATTTCCTCAGTGGCCATTCTAAAGTAAAATATACATAAGTGTGATCTTTAATCTGCATGGGAATTGTGTGTGTGTGTCTGCATGCGTGGGTGTATGAGTGTATGCACACACCCTCATGCAGTGGCTAATCCTTGAGAAGCACTGTGTTAAATTAAACTGTCACCACCGACTGATATTGTTAATCAGGGATTAGGATGAGTACCTCTCCTGGAGACTAAATAGTGAGATATCTTCTTGTTCTCACTCCGTGTGTGTGTGTGTGTGAAAAAGAGAGAGAGAGAGAGAGAGAGAGAGAGAGAGAGAGAGAGAGAGAGAGAGAGAGAGAGAGATGATGTCAGAACAAAAGATTTGGCTGGGAAAATGTAAGATGGATTCTTAGTGTCAATTTGTGTATATGCACCGGGCTCCGGTGGTTTGTGTGTCCTGTGTGGCTATGAATGTGTGGTCTGTAATGTATGCGTGCGTAAGACTACACTCACTGCCATTCCTCAGTGTCAGCTACTACACAACTGTCCCCCTTTCATTCTTTCACTTTCCATGCATATCAGACACTCACAATTCAGCAAAAGTATCTCAGTGTTTGCGCCGTGACAAAGCTGTGTTTGTGTGCGTTAATGGGCGCGTAACAGAGAGAAACAGCAATTGATATGACATTCAAGTCCTAATCCATTTACCACAGACGCTCGTACATACACCCTCCAATATACAGCGTGCATATATGTGGCTTCTGAACACTGTCGCAAACACTAAAGCCCATTTAGATAGTTTAAAACACTTTGTCACTAAAGGTGTTGAGAGGTGAGAGGCCAGAATTGGGGGTGAAAATAAAGGCTACACTGATAACTAATTCCAGACAGTATCCCGACAAGTATTGTAACACAAACCTGTGTTACTCTTGACTGAGTGGCTTAACTGAGGATCATTCATATTTGAAAGCATGCCTCCACAGACAGCCCTAATGCCCCCCGTGTGTCCTGGCTTGCCACATCTACATATGTGCCTATTGAGTGTGTGAGCATTAGACAGCCGTGTATCTTCATTAAATGTAGGGGGGGGGGGGGGGTTATTTCCCTTAGCTCATCAATTATGACTGAGAAATCTTAGTATGCATCTGTGGATAATGACACTCCCATGTGCACACGCACTGAGTATGCTAATATGCTAAGTGATTTATGACCTTGGCAAAATGACAAGTTGTTTAAGCCGAATGATTTCCCTCAGTGACAAAGGTGGTAATCCCTCTTTTGACTGTATGACTTGGCTCAATTCATATCCCAATATATTGGCATGGTAAAAATACATTTACATTTCCCAAGCAGGCAAAAGCCAATAAACACATTAAGGTAAGCCTATCTCATTAGGAGGACAAATATGAATAGATTGTGGTGCTAAGTGGTTCTTTTCGGTTTATTCCTTAATTAGCAGCCGACTGCAGATGACATGAAGTGACTCAATCTGCGGGTAAAATCACCCACAAGTCATTGTTTTCATACCAAACCGAGACTAAGAAGCATGCTGCCCTTTTTTTCTTTCAGCTTGATAAATTTACCACAGTGAAATAATAAAAATAGCCTTCAATATAGTAACTTCTTGATTCTTTATGTAGTGTATACATATGATTTGCACACACTGACATTTGTATATGTAATCACATGAAAGGATCTTTAGGAGGCATGCATAATGTACTGTATGTGCAAATGAGAACATGGGTGCATTGCGTATTGTTGTGGAGTCCAAAAATCTGAGGCCACATATTTATTTACTGATGTATCCAAGTTAGAGATTAGTGACAGTAACAGAGGAGTATATGTAAGGACACGAGCAGAAGAGAGAATGACACAAGTCTGTCATACCAACAATGAAACATAGTGGTAGGAAAATTCTAGTCTTGGGATTGTTTGCAACGCTGAAGTTGGACGCTGGTACTGCATCGACACCACCCTGAACCAGGAGAACTGGCATTTTTCCCCCTCAGAGACACATTAAATCTGCTGCATCTTGAGAAGGATTCATTTTGCAGGAAGATGATGAGCTCAAACACACCTCAAACCTTTGCAAGAACACAGAAGATCAAGAAGTTGTGACTGTCATGGACTTCCCTCATCTGACCTTGAACATTTATAGAGACATTGTGATGAAAAGAAGTTCCTCTAAAACATTGTAAAATTGCGCTTGAATAACATGCATCTATGGGTTCTACGACAGTCTACATAAATTTATTAAGTCTGTGCAACTCAAACTTCTGTCATTCAAGCGTAAGGGGGGCAGAACATAGATAAGACATTGAGAATTTCCTGTACTATTTTTTTCTGTATTACATTTTTTGCTCAAGCTGCTGATTAGACATTTTCATTAATAATGAATAAAGTATGCCAACCCAAAGGAATAGAAAATACAAGTGTCTTCACTAGTGCTCTCAGACTGAAGAACCCCCCGTATGCGTGTTTTTAATATGAAATCTGAACATGTGTATGCTGTGAAAACTAATTTTTCCTTCACGACATTAATGCATGGCCTGTTAGCTAACAGTGATTCAGCATAATGAACAGCAGACCCTTAGAACTAGGACTCCTAAATCACATTCAGACATTGAATTGATAAATTATCTCTTAAAAAAGAAATAAAAGAAATAACACACCATCAGTAGCAAACTGTATTTTTTCATGAATTATTTTATCACCATTTCATTTTGACTCGGTTCAATGTGATGGACACACTGTGCTTTTCATTAAAGTCCCTCTTTGGTCATTCATTAATCCTCCAAAAACTTCTTTCTGTATATAAAAATGACAAATTTAGAAGTTTTATTTCACATGAAAATCATCCCTGTATGCTTTCCTTTAGAGTGTGCGAATAATTGAAGGTCTTCCAGCGCACCTGTGACTCTGCTCAAATGCTGTAAAACTACTTACAGCTCGACGATGGCAAAATAACAACCTGTATATATACCTTTAAAGGGCCTTGTGGAGATTTTTGTTTACATTTGGTGTTACAAAATGCCAAATATCTCCTTGTGACCTCACAAAGACACCAAGATTGCAGTGCTGAAAAGAAGGGACGAGTGCCTTATATTTAGACAAATCTGAGCAAATGAGCCAACGTACTGTCAAATGTGACTAAGCTTAATTTTAGCAGTGTTCACTGTCTTGAAATTTGGCACCTTGTAGCACATCACCAGCAACGTGGACATTTTGGGGTCGTGACCTTGATCTGAAGCTGTCTCTACTTTATTATTTTCTTCCGCTGATCACTTTTGCTCACATCCCCATCCACTGATATTATATATGTAGCAAGTTTCTAACTCCATTTACATATTTAGTAACTTCATTGCTGAGAAATAAAGTGTTTGCTGCTGTGATTTCAGATGCCCATGGCAGCAGCAGCAAACTTCCTGTAGTTGCACTCAGCAGTATGGAAGCTATATGCCAGGGATTTAAGGCCCACATCCAGTGGTTACACTACCATCGCAGCCTAATCCTCTCTCTATTACTGACAGACGACCATTCTCTATGCTTCTTTATAATGCACTTATTTAATTTGTGAGTACATATGCGTATGTGTCGTGCAGTACATAAAATGGTTTATGTTTTCCAGGCTAGAATGTGTTGAAATTGTGCATGTGTTCTGTTATAGGTCTGTGCGAGTATCAACATGCTCGTGCTGTGGTACAACGCAATCCGCATGACGTTACCTTTAATTTGTTGAAATTAACAAGAAGTAATTATACAAAAGGAGGCTGAAGTGAAGTAGCCGATAAACTAAAAAGCAAAAGTTTCTGCATATAATTAGTTGAAGACAGAAAAGAGTAAAATGAAGAAAGACATGATAAAAAAAAGCAGAAATAGGATGCGAGAGACCCGTTTCAAATTCTGAAACATGGAGAGTCTTTGGCGCTGTGCGTGATATGTCAGCATTAAACAGGTGATAATTCTGTGCGCACATCTGCATGTGTGATTTTGCAAGTATGTAGGTGTGCGTGAGCTCATTTGGTCTGATTCTGAGAACAGGTCTTGTACTTAGACAGTCATTATCATTTTAATTGCCAAGCTTTAACGTCTCAAGGAGAACTCATGGGTGATAGTCTTGCCTTAAGATTTTTTAGAGAGATGCTGTAAAGTGTGTGGCCTCATGAAAGCAAGTGAAACTCTTTTTGAGTTGTTTTTTTCATCCCACAGAGTCTTAATTAAATTCCACTTGTGGTTGTAACTGTGTTTGAGGTAATTACCAGTACAGGTCATCTAATATCCATCACCCCCTGTGATAATCTAGAGATTGAGCTGAAACTCTGGTATACTATTAAGGACTGTTTGGAGGCTTGCGCTGATCAGCCAGAAATTCAATATGCACAATTCACTGAATATCTGTCATTTTTGACAACCCAGATTAAAAGATAATCCCATTTCTCCAACATCTATTTTTGACAAAAAGATGATTTGAGAAAAGGAAACAATTTTGGACCAGTCCTGTTTAAAATGTTTCCCTGAGCTATCATAAATTCAAGGAGAAACAAATCCTCAACATGAAAGCTTTTCTTCTGTAAAAATGAAACATAAAATACAGTATATTTGTGCATTCATCACAAGGCACATAGATAAGATACACCACTACCATACACTATTTGGAAGGCAAGAGCCACCACTGCCTATTCTAGGGAACAATTTATGTGTAAATGCTCTCTCCCATCTCCCAACCACAATGGAATAGAGCTCTATAAATGTGAAGTTAAAGAAATCTGATAATACCAGTAGGACAGCACACCCCAGTCATTTATAAATATATGTATCAGTACAGGTTTAAGGTACACCAATGGTTCTTGGTGTCAGTATCTTTGCAGGGACATCAGATACATCCATAATTAGAATCCAGTTGCTAGAAACGGAAACAGGAAAAAGGGACTCTCTGACAGCTTCTCATCAGGGATTTGAATGTGAAACCATCCAAAAGTGGCACACTCATTCCCTTGGTGAAAAGATTTCCTCTTTGCCAAGATGCCGAGTAAAATAAAGAAACCTCTCCCTGTAAAAGACCCTGAAGGGATCTTAGACTTTGTTTGCTGACCACCACCAAGTTCTCCACCCTGTTCACCAGCTCCCCAACGAGCATCTGCAGGCCCAAACTCCGATTTCCTCTGAGAACAGGCCTGTGCGACTGTATAGTATATTTTCAGACAGCCACAACTCCAAGCACATGCTAGTCATAATCTTGCTTTTCATGACAGAATTTATACTGGCTTTGTCCGCAAATTTGAGATAATTATTGCTATTACCAGCTGCTTTCAGATAGTTTTTTATACTTTGGAACAATATTCCATACATTTCTGTCAGTAATGACACAGTTCATTATCCATTATCTTCACTGTTGCTTGACTTTGTTTTGTGTTTAGTGGGTTTTGTGTTATGATAGTAACTGTTCAAAATGTGGCATATATTTAAATGACATAAGTCTGCTTACTTTGCTACCCAGTCTATAAACTCAATTTGCTCCATTTATAATAAGTCCTCATTGAGAAGCTCTTCTCAGCAGGCCAAGAGGAACTTCTTTTTAAGTGTCATCATGCTCACTCTTTGAAGGTTTTTTGGTAGACAAATGATTAAACTGGGTGTGGGCAACAATTTGAACAAATATTTCCAAAATATATAAACATGCAGTTTTCGTTATACTTCATTGGCTTATAAGGACTGTCCATGCTTGGGTGGTCTTAGTTTCAATCTGAACTTACAGACATACTGGCCCAAAGGTTTGATTGTCATCAAACAAGACTAAAGACCCGCCTTGAGTGTAATCATTGATTTGACCATATTCAGACTTTACTGTTAGTGCAGCTGAATATGCTTTGTGTTAGGTTTTCAAGAGGGTCTGTTTTGTGTGGACAATTCTCCTTCTCTCCACAGCAGTAAATTTGCAGAGCTTTATTAGTAGGCACAAGAAATGTGATCAACCTCTGCTACAATGAAACAAAAGGGCAGGTATGTTTCACTTAGAATTTAAATACTAAGTTGGATTAATCGCACATTCATGTGGATAAATGTTACAAAGTTTGCTGTTTTTTTTTACAAATTGCAAATTGAATGAGTCTGTTCCCCATTCAGCAAGAAAATCTGGAGAATTCACAGCTGGAGATGTTTATAGCATAAAAGTTAGCACAACAGCAACTAATGAGGAGGCTCTCAGTTACTTGTTAAATAACAACTATAGTAGTAGTATAATGTTTTCATTATTATGTAAGGACACAATTAA
The DNA here is from genome assembly GCF_021347895.1 of Acanthochromis polyacanthus. Lineage (NCBI taxonomy): Eukaryota > Metazoa > Chordata > Actinopteri > Pomacentridae > Acanthochromis > Acanthochromis polyacanthus. The sequence goes on along the minus strand of NC_067115.1, from coordinate 18,026,477 downwards.
AACTTAATGTAACATGTATTTAAGAGAGCAAGTTTGATCACGAATGGATTCTTCAAACTACAAAAAAGATCTTTTTGTTGAGGGAAATTATAGACGTAAAATTAGAACAACTCATGTTTCTGAAGCGGTCTGAAAATAGAATAACAATAATAAAAAGGTTGAATTTATCTGTGCTAACAATAAACTTTAGTTGATTTTACTAAATGTGTGTATAATGGTTTTTACATCATTTAGGACAGAAAATGAGCAGGGACTAAACTTATGCATACTTCTTGATGATGAGAGGACACGGATGAATGAATATAAAGATGCCACCAGAGCTTTAGCTGCACCGTTGGAATTTTACCTGTCTGACGGGGCTTTTAATAATATGCATTCATCAATAGTGACTTTGGGAATTGAGAGTGAAATCCGTCATATTTATTATTTCTTCCACCTGCTCTGGTATTGCCCGTGCTCTCTATGGATATGGCCCATTGCTGGTTGTAATGATTTGTACTTTTGATTTGTTCTGAATACGATTTTACGTGATTTCAATTTATTCAACATTATAGTTAAATTAATTTTCCTGAATAATTAAATTTTAACATAAGATTTCAGTATAATATTTCCCACAGCATTAATTTTAAAAGTCCTTGAGTTCAGATTTCCTGAGCTTGCCGGTCATAACTGAACCGTGCCATGAAATTCTCCTCCCCTTGCAAATTGTGTAGTTGGTGGCTGCATAATTATTTGCTGTTGTAGTAAATCAGATGTTAATTTCAAGCAGATTGTGACTGCAAACTGAGTAATTATCATTATTCCTTGCCTGCGCATTTTTTGCTGTTTATTGGACAGAAAGTACACAGACCCAGCTGGATTCCATTTGCAGTTTCTGTGCATGTAGTGTTTATGGATAAGTATAACTTTGGTTCAATCAGGTTCATTCTAAAGAAGCCACATAATTCTACCTTTTAAAGTTTATTAGCAACGGCTCAAGTACAGTTAGGTAAAGGTATATCATAGAGGAAATAAGGAAAAGTGGTAGCACGCCGAAGTTAATCAAGCTTTCCTCTGGCATCTCTAAGTACTGTGGTTGTGCATTCAGTGGCAGTTATGGGGCAGGTGAGGGGTCATTTCAGTGATTATCTTGAGAGTAAAATAAGCACTTCCCACTTTCATGGCTGCTCCAGCTAATTGACAGTTATGCAAATACATGTCACACTAATGACAGTACAGAGATAATTGTTCATTTATGAATTGTGAGCAGGTGTATGTGTGGAACGACTTCCCAAGGTTTATTTTCCATTACACTTGAAAAAACACATAACGTGCATTTTTATTAGGGTAGTTTTGCTTTCTTCCTTGTGCACATTCGAGTGTATTTGCAGTGGGTAGAAAAATAGAGAGATCACAACTGAAAAAAGTGTAATTTCTCTATAAGTTTCCATATCCATACAGACACTACATCTTAAAGTATGACTCGGTGTTCTTAAACTGAATCATGCCCTAAAGTGCCTACTGTTGCAATGCCATGTTGTAAGTTAGAGCATGGACAAGTAATAGCACATGTACTCTGATAAAACACAGCCTCAATTAAGCATAACAGATGTCTACAAAAGGCATTTGTCCTAAACAGTGAAGCCCGGAGTGTTTGGGAAGCCAAGCAATGAAATGCTGTTTTCCAGTGATAGAGTGGAAGAAGGATGCCTCATAAACAAATAAGAGCTTACACAGTTGATGAGTGTAAGTCCAATTTTAAGGAAGGAGAATCCTCACAGCACTCTTCAAGTCTGACAGTCAAAATAATGTATTGTTATTGCCGGAATTTGTGGCATGCCTTTCACCACAAGACATTTTAATTAGTTGACGTATTTTCAGCCAAACCATATCGGTGTACATTGTTTACCTCATTACAATGTTTAACTTTTCACTGCTGCTTTGGTTTTTATCCTTAGTTACAATGACAACACATCTCATTACTCTGTGAGTCTGTAACCGTTAATGGTTTAGAGGATATATTGTTTCTGCGACAAGAATAATAAGTTCTTTAGTACTACTGTTACCTTAAAACAGATTTGAATGCATGCAAGGTGTGGCAAGAATAAATCATTCACCTGCAAGTTACATCGTGTTGCCAACATCTACACTATTGCACTCAAACACACATCTTGCTCACACTTCTGACAAGTGATTCACTTAGAATGCTAAAAAATGAGGTAATGGGGCTACAGAAATAATAAAAAATGTCAATATAAAGAAAAGAAGCTACAAAAAAGAAAAAAAAATCCCCACTTACTTCTCCTTTTGCCAACATCTCCCTTGGAAGTGGCAGCTTCATTGAGCAGCACCATCCCCATGGTAATTGCAGCATCTGGGACAAGGTTGTCAAGGAAACTGCACGCTTGCATACAAAAGATGAGTACACACTGACCCCGGAAAAACTGGACACGACTTTGCACTTACATATGCCTAGCACCACTCAAAAAGATTAGCAACAGTAAAGAACACATGTAAATATTAAGCAATCGAGTACAATTATCATAAAATAAGTTTGATAAAAATGCATAACCTTCAGACTTTCTTGAGATTGTGTCAGAAGTTAATAAAAATGGTAATTTTGTGGACCGTAGGTGATGGTGAATTGCAATGTTCCATTCCCCAAGGAGGTTATACTTTCAGTGTCATTTTGTTTTTGTCTCTGTGTTTGTCTGTCCACATGCTTAGGGGAAAAAAAGGCTGACTTCAATGAAACTTGGTGAAGAGTTGGTGCCTGGGCACAAGAAGAAACTAATATTTCGGTGCAGATTTGAACTGTTTAGAAGAGTGGACTATTGGGCCTCGGTGGTGGTCTGTTTTCTCATGGTCATGTGGTGTTATATATTCTAATGGAAAACTAAAAGACAATAAAAAGGGAGCTTACTCTTTCCTGAGATTTCTAAAAGGAGCAAGGTTGTATTGAATATGACAGAAAATGGGCTATTTTTTGTTCAAGGGCAAGAGACCATGTGGCTTTACATTGTAACTGAAAGCTTCCAACATTTTTATTGAAACTATTGAATCAAATCAGAGGTTTCTTACCCTGGGTAAGAAAATCTTCAGATTTCAAATTCAATTATATTTTTAAATGCAAAATAAACACACACACACACACACACACACACACACACACACACACACACACACACACACACACACACACACACACACACACACACACACACACACACACACACACACACACACACACACACACACACACACTTTCAGTAGGCTAAAGAAACTTAAATTTAGTTTTTTATTTAATCTTTCCCCCCTGTTGCCATCTTTTAATATTAATATTAAATTATTAATTTATTATTATTTCAGGGACATCATAAGGAATTGCTATTTCTTGGTCAATTATACACAGAAAACCTCTTAAGTGTAAAAAGAAAAAAAAGTTTTTTATTTCTTTACTGCTGCATGTACAAGGTACATGTTCTACCATCAGGGGTTTTGCATACAACAATGTGATATGTTTTGAATATTGATATGAAATTTTTAACATTAAAGAAATTTCATATTTTTTAGTTATTTGGAGTTAATTTCATTAAGTAAATGTGGTATGAACAGTCAATAGTTGGAACATATGTTATGTGGCTGTTCACCCTCCATTATGTTTGCCTGATGTCTCCCTGTTATACAAGTCCTGACTGTATTTTGTTTATGCCTGAAGCTGTGTGGCCATGAAAACCCTGCCTGGAAAAATATATGCAAAATCAATTGCCAAAAAGCAAAAACAGAACTGTGTTAACTATTCTTTTAAAACATCAAATAAACAAGAGTTAAAATCTGTTCTGAAAAGACATATGGCATTTGTTATTGAATGGTCATGATCTGTGCTTCACTAGAAAATTATGCATAATGTCAGGGCCCCGTCCTCCGTCACTGCCTCAGCGACAACCTGACCTTCCAGCCTGGAGGCACTGATCGACCTGGTCATACGCCTGGACAACCGCATCAGAGAATGCCGCCGGGGGAAAGGTTTCCGAGCCCTCCAGTCCTCCCAGTCACGCCCCCGACCCAGTCACGTCCCTGCCCGCGGAGCCTCAGTCCGGGATCCAACCCACTTCTCTGCCCACCTCCCCTGGTCCGACCTCCGTCACCCTCTCACACTATGGGAGATGCCAGCGTGTCGTCATTTGCTATGGTCACGTGGTACAAGACTGCTACTGGTTGGCAAGAACTGGCAGTAACATAACGGCTTGCTACGAGAACGGTATCGGGTTTGAAACAAATACGTAAAGTTATCGCTTTCCATGAATGAAATTGCACATGTATTTACCACAATGGTAATATCGTGTGTAGTTGTTGGTTGTACGAAGCGTTTTGAGAAGGGATCGGGCTTGGAATTTCACCGAATACCGATGTCAGGAGAGAGAAGATGGCGGTGGCTTCAGCCATCAACAGGAAAAATTGTACCCCAGTAAGCAGCAGAGATCGTGTTTGTGGCTCCCACTTTTCTTCAGGTAAACTATTCAACAGTTTAGCATGTTTAGTATGTCCAACTTTGAGCTTATTTACCAAAAGATATTGATTTAGTGTCGCATCCTTCGCGTGAAGCGATCTCTACACTTTCGGTTTGGTTCAGTGTTGTCATGTGTTACCGATCGGTTTTTAGGCGATGAAAGTATACTAAAGTTGATTGAAGTATATTCAGTAACATCTCCTTAAGCCAGCAGCCTCCTATTTGTAACCACATTTGTTTCTGTATGCGTCTAGCGATCGTTTTTTTAGAATTAAAAAATGCTGTGGGTCTGTTACTGTTACATAGAAGCCATACTGCAGACAAAAAATACAGCAACGTATTGACGTTTCTTTGACATCTTGTTGAAGATTAACAGAAGATATATTATTTTTAATTCATAATTATATATTTTTGGGTGGGCGAACTGCCCAGCGGTGTCAATCAAGTAAAAATAAATGTCGGTGAAGGAAATGTCCGGCCACAATGAAGGATCGTCAACCCATACAGTCTTCAAATTGTAGGGATCTGGCAAGGTTTTACTGTTTCTCTGATATCTCAGCTTACTCACGTATATTTGTCGGGCCTCAGGTGATAAGGATTGAGCATAATCGGACAATTTCACGGAAGGATAGTTCGCATCAGCCATTGTTCCTCTGGTTCCTTTTGCCAACCAGCGCGGTAATCACGTGACTTCGTGACGTCACTGTTTGTAAACACTGGCGTCTCCCATAGATATGTCTCACATTCCAGTACCATCTGAGGAGGAACCGATGCAGCTTGACCGGCCCGCCTCTTCGAGGAGGAGAAGACGGAGCGCCGTCTGAGGAATGCCTGCCTCTACTGCGGAGAGGCCGGTCACTATGCGGCAGGCTGCCCGGCCAAGCTGGGGAAAGCTCCGGCTCACTAGTGACTGGTGGAATCCTGCTGAGCCAAACCTTGGTTTCCTCCTCCCTTCTACAGCTACGAGTCCCCACTACTCTATCCTGGGGGGACTAACAGCTCACCATCTCCGTCCTCGTGGACTCTGGGGCAGAGGGGAGCTTCATCATTGGTCATCCAGATGGAAATCCCCACGGAGCCACTCCCCAACCCCTGTTCGCACGGGCCCTGAATAGTCGGCAGTTGGCCCAGGTCCACCTCTGGACCGCCCCCATCCTGCTATCGGGTAACCATCAGGAGTGGCTGTCCCTCTGCCTCCTCCTGAACCTCCACACTCCCCTTGTCCTGGGTTACCCCTGGCTCCAGCTTCATAACCCACATATTGACTGGTCCCATGGGAGGATTGTGACGTGGAGTCCAAAGTGCCATAGCTCCACCCCCCGGTAACCCGACTCCAGCTGCTCCGCCTAAGCCCATAGATCTGTCCAGGTTGCCCCCTGAATACCGTGACCTCACACCGGTCTTTGACAAAGACCAGACCCCGGAGGCGGAGACGGCTTTCGCAGAGCTGAAGAACCGCTTCACAGAACCGCTCCCCCTCCGCCCCCATTTCTGTGAAACCGGACCTTAGCCTGCAATTTATCCTGGAGGTGGACGCCTCGGATACCGGAGCCTCAGAATAAGGGCCAGACGGAGAGGCTGAACCAAGAGATGAAAGCTGCCCTCCGATGCATAATATCTGAGAACCCTAGTTGCTGGAGCTCCCAACTCACCTGGGTGGAGTACGCACACAACACGCTCCCCAACGCCTCCACTGGTCTGTCCCCCTTTCACTGTGTGCTCGGGTACCAGCCCCCTCTGTTCCCGGAGCTTGAAGAGGAAATCGCCGTTCCCTCTGTAGCCGCCCATCTCATACCAGGCGCCATGCCATTCCCGCCCTGCTCCGGGCTTCAGGCCAACCGCCACCGTTTTGAGGCTCCAATATATGCTCCCGGACAACGGGTTTGACTCCGCCCAAAGGATCTCCCGCTCCGGGTCCCCTCAAAGAAGCTGGCACCCCGCTACATTGGACTCTTTGAGATCGAGTCAATAATTAATCCCTGTGCAGTCGGCCTCAAACTCCCCCGCTCCATGCGCATCTCCGTCTGGATTATTCCCATGATCTTGGAAGACCCCCGTTTTACCCGACCCGTGGTCCTACTATCACCCAGACCACCCGGCCAGTTCTCCCCCCTCCTGGAACCAGAACCTCCGGCCCGCTCTCTGCCGCCGACCAACACCACCCTGGACGTTGGATGGACCGCTGGTTCCCAGTACCGTCATCCCCACCCCATCACCTCCCCCTTTTTGTCACTGAATCCTGAGTTTATTCCGTTTATTAAACTACTGTTTATCTCAGCTTCGTCTCCTTGTCTGTTTGCTCTCTGCCCGGGTGTGGGTGCCGGGAGCCGCCCTCCTCTCCCCCTCCCCCTGGCCCCTTTTCTTGACATATAAACCTTGAGACAAGACAATAGAAAACAGTTTCAGAAAGATAAAAGAATTCAATCTTAAATGAGCTAATGCAGTGTCTTGTTGATGAGGAGACTAAAAGTAATTGTCACAAAGATGAAAATGATACTGCTTATTTGACTACAGTTTTTTAGGTAAGACTTGAGATACTAAATGTTTATGAACAAGCCATACAATGATGCAAACATCTATATCTTACAGAATATTCAACACCTGAGCTGTTCTGAAATCACTGCAAGCATAGCCTCACATAGCTTAGTGTCTAATTACTAACTCTCCTCAGCATGCTCTGCATACAAATTCACATAACTGAACAAAACCTGATGGGGTACACAAACAAAGACTGCCACATGGGAGGATACGGAACAGAAACGAAGGCATCCTCTTGATGATATGGTAAAAGACATGATGCGCTGGTGTCACACTAACACAAGAAATATATTCACATACAGTGATGGAAGTGAACCATGGAGGATGGCAGTTTGGGTGGTTGCTGCAGTGTGATACTCGTCATGATTACAATTCCACCTATCAGTGTAGGTGGGAGAACAGTTGCTAAACTCACGGATATTAAAAGGATAGATACACTGACCTTGGGGCATTTTTATAGTATAATGCTGTCACCTTCATCTGTCAGCCCCCGCAACTGACAGCAACAATCTATAGAAGGCCAACCCTCTGCCTACTATTTCAATAGTTGAGTTCTCCGAATTTCTGCCATGTATTCACACTCGATCTGAAGGTCTAGTATGAATTGGTAATTTTAATACACATACTGGTAATGAAGACAGATAATAAAGTCAACGCCTTTGTTAATTTTATTAGAGGATATGGAATGTAAACAGCATGTTAATTAAACCAACTCACAATGGGACTTTGTCATTTCAAATAGGCTGAACATGAATGTTTTTATTTTGCTGATTTGCCCTTTATGACCACAACTATGTATTTATCTAAAGATTTTTTTTTCACATTCCACACACCAATTTCTTTAGAGAAAAATAGTATAAAAGCACATTTTTACCCTTGCGGTTACCTCAAATTTTCTTAGGCAGAAATCTGATTATTTCGACTCCCTCCTGTACTGACAATACAATGATTTCAACCCTTAATACTGTTGTACAGCTTAAGAAAAAGGCAAAAAAAAAATAAATTACAAAATCATGAAAACACTAACTGAAAGAGGAACTGTTGTATAGCAGAATGCAAATAGCACAAATTTTACATTTCTATTAAAACATTCTATCAATAAAAAAACTAATTAAAAACATATTTGTATAAAGTATTACTAATAAAGCAGTTTGGGCCAAGGGGAATTTCTATTTTTCTAACTTAAAAATTTACATAAGCAACCTCAGAGCAGAGTGTCTTTAACCACTTTTAGTCATCTTATTAGCCCTATTACAGACTATAGCAATCATCTCAGTGCCTCTAAATGTGATTTGTGCACTACTTCAAAGAGAAGACAGCCAACATCAGGTCTAGTATCTATCAACCCCACAATGCCCTCAGAGCTGAAACACCCAACAAATAGTGTGAGGCACTACTGGACAGTGTTAGCCTGGCTCATGCCAAAATGCTCAGAGAAGTGACAGTAATACTGAAGTCCTCCACTTGCACCCTTGACCGAATCCTTACCTCCTTAAAACAAGACGTTTTTAATTCTGTGAGCAACTATGAATTTTAATACATCAATGCAACAAGAAGTATGCAGCACTTGTGAAGCTTTCTGTTAAAAAAGGTCTTGATCCCTTGATACCCACCAACTACAGACTATCTTCAGTCTTTCATTTTTTTTAAATAAAATTTTACAAAAACTAGTGTGCAATCAGTTAACTATTTGTAACTAACCTGCAAATGATAACTGCTTGTAAACCTCCCTGTACACTGCTTTTAGCATCACTTCTTTTTAATCTATACATGGTACCCCATTGACACATCATCAGGTGACACAGCATCACTTTCTATAGCTATGCTGATGAGACACAACTTTAAATTATTATGCTTTTTGATGATAAGGAACCATCTGGTTCCATTTTTAAATGTGTTTTAGATATAAGTGTCTGGAGTTTCGAAATCTGCCTTTTACAATCTGAAAGAATGTTACCAAACTGCAACCATTTCTTTCTCTGAGTGACACAGAGAAACTGACGCACACTTTTATATCAAGCAGGACTTCACTACTGAAATTCTCTGCTATCTGTTCAACACTAAAATGTTAGAAAATTACCCACAGCAGATTCAGACCTTTGCTGTCAGAGTGCCAACCAAGAAGGAAAAAGTTGAAAACATTACACTTTCTTTCAAGTCCTTACATTGGCAGCCCATCAATGTACATGCTAATTGGATTTTTTTGTTTTTGTTTTTACAGAATTTCATAGTTTAGGATCCAGTGTGTTCAGCTGAAACCTTCAGAGAGGCAGTTTTTAAGCTTGTCTGCTCCAAGCTGTTAGAACAGTCTGTTTGAGGACATGAGAGCAGTTCTAAGTGTTCAAATCTCAAATCTTAAACCTTTCAGTCTGGCTATTGATGGAGTGAGATTTATAGACATTGCTTACATTCAATTTTAAACTAGTCTTTCTTATTCTAAGTATATATCTGAATTGTTTTATCTAGTTTTTATTTTCATTAGGAACATGTGAAGCAGATTACCTCAAACATACCATGGTTCAATAAAAGCTCAGCAATTAACTCGTTGAAGGAATTTAGAAATACTTCAGAGAGAGTGGCTGCAGGGTGATAATTTCCACCCTGTCTTCATCAGAAGGGATTTACGCCCAAGAATTCCCTGATCCTGTTCAGTTTGATTGCAATGGAAAGAACAACTCATGCCACAAGAAACAATCACACAATAATTGATAAACAGCAATTTGGTAATTGATTGACATGCCTGTGAAAGATAGATCAATCGAATTTAGTAAGATGATCCGGCTGTAACTGCCTGTGCATGTCAGGAACTGTGCTAGGAACTAAACAAGGTTGCATCTATGCGGAAACTGCCTCAGTGATGCGCAAAAAATGTGTTTACATCACCTAACAACGGGGGTAGAACATTTCAGCAGGTGTGTGTGCTGCATTTAGATGTAATCAGATGGGCAATAAAAAATAAAAAAAACTAAACAGTGTGAGCATGGACAAACAAATATTGCTCTGCAGCAGGTGCGACCTTGGACCCCCTATTTCCTATCAGGATGAATACAACAGCTAAGAATGAACAGTATCATTACCCACACACATACAAAGGCACCAGTGCAAGTACACATGGGGCACACAAGCAGACAGAGAAGCAGACAAATACAAACAGGAACATCTAGCCTGCCAAATAAGTCCACAAACAAACACACACACAGGCAGAACCCATCACGAGGGGTTGAATTTGGCACAAATCAGACAAGGAGGAGAAGCTAAAAGAGGACAATCTCTTCTGTTTGTAGTGTCTATTTGTTCAGTCCAACAGGCAGCCTCCTTATCCAGAATGCACAGGGATGACAACACCTTCGTGTTGGGTAAATAATGTAGAATAAAAGCAAAACTGGATGCTGTTCTAGACATAATAAAGGTGGACTTCAATGTGTGTGTGTCAGGCAAATGGTGAATTAAAGGAATTTGTTGCCAAGATGAGCAGGTTGGACACTTCATAGTGAGTTCAATTGCTCTGGATGATTAGCATTTTGCGGCACATGAAAACACAAACAAGTTGATGAAAGGATACTCAGAAGGAGGATGATGTGAGACTCCGCCACAAACTGAGCCTGGCTGCTGCCGTGAATATAACTCTGTGAGAAAGACGAGAGAAAGAAACAGGCACATTAGTTTGGCATTGTTCTTTTCCAACTGACAACTCAGCCAGTTATATACTCTGTGAAATTGCTAAAACGGAGGAGCAAAGGGTCAGAGTGGGACTACTTTTGTGTTATGCAATACTTTTTGTATTTTCTCAGCATTTCATAGAGAAAGGCTGAACTGTGTTATGATACTGTATCAGATTATGTAATAGACCGCCACTGGTAGGGACTAAAGTCAGACTCGTTTCACCATCAGCTGGGGTTGTTCGGGCAGCAGTCTGTACGTTTAGATTTTTTTGAAAGAAAATGGCTCACCGGGTCTCTCACCACTGCTGTCAAGACAGACTGGCTCTGATTATGACATGAGTCTTGGGATGACGCAGCTGTAACTGTGATTTCAGCTGCAGCCACGACTGTGCTTTGGCTGTCACAATTACAGCTGTGACACATTCATTTTAAAAAGATGTACTGACTTCACGCAACAGTTGTGTGTGTGCAGTCATGGATGTGCTGGCCGAGCGCTGGAGTGAAGCCACTGTGCTGTAAAAACTCCTGTAATGTGTTGGCCATATTCACAGGAGCAGCTGCAGTCAGAAACAAAATGGACACAGCTTCACCCATTCACCCACAGAACAGTTGCAGCTGTATGCTGTCGAAGCCCTGCACCACAAAATGCATCACGTAAAAGGCCATTTCTTCTTTCCGTATCTGAAGCATGTTCAACTTGGCTGACATCGACATTAAAACTGAACTCGATGGACACCTACAGATAAATCAGAGGTTATTGCAAGAGGTAATGCAAAAGCAATCACGAAAAAATATTCTCCACTGTGACCTTTGGCGGCTTCGTAGTCCAGACGTAGAGGGTTAACTTGAAAATGATGAAGAAGGGGAAAAGTTGGGAAAAACGAATAAAGAACTGGGATATGAAGATTTAACCTTTTGTGACCAAGATCTATATTGTTCATAAAGTTACAGAGAAAGGAAATACAAGGAAAATATAAAAATGAAACAAAAACTTTTTGACCTTCTTAACTTTTACCTCCATTGAGTACCATGCAAAGAAAGAAGCTTTATATGGTTTATGAACCTAAATGGCACCACATAGCTCTTCATATTGTGAGTACAATAACTGTCTTTATGACATAAGAAAATCTGGACTCAGTTAAAGATGAAACAATATTGATTTTCTGACTTATTCTTATCATTGGCTTTATTATAATAAACACACAAGAATCAGAACATAATGTACAGCAAATGTTTCTCCAAGGTCTACACGGCAATACAAATGCTGGAAGATGCTTTTGTCTGTATGTCTGACATGACCATGCCATTTAAACACGTCTGCAGACCAGCTTAAGTCTGGATGAATGTTTGTGCATGTGTGTTGTAAGTCATGAAGAATTATCCAATGAAGTGTGAAGATAAGCTTCCAATTTTTCACTCAGTGGGCAGGAAGGTCAACCGACAGAATACTAACACACACAGAAGTTAACACACTTTCACAGCTTAACCTCCAATGTAGACTGTCATCGGTAAACTTCCCAATTTTGCGTGGCCTTTTGTAAAAGCTAGATTAGTGCTACTTCCAAATGCAAAAATAGCACACAAAGTCAGTAAAATAAAGAATCTCAAAATTTTATTTGGACAGTCACATTTATTCAACATCAACTTAGTATTGCTGCAGTCACACTCTGTCGATTGTCATCTTTGGTTGGTAGCCAGTTCCCAAAAAGCCGGTCTGAGAGCAGACACCAGGGAAATGCAAGTGGTCAAACAAGAAGGGAGAGGCTCCTGCTGAAGGTGCAACCTTTTTTTCCCCTTTTTGCTATTCTGCGGTGTGCAATGGGCCTGATTTAAAAAAAAAAAAAAAAATCACTAAAATTTTACTTATTTACTTAGTACAATGTACAAGTGCAAGTCTGATTCATGAGTGGTCAAGGCCTGTCATGACCTACGTATATATAGTCTGGCTTTCTTTACATTGATAAAAGAAAACTCTAATTAAATAATGACATTAAGCAAATCCACAGATCTCATCATCATGTACCTCCTCAACAGCAATTCATCAATTTTTTGCACTCACGTGTTTGGTGAATCGGACTTTGAACATTCATAGTTGACAGAAAGAGGCAAGAAAGATTTAGGGTAAAAATACAAAAAAAAGTCTCTGTACGGCGCCAGGAATGATAACTCTCATTCTGAGGTATTAGTTGTTATCCGTGTGAATTTGTTTGCTGAAATGAACAAAAAAACTATATCAAGCTCAGTCTGCAGTTGTTGACATGAGGCGATGTTCGAAGGAATGAGTAGAGAGACGGCAGCGACTAGTGAGGTTCATTGAGGTTCCTGGTGAGGGTGCATCTAATTTTGTTCACAAGCATCCCAAGTCATTTACAATATTGCCTGTCTGTAGCCAGTACAGCTATGAATCTTAGTAAAACAAAATCCCCTTCTCCTAGAACAACTATCTTTAGGAGAACTACAAGACAGCAAGGTAAGAAAAACATGATGAGAAGCATTGACACAGAATAAATGCATTCCTTGATACTCTAACCTTGAGGATTCTCAACCTCTTTTTTTTTTTTTTGCAGGAACTGATGATGCAACTAGAGAGCATACTCTGTTGATATTCTCTAAAGACAATCTTTCACATACTAGAATGCTTTAGACTCAAACTCTGCACAAGCAAGTTCCACTGGTAACGTGATGAGGAGAGGCAGAGAGGCGGACAAAGTGAAAGTCTTGTGGAAGTTTGACAAACAAAAGAAGAGCGGTAGAAAGAAGTCTTTCAATGTGCTTCATATTGTTGAACGCTTGCAGATTATTAGCATCTAGGCTTAAGGTACATCTGGCGTCTGCCTTTCTACTTGACTGGCATAGTGTTCATTTCTTTCAGTATCATACAAGGATAAGCATAGAAAGATGAATAGAAGATGACAAAGGAGGTGGAGTAAAGGGTGGACAGCTTTTCTTGCTTCAGTGGAGAGGAATGAAGAAGTTCTGCACTTGAAAGCAGACAAAAGATGACAAAGGTTCAAGGCTGAAACCGATCCTTTTGTTTTCAACAAAAACCTCTTATTCCGCATTAGCCCGGGTTTTCAAAATTGTTATCAAGATGCTTTCGTTATTGATGAACAAACCAAGGCTCCTTTTTGAGTACAATGGAAAAGACTTGTTTTGACTGTGCTTTATTTAGAAATCAATGAGAGCTTGATGCTTGCATTCTTATTCACTACATGAGAGATGGCAAGTGCAGCTCCATGGTGTCAAGGAAATTCTCTTCAAATCATAAACAGGATCATTTAAATGATAAAATGATAATAGTGCTAATATAATAAAAGGATAGTTTAGTTCCAATTTTAGTAAAAGATTAAAAAGATAAGGGTATTTTCTGGTGCAACACTGACAAACAAATGCTTCAGTTTCTTGACACAGAATTCTTTTTTTTTTTCCTTTTTTATTGTGAAACCGTGTGACAAACACTAACAACAACAGTGATATAGACAGTGAAGATACAATGAATGGAAATATATTTTAAAAAAAAAGAAAGACAGAAGTAGACAAATTCAAACAAACAGATCCAGCACAAAAAACAAACAAACAAACAAACAAAACAAAAACAAAAAACCTGCATTTGTCAATAAGTGGCAATTGTGTTTCAGTGATTCGATGTAAGTTAAATGACCATGAGTAATAATGTAGACTGGCGGGGACTTGATATGTGAGGAGAAAGAAGGGAACAAGAAAAAGCTAAAACAAAAAATAATACTAATTTAAAAAGATAAAAAATAAAAAAATAATAAAAAAAATAAATAAACAAACAAATAAAGATAAAGAATAAAACTTGACGAACAAGCAGTGAGGAGTGGGGGGCGATGCACAACCTATAATATAATATTAAAAATAATACTATGATATAATACTAAGAAGAATAAAATAATAATAAGATATCAACCATAATAATAGTAATAGTGATAACATCAACGGTGAATATAATACAATAAGGTCTAGTGAAGAGACAAACTGATAGTATATAATATAATTTGTTTGAATATACTATTAATAATAATATATAACAGTACTATACATGTTGTAATATAAAACAACGACCGAGCAATGAGTGGTGGGCGAGGGGGTAAATCAGGGAACCAGGGGGCGAGCAAATGACACCGCGCACCAGCCCGTGGTGGCACGCTCGGGCCCCTAACAAGAACAAGTGGGGCAGGGAGGCGAGTGAGAGCCCGCCCCCTCAACGTTCCCCCATTCTGCCAGTTTTTTCCTCCCTGGGTAGGAAGTTTGTTGTCTGAGAAAGGCTACAATTATTTATTTATTTTTATTATTATCAATAATATTTTTTTCCAATTATATATATATATATATATATATATATATATATATATATATATATATATAAATTAATAATAATTATTATTATTTTTTTTTAATAATTTCTTTCCCTTTAGGGATGGGTGGGGGCGTGAGCCACCCCCCCGCCCCCCATCCAACCAGTCCCACCAGGGACACCGACATACCAACCGGGGGGGGGGGGGGGGGGGGGCGCACTGCCACCGCCCGCGAAACCCTAGCCCCCCAGTCCACCCCCCACACACGTACCCCCATGCTCAGGTCATCGTCTCATCACCACAACACATAATTATATCTACTAGTTGTTATCATAATATTATCATATATAATAAAACAATAATAGTTAATAAAATAATAATAATCCAGTAAAGAAAAAAATAATAATAATAACAAAAGGATGAACTCAAATAGATAGTAAATATTTATACATAAATAATCTATTTAAGTTAAAAAGAGAGTGATAGTGAAAATGATAACAAAAAAGCCCACAAAAGTTCAACATAATAAACATCCCACTAAAAATATAAGCTATGAAATAATAATAGCCTATAGTGGTATTACTAATCTTAAATAAACAAATACTTGAATAAATGGATGAATTGAAAATAAATAAATGAATAAGTGAATAAACAAAAATAAACAGATACATGAATAATACGTAAATAAATACATAAATAGATAAATAAATAAATAAATAATATACCCTATATATTTTATATATACGGTTTATGTGATAATTATAACATATGGTAGTATTACCAATCTTAAAAAATAAAATAAAATAAAATATATTAATATTATATCAAACAATTGATTGTTTGACACAGAATTCTTAATGGTATTAGGTTTCCAGCAGAGTTACCAAATTTGTAAAGGGACACTGACCCAACACACTCCAATACAACTGTTCTGTAATTAATCATACCACTGCATAGCTCTATGAAAGTGAACAAAATCTTAGAAACAACACTTCATGTATGAGTCAGCAGCAGCAAAAACAACAGTCATTTATAAGAACTTGCTTAGTGCATTTTTGGAGACGTTCGACCCAAAGATTATAGCTAGATAGATTCTGAACTGAATGTGATAAGGTTGATAAATAGACTGAAATAAAGTAGATCTACAATATCAACAAGGGCCTTATATATACAATGGCATATATACTAGCATTCTCGTGGTATTCTACCCATTATTTTTGGCACAACACTTGTAATACCCCTATTGTAGAGATTTAGTAGAAAAAAGTGTTAATATTCCAAAACGAACACACAAGTGGGCTGCAGATGAGCTGAGATGTTTAATGTCCTCACTACACTCGATCTGGATTCAAAGACAAAGTGTGTCTTTATATTATAACTATATAATTGTAAAGGAGAAAATAACGTAAATGTAGAGCAAAGAGAGAAAGGTACTTTGAGAAAATGGATGCCCAGCTGTGTCATGTTAGAAAAGGCTAAATAAGTAGCCCATATGCAAGCTCTTAATTGAATGAGACAAGCACAGATGTCTTTTTATGAGACTATTTGAAATGACTGGTAAATCGGGTATGCTAAGAGTAGATGAGGCAGGTTAAAGGAAACAAGATAGAGGGCAAAAAATAAATTACCAAGAAAACTCCTGAAAAGTTTGAGAGGCTGCGAGTTAGTGAGCGGCAACTGCATAAATATTCATGTTTTTCTTTAATTACAAGGACCTAACAAACATTCCGTCATACTAGTTTTCAGCGTGCTGCTCTCTGCATGCTACCTTTGCAGCATAAAAAGAAATTGCAGATAGTGGTTATGAGCAAGAGCAGTGCTTGGGGGATGAAACATTCCTCAATCCACGGCCGAGCACTTCCAATTAATCTGATGGATTAGAATGCAGAAGTTTCATTCATTAGTGTGCAGAGCTGAGAGTGTGCGTGTTTCAGTGCATCTAGCTAAGTACATGTATACTGAAAACCTGTAAGTAAAAGTGTGTTTGCGAATGAAACGGTTTAGGGAGAATTTGTCTGTGTGGGCGTGTGTTCATTAGAAAGATGTACACTGAGGCAGTGTAGTTGTAGAAGCAATTGCTGCTTGCTGAGCTAACATGGGTGATGAATGAAAGAGCTAACTCAACAGTCACACTGTATAACTTGCTCTTACTTAAACACACAAGTTACCAACATAAATCAATGCATACACTAGTGAATAGGCATATATAGTCTTTGAAATACATTTTTGATCTTAAAATAGACTTTCTGCAAGAAAGGTCTATTTTCCATTTGTTTTAAATCACAATGGGCTGAGACAGATGCATATGTATGACAAAAATAGAACACACAAAGACAGCTTTTAGAGCTTCTGTTATCATATCACATCCACATACTGCTGAAAATATAATATAAGAGAGCTTCATTTCAAGAAAAGGTTTAGCTGTGGAATAAGGAGCGCATTCACTTACAGCATATCAACAAAAAGCATATACAGGCTTGAACACTTCTAATCCATACTGTTACGTGTTTAAATACATCCTGTAAGCACCTGACCCTGGCATGTCTTATCTTGCATGTGCGGTTGCTTAATGTTACCTCCCAACAAGACGGCCCGGGGTTTGAATCCCAGCCAAGGTTTTTCAATAAGAAGTTAGCACATTTTGATTTTGGGGGAACATACATTTCTCCAGAATGCCCCTGACCAAGCTGCTAGCTTACAGCTGGAGTTGTTCTCCATATGCACATACAGACAAAAAAAAAGTTTTTAGTTAAAATAAATAAATAAATAAAAAAGTGCTTGGCACTGTAGTTTTCAGCAAACTTTACTAAAACTGGCATGAATATTGCTAAACTTAGGACTAGTTTCAGCAGAAATGTATGTATATTTGGTGCAGAAGTGAGAATTTACAGCAATATGATGGTGGATCGATCTATGTACATGATAAAGAAGAAACCTGTCAGTGTGGGCAACTGTCTGGTTTAGTGGTGTATTCCATTGCTGGGTATAGTCTCTATGGTTTTTTTGGGGGCAATAACAGAAATCGAAAACAATTAGTAACCTTACTCTTTAGAGTCAGTCTTATAGAAAATAAAAAGCCTTGTACACAACCCAACTATTATACAATCACTGATATAATTTCACTGCTCAGCATGCTGACACATACATTTTCTCAATTTTAAATAGGCTCAACATAGCTCACCTGCATAAATTTGTGCAAGTTCATGCTGGAGAGCTGCCTGCTACTTCTGCAGTCTACTACTGCTCCAATTATTCTGATGGATTAGTTTTTTTAAGATTGCAATGTCTGCAAATGAGACCGAAACATCAAATCTGTTTGTCTTTTAATAACACATAAATGATGTATGTGCAAAAGAATTAAAGTGACTGGGAAAGAAAGAAAACTGTCTTTTGTAGTTGGCGATGAGATGATGATTCGACCTTGTCAAAGACAGTCTTGCCCAACACTATGTTCACAACATAAACTTGACATTAACTATTGTGTTATGAATTTAGGAAAATGCATCTTGTACAAAAACAAACAACAACAACAACAAAACACTGCATCCCAAAGGCTAAAAACAGAAAACTTTGCTGCGGGATGTCTGAGGCAACTGTGAAAATACTAAACATTCTAAAAGGTTAGTTCAATCAAAAATATAAATATCAGTATAAGAACTCTAACAACAATCACCTCCCTTCAGGATAATATACTATAATGTGTTTTCATTAGGAGTAAGATTTTGGTGATTTATGCGTTTACATTCCTTCTTCTGCAGGAACAAAGATGTTAACAGCACAGCGCGTGTCTGTGTTCATGCACTCATTTGAATACATTGACATTAAAACCTTGTTTATATAAGAACTCCACAAAACGGCCCATTTATCGGATTTTGACGCAAATTAGGTGTCTGCACCGGTACAGGAAGATCCTATGCATCTTGCATGGATCAAGCCTATAGGCATCTCACATCTCATAAATCTTGACAACAGGCTTTGATAAATGGCTGTCAGTGATTTTCACATTGTGTCAGATTCAAGCTTGCCACATTTCACAGAATATGTTCATGGACGGGAACACAAGTACCAATAAATTGAGTGTCATGTTGGCATCAATGGAAAGCTATTTAAACACTGTCAACTCAAAGCACATGAGCAATGAGCATACTTTAACCCCTTCCCCCTCAATTCTCGACTTGATCGTCCTCTCCCTAAAACAAAACCGTCGTAGTGTTAGCTATTAATAGCCGCGGGCAAGATAACCTTTACAAAAAGCTATATTCATCCCTTTCCCATCCTGTGTCATGCATTTGTGCGCATAGTGTGTGTGAATGTGTGTTGTTGTGTGTTTTGTTCAGTAAAGGTCAGGAGGCGCTCAGACAGGAAGAGGGATAAATGAAAAGTCAACAAAGCAGAAAGAACAGTGAGGAGAAAGAGTAAGTAATGGAGAAGCAGAGAGGTGGAGCGGAAATATGTGCTTCTGTTGTACAAACAAAATGGTGGATTGGAATGTGTGTGATGTTGCAAATGGGTATAATGATGGTAGGTGATCTAGAGAAGTGAGCAATGTCAGTCAGTCTGGGTTAAGAGTGTTGGCTAAATACCTACAACATAAAATGAGAACACGAGTGTGTCAGAAAAGTGGCATTTGCAGGATGATACAGCCTAAATATGGAAAAGGTAAAAATAATGTCTTTTGACTGACAGCTACAATAACAGAATTTAAATACTTCTTAATTAATACAGAAATATGCTTCAACACATCAATAATTTAGGGTCTAACCAAGCAGATTTGAAAGCATATGGGAAGTGATTTATCTAGAACAGCAGAGGGACTATGGGCAGGTTCACTGAACTCTTCATCTGAACAAATATGGCAGTCTATTTTAGGGATTCAGGTGATGCTTTAAAATCTCATTATCTACTCACTGTTTATGCAGTTCAATGTTTACGCACTCCATGGAGAGTTCAGTTTAATTACCCAAGAGTCAATTACAGCCATTTAAAAGCCTGTTTTCTTTTTTGGAAAAGCATGTCAATCAGTAAATTGAAGTGACTTCTCATTTCTTCAATAGAGAGTTTTATTATTTATCTTGTTTTCTGGGATATATGGAGGATTTCATCGGCTGGCAAAGAACATAAAAAAATAAAGAGAAAATGAAAACAACCTTGTGACTTAATGAATTGCTGGTTTAGTCAAGGGTTTGTTCAAATAAATCTGGGCAGGAGCGAAGGGAGAAAATTTAAAACTTGCCACTTGTTTATCATCAATGTGAAGGTGGTCTTTTGCAGGTAAGCTAACCTAAAGCTACATTAATAACCTTCTCAATGCCAAACAGCTCAAGTGTAATTTAAAAATGTAAGAATTTGTAGCAAAGTCTATTTAATTGAGTTTGGCACAATCATTGGATTCTACAGCCATGGCCATAAGTTTGGACACAGCATGACTTAGTATGTCTGTTTTGATGTCTATTACAGAACATAACTAATATTTTTTGACAGCACCAGTTTAATTAGTCAACAAATCAACAAGGGATATAATATTATCAATAAATTCCAACAATTGGAACAACTTTGTTCCCAAAACATAATATTAGAAGAAAATAACAAAAAAATGCAGTACTTTCACAACCGAATTTGGTAAGAACAACAAAATGACACCAAACTCTTTTGATGTTTTTTTAAAATATGAAACTTAATATAGTTCTCAGGAGTTGTGTACTGTATTGTAAGTGACAATTTTGTGGTATTTTCTAAGATTCACAAGCGTCATGGTACTTGTGTCCAAACTTATGGCCATGGCTGTAGTGTGGTGGTAAATTATATCTCTGCAACTCTGATCCATTTGAAGCAGAAAATGTGTGGAGTACATTCAACAAAGAGCCATGTTGTTTTAACTTGGTGGAAGCTTTCAGTGCTAATTTGCTGTATTCAATAAAATCACTATCACAGTAAAAACTATTCCACGTAAGAGGAAGGGTTTGCAGACAGTTGTGAAACAGAAGTGAATCATACAAGAAATGTCTCAGTGTAAATGCATCATCATATTGTCCTATCATGAACTGAGCTAACTAGCTTCCTAGCTGACAGTCAGCACCTCTATATTGAATTAAATGTTACATTGAAACACTTATCTTGTTTCTACATTTCAGCACCAATATTGGTCTATAAGTGATAAACATGGAACAAAAAAAGACAAAAAAAGACACACTTTGTGTAACTTTACTAGATGAAGACATGCACAAATAGACAAATATAGTTTTAATTTGTTCACTAACCTAAAACTTCACATACAGGTATTACAGATGGCAACGTAAGTGTTCATGCCAAAATTATTAAGACAGA
This sequence comes from Acanthochromis polyacanthus, assembly GCF_021347895.1. Classification (NCBI taxonomy): domain Eukaryota; kingdom Metazoa; phylum Chordata; class Actinopteri; family Pomacentridae; genus Acanthochromis; species Acanthochromis polyacanthus. Next base: position 18,005,145 of record NC_067115.1, on the reverse strand, counting down.
GGCTCTACTTGTTCAGATTATTGAAGCTTTTGAAATTATTTTTACCAAAAATGCTTTTCGGAACTGAAGTTTTTATTGTTTCTTACAGCTGTTTCTAAACACTTTTCTTTGATTTTATTAAACACCAGCATCTATGTGGCGGAATCAACATGCGTTTCCCAGGTGACAAAGTTGCTCTGTGCTTTTACACGCATGGCAAATTAAACTGTTGTGACGCCATTAACAAGTGATGACATAATATTTATAATTTTATCCCTGACACAGAGACAGGATCAATCTAGATCTAATAGCAAATGATTTTCTGTACTCAACACTTCAGGCAGATGAGCTGCCACCTCAGATTCCAAGTTCATCGGCTGCAGTCAAATAACTTCCAACAGAGACCACCTGAGCTCCTTCACAGCTGTTTCGAGTTCATGTTTCGAGTGGCTACTTTGAAGAATCCAAAATATAAACCATGTTGACTTATTTCATACTTTTTTGTTTACTACATAATTCCATATGTGTCCATTCATAGTTTTGATTCCTTCAGTGAGAATCTAAAATGTAAACAGTAATGAAAATAAAGAAAACCATGACATGAGAAGGGGTGTCCAAACTTTTGACTGGTAGTGTATGAATAGAAACATTTAAAATTCTACATCACATTTTAGAATCAGTGACAAATCCAATGAAGTCACATTTTCATGTGAATATTTTCTACATATTGCACTTAAACACTCCATATGAAACTGTCCGCAGTAAATCCTGTTGTCCTCAGTTGTTCCTTCATTCTGTCTTTCTGGCTGTCTTGCAGGGTACATGCATTTAATATAAGACTCTTAATTACATTTTTCTGCTAAAACAATGGTTCTGTTCACTTTTGGCTGTGAGCGAGGCTGTGAGCGGTTGAGCGTAGAAACTGAGAGGGATGCTCGGTGTCTACTGGTTTGAAAAAACGCTCAGCCTGAAGGACAACTTATTTCACAGCGTCACTGGACTTTTCACTCCATATTGGCTCAAAACACACAGATAAACACACACGTATTCTCTCCCTCTGTGTCGAGGCACAAACCAATAAAGTGGTATTCACACTGGTTAACACACACCACACACTGATGTCCTCTGCCAGAAGTCAAGTCGTTTGCAGAAAGCCAATAAAAGTGACAGCAGTGTTTCTGTAAAATATGAAAGGTTAGCAGTACTGCAGAAAGAGCCGCTGCCAACAGCTGCCAAAAGCCATCAACCAATCATGTGAAATCAGCTGGAAATATGGAAATGCCATCAGGCAACAGTGTAGAAATAAGGCAATGACTGGTCATAGTAAAACTATGAGAGAAACACTGACTGAAGGGTACTCCCCAGAAGCTAATGTTAGAATTTATGGGACGTGTTTCCCCGAGTCCCTCTCACTTCCAGGCAGAAACAGGTTACAATCAGGCTTGAACCTTAACCCTTAAAAAGCCGGGAACGAGTATACTCGGTTCCCGCTTACTTGGACACAAAGCCGAAACCGAACATTCTCGGCTCAACACGTGTGACTTGTTTACGATTGCAAATTTACATAAAATATGCACACACCCGTATGTTTAAGTCGACCAATGGTAAGATATAGACATTGGCACCAAATTTGCTTATTTCAAACGATAAAGCCATATGAGCCGTTATAACGAAGCCGCAATTACGAAGCTTTTATCGGGGCCGCGTACCGTAATAACACGGCTGAAATTCACAATGGCGAGCGTCTACGATATTTTTATGGATTAGGTGGTTTTAGTATATGTACTTCTCCAGAAATATGGCTGTACATGCAAATATATATAAAATAACATGGCCTTGTAAGGGTTAAAATTAATTTTGGTAATTGGATACGATTCCATAGATACATTTTATTTCAAAGAACTAAGCTAAAAAGCAATTTACGTTATTGCTCTGTTTTGCATTTTTTCCTCTATAAACTTCTCATTTCCCTACTCATATGACTCAAAAGCCATAGAGCCTCTTGTGTGACTTTTGTTTTGCTTTCTTTTCCTGTGCTCATGACTGTGTTTGCAGTATTCTGATTATGTTTGTTATATTAGAGCAAGTGTGACTGGATGATTTGTGTGTACATACGTGTTGCAATACATGTGTATGTGGGTTTGCTTGTAGTCCTCGAATGTGCCTGCCTGCACAACTGTGTCTATATCCTATCTAGCATGAGTGTGTGGCTGAGCAAAAATGAGCGAGCAGTATTTTCTTCGCTGCACTGTGAGACGCACACTACAATTTCATCTGCTTCGTTGTGCCATTCATCAGTTGACAAATCCTTTCAATATAGTCTACCTGGCCTCGCTCGCTCATCATTTTAAAGGAATTACACTGTCTGGGGAGAGGAGGAGATTAGAGGAGGTGGTGAGAAGAAGTAACATGAAAAGCGGTGGGAAGCAGAACGGGCTGGATAAGATAGGAATCTTTTCAATAGCATCTGCCCAGTTGAAGCCATTCACTATCAGAGGGTAGTGACAGAGAGGGATTTAAAGAGAGCAAATGGAGAGGTTGTGGGTTAGCAAAATGCAAGAGAGTGAAGAAATAAAGAGATGAGGGTCATTTACACTGGATCTGGTTGAGCGCCTCCAAATCAGCAATGTGGTCTTTAAGTTCAAGCAAATATGGAGAAGTGAAAGTATGCACTGTATATCACTGCAAAGTATGTCAAGAAACCCACTGCTGTTAAAGAGGAATGATACATGTAAGGCCATGAAGGCTTACAGTAGAGCATAATGGAGCCAACCTTCAACAGTTTCAAATCCGTTTATATAAAAGATTCACATACACTCAGGGAACCCTTTATTAATACACCTGAACAATTTAATGTGGTCCATTGTTAAACACAAGTGCTGTGCTGGAGTAGTATGACATAATACGACTGGGATAGTAAATGTCATGGCAGGCGCTTGGCCATAGGTTTTATAACATGTAGGCAGTCAGTCACTAAGATAACAAAATCCATTTAATTGAAAACCCAATACGCGGTTAAGAAGTTATTTTACACAGATAAGATTTTATTTATTAAAGAAAGTTTATGTAAAGTTTTAGTAATCTGAATCCTTTCCAACTTCAGTAGGGCACACAATGGTCCTCCTCATCAGCCTTGCTGCATGTAACTGGCATAATTTGGTTTCTGCATGCTCAGTAATAAATCTTTTATGACCCGCTCACCTTCGCATTTGAATCAGATGCCTATGGCTATTGCTTCCTAAAACTATTGAATTAATTTCTGCCTTTATTTAAAATGCTGTTTCAACACTTGACTTAGTCAAAGCTTTAATGCTGCCCTCATCACTCTACTCAGTTCGTGCAAAGGCAAGAGCGAGAGAGGAAGGAAGGACAGAAGTGGCAGGCAGGTAGGAATGCCTAAAATTAGCTGACTGCACTTCTTCAGAAGGCTATAATATGGTATGAGGACAGACAGAGATACAAAGAAGGGGTGAGGAGGGACAGAGAAAAGAAAGGAAGGCAGAAAGACGAAAAAATTGAAAAGGATCAAACTGATAAATGAGAGAATAAGGACAGAGTCTAGCCAGATGTAAGCAACAGAGGAAATGGAAGAGGAAGTCATTATGTATACAAGAATATCACAGTTCTCACATCGAGAGTTACAAGCAAATATATCAGCAATGCCAGCAGGATATTGTCAGATACATTGTGAAGTATCTATGTAATTATTTATCTAATTGTACAATGTGATAATATTCAGAAACTAAACAAAAATGCCTCTTGTGATTCGCTGTACAAATGAATCACAAGTCACCATTTCTATTTCCAACAAAATCATCATCGGCAGCTGTAGATGCTACACTGGGCAAGAATAAAACTGGTTCAGGAGCAAACATAGCAAAAACAGCGGACTGGAGAGACGTGGAAATGACAGGGAAAGAGAAACAAAGGGTGAAGGCTACATTAGAGAGCTACACTGTATGGGGGTGTAACCTATTTGTTGTCAAACAGACTGAAAAATGACAGTGAGAGCCAACAGTGCCTGGCAAATGGAGTGGTTTTTACACAGAACAAGACAGAGGGACTGTGCAATAAGGAATAAAAGAAAGGAAGGGTCAAGAGGGAAGCTGTGATGCAGCTTTCAGCCATTTCCTTTGTTCTTTGACTATCGTAGGCTGTATGTGTACAGTTTGTGGAATCTACTTGGAATACTAGTTTAAGGTCTCTGCCTGAGCTGAATTGACTTGCCCAACAACTCTCTGGTCTGCATACTTGCATCTGTGACCCCATGCATCACTGACCGAGGAAGAGTTTGAGTGCATTCGCGTGTGCAAATGCACACATGGCACAGACAACAAAATTCTCCAGACACATCACCACACGTTTTTAAGGTTCATTTTCTTCCTTGACCCTGTCCCTCACTTTCTCTTCTATGTCCACTGCTCTCTCACTTTTCCTATCCTCTCCTCTCTCTACTCTATAGTTCTCTCAACTCTCCCCCCATATTGTTATTTTAATTTCACACGTGAGTGAACAAACTTAAATGATGACCAGCAAAACTATATCTGCACACCCTGAGGGTGTGTTTGCACACACATTGGTAATAAGTGGCAAATGTCCAAAAACAGAGTAACGGCATACAACAGAGGAGGCAGGTTTGACAGATAAAAATCAGAAAGAAGGAAGGAAAGAAGGAAAGAAGGAATGAAAGAAAGAAGGAAAGAAAAAAAGAAAGAAAGAAAGCACTCTCTCTACCCATTCCTTCTGTTTTTCTCTCTCTCTCTCTCTGCTTGGTCCTAGACAACTGTCAATGTCTCTAGGGTGATATTAACACACAGTGACTGCTCCCAGCTGTCCAGTAACACACACATACACACATTGTCCCAGCGCTGACCTGTTAGCAGGTGGCAGTGGTACAGACTGCATTTTACTTGAGGCCAGCGGCCTTACAGATGTTCTATCACTGATCTAATACAGCCTCACTTACAACACCGTAAAACAGATTCACCTTAACCCTTATAATTGAGTTGTTTTTTGATACTGAAAACACATCTTCCAGCTGTAAAGAATATAAAGAAAATAGGAACAAGAAAAGAGAAGGAGAGGAAGATAAAAGAGTAATAAAGACATTGAGAGACTACAGATATAAACACTACAAGACAGAAAGCATAAACAGATAGGCAATATACAAACACACAAAAGAATGCATAATTGTATAATTCATACCACTTGTCCATTCTGTGGGTTTTTGTGGGCGTAGGGAGGACCTCTGATGTGATTCCACATCTGACCAGATGTCATTGCAAAAACCACGCACTGATACAGACATATGGACAGAGACAGAGAGACAAGCAAAGACAGAAGAGAAAGAGGATAAATTATCATGAGAGTGGAAAAATAATGAGCATTGAGTCAGTGTGTGAAAATTTTTCCATTTCATACAACATGAAACTTTATTTTTTCGATAACACAGGCGAATATTCTACTAATGAGCTGAAATTGCGCCACTCATCTTGTTTCCAGTGCAGTTTCACTTGACTTCTGTCCCTGGCTTGTGAAAGTGGATATTTCTGGCAGAGGATATATTTGACTTTTCCCACTAGATTAAAAGGTTCCCAACTTAAAGGTAGTGTGTAGTGTGTAGTGTGTGTGTGTGTATCATACCAGTGCAGCCATTGCCCATCCAGTCTTGTTGTAAATGAATTCCAGGTTGTTCCTCCTTAGATACAGCAGACCTCCAACCAGAGACACTAACAGAGCCAAAGCAATAGTCCCTGAATAATTAGGAGGACGGAAGACGCGGATCTGAGGAGACAAAAAGCGAGAGTGACACATAGCTAAAAAATCCTTAAAACATATCCTGTATACAGAACATTTATGTATTCATTTACGGTATAGATCGCTCAACTGTTAAATATTATCACAGTATCAAGTGTGTATTGTTGCATTGGAAAATATTTCAAACAGAACAGATAACTGTAGTACAGCCTGAATGTAGAATGAGACATTGAGGAGAAATACCCTTTGATTCTTATACAGAGAAGACCCAAAAGTAGAGTAAATGGATTAAATTTACATTTTGTATTCAGTATTTTTGACAAAACTGTCGATTTCTCTGTTATTGGAGAAGCACATAAACCAGGTTTAAAGTGTCAAATCTGTTTGCAAAAGTAAAATTCACTAATATATGTAGTCAACAATGGGTCTAACGTTAAATGTATGGAATTATTTCTGAAATAACATACAGTAGCTACATATGAATGTATCTAAATGTAGGAACACATAAATAAAGAAAAGAAAGCCAACAAATTAGGATGAACTGCACCAATTCTGTGAAGACATTTGGCCAAAATTTAAACCAGAAGCTTGCCAGCAGCTTGTGAATGGCTACCAAACACACATAGTTGAGGTGCAAATAGCCAAACCACATTTAACCAAATAGTAGCATCGCTGTATGCATGTTTTGACCCATCAAATTCTGTCCTATTCTAGAAGATTAACAATAACCAACATGCATGATTGTTTTAAAAAAGACATGTTTCAATCTTTCTATCATATAAAATCAGGGTTTATAGGAATCATTGGCAACTCAAGACTGCCTGATGTATTAGTACATGCATCTTTACAAGTGGATGTAAACTTTTAATGACAACTGTATGTGTGTGAGAGAGACCATAGAGCCCAACTGACAACGTGATGTGTTTACTATTAACATATGCGAGAGCAAAACGCTCCAAATAACAGAACACGTGTCACAATAGTGATTAGGTCACCACTGGAAATCTGTTTACCATCTGCCTCAACTAAGTGTTATTGGATTAAAACTTCCATTTACAACTCATCCATGCATAACTTAAGGTCAAATAGAGAAAGAAAAGGGAAACTGGTTTAAAATTCTGCCTTGTGCAATCTGAGTTGGCAGCCTACCCTACAAACTAGTGTCTATGTGTATGAGGAGGAAAAAATATATGCAGAGACATGTAAAGCTCTCTTGGCGGAGCTCTTCTAAACATATAAAGGAAACACAAAGGCCACAATGTTTTAATTGATAAAACAACTAAAAGATACACTGAGCTCTAATAATGAGTGTGACAGTTGCAAGGCTGTACCCTGAAACTCGGCATGTCCTAGAAAAACACATTGTCTCCTACTTCATTAAAACTGGGCATTATGCAACAGAACAGACAACAGGAATAATCAATGGCTGACGGTTTTGCACAAGAGTCCAAAATCATTTCATAAAAGTCTCATTTGTCCTTATTCTTAGACAAATAGGTGCACAATCAATGTACTTCTGTTTGTGTTTCTATATAGCAGAAATTTACTCAACTCCTTTTCAAACTATCTGTCTCATCATTCCCCCTTTTCTGTTCTGTTCTTACTTCATGTGATACAGTCACATTCAAGTGTCTGAAAGCTAGAATTTAGTCTAAGTGCTCCCCATTGCCTTACTCTGAAAGGCAGGCTTTTGAAAATAGATCCATCAACAGGATGTCAGCAGGAAACTTCTCCTACAGTGCTGTGAAAAAGTATTTGGTAAATGATGATTTCATCGATTGAAGGAAAAAATTCTGTCCAGTCCCATCCTGTTCTATGTGACAAAGTAATTGTGCCTTGAGCTACCAATCTACCAAAGGATCAAATTCATTTGGCAAGTGATTGGCGGCTTCATCTGTACTACAACACATTGGACCATACCAGCACTCTTGGACAATGTACACTGCACTTTAGTTGAAAATACACCTCATTATTTATCTAATTTTATATATTTTGTTCTTTACAATGTCGTATTGTTTTTGCATAGCCTTTAGAAACAGTCACTCTGTATTTTGCTGCACACACTGTATGAACATGTGACAAAGAAAAACTCTGGAATCTTCAATCAGTTTGGTTCAGTTTCACCAGCCACATTTTTTTTAATTTAATCTTTATTTTATCAGGAAGTAGCTTGAGATTAAAAATCTCTTTTCTGAGGGAGACCTGGCCATGATTACTGCCAGGCTTGTAGCTAAAGGGTCTCAAAAAGCAGCACATGATGTCACGTTCTAAAGACCTTTAGGAACACATGTAATACAAAGTCATTGACATTTATCAGTCTGAAAAGGGTTACAAAGTCACTGCTAAGGATTTGGGACTCCAGAGAACCACAGCAAATTAATTATCTACAAATGGAGAAAATAGGGAACAGTAGTGAACCTTCCAAGGAGTGGCCAGTCTACCAGCATTTCTGCAAGAGTGCGGCAATATCTAATCCAGGCATAGGCGTCAGTTTAGGGGGGGACGGTGGGGACGTGTCCCCCCACTTTTTGTCAGGGGTCATTTTGTCTCGAACACATTCAAATTCTTCACATGTAAGCCGTTGTAAACCCAGTTATTTTCAGTTGTACAGAAAATTTCGACGCTCCTGAACGCACCATCCGCACTCGGCCGAGAGTTGCACAGACACGCAGCACACCTTCGTGAGGTTAAAAAAACAACAACAAAAAAAAAACCGCGCAGATGCTAAATTTGCGCCTGTGCCAAGTGGAAGCTCCGACCAGAGGCGTGCAGGGGCAAAATTTCGGCCCGGGAGAATTAGTACTATAGCGGCCCACAGACCCCTCTACCGATAGCTCAACAGCTTGAGCCTCCGACTTTGGTGCGGTGGTTGTGAGTTCGAGCCCAGCTTGTGGTATTTTGCCGCTGTTCTTCGACATTTTCTCAAAGTGCTGTGGTCTCCGTCCCCCCCACTTTTAAAAACAAACTGACGCCCTTGAATCCAGGAGGTCACAAAAGAACTCAGAAGAACATTGAAAGATCTGCAGGCCTCATTTACCTCAGGTAAGGTCAGTGTACATAATTCCACAATAACAGAGACACTGGGCAAAAATGGCATCCATTGGAGAGCTGCAAGATGTAAACCACTACTGATCAAAAAGAACATTTGAAAGATGAGCACCAAGACTTTTGTTATAACATCCTGTGCACTGATGATTCAAATTGGAACTTTTTGGAAGACATGGGTCCCATTACATCTGGCATAAAGCTAATATTGCATTCCACAAGAAGAACATCCACCCATCAGTTCATGACCTAAAGCTCAAGCACAATTGGTTTATGTCGCATGAAAAAGGTCCAAAGCACACAAGCAACTCCACTTTTGAATCACTCAAAAAGAACAAAATTAAGGTTTTTTTAAGTGGTTGAGGCAAAGTCCGGACTTGAATCCAATTGAGATGCTGTGGCAAGACCTGAAAAGGGCAGTTCAGACACAAAAATCATCTAATGAGGTTTCTTTCTAAAAGAAAGAAGAAAGTAGAAAAAACAAATACAACACATTTTATTATTCCATAGATCTTTCTTTTGGTGCCAATATATGTTGCTCACATAACCCACATTGCAGGGTCTTTGAGTCTGTACAAAGCATACTCATGTTCTTTGTATTTGTTAATAAAGCAATGTAACCAACCACAGGGTTTTATAATTTGAGTTAAATGATTTCAGTGTTAAGGAAAACTTTATTCCAAAAGCTAAACTGCCGACAAATCCAGCTGCTGGTAAGTTATCATCATAGAGTCAGTAAAACTTGTCAATCACGCAATAATTATAAGTCCACATTACTTTCTCTTCTTGATTTTTGAGGTGTTGTTTACAAGAATCCTGACTACAATTAAAAGGCAACAATGTAAAGTGCAGCAAACAGGAATCCAGTGGCTCTACAATGACCAAGACCCATACTTGGGCTGTGCGTACCAAATTCTCTTCAACATTTCTGACAAATGTGTGCCCGTTTCTTGCAAATGTGCATGTGTGAATATGAATTGTTTGATTATGTACCTGAACATCTGTGCGGTCTGCAATCCACTTGGCCAGCTGCTCTGAGGCAAAGCCAATCCTTTGCAGGTCAAACGTATCGGCTCTCTTTGGCTTTCCCTTAGCTGGGAAATGCATGAAAGTTGGTGCACTATTCATGTTTAACTAGAAAAAGGAGAAAGAGAGACAAAGAAGAGAAACAGCCAGGGAAAAAGAAAAAAAAGAATAAGAGGTTCAAGTTAATGACTTGTCAAATAAGCTGGACAATGCATTGTTGATAAACCCTCATAACTTAACGCATTGATAACAGAAGCTAGTATTTAGCATTATTAGCATGTTTTTTTAATCCAAATATCAGTTATTTTATTTCTCTTCTACACATCAAAGGAAGGATTTGGGATTCTTATCTTATATTGGTATATGTTGACACATTAAACAGCACAGAAAAATCGCCCCTTTAGTGTCGAAATAGGAACATTATCTTTTTGCCTGAATCAATTTCAATTTTGCTACGATATACAGCAGCCTGCAGCAAATAAAGGCATATAACTGTTGTGACATGAATGTTGATGTAGTGTGTATTCCGATGGCATGCTTTGATTAGGAACCTTATTCTAGTATGCAGTTTTAGGAGTGAGTTTTCACCAAAGTGGCACAAAAAATGTAATATCAACCATCAATAGTGTTTTGCAGATCCCTAATAAAGTTCCGCTCTCAGCTCAAATCGTATCTGAACTTCAGTCCATATCCTGTCCACACCTTCTAGCTCCAACATCACACATAAGACACAATGGAAATCACAGAAAAGCACAAAAAAGTAAAAGAGCTGCCGTATTGATTCTACTTTATTATGCAGAGCAATTCAGCTGACAAATTTATCAACCAAATTTGACCGGCTTGACAGCTACACAATGAAACTGAACTCGGCAAATATAAAAATCAGGTGAGGACAGTCAGCAGGAGCAATGACAAAAAACATCCGTCAAAGTCGATTTAATATAACAAACTACATCAGTGTACTGGGCTGTTCAAATGCTCTGCTGGTTTCCTGCAACTTTTATCAAGGGATAAAACTGAATGAAGGAGGAAAGAATGAATAATAGTGAAGGACACATGTGCACACACAATATATATAGAATATGCACTTAGTACAGCTTGTATGCAGCAAGTGTATTAAAATGTATATGTGCATGTACATGTTAACATGAATACAAAAACATGTATTTAAGTATGAAAGAGCGACACACGGCAATGTACACATATGTAACTCTCATTTAACCTTCAGCAGAGATCTTTACATGACAATAAAGGATGTGGATGTCACAGAAAGCAAACAGATTCCAGGAACCACATTACAAGAAAGATGCAACCATGAAAGCATTAAATGGAAAAACAAACAATGGCATGAAAAATAGCAAGCACAAAAGAAGAAGAAAATAAGTAATATTAAAGATTTAGGACTTCAATTTCAGTTTTTATTGGATTCATCTGAATCTAAATCAGGATGAAGAAAAAAGGAACAAAAACAGCAGGCTATTTATAAGTAAGCGTAGCTGTTTAAGGTTCAAAAGTATGAAGAATAAAAAAAAAAAAAAATTACTGAGAAAGTTATTTTACATGAATTTGTGTTTGTAAATGGTGGCTGGTGCTTTTAAGTTTCCAGCTTTTTCAGTATTTGTGCTGCAACAGTAACATCACAGAATGTTTTGTGATTACAAATACATCTCGCTTTGACACCAGTCTTCAAAGACATTCTACCATTTCATTGGACAGCCTTGTAATCCTTGTCTCCATTTTGGTTTTACCAGTAGAATGCAACCTAAACATGCATGTAACTACAGTGGCAAAGTGACCACTGCTGCTGCTTTCCTGTCAAAACCACACATACACACGTGGACAAAATTGTTGGTACCCCTCAGTTAAAGAAGGAAAAATCCACAATTCTCACTGAAATCACTTGAAACTCACAAAAGTAACAATAAATAAAAATTTATTGAAAATTAAATAATCCAAAACAGCCATTACTTTTGAATTGTTGATTAACATAATTATTTAAAAAAACAAACTAATGAAACAGGCCTGGACAAAAATGATGGTACCTCTATAAAAGATTGAAAACTATTTGACCAGAGTGACATGATTAACTCAGGTGTGTCATTTAATTGACATCACAGGTGTTTCCAAACTCATAATCAGTCAGTCTGCCTATTTAAAGGGAGACAAGTAGTCACCCTGCTGTTTGGTGAAAAGGTGTGTACCACACTGAACATGGACAACAGAAAGCGAAGGAGAGAATTGTCCCAGGACATCTGAAAAAAAATTATAGACAAACATCTTAAAGGGAAAGGCTATAAGACCATCTCTAAACAGCTTGAAGTTCCTGTGACAACAGTGGCTCATATTATTCAGAAGTTCAAGACCCACGGGACAGTAGCCAACCTCCCTGGACGTGGCCGCAAGAGGAAAATTGATGACAAATTGAAGAGACGGATCGTTCGAATTGTATCCAAAGAGCCCAGAGCAACCTCCAAAGAAATTAAAGGTGAACTCCAAGGCCAAGGTACATCAGTGTCAGATCGCACCATTCGTCGTTGTTTGAGCCAAAGTGGACTTCATGGGAGACGACCAAGGAGGACACCACTGCTGAAAAAAACTCATAAAAAAGCCAGACTGGAATTTGCAAAAATGCATGTTGACAAGCCACAAAGCTTCTGGGAGAATGTCCTTTGGACAGATGAGACCAAACTGGAGCTTTTTGGTAAGGCACATCAACTCTATGTTCATAGACTCAAAAACCAAGCATACGAAGAAAAGAACACTGTCCCTACGGTGAAACATGGAGGAGGCTCAGTAATGTTTTGGGGCTGCTTTGCTGCATCTGCCACAGGGTGTCTTGAAAGTGTGCAAGGTACGATGAAATCTGAAGACTATCAAGGCATTCTGGAGAGAAATGTGCTGCCTAGTGTCAGAAAGCTTGGTCTCAGTCGCAGGTCATGGGTCTTCCAACAGGACAACGATCCAAAACACACAGCCAAAAACACCCAAGAATGGCTGAGAGAAAAGCGTTGGACTATTCTAAAGTGGCCTTCTATGAGCCCAGATCTGAATCCCATTGAACATATGTGGAAGGAGCTGAAACATGCCATTTGGAGAAGACACCCATCAAACCTGAGACAACTGGAGCTGTTTGCTCATGAGGAGTGGGCCAAAATACCTGTTGACAGCTGCAGAACGCTCATTGACAAATACAGAAATCGTTTAATTGCAGTGATTGCCTCAAAAGGTTGTGCAACAAAATATTAAGTTATGGGTACCATCATTTTGTCCAGCCCTATTTCATTAGTTTGTTTTTTTAAATAATTATGTTAATCAACAATTCAAAAGTGATGGCTGATTTTGATTATTTAATTTTCAATAAATTTGTATTTATTGTTACTATTGTGAGTTTCAAGTGATTTCAGTGAGAATTGTGGGTTTTTCCTTCTTTAACTGAGGGGTACCAACAATTTTGTCCACGTGTGTATACTGTCAACATCACTGCACAGCACAGTTTGTGATTTGTGCCTGATTGTATATCACTTGAAGTCCATCAGTGGATTATACACAGCTAACGACCAAAATGCTGTTTTTTTTAATGACATGTAAAATGACAGTCTCAAACATTTTTGTCCTTGTTGATTTGGTGATGCCCGTAATTGCTGGTTGTAACGGCAAACACACTGTAATACTACAGGTCACAGAAATCTGGAGGGAGCAAAACACTCAAATGTCATTTAAATAATAAGTCTGGCGACAATTGTCACTTTTCCGTCATTTTGTGAGCAACCTTAACCTAATTTTAAACAGCAAGCAGCATGAGTGTGAACAATAAGGCACAGTGAAAGTGAAAATTGGTTGCCTTGATGAGACGTTGTGTAGCCTCACCTGCAGTTCTGCATCTAGCAGCTCATTGTAGCTATTGTTTTGTAGGTATATTTTTGCTGATCAATGATTGTGGTAAGTGCGAAGCTCACTGACAAACCATACTGCATTACCTGCAACTACATCAGAGTAATGGTCAACTTGTGTTTCACCAGTAAAATGCGTTCAATGAGAAACTGCAGCAGCCGTACCTTAATACAGCTTTTTCCCCCAAAGCATTGCAATACTTTCATCAGTGATCCCTAAGCTCAACAATCAGTCACAATGTAGGCACCTATATTCAGTGATATATAGTGACTTAACAGACATTTATTTAATAGAAATCCTCAAGACTGTCATTTAAAAACTGTTTAATGGAATAGTTGTGTGTTAAACTTATTCACTTCACCCTTTCATTGTTTTCATTATGGTGGATCACATATTAAAAAAGGGAAAGTCAAATATGAACTGAATATGAAGATACTAAACTGTAGTACGTTCAGGCAAACACATTTGCAACTGATCATACGCTAATTAAGCAGTTACCTGTTGGAAAACATCAGCTCCCTCATCATAGTCCACTACAGTGAAGAAAAGCTTGTTGGAAAATGCAGATGAGTAACGCCACGAGTTTGCCAGGACTTGGTACTCCTCATTCGCCTGCCTATAAAACATCAAAAAGACAAGAAGAAGTAAAGATAAAAAAGTTAAACTATAGCATTTCAGACACATTCCATGTATGAAAAAAAAGGGACTGCTTTACAATCATTTTGTCTCAGACATGTTCGTATTCAAGATTTAAGCTCTTCTGTGGCAAGTAGCATAATATAAAACCCATAATTGCCACAGTTGTGTGAAAGATGACTGACTGGCAACACAATCACTCTAAACACATTATAGTGATTTGGCAGGCTTATTTGCAGCTCTATGAACACTCACGACATAACAGATTTCTCCTACCTCATCATATTCAAAATCTTTGCATTTCAAAAGGAGCAGCTGCTGAAATGAGGATTTTACAGCTCTGTACAACCCATGCTGTAGTATAAATTGTGGCTGACAGGAATGGTGAGCATGCCAAGGCAAGACATTAAGATTAGAACAATCAATGTTTGTAAAACTCGAGGTATGTGGTACAAGTTTTTCCTTTTACTTTATTTTACACAACAGAGGTGTTATTTTAATTCTGACAAGACATAGGTAGAGACACTGCACCAAGGATGAAATGAATGCATTTATTCATGAAGAGAAACAGGGACCGAAAAAAAGGAGGACACCATGAAAACCGCAACTAGTTATTTCAAAACAGATAATGAGGTAGACAGCAATAGGGTAAAATGAGAAGATGTGACGTTTGAGATGAGAAACTGCACCAGAATCACAAAAGATAGAGGGTGAGAAAAAAATAAAAATAAAATAAAATAAAACTGTGCCCTAGATCCTTGTCAATGTCTAACTTTTTATTTAGTCTTCATTGCATGTAAAGGTACTATATCTTCCTCTTAATCCTTTCTCATTTGTCATTTTAATTTCCATTTCTTTTCAACAAAGTCTAATGAAGACGATATTTTAACAAGTCACAGTGAAGACGATCGATTTACAAAACAAAATTCCATAAATTTGTTTCCCTTTTCTATCATCTCCCTCATATGTTTCTGACTTCAGCGACATGTTTGCCTTTGCTTTGGCATTGTGTCTTATGTCAACTCATGTCTCCTGTGTTGGCTTTAATTAGTGGGAAATCGTCTGTCAGGATGCGTTATGTGTGGTGATGTTACATTGTTATCTTTGCAGCTAATGTTAGGATGATCCCTTTGAAGTGTCTACCAGTTAAAAAGTCAGCGTAGATGAAGCTGAAACTCAGGCCAGCGCACTGCCAGGGAATACAGGAGCGCTCATCTATCTGCGAACACCACAACGCACAAGTTGTCAAGGCGTCACTGAGATCTAGCTATTACTCTGCCAACAATCAATGTTATTTATTTATTTATTGTTTATTTAGCTACTTTGCAACTGTCATAATGAGAAAAGATTATTATTAAGAATGATACCACTGAAGGAAGGTTTCCCTTTGTCAACAAATACACATCATATATGCAAATCATACTCCAAAAAAAAACAATAAACAGACAAAAACAAACTTTAAAACAATTAGTTAAACCAGTCTCATTCATTATATTTCAGTCTCATATTCTTCTGGTTAGCAGTAAATTATGCTGTCTGAATTGTAGTACTTTAATTGAACATTATAAGATTATTCAAAGAATTTAAATAATAACGGCAAACATTTAGTTATTAATTTACAGATTTTAGGAACACATGAATATTCAAGATACATACAGATAAACAGTATACACGTGTTATGAGACGATTACTACATAAACAGGTTTTAGTTATCAAGTAATTCTGGCAGATGTCAACAATAAGACAGTGAAAACGTGTGTGATTTATCTATTACTTAGCATAAGACTACACTGAAGTACCTTTCATCGTTTAGTACTTGCAGACAACACTCAGCAGCAAAATTATGTTAAATATTTTTCATGGAAAAGGAAAAATGAAGTTAATGTAACAACAAAATCAGACAACAGAACAATTACCTGGAGTTAAAAATGATTGGCGGTCAAAAGCAATAAATCCCAGCAAGACTTGTCCAAGAAATTGCTATTACACAGCACTGTAGGCAATATCAATGAATATGTATAGTACTGGAAAAATGTGACTGAATAAACAAAATGATAAACTAAAAAAAACTGTCAGACCTCAGAAACATCAGTTCTAACCATTCCAAAGAGAGACAACTGAGATAAGCAAAGGAATAAGGACACTGTTTTTACATGCACTAAAATATATATGCCCTAATTTTTAATGCACTTTGTGTTGTAGATTTGATTTGCAACTGATGTAATTAATTTTTTCCCATCAAACTACACTTAATTAGCACCAATATCCATAAGAGCCAGTTCGCAGCCTAACATCTTCAGATTGGGTCTTTCTGGCTCTAACATCTTTGAGAGTTTGAGATTTAGATCTGGATATAAGCCTCACTGAACCAGGGACTTATTTTCAATTATTTCTTCAAACACATTTTTATAGAGTAGCTTTCATGTAATGTTGTTGTTTTGTTGATTTTCAAGTTCTTTTTAAAAGTTTTGTTTTTGTTATTTTGCTTTCTGGATATCCTGCTTTAGCTTTACCTGTCAAAGCAGTTTGTAAATTCTCATTTTTAAAGGTACTATATTTAAAAAAAAGTTTTTATTACTACTATTTTTTTCATTACTGAAGTTATTATCATTGTTAATAGTAGTAGTATTCTCTCACATCCAGAAGTATTCAGACTCTTTGGTGTAGCACTCCAAGTTGTGGTCAGGTGTACAGTGTCTTTGCATTATCCTTAAAATGTGTCTAGAACATGACAGGATTCCAACAT
This sequence comes from Acanthochromis polyacanthus, assembly GCF_021347895.1. Lineage (NCBI taxonomy): Eukaryota > Metazoa > Chordata > Actinopteri > Pomacentridae > Acanthochromis > Acanthochromis polyacanthus. Next base: position 17,988,065 of record NC_067115.1, on the reverse strand, counting down.
AAACAGGCTGAATTTAGTTCAGAAAGCCTCACTCCTGCCCAACTTCATGCCTCACACAGCATGTCAAAACAATAAACATGGTGTGGAAAATAGTGTCCTTGAGGGTCAGGATTAAAACTACACCTGAATCTGATCATCTTCGACTGCACTTACATTAATCTCACTTTTAGGGCAAAAACAATTCTTAGTGAAAAGCCTAGTTAGAATTAGTATGTGGTCTATAACTGGGACAGAGCTTAAGAGTGATGTGGGAGCGAGGACCCCAGTGATTAGCCACCTTTTTCAATGCCTGGTCGTCCTCTTAAGGCAGAGTCTCAGGTCACCATCTACCATCCATCTCATCCTCTCTCTTGCTCTCTTTTTCCAATGATGTGACAGTAATGTTAATAAGAGAATGCTTGGTGCAAAGAAAGAGAGAGAGGGAAGAGGTGGGTGGAGACAAAGGAGTTGACATTAACAAATGCATATTGTAATGAAATAGAAATAAGTAGTTTCTTGTTGGGAGAGAGAAATTTCTGAGGTAGAAATGGATAAAAGTGTCTTTGTTTAGGAGAGCAGCTCACTGTTAATAGTATGTTTGAGTAAATAAACCTTCTCCAACCTGCTTTGGCATGCTTATAGCCATGCTAAGAAAGCAACTCTGAATGTATATCCTCGCAATCAAAGCCAAATGAAAAGACACTGGTGTGTCTGTGCTGTTACTGAAGTGCAGCCTGTCTGGATGCTGTGTGGCACTGACATGGATAATGAATAACTTATCTAATCAAGTGACTGATGAAGTAGAAGAGTGGCTGATTAGAGTAACAAGCCAGGTCACGATGGAGAATTTCAGTGTTGATTTCATCAACTAGCTGGGCATCCCCCATGGACATCAAAACATGGTCAAATACCTGGTTAATGCTACACAGACACAAGATGGGAGCCAGACCTAATCTACATTGTGAAAAAGTCAAAGATCAGAGATGTTTTTTTACAAACTGGAATGTAAAAGTACACCAAGTACTTCAAGTTTTTTCCATGAAGCAACTTGACAATGTTGAGTAACTTCCCATGCCACGAAAATGCAGAAGTTTGGTTCTTACATTGTAGGAGTTAAACAAAATATAGATTCCACCAAATAATGCCTTTCAGGTTAAGGGTGACAGTGATTTATGTGAGGAAGACAGAAATCATTAATTCCTAAACTCAAGTCAGCTACTGCCTTTGGTAGGTTTCAGCACCAGAGACAGCTCCAGCATTGTCTCTACTATAAAATACAGAGGGAAGTGTAGAGCTGTCCATAGTGCTGAAATACACTTTTAACTCCTTCTGAATCTGTATTAGCATTTTGAATTTGCACATGACTTCATTTTATTTGAAATGTATTAAATGACTTGAGCATAAAAAAGGGTAAGTAGGCCTTGTTAACCTTTTTATGTGGAACTCATCCATCCCTCTTTGGTAGTATTGCCGGGCTGAATTTCTTTTGACACAAATGTCAAAGTGAACCACAGATTCTTGTTAGATAAGGCTGTTATCTGAGGTTCCCATGACATGCAAGTCTATGTGTGTGTGTGTGTGTGTGTGTGTGTGTGTGTGTGTGTGTGTGTGTGTGTGTGTGTGTGTGTGTAGAAGGAGGATATTTGAAATATCAGAAGTAGATTGTTGATTTCTGGCTCGAGAGCTTACACATGAGATGCAGGAGGACCTGATATTTCGAGCGATGGAAAGAGGTACCAAGGAATACAGTACACACTGTCAGATTGTAACCAATAGTAGGTGCAGTAGACTTATGTGGGTGCGGGTATGTGTGTGTGCATGTACAGACCTGCAGACTGAACACTGCCTTTGAGGCTGCAGGGCAGTGAACATGACGATGACAGAGTAGTTCCTGGGTGGGGCCTTGACGAAACGACGGAACTTGTCCCCGTTCATCCGGACGACCGAACGCCGAGAGGACCACTCCATCATCTGGTCAACCTTCTCTGACAGCAGGTTCTGAACACAAAGACAAAGAGGAAAGGGGCAGAAAGAACAATGCATCCTATTAGGATTTTCCGACTCAAGCAGTTGAAATATTGCTGTATGTTCCCAAATGCCAAGAAAAAGTGAACAACAAATATCGGTATTTTAATTATTGAGCATATGAAAAATCCTCCTAAGCAAAACAACATTCATATTCAAGTGACTGTATAGAAAAGTGACAAAGACAACCCAATATAACCCTGCTTCCCCTTAGAATATCTAAACACCAGGCACTGTCTCTTCAATTCTTTGATGTTCCAACTTTTTCCTATCTAACACGAACCTTGCTGGCTGCTTTGAAAGTCCAAGGCTGACACAAAGGAAAGTGTTGCCGGATGCAAGTTGCTAAATCTAAATGCAATAAGTTTGACTCCTGGCCTCTATTTACTAATAGGGTACAAACAAAGAATCTGGAGTACAACAAACTGAGCCATTGTTTACAGAAAAAGAGACCTGACTTGGCAGTCTAGCTTTGTGTGTACGCAAAGAAAAAAGCCTCAGCTCTTGGTTGTATTTGTGGGTGAATTCCAAGAGTCTGTTGATGATTAAACCCAGTCCGGTTAAACTAAGAGGTCACAACACTGGCATCAAAACACAACGCTAAAGGTAAACAATGCACAGCTTGTCCGCTAAAACACCTAGTGCCTTTGCAAACAGAAATGCTTGGAATAGAAAAGTCATGTTGGGTATGTGTGGCATGAAGGTCTTTGTGTGTCTGTAAATTCACTGCATGACTTTGTCAGTGTAAGTTCTCAGAAGGACACTGCTTAGTTCTCAACAGCAACATCTTTGCTCAGCTTCAGCCCTGAGCTGATGAGTGATGAAATAGTGAGACTGTTGATGAAACACTTGTTTTCCAACTGCTGCTGATCAAACTGTACAGCACAAAATCTGTACGAGAAGCATATTTCAGTTTAGAACTCAATAATTTTTGTGAACTAGACTGTGTTTTTTTTCTTTTTTCTCCCCCAACTGCACAGTGCTAAATCTGAGCCAAGAGTTCCTCATGCATTTTTCATTAAAGATTTTTGTCCGCCATTGCTGCATTTATAACGCATACATTAGCACAGAAAAATGTTTATTCGTCCCATTGATTAACTTATTTCTTTAAAACCACCACCATCTTGTTTGACATATCTATATTGTGTGATTTGTAACAACAAAATAATCCTCTTTATAGTTTACAATTGGCAGTAATGCAATTGATATTGGTGTAAAAGCTTTCCTACCCAACAAAGGAGCAGCTCATCTTGGACACCCTAATGAATACAGAATGAATGAAAGCTAGGCCACCAGTGATGATCTGTGCAACAATGTGACAAACACTAGCGACATTACATAATTATATATGCATCTGTTTAAATGATAAAATTTGTTGTGGGTATAGGAGATTTTGAGATATTCTTATCTTGAATGAGAAAAAGCTTCACAAAACATTAAAAATGCTTGATGCTAAGTTTGTCCTACTTTTTGGGACAAGTAACTTACAAAGTCATGTTGATATTGGGCCAACTGAGCTGAGAATGTTGACTTTCTCAACCAGGATACAACATGCTACACTACTCTCACTCTCAGTTGCAAAATATGTGTGCAAGTCTCATTCAGGCAGCGGGACATTTGATGCAGGTCTGAAGTGTAGCAGACAGGAGTGGTAGAGTTTTTGTGGTTGCACTCTTTCAAATCCGCAACCGGTTTTAAGCTCTATGTACTGTAACTTTCCATCTTCCTCTCTTCATCCCTCTTTCTGCCCAGAAGTTCGCTAGTATTGGATCAAGTAGACAGTAGCTAAATAATTTAACACTGCGCCTCACTCCTACTGCTAATCGGGCACAAAATCTCTTTCTCTCGTTCTCCCTCTCTCCCTCTCACGTACACACATCAGGTCATAGACTCGGCTGCACTGAGCAGAGCTGTAGACTAAATCTCTCCAGTAAACTGCCTGGGGACAACATCGACAGAGACAAACAAAAACTAAAAGCTGGACGAGGATAAGGAGGAGAGTGGGACCGGAAGACAAAGAAACATAATAGTATGACATGTGTTTTTGCTTGTGCGTCTAAGACAACACACGCTCCTAATGGGCCACGCATAATGAGGGAAGAGATTCACTAAGAAACACAGCACAAAGGAATACAACGCAATCACAATCACAATGGTGTGCTTGTCCAGAAGAGGTACAAAGTGCTTTCTGTACACCTTTGCTTTTCTGTCTTTTATTCATCTACCTCGTTCTGGCCCGTGTGCATTCAGCCCCAAAAGGAGAGCTGTCAGTCCTGGATGCCAATCATACTAAAAGTAATGATGCACTGTCTCACTCATGTCACAGAAATACACACACACACACACACACTCATGCACACACTCACTTGCGCGCACACACACACAACGAAGTGCTGAAAACATCCAGAAGTGCTATGTGAAGGGTGAAGAAATGACAAAGATTGTGAAAAACAAGGGAGCCCTGAGCAGTTGCAAAGAAAGGATACTTGCCAGCATATAATGCATGTTTTGAAGTATAAGTAGTCTTTTGGCAGCTTAAAGTGGCCGAGTCAGTATGTTGAGAAATGCAAAACTTATTGAGACAATGACGAGACTAATTTAAATTTGGCATTATACTGCATCACTTTCTATATCTTATGCTAAAACCACAGGACTTTTTTTTCCTAAATCAGCGAACTGTAATTTAAATGATGGCTCTATTGGTGAAAAAAAGATTAGCTCCAATGACACAATATTTAACAGAAAGCACTTCTAAAACTTGCCGTGTCTCCCACTTAACCAAAAAAAAAACAAAAAAAAAAAACAAAAAACACTTGTGAGTTAAAGGACAGAATCATTAAGTTACTGTATGTTGGATGGTATTCAATTATCTGTTTTTCATTTCATTCATCCTCTTTTGCTAATGTTTGCAGGTTTTTAATGTGGAATACACTCATGCAATTCCAAAAATCCAAAAATATGCTGAGGTTAATTGAGTACTCTAAATTGCCCGTAGGTGTGAATGTGAGTGTGATTGTTTGTCTGTATATGTAGCCCTGTGACAGACTGGCGACCTGTCCTGGGTGTCCCCTGCCTTCGCCCGAGTCAGCTGGGATAGGCTCCAGCACCCCCCGCGACCCTAATGAGGATAAAGCGGTGTATAGAGGATGGATGGATGGACACTCATGCAATGCTGAGTTTAACTAAAAGTTAGCTGTATACAAATACGTGTGTGTGTGTGTGTGTGTGTGTGTGTGTGTGTGTGTGTGTGTGTGTGTGTGTGTGTGTGTGTGTGTGTGCGTGTGTGTGTATATGCATATGCATATGTTTCTATATACTGATGCAGGAATAAAAGCCGATTATTACAATTTGACCTTGCAAAACAGGGGGGATTTGAAATAAAGTACTCCCCCTACTAGTAATAGACTGTCTGGGAGAAAAGGTCTGGCTCTCTCTTCAGTTGTGGTAAATAAGGCCATTATTTGAGAGTTCACAGTAATTAAAATAAATTATGCGTGTAAACTACAAAGTACTTAAAACTCATCCAAGGGGCAATTCATGCACAGAGATATTTAAATACCTTATGTTGGACCTTGAGGTGACTCCCACACATCGGTGTTATGGCTCCCTATTTACCTGACCCACACACAAACATGTAAAATACATAAGCACTCCAAGCAGCCTTGGACCATTAAAAACATTTATTTTCTAGCCCAGTGAACACAGAGGGCACTAAAATGAATCACATCTGGGGATATGTGTGTGTGTGTGTGTGTGTGTGTGTGTGTGTGTGTGTGTGTGTGTGTGTGTGTGTGTGTGTGTGTGTGTGTGTGTGTGTGTGTGTGTGTGTGTGTGTCTGTGTCTGTCTGTGTATGACTGAGTGACTAAGATGCAAACACTCTGCAGATATCCTGTTTTAGCCATCTGATTGTATGTTACTCCATGAATGTCATAAATTCTCTGTGATACGCAAATACACAGACACTATAGGTCATGAAGCAAACTGTATCAGTAGCACTGAACCATGATCTCAAGCTCTCTCTAGTTTCCCATTTCCTGTGCCCGTCTCATCCTCTTTTTCTCAAATGTCCATTTTTTTTACTTAATTTTCAATTGAGTCTTTTCCCCAGCTTTACTTTTCCCTTTTACTGTACTCTTTTCAGCAACTCATTTTCACATTTTATTTATTCATTTCTTTTTTGGTAATACAAAGTCATCAAGGTGAGTTGAGAATCTGCAATCAGGGGTGAACAAAGAATAATGGGTGAATAATAAACTATTTTCAACAAAGTTAGTTCTCACTAGCGTAGCATATAATACAATTGGAAAGACATATAAAGAGATTAAACAGCACTCCAAAGATGAAGTGGGGGTGGTTGTTAAAATGATTGGGAGAAAGGACACAAACAGAGAAGGGGGGGGGGGGGGGGGGGGGGATCAGAGACTGGGGGAAGAAGACACATGAAATGAGGATGGTGAGTTCATCCACCTTTCAGTTACTAGGGCTGGACCCGAATATCCGAATATTCATTCGCTACGGCGCTATCCGGATATTAATTTTGGTATCCGAATATCCCCACCCCCCCACCCCCGTTGGACGTTACCGGGCTGAACGAATATGCGGCATTACTGTCTTCCCTCCGCCTTCGGCCCACATCGGCTCATCCCGTCGTGTGATCACATAAACATATACACATATGTCTATGACATACACGTATGTCTATGTGATCACCCCCTCCTCCCCCAGACGAAAATATCTCTTCCCTTCGCCTTCGGCCCACATCGGCTCATCCTGCCGTGTTTGGCTCATCTCGGCTCCTCCATTCGTGTTTGTTACCACCACCCGAATGGCCAGGTGGCTGTCGACTCTGACGTCACGCTTCACTTCGTTGCATAACCCCAAGAGAAGATGCTGAAGACCTCCGCTGTTTGGAAATTCTTCAGTTTAACTGAAGAAAAAACGAAGGAAAAATTTGGACCCGGGAGACCAGACGAATGGATGTGAATATTCGGGCCGTCTCCGCCACAAGCCCCGCCCCCCGTCAGACGTTACGGGGCGGAACGAATATTCGGATATTCGTCTTTAATAGGGCCTGAATATCCAGAGGCCAGAAACCACTATTCGGGCCAGCCCTACCAGTTACACAATCTTACAGTCGCCTTGCTAGCCAGTTAGCTAGCCCAGAGACTGTGAGCGAGTTGGTAATTTTGAAGGAAAATCAACCAAATAGTAAATTGGTGAGTTAATGTTAGTCATTTGAAGGAAAAAAAAAAGTGAATTAAGCAGGCGGTTAGGTGGCCACTTAAAGGTACTATAAAGCATTAAAATGTCTAAAAATGACAAGACTAATGCTAGACATTCACAGGTGAACTTTAATTATCCTGAATGTTCAAATAATGTTCAATCCTTGAGAAATCAGTCATTTTATTTAATGTAATAGTGTACATTATTGTGGTCATCTGGCAACTGCATCATATCTCTTTTACTTGCTGTTGTCAAGGTAACAAAACATTGGATGATACTACAGAAGCTGCAGAAAGAAGATGAAGGAGAAGTAGTTGAAGTAGCTAGCTTTGCATTTGTTTTTAAAACTGGGCAGCAAACAGTCCTCTTCTTCCCACATCTTTAAGAGTAATCTGAGAAGTTGCTAACAAGAAATGTTTTACAACTAGGCCACGATCTGCATTTACTGTTTTCTCCAGTGATGAACACAGTGAGGGGAAGGTCATGCTATCCACCCTGAAAAGGAAGTAGTTTTCTTTACATGTTCACATATATGCTTCCTGTAGCACTCCTCGACGCTGCCATTAGTGTTAATTTCTCCCATGGGGTTTCGTCAAGTGCCTTGTAGGTAATGGATAGGGTGGCCAGCCAGGGGATTGATTTGCAGAGCTTCCACATGAAAAGCTAACAATACATGTTCTATCAACAATCCTTTGCTTTGGGCGGTCTAAGCCGAAGTCTATTGTGAGTGAATGTGTCTTGGTTTGGGCCATCAGCCTCCTATACAGTTTGCTGCAATTCTCCCATTGAAAGGGGGATTACTGGAAATTGGTTTCATATAACACAGAACAAAGACTCGTCTCTCTCCGACTTGCTCACACACACATATGCGCGCGCACACATGCACACACACCCACACACACACACGCACACTGACCTTTGTAAAAACCAACAAAAACTTACAGTTTCTCATAAATAGTGGCCCTATGATGACGTAGGACTTTCTGCGTAGTGTCACACCAAAAATATATAAAACACACACACTAATGCACAAACGAGACTCAGAGGAGCAGAACGAATGAGTGGAGAGAAACAGCAACATTAGACAGAGGTTCACTTGTCTGATTTCTTTAAATAGGCTCAAAAAGGGAGGATTAAAGTAGAAAGAGGTGAAGAAGGTAACTGAGAGGTTAAATCAAACATGAGGTTTAAATACGTACAGTAGTGGGACTAAAAAAGTTCGATATATTGCAATAAGTCAAGGGAAGAGGAAACATAAAAAAATAAAGGAAAAGGACTGAAAAGCAAGGAGGACAAGAGCAGGAGGGGGCATGTAGATGACAGAGATAGACAAGAGGGACAAATGAGGACAGGAGCGGAATGAGTAGCTGAGTTCTTTCGAGACGGACAACCACATTGGAAACATATTTGTTTGCCATCAAGCTGATCACAGACACAACCAGCAAGCACACACCCCACTGCAAGCAATCAGTGAAATCCCATGAACGTGTGCTCTGCAATTATATATATGTATATATGTAAAGAGGGCAAAGAACAGTCGGTGTGGTGAGACACAAACTCATATCACACATATTGACAGTGTGCCTGTGCGAGTCAGTTTGTCTGTCGGTGTTAGTTATTGTTTCCATCTCTCATCTTCACCAAATCAAACCAATAAGCTTTCATATGGCCAACTCCACATCTGTCAGTCCATAATCTATGATTCCCAGAAATACCATGACTTGTCACTGGAGGGGTTGGGGGTGGGGATTTGTCAGCTTATCTGCTTAATAACAATTATTTAAAATAAATGCATTTTCCTCCTGCCTTTGTCCGTATGTTTTCCCGTCTGTCACCCTCTGGTGATTTTGTCGTATTTTATATCCGTCCCCTATTGGCAGCAGTGGTTGTGTCTCTTTGTTATGCTTATAGAATATCCAAAGATTTATCTGTGTTTTGTTTTTTTTTTGCTTTCAGATTACAGTTTCTCACTAAACTTCCCAGGCACATGGCATGACATTTTAAATCTTCTGTCATTTCCTTTCCCTGGGGCACCTGTCTAAGTCTTTTGTGTTTGCTGGTTTAGGATGTCTGTGAGTTTCATCAAGTTAACTTTTCAACTTTTTTTTTTTCATGATGGTTTGAATGCCAGTTTGGAGGAGATATAAGTCCAATTTTGAAGCTGAAATAAAATGTGAAACTGATAAAGCATGCCATGCACTGGGTATGAGTGACTAAGTGGAATGCTCACGGGAAGAGCATTACAAAGAAACACAACTCAATTAAAACCACAAACCAAATTAAGACTTTAAAAATGACTGCACCAAATAGCATTTAAAGCTGAGAGTTAGGATAAGTTTAAATGTCACAGAGCTTATGTTTTCAGGATTGTTCCCAGGTTTCTTTTCGACTGAAATTCCCAGTTTGGCTGTTATTAGTTATCTAGAAGGCACATTACTCATTCATTATACCCAGCCACACTTACTCTGTTCAAACATATGGAAGAATATTTTAACAAAGCACTGTACAATGTGGCCAGACTGCACCCACACCAGTTGTCACTCTAATCACCAACAAACTGGCAAATTGTGTAATTTATTCTAGTCGCATTTTATCAGCCAAAAGAGCAGAATGCAGAAGCTAACTGTTTAGTCACTGTGCCTGACATTCATTCACCCCTTCCTCCTCCTTTATTTTTCTTTTCCTTGTCTTTACAAATGTTGTTTATCAACTGACAGCACAGAGTTTCAATTGAGTTTATGGAGCATCAGTGGGGTTTGATTTAGTTATAAAGAGATTCCAATATAAACTGAGGATGGACACACACACACACACAGGACAAGGGGTAAGTCCAAGCATAAAAACAATAGGGAGCAGTCAGGGAGCATATGGTCACTGTACTGCAATAAACTCAAGCGATAGGAGGAGGAAAGAAAAGTGAGTGAAAAAAACAGGAGGATAACAGGGTTCAAGGTGGAATGAAGAAACGAGAAAAAAAAATCACCAAGGCAAGTAGGAAAGGAAAACAGAAAGTAATAAAGAACAAATTAAGTAAGACCAGAGGAAAACAGTAGTTACAAAGTCATGGTCTGTCATGCACCTAACGTTACAGTTTCAGGTTGGGGATCGTTAGTTATAATAATATTCGATGCTAATTATACCACACACATGATTAGAACTGTGTCTTTGTCTTATAATTGACAATTCATTTTTTTAAAAAGTTGATGCTGAGCAAAACTGGCTTGAATTTTCCTAAATCCATTCAACTTCCAAATCAGTCCATACCATGTGACTACTCAAAATATGTTTTACAGTAACCAACTGTGAAGAAGTCTTCATGCCTGTTGCAGAGAGCAATAAAAGTTGTGCTTTCCTTTGCACAAATAACTGCGAAAGTATCACCATTATACCAAAAGACGAAAAGAAAAGTGATTCCTTTATTTCTTCTTTTTAGTCGTCAAAGGCATGTTATAAGGGCAGTACATGATTAGCTAAATAAATGCAATGCATAACAAATCTCTGTGTCAATAAAATTTCTCAGAAGTTTAATTTTTTGTGGGCTTTGTATGTGAGCTTACAACAGTCAACATCAAATGAAAATGTAAGAGAAAATTTTTTTAAAAAAGCAATTCCAATTCCTTGAGGGGCTAGGCAGGGAAATTTATACATAGCCATGAAAGAAGACAAGCTGCTTCTGTGTTGTATAACACCATTCATGACACCCACAAGCTAGGCGCCAGGGACGTAGATTGATGCAATAGATACACATTAATCCTTAGCTTAACTAACTTTAAGCGCTGAGAAGAACATGTTATGAAATGTGTGGCAGCTTGTTGACTATATCGACTGACAGTAGTACTGATTATTAGAAATCAAGGAGACCAGTAACCAGTATTATATGTTTGAATAAAAAATAAACTTGTCAGCATTTATCCCTCATTGTTAATAGGCTATGTGTTCAAATAGTGCTGAAGGTGAAGACCACAGAGTGGCACCTACAGATAGCTGCATCGGAATATCGAATCAAACGATCGACCAGATCAGTAGTCGTTTCATTCCTACAATAAAGAGTAACCTCTGTAATCGCACTTTACAAAGTAGGGATACGTGTATATATATATATAATAACTGTAAAAAATAAAGCTGACTACTTCACAGATTTTGCCTATCGCGGGTTCTTTTTGGAACGTAACCCCCGTCATAAACGAGGGTTCACTGTATATTGAATAAAAGTTGATATATATTGAATTAAAGTCGATATATATTGAATGAAAGTTGATACATATTGAATAAAAGTTGATATATATATTAAATAAAAGTCGATACATATATAATGAAAGCACGAATATATTGAAAGACAGTCGAGATACACATATATATATATATATATATATTCGTAGTTTCATTCAATATGAATTCAGTCTTTTTTTCCTACCGAGCCCCGGAAGGGACATGTCCGTATGGCGAAGCGACAATGAAGGACACTCACCCGGACGAGAATTTTATTGAGTTTTATTTTGAAATCGGCCTGAAATACACAGACATTCAAGCAGTGCGATGCGCTACGAGTCTGCCATGCAGACCAGCGATCCTGATAATGGTAAGTTTTATTTCTCCAACATCCTGTTAGCCTACTATGAATATGCTAGCTACAACAGTCCCACATGAGTATTATGAACGTTCCGCCACCTAATGCGGTCCGGACACCGGATAAGTGATTAGAGGTTGGCGTTGAACTATTGTTTGCCAGCCAGTTAGCCGCTGGTAAGCTAACAAGCTATGAAACAACTCCTTATAAAACCGGAGGAAAGCAGCAGCAATATTTCAGTACAAGACCTGTATTCAAAACCTCCCACACCGTTACACAATGGCCCATTAATCATATTACTGAACTATATGGTAGTCATTGAAATTTCCCTTGAAGAACCAGTGAACTCCTTGAGAACACATTTTAATTTATGTGTTGATTATGTTTTGTATCAGTAATACAAGTCTAAAAAAAACTGAGGAACGGTTCTTGGAACAGATCAGAAGTGACCAAGACGTGACCTCTGCCATGCTCCAGAACATCCAGAGGATGAATGAAAACCTTGGTTGGACTGATGGGACGCATGGTGTCGGTGCTGGAGCAACTGTCCCAGAAATAAACTGCATTGTCCACTAATGCCTTTACAAGAAAATAAATCTTTTTTTGTAAATTCCTTTACTTTTTAGTTATTTAACTTCACCTGTTTTGTATTTTACTCATGCAGTTCGGGTGAATAAACAGAAATTTGTGATGAGAGATGCAAATTTTGTCTATAATCTACATAGACTTTATTCAGTGTTCAGTGCACACTTTCGTTACACACATTTTGACAGATAATCGGTTGTGCTTTTCAAGCAAATTTTAGTCAGAAACATATCAGTAGCATATGTTGTTTTTTTGTTTTTTTTTACTGTTACACCAATCTAGGTAGATAAACTGCACTACTGCAGCAGACATATTATTGAAATTTGCTTCTATTATGTGTCTACATACATTGCTCACAAATACTTATTCAACTTTTGGGTGAAATTGATGGAAAGTGTAAAAAGTTCATGCTGTAGTGATATCATAAAAGTAGGGCATTTAAGTAGAAACATGCAAGAGTGATTTCCTCATCTCAAAAAATTTTATTGAATCAAAAGCTAACAACAGTGGAGGATGTATCACAATAAAAATGTCTCATGACAGTTTGGACAGAACAGCAGCCTTCAACTGAAATCCAGTACAATTGTGTCCCACCAGTGGCATGATCGTGGATGTGTCCAGGCAACAGCTGACCTCTGCCTCGTAATTAGCCTTAAAGCTGCTGTCCGGAGTTTGAATCGCAGCATCTCCCAAAACAATGTTGGCCCCTCCCTCCCTCTGATTTCGCCCCTTTATTTGTGCACGCGCGGAGTACATGAGAGAAGTGCCCGGAGTGCTGCAGCATCTTGCCTGTTTTGCTGTTTTCCACTCTTCTACATTTAGTACATTTAGTAAATAATAAAGGAATTACGTTAGAATGCTGTATTGAGTCTAACTTGTCCTAATACCAAAATAACATGAATCTGCTAGGATGAACGAGTAAAGTTTCAATATATGATTACACTCGTGTATCCCTCTCGATGACATTGTTTATCAAACTTAGTGCATTTACGCGTGTATATGTGTTACATTGTTTATTTATTTCTATCTAGAGTTCAGAATTGCATGACTCCTCTGACGAAGAGTATGTCCCAGACGCCCCAACATCTTCCTCCAGAGGTCGGGCATCTAAACGAAGCCGTCAGGCGGGCTATGGAGGCCGAGGTCGGGGAGCGACGCGAGCACCACGAGCCAAAACACGTCCTGCAGTCTCTTGGCCTGACAAGCCGTGGGATTGGTAACCTTTCTGGAAGTTGCTGATCCCTGATGCTCTCTCCTCCACAAGCAAAACAAATGTGCGCGCGGTTGTGTAGAGCGTAGCTCGTCCACCTCTGCATGGGCTTGCTTGCTGTGCGCGTAACCGTTGATTGACAGCATGACAAAGCTGAAGCTCGAACTTGATTGGTCGGCAGCGACCGGCGCTTTTTGGAATAACATGGGGGTCTATGAGAGGAAGGCGGAGCTCAGGAATAAATTTTCATATCGCGTCATACTAACATTATATTATAGTATCGAACTAGACTAACACATTTAAGCTTTGTTAAAAAATGATACATAAATTGAAAACAAACGGAAACTCCGGACAGCAGCTTTAAGACCAGCTATGAAGATAAACATAGATATTATCATTATCATCAACATATAGCGGGTGTTTAACCTATACATAGTGGATGCAAACATAGTCGAAGCTAAGTAGCTAAGCTAATGCTAACACGTTCAGTGTTCAGAATCAAAACATCTCTAAAAATTACCTGCCTTCTCAAACGTAGTCGCTGTTGCCTGCGACAGCGATGAAGACAGATAGATAATCACAGCAGAGCTCATCTGAAGAGCAAATGTCCAATAAGGTTCCTGTTTTGTTTGCCATGTCCTTCCAGGGCTCAGTAGGAAAAAGTCTGAATATATGGAATGAAATTTTGAATAGATGGTTTGAAAATCTGAACATTATATATATTCCGACTTTCATTCAATATATATCGACTTTCATTCAATATATATCGACTTTCATTCTATATATATATATATATATATATATATATATCTCAAGTTTCATTCGATATATATCGATTTTCATTATATATATATCGACTTTCATTATATATATAATTTCCTAAACAGCATGCCATAATATATATATATATATATATATATATATATATATATATATATATATATATATGAGCAGTTTTGAAAATCCACTCTAAATTTTAAAAACAGAAAAAAAGACATAAATGGAGCCTTGTGTTAATGTGTGTGTTATGGATAAAAAGATCCAAAAGTCGATCCAAAAATATTTTTTAGCAATGTGTTCACTTTTGTGATTTCAGAGGCATGGGTTGGATGTTTAATTAATTAAGCACAGCAGATAAAAAGAGAAACAGAGCCACATCTTAATCCTTTTTTCCAGAAATAAGAAAAAAAAAAACACTCAAGCACTTTAGTCAAGGGATGTCAGAGGCCAATATGCTGTGTGTGCCACTGTCTAAAGGTGAGTCGGTGTGTTTGAAAGGGTTTTGAGGGATGAAAGGATATCATTAGCATTTCACCCTGTAAAAGTGCACAAGAGACAAAGACAGACAAGATGCAGAAACTGATATGGGTCTGTGAGAAAAATGTGGCAAGAAGGTGAGGAGAAAAGTTAAAAACGTCACCACACAGACACACAAAGATCAAACTGACCCGAATCCAAAGCCAAGAAAAGTAAATGGAAAGGATACAACCACACACATACACACACAGCCAATTTTTCTCCCTCTTCTGTTGGTTTTCTTAAATATATTTTCTGTAAATCCATTTTGTCACAAGGTACAGTCCTTCCTGAATATGACAACAGAACTAACAAAAGTTTTCCTCATAATCTGCTGTACCATCGACTTTGATTGAACAGTTAGATACTGACTGAGACGTACCAAACTAAACACAAACGCCTGCTAAAATTAGAGCTTGAGGTGAGAACGGGACCTTGATAAATGTCAGGTCAAACATTACACCTCCTAACCTTCTGCAGATAATCAACACTTTTTTTTGAAAAACACTCACACTTGGCCCACAACAAGGCCTCTAATCACTTTCTCATATTAATCTGTCACAGGCATCTAAATGTAAGAAAAATTCCCATATGTGGGGCTCAAATTTCAATAACACAAAAGACATTTCCAATCCTCCCACTTCTCAGTTCCAAAAACAAACACAACTACTGTCACAGTATTGGTAGAAAAAGAGGATTGACCTGAATTCATTTCTGTTGCCTGCAGTACCACAACAATAATTAGTGTTTTCAAAAACATTGTTTTAAGATAAGAAGACAAAGAAAGGCACAAAAGCAGCATCTATTGGCTTGTGTGTAAAGCAGAAAACATTGAAGTGAGAGGTGTGGACACACTAAAGGTCAAGAAGTTGCAAGCCTGTCAGACAACCAGATCAGTTGTCTTTCTCTTCTCTGCTTCCCAGGTGTACTGTGTGACCTTTACAGTACCTCGAAGCCGCCATTTAGTCCTCTCTCTCCATCTTTTAGCTTTATGCACCTGGCCAACATGCAGACTGTGCCAATCGTCTTGCAGTAATCATTTTTAACAGTCAAAGTCAGGGCCAAGCACACAATGCACATATAAGCATATTAGAATTACAAGTGTAATTGGCCTGGTATATGCTACCTCATTAGCCTTTAGAAGGTAACACTAGTATTAGTGCCTAATAACTTTGAGCCTAATGTGCTCCTAATTAGCCTCATAAGCCATTCACATTTGTTATTTGCTTCTGCTGAGGAGAGCACTCTCACTCAGTCTCACTAGACCTATCCTCTATGAAGAAACAGTAGCATTTAAGAACACCTATGAGAACAACCTCTGAAAATATCAAACGTATACCTATTGTGTAAAGGAAAAATTAACTGCACACATTTTCAGGAAGGCTTGATTACCCTAAAATAGAAATTTGCCTCAGGAAAATCTGCTGCAAAACTATGAGAAGAGGGAAACTTTTAGAATTACCCAATATCAAGACAGCGGTCCGTATTTATGAAAATGCAAACTTAAATAAAGCATCAGAAATTGTGCTTTTGTCAAGACCCATAATAATTTTTTTTTTTAAAGTTTCTATGTGTATATTTGCATTGAGGCTGGTCTGCTAGTCTCTTTCATTTCTTTTTCTGCCCCTCTAAAGTTTTTTTTTTCCAAAAACAGAAACAAAATTAACTTAACTTAAATTAACTTATATATTGACCAAAAGCTTAAGAATTAACGAAATCTTAAGCTTTTGGTCTGACTCAATGTGCTGTATTAGATCAACTGCTCATAGAGATGAGTTTTCACTCCCCCACAGAGAAAATATGAAAAAGGTAAGTCTCCAAAGAAAATACTGATTACTCATGGCTGCATATATATAAATATACACTGCTCAAAAAAATTAAAGGAACACTTTGAAAACACATCATATTTCAATGTGGGGAAAAAAGAAACTGGATATTTTCATTGATATGGACTGGATAATGTGTTAGGAATGAAAAGATGCCACATTGTTTGATGGGAATGAAAATTATCAACCCCTCAGGAGGGTTAAATTCAAGACACCCCAAAATCAAAGTGAAAAACTGATGTGGCAGGCTAATCCATCTTGCTGAAATTCCTTGGCAGCAACTCAAAATGGTATTCAGTAGTTTGTATGGCCTCCATGTGCTTGTATGCATGACTGACGATGCCGGGACAAGCTCTGAATGAGACGACGGATGATGTCCTGGGTTATCTCCTCCCAGAACTGGACCGAGACATCACTGAGATCCTGGACAGTCTGAGGAGCAACCTGATGGTGTTGGATGGAACAAAACATAATGTTCCAAAGGTGTTCTATTGGATTCAGGTCAGGTGAGCATGGGGGCCAGCTAATGGTATCAGTTCCTTCATCCTCCAGGAACTGCATGAGTTCTCTTACTGGGCATTGTCGTGCACCAGAAGGAATCCAGGACCACTGCACCAATGTAGGGTCTGACAATGGGTCAAAGGATTTCATCCTGATACCTAATGGCAGTCAGAATGCCATTGTCCAGCCTGTAGAGGTCTGTGCGTCCCTCCATGGATATGCCTCCCCACACCATCACTGACCCACCACCAAACCGGTCATGCTGAACAATGTTACAGGCAGCATAACGTTCTCCACGGCTTCTCCAGACCCTTTCATGTCTGTCACATGCGCTCAGGCTGAACCTGCTCTCATCTGTGAAAAGCACAGGGCACCAGTGGTGGACTTGCAAATTCCTGTGTTCTATGGCAAATGCCAGCAGAGCTCCACGGTGCCAGTCAGCAAGCACTAGAGGACGCTGGGCCCTCAGACCACTCTCATTACATCTCTTTCTGATTGTTTGGTCAGAGACATTCACACCAGTGGTCTGCTGGAGGTCATTTTGTAGAGCTACTGCAGTGCTCATCCTGTTCCTCCTTGCACAAAGGAGCAGATACCTGTCCTGCTGATCGGTTGAGGACCTTCTACGGTCCTGTCCAGCTCTCTTAGACTAACTGCCTGTCTCCTGGAATCTCCTCCATGCTGTTGAGACTGTGCTTGGGAGACACAGCAAACCTTCTGGCAATAGCACACATTGATGTACCATCCTGGAGGAGTTGGACTGCCTGTGTACCTCTGTAGGGTCCAGGTATCACCTCATGCTACCAGAAGTAACTCTGACCCTAGCAAAATGCAAAACTAGTGAAAAACAGTCAGAAAAGATTAAGAATGAAAAAAATGTCAGTGGCCTTCACCTGTAAACTCATTCATGTTTTGGGGGTTGTCTCATTGTTACCCCTCTAGTGCACCTGTTGTTAATTTTATGAACATCAAAGCAGCTGAAGCTGACTAAAAACCTCCTCTGTTACTTACTTGACCAGATCAGTATCCCACATGTTTGACTAACTTGATGCAATACTTAGATTAAAAAGTGTTCCTTTAATTTTTTTGAGCAGTGTATATATATAAAAATAGGTATATTATTAAAATGGAGTACTTGAGGCAAACGGGTTGTTTAACTCAATAAGTGGATGAGCAATACATAGAGGGCAGATTTGGACAGGATAATACGAGAACTGATGCTATGAAGACTGGTTCTATCGATTTACCTTTTCTTTTGTTACAGAGGCCCTCTGGTGAGCATTTGTTTTTTTTTACCTTGTTAACTTGTTCAAGTCAGGTTTTTTTATATGCTGGAAGACACACTGTATGTGAAATAAGCAGTCAGTACTACAGCTGAGCACCTTCAAACAAAAGCATACCGAAAACATTTAAAAAATTGAGAAAATTGACAGTTTCGTATGTAAAACAAAAGAAAAAAAAAAAAGAAACCACAGAAGAAACACTGTACTATTTGCTGGATAGTGTTATCATGATGGCAAATTTTGACTGCAGTGTGATATCCGCTTAAATATATTGATAAAGGTAGTGAAACAATACCACAGCGAAAACCTGAAACATCAAGAGAAGTAATATCATAACCTGTGATAGAACATAATTTTTAATTCTTTTTTTTATGTGAAAACAAGAAAATATATATATTTCAACAGTTATATTTGGTTACCTGCTGCTCTAATAAGCTTTTGAACAAATCAACACATCTGTCAGTGGAAAAAACCTGAATGTGCTGGCACCTTTGGTCTGGATTTAAAACATCTTTTTCAGATGGACGTTGATAAAAATAAAAAGTAATAAAAAGCACTATATTTTCTTATGTGCATCTACTTTGTTCAAAATCTGCAGAAGTCCTGTGAGTGTACCTGTATTCACAGCAATGTCTCTTATTTTAGACCCAAAAATGCTGCAGTGTACTTTCAGGAGAAGAAAAAAAGCACTTAGCATGGCACCACAGTAAAACCCTGCTGCCACACATCAAGGCAAGTCATAGGAAATGCAGCATAAAGTATTGTAAGTAATAAAATGGGGAAGTGTCCATTTCTTACAACAGAGTTCTGCAATACATTTCGAGTATTGGTATGCTGTGCAACACTATTGCAGAGTGGACCTCTGCATATCATTTTTCTTCTTCAGAATCAGTTTCTGGTTTGAACATGTGTAGCTGAATTACTCCAATATTACAACTCGCATACTGTGCAGCATACAGCAGTTTTACAGTGATTCAGCGGCGTATACTTATATGCAAATCATTTTCAGGAAGGGGATTATTTTCATAGAGGAGGGGTTGGTTCTGGAGTCTATACCAGGGCAAGGGCAGGAGACACCGTGGACAGGTCGCAGGCACATTCACATTCACAGCCACGGACAATTTAGAGTCACCAATTAACCTCAGCATGTTGCTGGACTGTGGGAAGGAAGTCGGAGTACCTGCAGAAAACTCACGCATGCACAGGGAGAACATGCAAACTCCACACAGAAAGATCCCAGGCTCAGGCTGGGATGAGAACCGTGATCTTGTAGCTGCAAGGCAACAGTGCTAACCACCGATCCACGGTGCAGCCCATCCACAACTCAATGAAATATCATTTTTTGATCTCAACCTTGGTTTGATGAAACTGATGGACCTGAAAGGGCTCGTGTGCTGACTACAGAGCTCATTTCAGAATGAGCCAGCAATGAAGCCACAAGTGAAAAGCTGCTGTCCAGAACCATTCTTGTTTTATTGCCTGGAAAAAAAAAATGCATGCATTAAAGTTTTACTTCCTACTCAACTGCTCTGAATGCAGAATCCTAGCTATTGAGGTAATGATACTCCTTAGAACCCAGCGAGCAAGCTACAGCTGTCTTACAGCCAACTGCAAAGTGGTATCAGTCTCACAAGGGAAATGGTGAGCTAGCTGCACTAAGACCATACCCCAGGCTCAGTTACTGGGACTAATTGGCCGGTCAATAATATGAACAGCAGGTAAGAGGACTGTCCACCAATTGCTCACTTGAAACAAGAGCTGCAAGAATCATCCCAAATCAAGCTCCTAATTAAACATGAAACTTTACCATTAAATTCCCAGATCTTTAACAAATTGTTTAGACTGTTTTTGCTGACTATTTATGTCCCATATATCCAATAGCTGTATTGTTTCCTTCTCTACTAAGACACTGTTGTTCAATTCAATTCAATTCAAACACTTTATTTATCCCCGAGGGGCAATTACAAAGGGCATGAAGAGCAGCATCAACAAAGACAAGGACAAAAACAAACAGAACATCAGACAATAAACCGACATAAAGGTCTATAATTTAAAAACAAATTCTCAAATTTAAAAACAAAGTTAAACAATTTAAGAGCGAGCGTTCAAGTTTTACGATGGGTAATGAGTTCACTTGGATTTTACCAGGCAAGTAATTGTCTTGTACAAAAGCTCTTACAGTAAACCAGGAAGAACAAGACGACATGGTCATCAATATCCACCGCCACATGTGATGTCTATGAGTCTATATCCAAAATAGTGATAAAGGGCCATAACTCTGTTAAATATTATCCCACAGGTCTCATTTTCGAACTTGATCAAGGTGTCCATGGTGTGAAGCTACACACTAAATTTCGTAATCCTAGCTGTAATAGTTTCCGAGAAAAGCTGTCCCCTTCATGTCGGACGGACGGACGGACGGAGGCCAAACCTATATTCCCCTTTTCCACTTCGTGGAGGCAGGGGATAATAAAAAGTTGCTGAATAGAGCAGCAGTGAAAGTGAAAAACTGAGAGGGAAAAAGAAAAAGACTAGGTCTGACACAAATGGCATTTAGCATTTATCCTGACTACAGCTTTATGCTAAACTGCTTCAGTTCATCACGTATCACGGTATTCCTCTGTGTGGGTCTGTTTGTGTGTGTGTGTGTGTGTGTGTGTGTGTGTGTGTGTGTGTGTGTGTGTGTGTGTGTGTGTGTGTGTGTGTGTGTGTGTGTGTGTGTGTGTGTGTGTGTTTAATAACTTATTTTGGGGCCATAAATAACCTGACAGACAGGCAAGCTTAGACAGAAGTGCAAATCCTAATAAATCTCAATGCATCTGGGTGGGGAAGACGAGCACTTTCCTAACTTTTTCTCTCATGACTTTCACTTTCAGATACATTTTTTCAACATTAATAATCACTGAAGTCAGACCCCAAGCCCCTAACCACACCTTCCACTAGCTGCATGTATAATACTGACTCCAAGGTATCCCAGGTGTGCCTGTGGTTGACTGGGCGAATATGAAGCAGCAGAAGAGCCAGAAAAACCATGGTGGTGACTTGACATTCCCCAGGAAAACAAATGCTTCCAAAAGGCTACGTTAACATAATTACATAATTCATAACCAATTCGATTATTTCTAGGTGTAGCTTTACTTAACAAGGATTCACTCTGTGGCCATAAGAATAAGGTCTGTGGGTCAAAAAATGGCAGGACAGAACTAGGGAAAAGAAATCTGCCTCTCTTGTCTGTACTTAGGCTCTCAGGACAAGTGCCTTCAATATAACAGTCTTATGACACTTTCTCTGCCATGTAGAGCATCACAAAAGCGGAGACGCGCTTACATACACAGTCCTCAGCGCCGTGTTGACAGGCTTTCGACCAGTGAAGCAGAAAGACTAAGAGTTTAATAAGAGAGAATAATCAGATATCGCCGACAAGCAACAAGTACATGCACAGAGACAGACACACACACACAGCTACACACACACAGCATTAAAGGCATTTTATGTGACAACCGAGTACATAGTCAAGACTGTGTGTCGGTAAGTGCATATGTGTTAGAGAGTACAGTTGTGTGTTTGAATTTGTTTCCGAGTGTGTGTATTCGGTCTGTGAATTGTCATGGCGACACAGGTCTGCCGGGGAGGATAAGAGTGTGACGTCTTATCAGTCACAAGCCAGACAGACACACAAATGCACATTCTCCGACACAGACATACACACATACACGGTGGAATAATACGCCACCCAATATCGGCTATACAGCGAGGCCTGTCACCGTGAGGGGGCTGGAGAGGAGGGGCAGCGGGAGAGCAGGGAGAGGGAGGGGAGCAGAAGCATGGGAGGTAGAAGGGGGGGAAGTTGAGGGATAAAATAGAAAATGAAAAATGGAATGAGAAGAAAGGTGACAGGGAAGACAAAGATGAAGAGGTGGTAGGTGGGAGGGTACTGTTACAACATTCCTCAGTGGAGACCACAAGTGATGAAGAAACAGGGGATAAATGATTAGAGGAGAGGCATATCAGCCATTAGGTGTAAGGAACACCGTGAACCACCAAGTGTTACTATTTCAGGATTAGTTTTCCTGATGGAATAGTTAGCAAATACAGAAAGTATTGAAAATGTACTGTTGTCAAACGATGGTGAACTTGCTAGTGCATCCTGGTTCTTGTAGCAGCTCTTCTTCTCTGCTACTGCTTAACCCATCGCCCCGTCATAAAAAAAAAAAAAAAGACAATGGCAAGCTTTAGCTCTTCAGGAAAGACAGCCCTGGACTTTAAGGTTATGTCTACACATTGTTCGCACTACTGCCTGTATTTGTCCTAAGGGTTGCATTAGGTGTGCTAATCAATTTCATGTTCTACTTAATGGACTATAGAGGACGTTTCCAATGTATATAATGTGCAGATGCTCCTTTGTTGCAACACCTGAGTGGTACTGTGTAGAAAATGGATAAATGGAAATACTGTGCATTGAAAAAATTACATCATAATTATAGTTGGACATAATTATCCAGAAGATTGTGGCTAAGATGAGGCATCCATGTTGGTTTTTTCATATGATTTGGTGCAAGGAGTTTTAAGAAAAATTATCTAACGTCCCTCGTGGTGCAAACAAAGTCAGTCCACGCTATTAATGACACAAGAACTTGAAAGGACTAGCAGGATGTTTTAACTAAGCCAGTGAATATATAACCCAAACCAGTACTATTGGAGAGATGAAGATAAGCAAGTTATTGTCACTGAGTGTAGCTGATTTATGGAAATTTCCTTGGGATCAAGATCTCTTCTGCAAGACCTGAGAATAGATTATAAATGCATAGGATCACAACGATGTTTGTCTCTCAGTCTCTCAGAGGAATGAGGATCTCTTTCTTTAAGCTGTCACAGCTCATGAATAGTAAGGAGCATGTAGTACTAGGAGAAAAGTAGTCAAACATTTTCTGTTTTTGAAAGACCAAGAGCGCTGTTTGACAATAAAAATTCAATGTCAGAATCGTGTTCAACGTAAGTTTTGGACATCAATCAAAAAATTTTAAAACAAAAAGACTGAGGTTCTAACTTAGAGAAAGCCTGGTTTGCATTGTATCCAATAGCAACTAAGATTATATCATTAGCATAAAAACGTGCCCAACAATGTGGAATTATAAAATGATTCAAAAATACATTTTAAATAACACATATATTGTGAACCCAACATAATCCTTGAGGAACACCTTTTTAAAACCTTTTGAAGACTTGACTTGAAGTTATCTGCAACAACAGAATGAAGTTTATGGACTAGATATGATTTATGGAAACATGAAAACCCACAGAAACCAGCTTATTTAATAAAATGCTCATGTGTTTGCCAGTACATCAAGCAAGCTGACCATGTCCAGAATACTACCCATGGCGTGTCTTGTCCAAATTGTCTGTCCTTGAGTCCAGTCCAGGCAAATCAATCAAGTCTGTCACGACCCTAAAAATACCTGCCTTTGAGGCCATACATGTAATAATTAAAATATTACTCACAAGTGACCACCAGCACCCTTATTAATAGGAGATAATTTAGTGAATTACTTAATAATATTGTTTAAAAAAAATCAGGTAAAAAGGTTAATGCTTTTTCGGAGGGCATTTTATTTGCGCCAGAGATGTTTGAGTATCACGACTCTGGTACACAATAACCACCTGGCTAGTGAACAAGTCTGTCTGAGTGACTGAATGAAAGACTTTTGTCATCTGGAAAAAGATGTATTACTTGCTGATGGTAACATGTGACTCAGAAACTGTGCACAAGTATCTATGAGGGTTAAAGTCAAAGTAAATGAGTGACTTACTGAATAGTGCTTAAATGCTGTGTGATTTATTGAGTAAATAACCAACTTAGAATTAATAAATGACTAAATGGCGAACTAAGCAAAAAAAGAGAAACATTTCAGAAGGTGCCTATACCAATGATTAATGACACTGAGAAATTAATGCTTACAACATCAGATTTGACTGACCAAGAAATTAGCCTCAGAAATGTCAGAGAAACTACACGAGTTAGGAAGCAGGGAAAAAAAGGAGAAAAGTGGAAAACCCCAAGAACAAAGTAGGAACCCACTGGAGGAGAAAAGTAGGGAAAGAAAAAAGAGAAATCATTCCATGACACCACATAATTATTAAAATGTCACAGGGGCGTGGCATGGAAGGGTAGTTGATGAAAAAAATACTGGGGAAGTGACATGGGAGGGGAAAGGGGTGGATAAGGGGAATAGAGAGCTGGAGATGGAAATCTTTTTGCCACGCAGAAAATTAGTTACAGATGTGTTGAAAGGGGGAAGAAAAAGGGAGGAGGAAGGGGGAGGAATAACAGAGGGGGAAAATGACGTAGGAACACAGACCATCAGTCACTGGGAAAGCAGGCCTGACACTAGTGCATCAATAATTCAGATAACTATGGCTAATGAGCAAGATCCAAACAAATCACCCTTGAATTCACTCGAAGAACACTGAAACATGTCATTGCGCAAAATATGGCACCATTATGGGTTGTTGTTTTTTTTTTTAACTGCAGCTGGGGTTGTTTTGGCAACACACAAGGAAAGGGGGGAGGTTGGGGAGAGACTGGACGCAATATTCATCTCTCTTGACCCCTTGATACATATACATTTATTTATGTGAGAGAAGGCAAAGAGAGATCAACTGAGACTGAGCACTGGATGGCATATCTGCATAAGAGAGCAGAGAGAGAGAAAAAGAGCAGAAGACCCATTTCACAAAATGTGCAGAAAAAAAGAGAGAAATAAACAAAGGCTATGATAAAACACAAGGGAAAGAAAAACATAAAAGCAAAAGTGACAAAGAAAGAAGAACTAGGTGTCTCTGACAGTGTGACAATGAAAACAGTTGGAAAAGAGCAGACATACAGCAACATAAAGACAAACCTGGACAGTGCTGTATGATAGCACTAAGCCTAATTAAATTCGGTAGAGTTAGGGACTGGACAGGTGACTGAACCAAGCACAAACTTATGCACATACGTCCGCACAACATACACAACTTTATCGTAATTGTATGTAGACATCTTCACCTACCTTGACCAGCAATATTGAAACTATAGGTACCACAATTCACTGATATTATTAATGACAGTAATGCTGAAAACTCATTGACATTATTTTTAACCAATGTAGACTTTCAGCTTTTTTTTTTTACTTCAGCATCACTATGAAATTGTTGTGGTCACTGCTACAGTTTTAGACAATGGCAACAGCAACAAACTCTGTTTTAGTGTCGTGTAAAAGTTTCCAAAGAGCCAGGGCTTCCAAAGTATTGGAGTACGTCACATTATCACAAGACAAAAAGGTGATTTGCGTGCTGGACAGAGTTCAGATGCTAAAATACAGCAGCACAGCACAATGCACAAACTGAAGAGAAATAACACGGGTGACTTTCTGGGTAAAGGCCTCCGCATCTGCTTGTTTTTCCTTTGCCTCTGTGCTCACATATACTGCATTTTATAGACAGAAATGACCAAAAAAACTGTTCTCATTTGCATTCTCTCGTTGCTCTTTTCTGATAACAGACCAAGTGTGAAATAGTTATCAAACTCCCAAACCCTACAATACAGAAGAAAAGAGCTGTTTTAGCTGGTCTGTACATAAAATACCACTAAAATATCCTCAATGTAGATGTTCTATTTTGCTAAATACAAACACTAAACCTTTTCACTTTGTTAAAGGGCTTAATAGAAACCATTCCTATTGGAACTGTACTGCCAATGTAAGTCCACCTCCTTGTTGAATTATTTTATCACTTTGAATTTTCCGGTTTCCGGTATAAAATGTCACACAGTTTGTCAAAAAAAATATTAGCCCAAATGTAGTGATCATTTTGCTTTTTTCAGAGGAAAATGAATCGTTTACATTCGTCAATATTCTTGTGTAAGAACACCGTAATTCCTCAGAGGTCTCCCTTCATAGCTATAACTTTGCCCCTTATTAAAGGAGTACTGGAATACCTTTCTCACACAAAGAGAAAAGGACAATCACTGAATCACCCATCAGTCTTAATTTGTAAAAAATAAACAAAGAAACAACATTTTTAGGGAGATAGATGGGTAAGTTCTGAAAGAGACTAAGTAGCTGTGATTGAAGCATCATTTAGACTGCATTCCCAATAAAGAGATTAGTGGTGTCTTCCTGCATTCTATCTTCTCTTTATTTATTTCAATTAGGGGAAGAAAATTAGCTTTAAATACAGACATGTACTTCAAAGTAATCAAAATTCCTAAATAAGTAAACATCAATAATGTCATTTTAAATGGCAATTGCTTAAGCCCTTCTTGGAAAGGAATTAGTTTATGTTCCCTCAATTAATCTTACATCCTAAAACTCTGGCAAATCAATATATTGTGTCCAACTAAATTAGTTTAGTCAGCAGCTAGTTTGTGATTGTAAAAGCTATTCCAATCTGGACTTTCCAACATTAGGACTCCTAGTCGTTTTTTGTTGTCAAAGTAAATTATAAACATTTTTGTGCTTCATTAGCTTTGACAAAAATTGATAAAAAGACAGATTTTGGATGTAAAGAAATTGCATACAAGGCCACTAAAGATATGAACAACCTTTCATAAAAATACGGAGACAGCAGAAATTATTAGAGAGGCTGGATGGAAATAAAAAGAGCCTGTGGCTGAATTCTGACATCAGAGGCGAAGCTGTCAAGCACAAAGACAATGTAATGGGCAGTGGTAATTAAGAGTATGCTTTATTTTTTGACACTTTCCATTTATAAGGCTTATTTTGCTTTTATTGTATTTTATCCTTTTATTATATGCTTTCAAATGTATGCACATAAACATGTCAAAATTTAATTTACCTTAATGGAGAGAATAATTGGGAAAAACTCTTTGTTTTCACAGACTGTACCTGCTGGTACTATAAAATCCACTGGCAGAAGGACACAGAGCAGAATGTATAAACGGTGTACTAAGGTTTATTTTCCAATGAACAGGTCAAACAGAAAACCAAGAGTCAATACTGCTTACACAGTGTTTAGCTTCATAAGCCCCAGTCTAAACTCTGCAAGTGGCTTGGGTTATACCCTGAAGAGCCCACCCGGTAGTTTATTGGGCCTCTGTGTGCCGAGGTTGCAGACTCTTATTATTCTGAACCACTTATTAGACTGGTCCCGGGGTGTGGTAGCAAGCCCACTACTTTGCAATCTCTATCTCTCTGTAGATATATAACTCTCCAGATATATAATTCTCCTTGCTTCAGACTCGCTGCCCTGGACTGTTTTTTTCTCTCCTTACCTCCCCTGACGCCACATGCCTAGGTATAGGAAGTGCTTACACCGGTTCTTTCTTTGTGCTGTGGTCAGCCTTAAGACAGAAACACAACACAAGCTATAATATCTAGCAGAGCTGGGGTGATGAACGAGGGCGTATTGAAAGGATATAAATATTCTTTCTCTCTTCGTGACTATTTCTTCCTCTGCCTGAGGGGCATATAGCAGGATGTAAAAAGCAGGGGTCCAGCACTGCTGCCCTCACTTTTTTTTGAATGGATTTTAATTTATTTCTTACCATCAGTATCCTTAATTTTATACTCAATTTCTTGTTTCACCTTTCAGATTGATTTATCTTTGAACAGGATTTTCTGTCTAAAGGACAGCTTTCATTCAGGATACATTTTCAATCTCAAATAGTATTTGTATTTATGCCAAATTGATGACCCAACAATCACACCCACTTTGCATTCTACCTGGAGAATTGTGTGGAGGTGAGAAAGGAACCAGGCATTGACGGGCACTTGTCTTGCTCACTTTTCTAAATTTTTTACTCAACTATTTATGATGCTTTGAATGGTTCCGACCCAATGCGACACTCATTGTGACCGTGGAGAGACTGTCAGAAATTGCAACGTCTTATCTCCCTCTCTCTCCCCTCCTCCAGCATCTACCAGCACACCTCAACAAGTAGCACTAAGCGATAACCCAATAACCCAAAACCCCAATGTGGATTATCCACCCAGCAAGCACATCAAATATACATCTGCCAGAAATATACGGCATGAATTTTGTACTATGTTCCACAGACCACATGCTAAAATTTTCTCAAGGGATGTCCTAATCAGATGTAAAAGATTGGGGTTGAGACATTTTTAGCTAGCTAAACCCCCACAATGCTCTCTGCTTTGATGCTTTTGCTGCAACCTGCTTATTTATTAACACATAAGTTGTTGGGCGTACAGTTGTGCTCAAAATAATAGCAGTCCAACATCACTAACCAGACCAACCACTGTGTGGACTGTTCCTTTGTTGTTCCGAAGAACAGTGTATTTTGATTAAGAAGTTGATTGGAGAGGTGAAACTAGGGCTGGGCGATATGGCAAAAAAATATAATCCCGATTTTTGTAGTCATCTTGGACGATTATGATTTTAATCGATTTTTGTTGTTTCTTGTGTTTCGTGTGAGTGTTTTGGTGGAAGGAGATGAGAGGCGGAAGCAAACGCCAGTGCACAAGTCGTGAAAGGCAGAAGAAGAATCTGTATTGTTATATATTTAAGCTCGCCTTGATTTTACAATTTGGCCAAATTTTCAAATCGTCAGGTTTTAAAAAGGCAAATTAATCGAATTAATCGATTTATCACCTAGGTGAAACCATATAAAGAAGAGCAGAAAATGATAGGCTTTAAACGCTTTAAAACGGTAAGCAACACATGAAAGATGTGGAAGAAAATGGAAAACTACCATTCAAATGGATTGAAAAATAGCCAAACTGGCAAAAACTCAGTCAATGATCAGCTTCAGGGAGATCAAAGAAGGTCTAAAGTTACCTGTCGGTGCCGTATCAATTAGAAGACAACTATGTCAAGCCAATCTATGGGCAAGAAAGTCCCACTGTTTCAAAAACGACATGTGCTGAAGATTTTACAGCACACCTTGATTGGCCAAAAGAGAAATGGACAGTGACATTTTGTGGACTGAAAGTAACATTGTTCTGTTTGGGTCTAAAAGATGCAAATAGTTTGTGAGACGACCCCTAAACACTGATTTCAGGCCACAGTACACTGTGAGGACAGTGAAGGATGGTGTGGGGAAAAAATAAATAAAAGGTGTGTTTTTTTTTTTATTTCTTGCAAAGTCTGGACAGTATTTTGTTTTTTAAAGTGTCTTGATCGTCTTCCCATCACTTCTGCCTGTGCTTGTTTCCCACACTTGACATGCCCAGCCATTAAATGGAGCCAGCAATCTAACCCCTGCCAAAATGAATGAAAAACAAACATCTCTGATGAGCTTCTTTGAAAAGAGGAAGAGGGTGAGACAGAAGAAAAAATAAAAACATATTTAGCAATAAAACAATAAAAAGTAATTGTATTCATTTAGGATAAGCTTTTTAATAATAATGATTTTAAAAAAAAGAAAATTATCATTTCTTATGTGCGCAATGACCGGTCTGTAGAAAACTGTCTTGCTTGAAACTGGTACGTGGTGCTAAAAAGGTTATAGACCGCTGAACTTCAGTATTAAACAGTAGGAGACTACACCCGGTGGGACAACTGGGTACTACAGCTAATCTACAATACATTTTCTGAAAAGCATCTAGAGAATACAGCTTTTTGTCATTTTTAGAGCTTAAGGAGCCACCATAAACCCTATCCTCGCCATAATATATTTCAGACAGCTCTACCAGAGCTTTACAACACAGTTCATGGCTATCTACATAACTTTAGGAAGAAGCTTTTTTGTTGTTTGCCAGTAAAACACAATAAACAATGCCATTCTTCCTCTTGCTATTAGGAGATTGCTGTTGAGTTTTCTGATACACATGTGGATTGTCTGTGTGCATATTCCTCAAACTGCAGTATTTATAGAAGTGTCTGCAAGTCTCATTTATGCCTTTCACCATAAACTCCTGAAAATCATCAAAAACAATTCTGAGCTATTGCTATAATACATAACCAAGAATATGTTGTGAAAGCATTTGTGAACGTTGTATGTGAAGCATTGCTATAAGAGATGCTAGCTGCTGCAAATCACAAACAATAACAGGATAATTTATAAATATTTAGACGATGTGTTGTTAACGTAAAGCAACAACGGTGAAAACTCACTCACTCATGAGTCCGCTATACATATCAATATGCCTGTTTTTAAGGTGTTTACTCGTTCTTTGTTGGTTTGTTTGTGTACATTTGCACTTGCCACCATCATTCCAGTTTCTCTACTATCTATAGCCTCAGTGGTGCCTTCAGTAGTTGAGGCCCCATAAACAAACATGTGATGTGACATTTTCAGTATTTCTACAACTTTGTGCGAAAGTTTCAGTTTTCATAATATTGCTACCCTTCAATGAACTGATCAGCCAAAGATGTGATTTCATGCAGACAAGAAGAGGGCACATACAAAAGACCAACTCTGCATATCCATAGTAACAGAATAACTGCTGAGTTTCGTGGCTTTGTTCCACTTATAGAATTGTAAATGTTTATAATCCTGATTTGCAATTAATCCATTCCTTTCTTGCACTGGTAATACAAACTCAACTCATTCTACTTCGTGTTCATTTAAAACATTTAAAGTTGTGCCCCCGAATTTTATACCTTTGTTAGATTTCATTATACTGGTGTATAACAAAGAAATCGTGAACGAACACTGCAAAGTCAATTCATATTACAGAAATTAAAAACGGTTTGTAAAAGCCAACTGTAACTGATGAATAACTTCTAGCATTTCATAATGAAGCAGACACAGTGCAATGTGAAATTAGCAACCATGAGCTAATTATTCGGTTGAAGCCGGCATTAAATTTTGCTTCAAGAAAGTCCATGACAAATAGGAGAACATAGAAACAGTAGGGGTCTTATGTTTTAGGCGATCAGTACCACAAAAAAACTCAACAGTAAATCCAAACACCACACAACAGCAATTCCTAGACAACCAAATCAGTCAAATGTGAAGCTTGACGCTTTAATTTCATGTGTCTTTAATGCTCTCCCTCATCCTTAAAGCTGCTGTCCGGAGTTTCCGTTTGTTTTCAATTTATGTATCATTTTTTAACAAAGCTTAAATGTGTTAGTCTAGTTCGATACTATAATATAATGTTAGTATGACGCGATATGAAAATTTATTCCTGAGCTCCGCCTTCCTCTCATAGACCCCCATGTTATTCCAAAAAGCGCCGGTCGCTGCCGACCAATCAAGTTCGAGCTTCAGCTTTGTCATGCTGTCAATCAACGGTTACGCGCACAGCAAGCAAGCCCATGCAGAGGTGGGCGAGCTACACACTACGCAACCGCGCGCACATTTGTTTTGCTTGTGGAGGAGAGAGCATCAGGGATCAGCAACTTCCAGAAAAGTTACCAATCCCACGGCTTGTCAGGCCAAGAGACTGCAGGACGTTTTTTGGCTCGGGGTGCTCGCGTCGCTCCCCGACCACGGCCTCCATAGCCCGCCTGACGGCTTCGTTTAGATGCCGGACCTCTGGAGGAAGATGTTGGGGCGTCTGGGACATACTCTTCGTCAGAGGAGTCATGCAATTCTGAACTCTAGATAGAAATAAATAAACAATGTAACACATATACACGCGTAAATGCACTAAGTTTGATAAACAACGTCATCGAGAGGGATACACAAGTGTAATCACATATTGAAACTTTACTAGTTGGTCCTAGCAGATTCATGTTATTTTGGTATTAGGACAAGTTAGACTCAATACAGCATTCTAACGTAATTCCTTTATTATTTACTAAATGTACTAAATGTAGAAGAGGGGAAAACAGCAAAACAGGCGAGATGCTGCAGCACTCCGGGCACTTCTCTCATGTACTGCACGCGTGCACAAATAAAGGGGCGAAATCAGAGGGAGGGAGGGACCACCAGTGTTTTGGGAGACGCTGCGATTCAAACTCCGGACAGCAGCTTTAACATCCTAAAAATGCATTTAGGGCATATAATTGACATAAAATCACGATGTTATCTGCCGTTCAGCTGTAGTTCTATGCATAACGACAAAGTGACCCCGAGACAAGAACAAACAAATATATATGCAAACCAGTGTATACTTATTTACCAAACATTTCCAGATTCTAATGTATAAGAACAGCCGTACATATAACTTCTGACATATGTTACCCGTCCCTGCAGTTTACAGCTATAGCATACAGTGGTCAGGGCCAGACGAAAGGCCAGTGAGGGAGAGCTGAAATTGGTGACATGAATTCAAAGTGCTGCCTCACCATTTTGGTCATTTCCAGCTAAATAAGATCTTCCTCCACCCCCTCTGCCTCTTCCACCTCCTCTGCCATCGCCGCAGGCAGGCAACTGGGAAAGTACATTTCTCACATTATAACCCCTCAATATCTCTCCTGTGGCTCATTGAAAGTACGGCTGTATTAGTGTGTGTGTGTGTGTGTGTGTGTGTGTGTGTGTGTGTGTGTGTGTGTGTGTGTGTGTGTGTGTGTGTGTGTGTGTGTGTGTGTGTGTGTGTGTGTGTCTACCTCCTGTCTGCTATTTGGTACAAAGTCACACTCAGATCTTTCAGACAGGATAGATCAAAGTTAAATGTTGGCAGACAAAATATTTAAGATAAAAGTTTTAAAGACAGCTGCTTCAATGTCAGAGACACAAACTAACAATAGCTGGATAAATTTCAGCTGAGTAAGTAATTGAGAAGTGCTCTTTCTGTCAGTCATTAGATAATGTGGGGGTGTCCTTGAGATGGTCAGTGCCTAACAGCAGACTGCGGCTATAATGGGCAGCCCCCCCTGTGCACTTCTGTGAATGTGAAACAAGGCATTGCTGAAAATAAGCACTGATGGAGAGATGCAGCGCACCCCTGGGAAAAATTGGTACGACTTAAATTTCAAGAGTGATATATTATTTTAATCTCGTCATCGCAACTTTGAGAAATATTGCAGATTTTACAAGTTAGTTCAGCTACAGACTGCTTTTTTCCCCACAAAACACTAATAAACACTAATCTGGAAGCTGCTGAATATATGAAACAGATTTTGCATCAATAAAATGTACATGTGCACCAATCAGCCACAACAATGTAAAAACCTTATTAACATTGTGTAGTCACCCTTACGCCCCCAAAACAGCCCTGACCCATCAGGCATGGACATGGCACCCTTCCTGGGCAGTGAGCATTGTCCTGCTGAGGAAGATCTGGAAGTGTTTTTACCACTGGTGGGTCTGCTTAGTCTGCAACAATGTTTAGATAGGTGGTATGTGTCAAAGCAACACGCACATGAATGCTAGGACCCAAAGTGTACAGGCACTGCATTGCAACAAAATGATCAATGTGATTCACTTCAAATGTTGGTAGTTCTAATGTTGCAGCTAGCTGGTGCATATGTAAATATAATATTTTTTAAGATCTCCTTGGGACAGGTAAGAGAATAAACATTCTAAATGTATTGCTAATGAAAGCCAGCGAAATGTGACACGATAATTGCACGCGTCTCACAAGCCATCAGACTTAATGACAAAAAAATACATATTTACACTGAATTGCATGGCAAATATGTCATTCTCAATTATTCATTCATTCGCTCAAAAGCTTCCCTCAGTGGTTAATCTGACAATTTATTCATCATTTATTCCTCCACTCAGTCAGCTCTTTGTTCATCCCTTTGTTGACATAGTCAATTCATTCGCTCAAATATTTGTTCACCTGTTAAAAATGTGTTCACCAATTACACCGCTCAGTTGATTTTCTATTTATTTGCAAAGTCCCCATTTTGACTTGGTCTAAACCCATAAGTCCACAGAAATCTATTAACAGCCAAATGCACTGTGGTAAAAGCTCAAAAACCCATTTCAAAGTGCATTTGACAGCTCAAGCATCAAGCAACAGAGTCTCCTCTGCTGTTTCTAGAGTGCACAGATTAATAGTACAGCAAGTCTAGCTACGAAAATAAGAAAATGTAGAGTCACAACTATCCACCTGCAAACCAAACTGTGTATGAAACAGGGAGAAGAGTGATAGAAAAGGAGAGCCACACACACACACACACACACACACACACACACACACACACACACTACGTTTTTAAACAATCTGATGCTCTCAGCTCCAGTGTGGAATGCTGACGAGTTCAGCGAGACTACTCCTGAACCTGACCAGATGCTGACACCACTTTCTGCACCGCCATTCAATATGATCACAATTTCGGCTGACAGTGCTATCAGAAGTCATTCAAGAGAGGTGCTCAGTGGTCAGGATTTTATTGCCAAGCAATGATGAGGATGCACTACTTCAGACTTGTTTGGACTTCTACATCGCAGATAATGATGTTAGACATCAACAAAACACTGAAACACACATAAAATGCGAGATGTGACATGCTATGTAACAGGGCAAAGCAAATTGTTGCATAAAATGTAATTTCTTTTTTTTTTCTTTTAAAGATCACAACATGACCAAAGGAAAAAAAATCGGAGTAATTATCAGAAATAATACACTGTTCAATTTTCACAAGTCGCACATTCCACCTGTCAATCTCTCGCCTGTCAACAGGTCAAGCTTGGTCTATTTGCAACTACAATTTCAACTGCACATCTGTTAAATAGTTTACAATCGGAACTGACATTTGACAAGCCCAAAAGCAAAAATAGTTAGCCAAAATTTTAAAGATAACTGATGTTAAGTGCAAGGCCTACCGCAAACATGACTCAGAATATCTGCCTTGAATAAGCTAAAACATGTGTGCACTAGTTAGTGTACACATGGCAACCATTAAGTTCCTCCAGTCACATTAAGTCATCAGATACAAATATATGAGTAGGTAAAATAAAGTTAGATCTATGGACTAATTGTGAAAACGTATTCAAAGCATCACCATGTCCATCACAAAATGCTTTCCACACAAAAAGTGTTCCTTTGGGCTCCTGTGGTTGCTGCCCCTGTTATGAGACATCCAGTATACAGCTTCACAACTTTTAGGCAAAACAATGACAAGTTAAATAGAAAAAAAACAAACATTACATTTCCTGCATGTCTGGCCACTGTCTGGTTTGTTTTCAGCACAGTGGTGTACTGAGTAACGCAGACGTACATAAATAGACAGGTACTCCAGTATTTCATCAAAAATATTTGCACCTATGCTGCTGCAATATAGACATAAACAACCCGGTCAACAATGACTGTGTCGTTACTGTCATTACGGAGCATTAAGACACTTTAATCTGGTCAATGCAAAGACACCTTTTGACCCAGTAGCAAACAGTCAAAGCAAATGAGCCACAACAACTTCCTCTTCATTTCCTTTAAAATGAAGCTGACCTCCTTGCACTTTAGCAGAATAACCACATGACGGTTTGATATTAAATCTGCAGTACACTGCCACAGAACCTAAATGAAGACAGCATGTAGCTTCCTGTTGCGGTTGTTGTGCGACTCTCAGCAGCATCACCCACAGCACGTCTTGCACTTAGGTTTAATTTTTCGTTTTTTCCCCCTATAAATTCCTTTTAGGCGACAGTGCACTATGGTAACAGCAGTTATCGTACAGAAGTTCAAATTGCTAACGTCAAAGCATTGTGAAAGTGTCACTGTTAGCACGTCGGTTTAGTTCAGTACTACATCCGCACAATGCCGAGAGTGGCGTGCTGTGACTGTTCCGTGCATGTCCATGTGTGAAGTACACAAAGCTAGCAAAGCGTACAGGAAGGAGTCCGATTAAAAAACGTAGAAAACGCAGCTTTTAACTAGTGCCACTCTAATTTACAGCACGCAAGTGGAAAATATTGTTCCCCAAAGACTGGATAACCAGGTCTTCTCTTCGACACACTTCCGATCCAGCCTGACCAAACACCAACGCTTGTTAGCTTAACAAACACCGGCAGATTCAACCTGAGCAGCCTTTTCTTTCAAGAGAACGAAAGTATTTGCTTTAAAAACACATTCTCGTGGATGATGCGTTACCTCTTTCTTCTTTTGTCCTCCCCCGGACGGCAAACATATCAAAAAGAAGAAGAAAACAGTCAGGGTATGCAGGTTAACAGCGGATTTAGCCCAAACAGACGCCATGACGGAAGGATGCTCTGACAGTGCGACACGTCTCTGCCAATTGATTGGATTCCGAATCGACCACTCAGAGAAGAGGGAATTGAATGCGGAAGCAGCTGGGATTCGTAGTTTTTAAGGTGGACAGAGCTGTGACGCTAATGCAGCTCATCGACTTATATATTTTCCACACCGCTTTTTGGGAGGAGGAATCCCCAAAATGCTAACTTACTGTTATACCCTGAATTTAGGCCTGATAGAAAAAGTGCATTCTAGCTGTAATTTAGATTTATGCTCTGCTGACATAATGAAAAATTCAAGAAAAAACAAAAACAACAAAAAACTTGTCATGCCTTTACAATGTCAACCTGGACCTTTTTTTGTTTCCTGAAAATAATGTGATTTTCAGGCTACATTAAACTTATTCTGAGATCACAACACTAGCCTAAGAATGCCTGTTTCTTCACCATTTTTTGGGCTTTACCAACCATACCATCTGTCAGTCAGAGAATTATATTGTATGTGAATCATAAGTCACAGAGCAGAATAGTAAATATTATATATTTGTTCAATTTAATTGAATTTTATCTTTTGCTTTTCGAGAAGGAATTCTCTGAACATTTGAAACGACTTAGTGAAATAGTGAAATTTTCTTCCTGATTGAGTCATCTGTCAGTAACTGAGCTTGCTATTTGCCAAAAGCATGAAAGAATATGAAGTCTGAAGCAAAGACTGCAGTGTGTGTCTCTCTGCTTCTTTCTCTCCCCTATGTTTTAGGAGGGGGGACTGAGCTTGCACTAGACACTAGACCCTTGATAAAGTTCATTGAGAGGGACAAATGATTTATGTGAAATCAGTGGGGGTGACATGTCTCCGTCTCCTGATGAAATTCCGCCTAAGCACTCTGTGACTAATGTAATGCAGTACATCAGAGTTGCAATAAATAATACATCTGTGAAAATGTGAACATGTACAGCAGGAGGGCCTCTGTGGCCTTTTTGGGATGCTGTAGTTGACATATGTATGAGACATTAGAAAACTTTGGGTTTAAAGTAGTGCAGTGCAACTTTGCAAAAATACTAAAGGGCCATTACTCTAACACACTCCCAGCATTAGACCATTAGGCATGTAAGTACTGCAAAGGATATTGTAGGGGATTGCATTACACTAGGCATGGGCCTTTACTTTTCTGGCCACTTGATATACCTGAGTTCTAAGCCAGAGGCAAGGCAGAAACCGTAGCAGATCGAGTTTCCTTCATTGCATTCACTTTCTAAAGTGTAAAATTGTGTTCAGTCTCTTACTCAGGTGGTATATTGACAGTTACACAGTTAAGCTCTCCCATGCATGTGGTTAATAGTTCTGAAAATGTACTCATAGATCTACTAGTGTAATGTATAACCTAATCAGCAGGTATAAAAACAAACACTTATTGCCAAATCTATATAAAATTGAGGTATATATCATGGCAAATGGTAAGATGTGTGCTTTCCAGCCCCTCCAGCATGGAGTAAGGGGTGTTAATGTTCAAAATCCGAGTGGCTTGTGCAAGATCAAATGATCAGTTCAAAGAAACTTAAAGAAAAGTGGCATGCTCTAGAATTTAAATTGTGAAGCGAGTAATACTTTTCAAGTTAAACTGAATGGAATATAAAGACTTGCATACAATAAAAACCAAAAATATATTATTTTACTGATTGTGTTTTAAATTAGGATGTCTATTTCTACTAAACTCTCCCCATTTGGTTCGCTCTGATTCTCTCTTTCACACAGACACTGATGAAATGAAACGCATGTTGGAATATTAAAGCCAATGCACCGTGAAACAATCAGTACGTGTTGCAGCCTTGTTAAACCGCAGTTCATTCACTCTGTAGCAGCTCAGTCATGGAAACATTCCCAGACTTGCTGGGCTTGGCTGCAAAAATTATTCCCTTGGAATTGCCTTATTGTTTAGAGTTGAAGTTTGTGAACTTTCTAAGGTCATATAAGCTATACTGTGGATTGTAAAAGGCTGCAAAAGCTTTTGTTCTGAACTATAATTTCTAGAATTTTTCTGTTACGGGGAGACATCAACAAGATTTTCATGATTTTTTTCCCCCCTGAAATAGAGATGTAGAGAAGCAGCTCGATTCAATTCTAAAATCAATATTTGTATTTTGTCATTCATAAGATCACCACGATCAAACACATGTGGCACATCAATTTTAAAGTGTTTATGTTAAAGAACTGCAGGTGAGGAGAGCTGTAATGCCGACAGTATTACAAATACAGTAACACCAGTAACTTAAGTGAACAAAGTTTAGTTTAACTGTGGAAAACTGGATCTCTGCCAGTTTCCCCTACTTTTTCTGAAACAGCTGGCAAAGAAGCTGCTGCCTTCATCGTCTCGGTTTTCATGACCATCTCCCTATGTTATCTCAGAGTAGCTAAGGCTAACCAGTAACCTGCAAGTTGCAGTCGAACTTAATGCTGCATGGCACAAACAAGAATAATGTGACCCTCCTTTGAGCTCTGCAGCTAGCAAACCGAACAGTTGTGCTTTGCATTTGAGCAGAAGAATAAAGCTCCTATCTGATCCAACCTAGAGGATTGCATTGTGAGACAGAGAGAGCAGAGGGACAGAGAGGGAGAGAGAGAGAGAAGCATTAAAGATAGTTGCTGCCACTGCACATCTGCATCATTGACTACAGACTATACATACTTTGGATGGAGACTTTGGAATATTGTCTTTAATGATTAAAGAGTGATACAAAAAACAAGGGCTGTGAAATATATAAAAAAAATGTGCCTCAGTGAAACACATATGGGAAAATTTACATATGATAAATCAGAGTACAGTTTTGTAATGAAAATAGCATTTACCTACCTTATATCTATCTTTGCTTTCAAATATAAAAACATCCTTGAAGTAAGTGAGTGGGATTCTGTATAGACATCACATATATAAAACTACTAAAGCTACTGAGATACGGTGTGGAGGAAGAGAAAAGCTGTATACTGTGTTTTAAAATGCAGAGAGAAGACAAGGCAAATCAGGACGCAAAGAGAGCGAGAGAAGAAAGGGAAGGATGGGTGATGTCATTTCAAGCTGGCACAGCACTCGGTGCCCATATCTGAGGTCAGACACTCGCTTTTAAAACATACTGGGTCCGAAGAAAGATGATTAATTACCTGATAGCACAAACTTTATAGAAAAGGAAGAGAGATGGTGGTGGGGAGCTGGAGGTGTCAAGGGGGTCTCCGAGTTACTGAGGAGTAGGATCGAGGAGAAGGAGTAGCAGCTTACAGAGAGGTTGAGACAGAGCAACATCAAAAGAGAGGCAGAGAAAAAGTGGGAAAACTTGGATTACAGAGGGACTGAAGGCAGAGAGAAAAAGGGAATAAGAGCAGCAAGAGAGCAGAGAAAGAAAAGAGTCCGACAAACAGAGAGGAAGGAACTAAGGCAGTGACTGAGGCTTTCACTAATATGATGTTTGTTATCTCTGACCGACTCCCTCTGCAAACGTTCCTGTGTTCTCTAATGTGCCATTCAATAGGCCTATAGCTCTGTGTGTGTGTCTGACGTAAGTGAGAGTTTGTGTGTGTGTGTGTTCATCAAGTATCTGTACAACACCAATGGATCATTGCATGTTTAGGCCTCACACTCATGTGGCATATTCACTAAAGTGAAAACAAGCATGTTGCACTTCAAACCTATGAGACGCCACAATTGTGAAGAGTACATGGTGGAGTACAGGTCCTCAATATACTACAGAGAGTTTGAAGTTGCAGCACAAATCTACTCAACCTCGGTTGTTGTTACAAGCAGATATTGATATGAATGACGAACATGTACATTTGTTCTGGTTTTGCCAAATGAACTTTTTTTCACCTTTTTTTTTGCTCATGAACTCAAAGACAATGAGGCATAGCCATAGTCTGAATTTGATGCAGTGAGTGTGTGAAGTGATATCCCTTCTAGTAACAGCATGACAATGTGTTCTGCCTGGCTAGCAGACTACGAGTCTACGATTATTCAGCACAGCCTAGCCTGGCTTTCCTGGCATGAGGTCATCATGTGTACCACTATGGGTTAGTGTTAGAGAGGCAATAAAGTTAGTAGTAAAACTTTCTGAAGACGGCAGACGTCTGCAGATTTGCGCTCTGGAATCACAAATCCAACTCAAACAAGTAAATAAATATGATATTGTGATCCAGCAACAATAAAATGCAAAAGACTCAACCTATTCCAGTCTTTTTCACAGAACATATAGCATTTTTGACATTTTAGCACACAATTTGGTACCAGTGATCTTGAAGAGAACAGTCTGCCATAATCTGAGGCAGTAATAGATTGCTCTTCAGGGCTTGTCACAGAGGATGATGGACTCAAAAATAATTCTCTCCTCTTTTACCACCTTGCCTGGTCTCTCTTCCTCCTCTCCTATGCTCTCCTTTTCTTTTTCTTATATCACCACATCCCTGCTCCCCTTTCTCTCTACTCTCCATTCGTTTGCTTCTCATCCCATCTGATTTCCTCCTCCCCTCTCAATTGCTCTCATCTGCCATTTATTTTTCCTCACCATATCTGCTCTGCTCTTTCTCTCACCTTCTCTGCTCTCGTTTCCCTCTTCTCTTTTCTCTCTCTCTTTTCCATCCCCTTACACCTCCCAACACACATTATTCAAAAGGTGTGCTACAGATAATGAAAAGCCGTGGTGGTCGGCAGGCGGCGACACCTTATTATGCAGGAGAGGGATTGGGACAGCTTGCACCATAACCAAAAAAAAAAGGAAGAAAGAAAGAAGTTTTGTTATCCAACAAATGTGATCTATCCATCTTGTCTAGTTTTCTTCTCCCAAACAGTTTTGATTAGAGTTTTGTAACATTCATAGAGGATCAGCTCTATACTGTATTTCTAGACACACAAATCTCTCTCACGCACACACACACACACACACACACACACACACACACACACACACACACACACACACACACACACACCTGGACCACACGCGTGCATGCAGACAAACGCAAGCAGCATAGCAATGCTAGACTTTATGCAACAGCCCTCCACCAACAGCCTCTGCATTTAAATCTCTTTCTTGACTTCAGTGGTAAAAGCAGCATTGTCGATTCATCTACTTGATTAGAACGCAACCCCCTCCCCAGTCACACACACACACACACACACACACACACACACACTGGTGCGTCAGTCATTGAAATAATATACAGCAACCTTCCTTCCTTCTCTCCTCTCGTCTCGTCTCAACTCAAGCAGCTTTCCTCATCTCCTCTCTTCAGCATTTCTCCCATCATCTCTCTCTCTCTCTCTCTCTCTCTCTCTCTCTCTCTCTCTCTCTCTCTCTCTCTCTCTCTCTCTCTCTCTCTCTCTCTCTCACCCTTTTCTTTCGGGGAGAGCTGATATCTCTGGCGGTTTGCCGCATGGAAGTCGCCCAGGCAAGGCAGACTATCATCTCTCTGATCCGGACGCCTTCTCCCCACTTGCCTACCGCTGCGAGAGCAGACACAACATCACATTTCACATTTACCGGGGGATTCAACGGGGATATAACGGCATTTATCCGCTGACCGAATATCAGGAGAGTCTAAATCCCGGCTTCATTCCAGCAGAAGGAGGAAATATTTCTTACTCAGATGTAACAACACACTAAAAAAAGAAGAAAAAAAAGAAAAACGTACCGGGATCGTCAAGTGCACAAAAACTGCAGCTTTGAAACATTACGCACGGCTAGTTATTTTTCACACATTTTTACATCCCCTCCGTTCCCTGCACGGACAAAACCGGGGACCGGGGGTAAGAGGGGGAGACTTCCATGGTATGGAGTCTTGATTTCTACCAAGCGACCCGGGAGGCTTGAAACTGAGAAAATCCGTCGCCGTGCTGGAATATTAATAACCTAATCCTAACAGTAATCCGGGGGATGTTGCAGCAGAGTTTGGGACTCTAGAGAACATCCCAACTTTTTTCCTTTTTTCCTTTCTTATTTTTGGTTTCCATTTTTAATCTCTTTCCCCTCTCATCTTCTCCGCCTGTGGGACTTCTATTTTCGTGACTGATTTGCAGTACTTCACTCTGTCATGGACCGTTCGACGTCTTTGGATATAGAGGCTCTCAAGGTAAGACGCTCACAGCCGGGAGACGCACACTTGTTCCCGCAGACAGAGAGATAGTTGCGGTGCCCCTCTGGATGGATGGATGACTGGGTGGCATGTTGGGTGACTGGGGTTGATGGGTGCCTGGTCGGATGACTGCTATCAGTGGGTGGCTGCTCCGATTAATCCCCAACTGATGGTGAATGGTGCAGCTGGTAGCCTGTGCTGCAGGTTTGTTACTGGGTGGCTGGATGGGAGACATAGTGGCTGTTTTGGGGGTAGTTGGCTGACAAAGTGGATGCTGGAAGAGCAACTGGGTGCTGGCATTCTTGAGGTGCGATGCGCGACTGAGGTTTGGCACTGTCAGAAGAGCCAGCTCTGGCTGCAACACTATCCAGGAGCACCTCACTGTCTGCGTTTATGTCCCTCCCGCACATGTACAAACCCACACTCTCCAGGAGAGTAAATTCGACTCTGTTTCACCAGCATTGAGAGCTGTTGCACTCGGCTATTATGGGCGTCGGTGGGACACCATTGGCGGGATGGATGCACCCTACTGTGCAGAGGGTCTCAGAGGAAACACAGAGAAAGAAGTGGGAGATGACGATGTTGCCCTGTTATGAAATCGGTCATGTTTCCCCTCCTTCTCTCTGGGATTATCCGTGTTAATTTCCACTTTCAGTACAATATCTTACCAGCTTTAAAGTGATGTACAGAAGAAAAATAAACATTCTACCCGTGTGCGCTTGTGACCGGCGACGTGTGCACCGGCTACGTGCCTGTGCGCATATTCCTGTGTCTGTGTGGATGGTGGGGGATCTGGGTCGCTGCCTATACGGCTTCTCTGTGTCTTTCCAGGATAGAGCTTTGCCCCCACCTTCCCACCCTTCAAGTGTCCATTTGGCCAACATCATGTGGGTGAGAGGGACCAAATTAAAATGCAGACGAAGAACTGTTTGAAGGATGAGTAGAGACCAAAGTAAATAAACACTGTAAAAATCTGTTCATCTTTCTAAGGATGCATTCAACACCAGCTTCTTCTGCACCAGTATTTTGGAAATGCATACTACTCATGTATCATCTAAGCATTTATACATAATTTCATTCTAGCTGTTTGGGTTTTTAAAAAAAGCTATTTTAGTGTGTGCTTGTATGTTTAACAGAGATGTGTGTCTGAGTTTGAGTGACATCATGAAAACAGCTCATCTCAGCAAAACTGTAGTTCCTTGTTAAGGATCAGGAATTGCAGCAGTATTTGAGTGGCACCATTAGTAATCGTAAATCAGATATACTACCCACATGAAATGCCACATGTGGGCTGGTCATACTGAGTTTTCAACAAAGACTCCAGTGTAGACAGCAGTTGTGGTTGGAAATGTCCATTTCCTGTGTGCCGCTGCTGTTACTGACAACCAGTGA
Organism: Acanthochromis polyacanthus; assembly: GCF_021347895.1. Taxonomy (NCBI): domain Eukaryota; kingdom Metazoa; phylum Chordata; class Actinopteri; family Pomacentridae; genus Acanthochromis; species Acanthochromis polyacanthus. The sequence goes on along the minus strand of NC_067115.1, from coordinate 17,944,070 downwards.
TTGGATAAATCAGCAGATCGATGAGACTCTCCAGAGGTTTGACATTTCAAGCAACATTTCATGCAATCACATTTCTAACAAGGGGACCTTGATACTGTGAGGCAGAGTTCCAAATTGACTTTGACTTGGCTTGCTGGTTGCAGATTCAAGAGATGGAAATTGACATTCGAATTTAAAAGTCACCTTAACTGTTGGCCAGTGAACCCAACCTGGAGAACTGTGTGGGGATTGAGGTAAATCTCAATTTTTTCCCCCTGTCTGCTCTTTCTGTTGAGGTCTTGTGCTACGTGCTTGTCTAAGTCATTGGAAGCCCTGGCTCACAAAGCATTACTGAAATACGATGAGCTCCAAGAGAATACAGACAATTAGACTTAAAGCCTCCTAAATGAAATCCTATGACCAAAAATAAGCATAGAAATTCTCCTCTTGGATTGGCTATTGTTGTTTACCACAGAAGAACCTATTTTCACAATGGAGGGGACAACAGTTAGAACAGCCAACAAAACGGGGAAAATACTAACCAGGTTGAAAAAATGAAGACTTTTCTTTTAACATTAAATACAGTAGCTTACACTTTGACAAATGATTCCATATGAAGTGCTGGTAGTCCCAGGGTTATTGTTCCAAATTCAAAGAATAATGTCACAATAACTACCAGTCCTTAACCCCGGCACCTCCCCATATTCCTCTTTTGTTGTTGTCGCCAATCTAATCCCAACGATTATGGTGTTAGTGCATCACTACATCCATCTGCTGGTGGTTTTCTGCAGGGTTGGTGTCATATCCTTGGCAATGCTGACAATCCCTAAGTTTGAGTGCATTGGTAGTTGGCACTCAAAAGTACCCACACACACACACACACACACACACACACACACACACACACACACACACACACACACACACACACACACACACACACACACACACACAAACACACGCACACACACACACACACACACACACACACTCCTGCAGTGTGCTTTATTTGGAGTGAAGGTCGGGCGCGTGTGTGTTGTGTTGCATGTGTGGGTGTGGACATGTTTATCTATACTAGTGAGGACTGATCCTTCAAAACCCAGCACTTTTAACAAATTTGGGCAAGAAAATAAATCACTGCAGTCTCCTTTCAAATACAGCCAAAGTGCATATGTGTATGTGTTTGTGTGTGTGTGAGTGTGTGTACAAGTTCGCTGGCCAGCTGGCCTTTCATACTTTGAAAATAAACTGGAAACAAACCGATATATATATATATATATATATACACACACACACACACACAAAGCAATCCAATCTAATGAAAAGCCAGTTTTTTTTCTCCCTCGGTTAGTTAAGTGTGTGTTTGGTGTCTGAGTGTGTGCCTCAAAGAGCAATCACAGGAAATGAACAGAGTACAAGGACAACATTGGGACGTTGGAAAGACACTGCATTATTTCAAATATACAAGTGGTATGTGTGTGTTTGTGCATGCATGTGCATGTGTGTGTGTCTGGAACGGACCAAAGACCTATGTGCTTGTAAATCAGTGCAGGTTTCAATATCAATGGAGCAGTTTAAGTGCTATTGATCTTTAGTAATAGCTGCACCATAAATTATATGCAGTATAATAAAGGCAGTCAGATTGAATTTGACCCTCTAGATCAGAGGCTCCCGACTTGTTACAGGAACAGGAGCATTGAGAAAGCCAAAAGTGGTTTGACTTTGGTCGTGCTGCAGATTATTGATAAACCATGATACAACTAGGCAAGATTGATTAGAACTAATTCATATTTTGGCATCATCAGTTCATGGCAAGTTCTAAATGACTGTGTTCACTAGTTGCTCTAGCAATCAAACATCTAGCAAACAACAGGGAACTTTTACTATTAGTCTAGCCAACTAAAATTAAATATATACAACAGAGCAGGACCTCTAAATTACAGTCAGCCAGCAGACAATGGCGAGTCTAGGCATATTTATCAAATACTTGCACCACTTTTCAGGCCAACTAGTTTTTTTTTCATAATGGAGTGAACTTTTAAATGATGGTTAGTTACCTGCCAAAGTGTCTGGCAAAATAAACCAACTTATGGTACAAGCTGCAGCCAGAATGAACCAGCAATTTCACAATGGCTGTTTTCCCACCCTGGTTGCACTCTTTCACTCAACCCCATTTGGTAGGCACCCAGTGCAGCCACAGTTTTGCATTTCTGGCCACTGAGCAGCTCAATTGGAGCAATCGGGGGTTCAGTGCCTCTTCCAAGGGCACTTCAACAGTAGCTGCTGAGGGATGGGAGAACATTACTCATTCATTTAAGTCAGCCAGCCCCAAGCCCGCCTCTCTAACCTTCAGGCGAGCACGATCCCTCATCTGTGCATCACCATATCAGTTTAACTATGTTACAAGCGCAAAAACACACGCAAACTGATGACTTAATGTGCTCCAGTGTGAAATAGATTGTATTGCAGTGACAGTCATGTTTATTGAAGCTGCCAATGTGACAGCTGCACAATTTGAAAAGTGGGTGCCTCAATCCGAGCCAAACAGACTCCATTCCTGGTATATGGGAGACTTCTCAAACATTTGCAAGTGTGCTGGTTTTGTTTTTCAATCCCGAACTGATAGGCTGTGATGCATTAAGAGTACTGTAGTGCGTCATCACATTAATAACAAAGCCTTTATGGAGTGCCAAACAATTCTGCAGCTGTGCACTGACGGGAAGCTACACGTGAATTCAACTGTAGTTACGCAATCTTTGGGATCAGACTCCTTGTGGGATTATCTACTGTATAAACACATTAAATGTAGAAAACATTTAAGACTCACATCCTGATATCTGCATAATTCACATAATTTTCATAGATTTAGATAAAATTATTATAATTGAGAGAAAAGAAAATGACAGGATCAACCTGGTTCATAAGATACCTTAAAGTAACAGTTATTTTTTTTCTGTCTTTCATTGACTAATTCGACAATAATAATAGTGCAGACTTACATGACAATCAGTGTTAACCAATGTATAAGATTCTGCCATGTTTTAATTACAGGCAATACACGAATCTTCATATTACACTGCAGCTTCAGTTGTACCAGCGGTGAAGCTGTTAATAGCCAGCTAGTCTTATCAGTTGCTGAAATTGTATTATAAAATAGCATACAATGTACAATTTTATTCCTTTAACACACACAAACACACACTTGCACACAGCCTGCAGTCAGTATACTGTGCTCAAAGTAAGTGGCCAAGTCCAGTCGTCAGTTATCTTTCTTCTTTTCCACGTCAGTCCATTTTACAGTCAATTACCTGTTCTTACACGAAGGTCATTTCCATTACACACTATGTGTGTGTTTGTGTCTCTGTGTATTAGGTGCAAAAAAGAGGAATGACATTTCTACTTGGGAACACTTATTGTTCCCACTTTGTGTATTTATACATGTGCATGTTTGTGCATGTGCTATATGTGTGTGCTGCTCAAGTAGCACTTTTTAAAGGTCCAATAGCTAGTGGGCTACTGTTGGCCCTCCTAAAGGTTAACTTACAGTATTTAGATTATACGTGTGGATGTGTGTGTGTGTGCGTACATACATATTCATGTTTGTGTGGGCAGTTTTGTCACATTTCCTGAGCAATAGAGTAAAGTAAATCACACTGCGGAACCCTCAGTCCTTCACATTCCTTGCAGTTGTGCCTTACCATCAGTATGTGAGCTCCCCACCACTGCACACAACAAAATGGTTTATGACAAAATTAACTAGCTGTTCTACATAACATTTTAAAAAATACACCTCAGTATTTCATTGGTTTGGCTTCTTCCTAGAATTTAGTTGAATTTTTTTAGATCAGTTTCATGTCTCTGAGATGCTTTTGCTGGGCACAAGGACTACGAACAAGTGAACTAATCAGCTATTGTATGAATGTGTGTTCGTGAATCTTCAAAAAAAAGAAAAAAAGAGAGAGACATAGTGCCCGGATGAGCAGTTTCTGTAAGCACACTCAATGTATTTGCTGAACAACACTGGTCCGGTAACCTGACACAGCATCTCAGAAGTCATGCTGTGAAATTGCCAGCTTTACGAAATTGTTCTTGCATGTATTATTTGCTAACTTGCTAGCAAGCTGTATCATGTAAATTAGACAACTTTGAACCCACGTCAAAGTGAGATGCTGAGATATATGAAAAAAATCAACACAGCACTGAGACTACTTTATTCAAGATCACCGATGCCATATGTGTTGTAGGTAATTCTACTGAATTTCCCTTCAGGGATTAATAAAGTCAGTCTCAGTCTAAATTCAGACTCTGTTTTGTTTCTCCTTGACCTCTGCTCAGCTTGCAATGCAGTGGATTATAATGTCATACCTGTGAGAATTCTGTTGGTGTCTGTGATGTGGCTCTGGACTGGATAATTTCTTTTCTCTTGAACAGATGATTCTATACAATGTTTGGAGTTGCGTCCTTCTCTTATGATCCTCTATTTCGTGGGGTCCCCCAGGGGTCTGTTTTGGGGCCACTTTCATTCACCATAAACATGTTACATATGTTCATATTATGCATAGGCATGACTCTAATTTCTGTTGTTACAGTATGTAGACCACACCCATGTTGTGTTCAAGTAAAGGCAAATTATTTTTACCGTTTTAAGTGCAGGTGACTAAAGGCTGGGTTATGCTTTCTGCACAGATGAACCGCACAGAAATGAGCCATGCGGAAATCCACGCGAGAGACCGTGTGGCTTTTTACTCCGTGCGACATCTGCTCCCAAACTGCAGGGAGCAGTGTATCGCTACCTCGTACCTAGTCTACTCTAGTACTAGACTAGAGTAGAAGAAGTTTGCCTTTGTTTACACAACTTACAATGTGGTATTTTACCAAATAGTTGCATTTCAGCACTTCGTTTTAATTTCACATTATGAATTGTTCGGAACCTGTTGTCACGGTGATCTCTGTGTGATGAATCGTATCAGTGCCTGTATTTCTGGACTTCAGCTACAAGTAGGTTCTGGTCCTCTGCCATGTTTTTCTGCACGTCTCCATCTGTGTAGTTAGAAAAATGTGGAGGAAATTTTCCGTGTGAGAAGGGCAGCATGAGGGGGCGTGGCTGCTAAAATGACATAATTTGTCCGCACATAGCTGCATTGACCTCGCGGACGTGGTAAGCATTAAACAGGCTCAAGTCTCCTGCTTTCTTCAACTGAGGCAGCTATCCAGGATGAGGGTCGTTCTTTCTAGTGAATGCTTAGAAAAAGGCTGTCCATGGTATTTTCTTCCAGACTTGACTATTGCAGTAGTCTTGCAAAAGACTCCAGCTAATACAAAATGCTGCTGCCAGGCTTTTGACTCCATACTAAGAACCACATTCCACCACTCTTTGCTGACTGTCACTGGCTACCTCTTCAGAACTGAGTTTAAGATTTTCCTGCTTGCTTTGAAAGCCTTGAACAGTCTGGCTCCTGCCTGTATCTGCAGTCTGCTAACTTCATATATGCCAAACTGTATATCATTTTTAAAACTATTTATTTAATGGTTTGGCTTCTTCATAATCCATAGTAATTGTATATATTTGAATTCATTTATGATATTTATTTCTTAAATACAGGTTGTTTACTTGAAATACAATATTGGAAAACAATTTGTAACTTTATGTTTGAAATGTGCTATATAAGTAGAACAGGCCACATATTACAGATACTATAAATATTATTATCATCATCATTATTATTATTATGAAAGACATGTGTCCACATTTGACAAAGACCATCATTTATTCTTGTTTCCAAACTGCACAAAAAACACCTAAGCACTGCTTTGATGTATTCTTTATCCACTGAGGTTCCTTTGTCTTCTTGCAGTTTTTGAAGAACAAACATGCATACATGCAGTTGCATTCAAAATTGTTCAACTCCCATTGCAAATCAGGTTTATTGGCAAAAATTACAAAGTGACTTGATAAACAACGCAAACAAGAACGCTTTCAATAGCTCAACACAACCAGTATTACAAGGGGTTCCCCCAAATTCAAGACAGTATGTCACTTTTAATGACTATTGCTGTCTCAAAATTATTTACCCCTTCTTTAATACTTAGCAGAGCACCCTTCTGCTGCTATGACCTGCTGCAAACATGATGCATAGCCAGACACCAGGTTTTGATAACATTCCTGAGGAATCTCATCCATTCCTCATGGGCAATAGCCTCCAGCCATCAATTCTCACCAAATATGTTTGATGTGATTCAAGTCAGGCAACTGTGAAGGCCACTCTAGTATCTTCCAGGACTTTTTTCTGAAGCCAGGCCTTGGTGGACTTTGAGGTATGCTTGGGATCATTGTCCCACTGGAAAATCCAATGACGCCCAAGTTTCAGCTTCCTCACAGAGGGCATGACATTTCCTCCTAGGATTTGCTGTAACTGAACAGAATCCATCTTGTCTTTCAAACCCTGCAGGTTTTCAATGCCAGAAGATGCAAAGCAGTCCCAGAGCATCACTGAGCCACCACCATGCTTCATATGTTCCACTTTTGTTTCATCCTTCATTCGCCACAGAATAGAATCCCAAAACTTCTGTGTCTCATTTATGTGGTTCTGAGCATGTTGGAAGTGATTTTTCTTGTGCTTTTGGGTCAGTAGTGGTCTACGTCTTGAAGTTCAGGCATGGACACCTTCAGCATTTAGCTTCAGCATAGAAACCTCAGTTCTTGCTGGAACCAAATTTTGCTGTAGTTCTTTTCCAGTCACTCAGGGGTTTTTGGCCACTTGTCTCCTCAGACATCTGGTTACAGCTGTTGATAGTTTCCTCTGTCTTCCATGTCCAGGTAGTGTAGACACTGTTCCTTTAACTTTGAGCTTGCAAACTATGCTTCTAACAGTATCTCTAGGAATATACTATGCCTTTGCTATCTTTTTGTATCATTTTCCTTGTTTGTGCAAGGCGATGATCTCCTCTCTAAACTTTTGGGACAACTCTCTTGACTAAACCATATTTCTAACATGGAATCAAACATCTCTGTGAACTCGCCATAGCCAGTCCAGGTATTTGTGTTCTATCTCAAGCACATCTAATGCCACTAATGAAGCCCTTGATTAGTGATGTCAGGTATGCTTGAAACAACTCTTGATTTGCAAATGAGTGCTCTTATGTGAGATTGTATTCAGAGGGTTGAATAATTTTGAGACAGCAGTAGTCATTAAAAGTGGCATTTTGTCGTGAAATTGAAGAAACCCCTTGTAATACCGGTTGTGTTGAGCTATTTAAATCGTTCTTGTTTGAGTTGTTTATCAAAAGTAGCTAAGTGTTAGTACATTTTGCCAATAAGTATGATATTTAATGGGGATTGACTCATTTTGAGCGCAACTGTACATGACCAAAACACAGAAACAACAGATTTCTTCTCCACACATTCATACAAATAACAAAGACAAACCAGAAGACAATCCAAAATAGAGTAAATTTTATGACAGGACTGTTGTATAAATCTCCTACTATCTACAGTATCAGTTAATACATTGCGAACACTTAGTGTTGCCTCACAGAGCTCACTTCTAACTAAATATTTATGTTCTCAAGGTCTATACATACATGATATTAATGTCTTCAACATTGTCTTAGACCACATTAAATATGACTCTGAGCGTACGTGTGTGTTGCACTGAATGCTTTATTTCAGGATTTTCTGTGTTTCATAGAGCAACTGTGATTGTTTTTAATTAGCTTAGCTAGAAAACGACCATAGATTTAGAGGGCTTAAGATACAGTCTGATGTCTTTTGCAAAGGATAAGCATAATACTGAATTATATTTCCATTGTGTGTGTTGAAAACATACACTGGCTTTTGCAGAGGGGCTAAGAGGCACTCGACGCCTACATATTGTATAGCCTGTAGAGGCCCCCGGGTCCTTGAAGATCTAGATGGGTAAACATGTAGTTGCTGGAGGCTAGATAGGCCCACACACTAAATAACTAATCTGGGATTAGTTAAGTCATTATAACACTACAATATGTGTTCTATCATAATGTGTGCATTTAGTAGTCTTTAAATTATGACAGACAAAATGTGTTGAAGTGTGATTATGACTGGTAGAGAGTATAGACTGCTATCTAACAGGAGGGCTTAGTACAGGGGGCTAACGAATCAGATAAATACTAAATACTGTGAAAATCCCGTGGGTCCAGGCAGGTGGTGCATCAAGCAAAATGCACAGGTGGATGGGATGCTGAAAAAAAACAAGACCGCTAACCTACGTGCAATATATTACCATTATTAGTATAACTTAATAGATTTTCAGGGTCAAACTAAAGGTTAATGAGCTGCAGGATGAATAGGGCAAATTGAATTGTTTTTTCAAGAAATAGTGGCACTGCCAAGCCAGTGTTTCACAGAAACCAGTGAGTGGTGCCAGTTAAGCTGTGTGCTCTGCAAGTAAATGATGTTGGAAGCTAGACACGCTCTGCATGAAATTACACAGTGAACACTGACTACATTCAAGTAGAATTTACTCAAGTAACCAAGATGTTTCAGGGACACTTGCGGCATCCTCTGAGTCACAATTACTGATATAGAAGTCATTTCAAGCCTACAGGGAAGAAATTATAGACAAGGAAGGTGTGTGTGTGGGAATGCACTAGTCCATGGTAGGTACCTGGGAAAAAAAGGTGGAGTGGACAGCAGATGTGTTTTATAAGCAGAGCGAGAACATGATGGTGTTGAACTTGGCCCAGGGGAGGCTCCAGGGTCCACATCACTGTCCAGTGATAATAATTATGACCACAAACACACACACACAGCCCTGTAGATCATCGCTTACTGCTAATAATAGCTTGTAGGGAAAAATGTGCACAGATGCATTAACATATAACCCTCTGTGTTCACATACAGATCCACAAATTGACATAAACACATGCATGCCTCAGGTGTATTAACTGTGTACCTTTGCTCCAGATCACCACTCATGACAGTAATCACATACAACACACACACACACACACGCGCACACACACACACACACACACACACACACACACACACACACACACACACACACACACACACACACACACACACACACACACACAGCAAACACACATGTTCCCACATCCCCAAGCCTCGAGCCTGAAACGAGCGATCAGTCTTAACAGTGACTGATGCTTCACCTTGCAACCTGCCACTCAACCTTTCCACTGTAAGCCTCAGGGTGTGTGTGACAGTATGCGTGTGCATGTTTGTGTGTTCCGTTTACTTCCTGTGTTAGCCGGCGCTTTGAGGGAATACTGCACTCCATGTTGTGTTGCAACTACATTGTCCCTCTATATAGAGATGATGTACAAATGTGTCTTTGCATGCAGTGCAGGACTCATTCAAATGCAAATCATATGGCTCAATATGTATTTGCAGCAGCATTATAGCCGACATACTGCGTCCAGTGTTACAGATTGTGTTCCATGTGCCATATTTTCGCGATTGTTTTTCTCCTTGTTATCTGCACCAAAGTAATGTTTTGACTTTCTCTGCTGTCACACGCTATGCTAGCCTTTCCAGTCCAGGCAGTGTTTGTGTTCATGTGGGTGGACTCATAGCATCAGCCTTTTAAGTGGTGTCTCTATACTCTCTGTCCCAGCTAGAGCAAAATAACTGCAGCAATATTAAAGCAGTTTACAAACTTGGACACGATCTGAGTTTCCTTTCATTCTCCGGGTGAAATATCTGCTGAAGTCCCAGCTGGAGGTATATTTATTATAGCTTTAGTAAACAAGTTGCCCAAATCTGTCATTTTAGCTTTGCAATTTAAGGAAATGTGGATGAAGTTGGCCTATAGTTACAGCTGCAGTAAGCAAGATTTTGATGTACAACTACAGCCATCTTGCCGGCCTAAATCACAATGTAGCACTGCAACAGAGAATAGCTGAATGAATAAAAACTTGAGAGTAAAATACAAGCTGTCACTGTGCTCACAGCAGAGAGCGAGCGCTCCAAACAGAGAGAGCGAGGCTTGGCAACACTAGATCCGGTACTTCTTATTTATTTGGTATTCTGGGTTTGTTGCAGTTTACTGAGATCATATAGCATTCCTCGGTAGTTTCAAGTAGTTACATAAGCCTCAAAGCCATTTGAAACCTCAGACAAGAAGCTGAAATTTGAAATTCAGATACAGTACATGTGCAGTATTACTAATCTGTTGCTATTAGTACATATCATTTTATCATGTTTCTAAAAAAAAATGTTATTTAAGTATTCGGCCAAAATGTGCTGGACAAATTGAAATCGTGACCTCATTATGGTGATAATGCTGTAAGGGGATTGTCAAAGTTACCTTCAAAGAATTCCTCCTAAGAGTTATATTTAGTTTCTTGGCAATCCATCCAGTAGATGTTTGAGCATTTGACTTAAAATCACAAATTTCTATATAAACGTGATTCTAAAGGAAAGGTCTTCGGATTACCAAAGTCATTGGGATACCTGATTTGGAATCTATATCCAAAATTTTGTATCAGTCTGTGACGTAACTTTGTTTAAATATTTCCATGAATAAGTGAAAACTCCAACTGACTGGTAAAGAGGAAAATCGTCAAAGTTCCTGGGATTTATCCTCTAGGGAGAATGAATGTCTGTACAAACATTCGTGTCAGTCCATCCAATAGTTGTTGATATATATCAGCCTTGACCAGAGCCAACTAACTCTGCAATGTCATGTCGTAATATAGCACTGCACACATTACAAATGCTATTAGCAAAAACTAGTGCAAAAAAAAAAAAATAGCTGTGTGAAACTGTTTCATATGTACTTCCTGTGAATTGTCAGACAAGAAAACTGACATGTAACATTTAAGTTTTAGCATTGTGATCATGGCTAGTGGCAGAAGTCCTCTTTAATATGTCATCTCACTTAACTGCTCGGCCTTGAGATCTATTGTGATCTGCCGCTCTCATTCTACCCACAAAACTCAAATGCTTATGTCAGCTACCTTGCCACTGACATCTGCATAAATTATTGTTAATATTATATCTTGCTCAAACGGCAGACAGGGGTTGTGCATTTGTCCTGCTGGGTTTCATGTACATTTCCCTCCATCCTTCTAAGACATGGTGATAATCTTGTCTCCATCCAAAGGACAGAAATAATTTGGTGCCATCTCATCTGCCGTGCAAATGTCTGTCCCTGCCATAAGCCTATTCACTACATATGGAATATTAAACTTTAATGTGAGGTGTATCCCACCATGAAGGGGCATTTACATTTGTCATCATGTGCACTGCTGCAGGCTATGTACCTCTGTCCAGCAATGACAAGTTAATAGACTGCTTTGCACAGTGGAGCCAAACAGGGACTCACATCTCCATTACTAATCTCAGTCAATTTAATTCTCCCCAAATTGTTGTGATCATTTGGAGATTATTGCAGTATGGCTCAATTTGTCAACAACATTTTAATTCAAAATTGAATTATGCCACAATGGAAAGGTAATCACGATCAGGTAATTACAAACTGATTCAGCTATGACAGACTGATGATGACCTGTATTTTTGTCATTGGGACTGTAGTGCAGAGGATGATTATGCAGTTTTTTAACACTGATTGTAAAAGAAACTGAATGTAACATTTTGATTCATGTTCTTTAATGTACACTGGCCACACGATAGCTAAGGCACAGTGTTTCACAAATGTCGATCTAAGGACTGTGCAGTACATGTTCAAAATGCTATAAGCCCTTCAGGGTCTTGTCGCACCATTTTCCCCTTCCTGCATCCTCAGCCTCCGACTCACACATGTGACATAACCTTTATTCCCCGATAGCATTTAGTTTGTCATTTCCCTGCAGCAAGTCAGCTATCACGCGCCCCAGCCTGGATATCATTTATAGAGACTGTGGATGTGACACTGGAATGACAGGCTAATATTCATCTTCTCAGACGCCATCTTGTCCTGTCTGTCACCTCCCAAAGCACAGACTCTGCTGCGACTGGTGACATGAACTTAGCTCAAGATTGCAGCCAAAGGAAATATTAGGGCGGGATGATTCTGAGCCTGGATGATAATCACCAGTGTTTGTGCTGCCAACAAACAAGACAAGCCAGTCCAGTTCATTATAGTTTCATCAAACCAGTTCAGTTCTATTAAATTTCTTTTCAAATGCAGCCCAAATTCAGTCTGACACTATCTATTCAACACTTTCGCTACCAAACTTATTGTATTATGGCTTGATCTTCATTTGCAAAGTTCTTTGCCAAGTCAGTTTATACATTTCAAAACCAGTAATTAAAAGAAGTTAAGTGTGGATGAAAAGAGAGGTTCCCAAGGTTGTGCCTTCTTATTCCTTTTCTCCTCAAAAGATTTGTAAGCAAAGTGCACTTTTAAAATTGTGTTTGTGTTTATAGTAGTGGGGTCGGGACAGTTCATGTAGCGATGTGAAATTCTGTCTTTGCAGTCCTAACTTCCTTTGAAGCTGTTATTTGAATGTTTTCTTGAGCATTGACCTTTTCAAGGCTCATCATCTTTACCCATATTTAGCCACATCAGTGTGAACCAGTGCCGTTTGTAACACTCTTACACACTTTGGATCGCTCTTGAAACCCTGTAGAAAGTATGCTTTTTATCATTTTTGACCTGAACATTGATAAAGCCAAATAGTCTGAGGAATACTGGGAGCTGAATTTGAATAAAAGGCGAGAACTAGTCAGGGTACGGCTTCAGGTCGCGCAAGAGTCAAGGTTGTGCTATTCCACATGATGAAAGTATGCCTCTCCAGCTCTCTGTACAGTGCAGCAAGATGTATTGGAGAGATGGGGCAACATGATATAAATCACAGTCTGTGACAAATGTGACTTTATCAGGGAGACAGCATGTGCCCTAGCTCACTTTGCATCAATGCTCCTTCAAGCTGCACTGTACATGTCCCAGATGTATAGCCTAGCATCTTTACATTATCCCACCAGCACCACAGTGCATTTATCTGCTGGCTGTATCTGCCTTCCTGTCCCTCAGCCCCCTGACAAGTAAATCATCTCTTCTCCTGCTGTGACAGCACAAGTCTGACGTCTGTCACTTCTGCAGGTCAGCCTGGGCCACACACACACACACACACACACACACACACACACACACACACACACACACACACACACACACACACACACACACACACACACACACACACACACACACACACACACACACTGAACGTATATGCTCACATGTACAGTGGCGTGCAGGGAGGAAGAAAGCAATCACATTACGCACATGCAGGCATCTATGCGCACAAACACTTTTTCTGTCAGAGGGGATTCTCGCCCACTCAAGGACAGAGCGGTGACACCTCATCATGAGCCAAATGAAGCAAGAGTGGCACGGAGAAGAGGAGGAAAAGTGGAGAGATGGAGGGATGGATGGAGCGGAACGACACGGCAATATGGAGGAGGATGAGTGGAGCGACCGACACCAGGCGCCAGATTTCAGGGGCATGAAATAGGCTCTGGGAAACGTGGAGGGACAGACAGGGAGAGAGAAAGTGAGGGTGGTGGGGGCGCATTAAAAAGTGGAGAATGAAGACAGACACTTGTCTTTGTAAATTCTAAGAGACAGATTAGAAATTGCACTCGGAGTGTGAGTATGTTATGCATTACTGTGTTCCACACTTGTCACAAAATGTCGGGTTGTGAAAAATACATAAATGTGTCGTTGTAATATAGAAACAGCATCTCGTCACAGATAGAAGAGGGATCCGGTAACACTCATGAGAAGCTGCATAGCCAAAGATTCTACTGGCAGTTGTGTATAATTGTTGATACAGGTCAGAATTGAGTACTTAATGTGATATTTTGCTGTTCATGTGACACTGTATGTGTGGTTCATTTGTTTTTCAGTTCCCTTCTATTAAACTGAAATCAACTCGGGCCACATGGCAACATTTTTTTGCACAGAAAGAGAAAGTGAGTTTGATCGAGGGGCTAAAGGAAAAAAAAACATATGTATGTAGGTCGGACTGTAAGAAACAGAGTGAAGGACTTACTAGATCAAATTAACATGCGTTCCACATCACACTTCTCCTATAAGTCACTTGGATTACATTCACACCTGACATTAAAATATGTCTCCTATAAACTCATTAACGTATGATTTATTTTCCTTTGCTGAAATGCAGATGCCACTTCCTGTTATGTATAGAATATTACCATTCTGTAAAGGTGACTTTCAAATGTATCATTTTGCTCATGTAGGAATGCTGTGCCTGATGTTATTCTGAATTGGGTTAGGGATGGGGTTGAATATAAACTGTAATTCATTCATGCTGTCATACGTAAACTGAGTTCTTAATGTGAGTTCTAAATGATTATACCTCGATATTATTTGGATTGTTGAATCTTAAAAGCCTTTTAGAAGCATCAATAACTGCTTGCAATTACACGGTGATCTCCCAGAGTCTAAGTTTATTCTGAATAAAAAGGGTGACCAGAGAGGAGGAGGGAGCGAAAATATAAATTGTCAAAATTATGACCAAAAAGAAAAAAAATATTCTGACAAATACAGAAAAGAAAGGCTAAAGGAATAAGAGAAATGAAGCAGAATGGGGCAAGGTCCTTGTCACTGCTTGTCCCCGTAATTCAGAAGTGAGAGAGTGAAGGATAGATAGAGATGGAGTGATGGAGAGGAGGACAGAGAGCTGTGCTTCGCCTCAGAGAGCCACAGATGGAGAGTGATGATAATGCAGCAGTAGACAGAGGACAGAGAGAGGAGGAGTGAAAACAGGAGAAGAAAGGGAGAAACAGATAAGCGCAGTGTACAGGCTATCAGGTTTATGGAATACACAGAGAAAGTCAGAGCTGAGTTTAAGAGCAAGTTCAAGACAGGCAGGAAGCGAAGGTCAAAATAAAAAGAGCGCAATTTGGAAATAGTGCAGTCACAATATGGATAATACTTGGATTAAATCTATAAAATTGCCACAGAAATTTCAGCATTTGTCATTCTGACCTAAACCTTGCAGATCTGTAAAAAACACCTCAGGCTGCTTACCAGATTCAGGATGGATTTTGTCACGTAAATTGACTGAGACATTGCAGACTGACAGCTTGCATAAGCATGTGCCTCATGCTGTATTTATCACTGTTATCAAAATGACATCTGTTTCTGCATGTGGTGTCTGGATAATTATCAGTCGAATCAATAACTTTGCATTTGGTAGCATATGGTAGCTGTTTACATCTGTAAAGTCTGCATGCTTCCAGTGTGATTAGACGGTATTTCTGCATGTGTTTCCCTGGTAGTAGGCCGGGGAAATGACACAGTCATGTTTTATCAATCTTTTGAAGGAGGCAACAGAAAAGATCAACACAGCCACACTTTCTTCACTGTAAATGAGGATAGGAGAGATGACTGATGGGAACAGATCATGTAGGAGTTGTTCAGTCGCTGGCAAACTTCAGAGTGAGGCTTCTACCCTGAAGGCAGGAGTCTCTCACAAATGAGAACACCGAGTGCTGAGTGCACACACTCTTGGCTGAGATCTGACCACCCACAGAGGTGGTCTGGAATCACATCCTTTCACGGTTTGATGTGTGCATCCTTTTTTTCCCCCCTCTTTGTTTAGAAATTACATCTTGCATACAAATATTGTGAATGAATTAAATTGTGCAAGGCTATATATGCATTATGCAGGTGTACAATTCCTTTTGCATTTGTTTTCTTCTTAATTGTAGTAAATATCAAAATGAATCCAAAATCAGTTCAAAACACACACTGATTAGCTTGTAAAGACACAAAACTAAAACAAAACAAACCAAAAAACACACATAAGAGCTACCATTACACAATTTAACATCACCATATATGCATGGTGCCCAGAGATTGAACAATAGTGACTTTGGTGACTTTTTCTGTTTTGCTGCCATGAGGTTGACAGTTTTTTTTTTTAGTCAAAATAAGCAAACCATTGAGCAGATTGTTTTGAAAACTAATATGAAATAATATTACATTTAATTTTCTTTTTTGCTCTGTGGGCTTTTCCTTTGGATAATTTAATTAGCACCTGGTAGTAGAGTGCTTGCAAAATTAGGGACTTTCCTCTGCCTTAGCAGCACTTTGTATTTGGTGCTAATTAGAACATATCAAGGTAGCATATTAAGCCAAAATGGTGAATAGTTTTAAATGCCCTATGTCAGCATTTTCTTTGTGAATTCAGCTCAAAGCACTACAACACCCATAAGTACAGCAGCACAAACTGCCAGGGTCAATTCTTTGTCCTCTTATATTCTGCTTTCCGTAAACACAGTTGGCATTTTGGTAATAAGTGATGATGTGGTAGTCACACGAAGAAGCTCCGGTGTTTGACCCTCCATGATTCGAAGGCAGCGGTGACTGCTACAGCTCCAAGAAGACTTTCATGTTGCTCCCATAGAGACGTTGTATATTGTGCATGGAAGGTTTGTATTTGTGAAGCTATAAAGGAATTTATCTTCCCTCCAGACATCAATACAGTAGGATATAAGGAGGAAAAAAAAACAATTACAAACTAGCTAGCACATTCTGAACCACCAATGTGCTGCAGGATGCTTGGAGGAGAATCCATGTGTCGTGGTTTGAACTTATTATTACCAGACTTGTTTGCTCTGAAATAGCTTTACATATTGTTTGTGTCACAAAAAGGAGATGGGCGGCTCTTGTGCCTTTCATTCTCAAAATTGAAAAGTGCATTGTGAGAAAATAACTTATTCCCTTTTCTTCTTGACATGAAAGAAACTTATTTTTGATATTGTGCTGTGATGTTTCTTTTTTCATGCAGAGATTCTCTTGATCTTGTCCTTACACCTGCTTTTGATGCTTTGTGTGCATTTGTTTGCGCAGTGTGTACGCGGGACAGTGTCAAACTGTGCGTTTGTGTGTTGCAGAAATTGTGAGCATATACCTGTATCTGAATGGTTTGATGTTGTTTGTTCTGGTGGTATGGGGTGAGCTTTTTTTTTTTTACTATTCATTATGCCCTTTCTATCCTTTGCCAAGCACACTGTAAACAAATTTGAACAGCAGGCATTCTCAAACCAAAATCTCTTTTGTCATCTTTACGTGTGCAGTGCAGTCACCTAATACGAACCCACTTTGTCCCAAAGTCACCCCAACTTCTTTACAAAGAAAGTAACTCAACAGGCAAATTTTTTTCCCCTCAGCAGCATATAACTGCTACTTGGAAACCTCAATTAAAATCATATTCATGGAACTACAGATACTTAGTTAAACAGTACTTGTTGAGATGCATTGAACATGGATCGCATTAACAAATTGGCACGCTTGAGAGAAAAGAACAATAAGTGGACAGAATTACAGCATACTCACACTTAACATACATATTTATACATATATTCCCTAACATTTCTTCTTCTTACTAGCAACTGACACAGACAGAAGCGTGGGATGGAGCTTATGGCTTTCATGCTTCAGCCAAATGTCAGTTTCTGTCTCCATACCATTCTGATTACTAAGCAAATGCAGTTAATGATGACAACTTTCTACCAGGCCTCTACTGCAAAAAAAAAAAAATGTTGGCATGCAGCATTGCACATTTTCCATCCAGAATTCATTAGTCGATGCAGGTGGCTCAGTCTGCTCAGGTCAGCTTATTTTTTTTTTTCAAAAACAGCGGCACATAGTTTGAAAAGTAAGAAGACAGTTTAAAGGACACAGACAACTTTCGAAATCGCAATTCTCGACAACAAGACGGCTTGTGTGTGCTTTTGTGCATGTCTTCATAGCAAGAAAACATGTTTGAGACCGTTTATGCCCACGTTAGACTTCACACACCAGATTAATATTTAATTAGAGTTTAAGTGTCGCTCACTGTGTCTTTCTTTCTGCTCTCCTTGACTTGTCACCACATCGCCCCACTTTTATTCCTTTCACAGTCACTTTCAAATCTATTTTCTTTATTAGAGGCAAACAGAGTGCAGGAGAGAAAACGAGAGATAGAAATGCCTTTGATGTCTAATAGATATTCCACTATTTCTTGTGGAGGCACTGCAGCAGAAATTCTTTTTCCCTCTTGCATACTTTTTGTCTCCATTGACTTTTTCTTCAGACATGAAAGCACGTGCAGATAGCGTCTGCATTGGATGGGTTTAATAGGTGAGTGCATTCATGTGCTGGACCTTCAGTTTGCATCAGTAGGTATGTTTGTCTTGTATCCCCACACTTATCCTGGAATCCTTTTCAGGCCATGATGTGTGAAACCTTTGTATTTTCACCAATTACAGTTTTCCTTCCATTAGGAAGTGATTACACCAGAAAAGAAGCAGATTCTTTGAAAAAGCCCGAAGAGGTTTCGTTTTCTTTCTTTTTTTCTTAACTTTTGCTACTATGAAGGGGCATTGAATGCAGCAGCCTGCTTTACTCGCCTCTCAGGAAGGACGGTGGAAAAAAATGAAAGCAAAATGCTGAACTGCCCTGCTTATCATACTTGAATTCCTCTTTAGCCATGGTAAGCAGGACAGTTGTGATCCTTGTTGTCTATTGATCTGTCTGTGTTGCAGTATAAAGCACACACACATGGCATAAATACACATCAGACATGAAAATACATACATGAGACATATTGTTTTAATCCAGTATAGTGGTGTTTTTATAATGTATGCTATCAAGCTTTTTCTTCCAGCGTGTGTTAAAAAACCCAAAGCATTGGCATGGAAACATTAATTTGTTTCACTATTATATGGAACGTTGCATTTCTTTGATTGAGAAACACATACATGAAGGCAGCAAATGCATCTTAACAAGACTTTCAGCTTACGATATATCTCACAAAGTACGCTTACATATATAGAATCACAGCTTCTTGCATTGCCAGTTTACCCATAATGAAAATAATATGAAAAAAAACTTAATTATAGGATGAGGGAAGGTTGAAGAGACTGTGAAGTGACGGTTACCAAGAGAGATATAATGAAAGCATAGCGCAATATGTGCGAGTAAACCGAGAACATCGGAAGCACTAGATGCAAAGCGTGAAACACATTTCTGTGGAATATACGTAAAATATGTGCATATGTTTGTCTGTGTTTATTTATTTATGTGGATCGCAGTTTGGGACTCAACTTCTGATGAGTCTTCATAACGACAATCATCAGTTTTTAGGGTGAAGGTTTCGGCAGGTAGGTGTTATGGTTTTGGTAAGTCTCCGGGAAATTAATGCAAGTCATTTTAATATCCTCTAAGTGATGAAAACAATTGTGAGTGTGTGTGTTAATATGTGTGTGTGTGTGTGTGTGTGTGTGTGTGTGTGTAGGTGGTCAGGCAGTCAGGAACAGTGTCATCCTGTTGCTATGAGACAGCTGGTCTCACCAGAGGAGGCGAGAGAGCGAAAGAGAGGAAGAGAGGTTTGGCAGGGCCAGCTGTAGACTTAAGGAGCCCCTCGGCATGATTTTCTTTGCAGGCCAACTTTCAGTTAGAACTTAACAATTGCCACTCAGTAAACCTGCTGCTTAAAACATTATGTTTGGTTTGCTGTAACACAGAATGTAAACCTGGGACAATGACAGAAAGAAAAAACAGGAATGTCTCACCTGCAGACTGTCATCTTTGCAGTGACACAAATCTGTCACGGTTTTGTTTCTGTCAGGGTAGATTATTTTTGTATTCCAATGCCTTTTACATGCTCTAGGACATATACTGTACACTTTACTTAGTATTCTGAGCCAGTAGCACGAAGAAATACAAGCTGCCTCCTTATCAACACAGAAAAAAAAGCTAAAGCTGAATGCTGTTACTGCTCATGGACAATTTTTCTCACATTTATTTCACATTAACCACATATGCGCTAAATCTGCTCAGAGATGTTGTTTTTGGGAGTGTCTGCATACCAAATGTCTCTACACCTGATGCTTTGGTGCTATTTAATGGCATGTAATGCAAGCAATTATTATTTTCAATACGAATGTAGAAGCATATGGTTGCATCCTGCTTTCAGAAAACTGAACTATGATGAAGGGGGGGAAAGCATAATAAGAGAAGACAAAACAGACATGAATAGAGGGAAAGCAAATTGATGAAATTACAGAGGCAACAGAGAAGAATGAGAAAGAATAAATGTTCCCCCAGTGCAACATATTGCACAGACCGAAGAAGTATTCAGGGTGCTGTAATGTACAAGTCCAGGGAGCAAATAAATATACTGCTTTTCAAGAGGGCTGGCATGCACTGTAGTTGTGAAACAGATATGGCATATCCTTGCTTACAGTCGTGTCGCCCCGAACACGCCGATCTTGTTTGATCTCAAATGATGACATATCCTGACGATGCATGTCAACACACATTAAGGCACTGCTGGTGTGTGAGCCTCCATGGGAGCAATAGGCATGATTATTTTGACACGTTACCCACCACTGGTGTGTCATCCTCCAAGGGTATATGTCAGTTTATGTTACTGTCGTACCAGGAAGAACGACAGAATCAGTTACTTCAGCAAGTGAAATAAATAACACCTTTTCATGTTCAACTGATAAAGCTTGGTAGCAGTTATACAATTTAGTATGGGAGCAACGGTGGAAGTAAGGTGATGGTATTACAGAAAGAGGACGTCCATAGAGAGAGAGGAGGTTGAGGTCGATGGACAAGTCAACAAAAGATCAGACTATAAAGGTCTCATTTTGCGGCTCTCTTCGGTAAATTAATGAAAGTCTTGCATATCCCCAAAATGTGTCTTTCAGTTTTTCTTCTCAAAATACTGCAAAGCTCCTTAATTTTTACCATTACTTCATAATCACTGCTTTTAGCCTTGCTCTAAACAGGGTGTTTTAGCATCTGTAGCTTTAAATGTAGCTGAGCTGCTGTTATCCACACCCCTTTCAGGAAGAAGACTCTCTGTGTGTCTGTGATTGGCAGCAAACTAGTTGACAACACAGATGTGAATGAGCATGTGAAATAAGTACTTTCTATCACTTCTAACTTTCTCTCTGAATAACCATTTTACGTGCAAATATTGCAGAATATACAACACAGCAGTTGTTTTTTTTAAACTCATCTATGCTGAGTTTGTCAAACAATGCTGTGGTTAGAAAGTCAGTAGTTTAGTGGCGCAGGGCAGCACCTAAGGAAATGGATTTGAAGTGAGTGGAATCCATTAGAGTGGCGGTCTTACCACCAAGCCACAGACCAGTACCGGGCCATGGGTCATTTGGTATTTGGGCTGCACAGAAAGAATATAAACATTTAATTTTTTTAATTTTAATTTCTGGCAGTGCCTTCAAGGTGTTTTATTTTAAAAAGTGACGAGATTGTTTTCTCATAATTTCCGTCTGTGCTTGTTTCCCGCACTTGATTCTGTCAGTTTTCATGCCCTGCTGTTATATTGAAGCCGTCCATCTAATACCTGCCAAATTTCTAAACAATAAACGTCTCAGGAGAGCTTCTTTGAAAAGAGGGAGAAACTCAATTCTTAGATGGAAGAATAAGTAAATATATGTTTAACAATAAAAACTAATTTTATTTGTTTAGGATGTTTTTAATTTAAAAAAAAAAGATTATTATTTGTTATGTTCGTGGTTATCGGTCCGTAAAAAATTGTCTTGCTTGAAACCGGTCCATTTGGCAAAAAAGGTTAGAGATCGCTGCTTTAAAGTTTCTCCAAACCAAAATACTTGCTTGCATTTGCACACATCCAACAGCAGCAGGAGTAACGCCATTAAAAATTTGTAATTATAAATTGCTCCCAGCATGGAGACAGGATCAGTCGGTGTGAGGATGCAATGGCAAGTCTCACTGTGTACTTTTCTTCACATCAGACTGGTGAGCTGTCACACACAGAGTCACAGTTTAGTCTGTCGCCTCTGGCTGTTTTTAGAAGTCTTTAGTCTGAGGAGTTTGTTGACTACCTGCAGCATAAGACAGCAGCATGATCCATGTGAGATGTGAGCATCTCTAAAGAGAGAGTTGCATTCACTTGTAACTATAAATTTTTGCAGATATGAAAAAGGCCTGATCAGGATCTAACTGCAGGTTAGTGTACTTTTCTTTGCATCAGACAGGTGAGCTGTCACACATAGTCACAGTAAGTACATACCCAGATAGCAAACTATGGGTGAATCAATGTTGAATCTATGTTGAGGCCTAACGTAGAAATTATACAGAAAGTGCAAGGTTGATAAAACGTTGAGTCAATGTTTGCTTTTCAACCATAAATCACACTTTACCCAGATAGCAAAAGATGTTAAATCAATGTTGAATTAGGGTTAAGAAGGTTGAATTTTGGTTACGGTTGAAGACTGATGGTTGGATCAACGTTGATTCAACAACATTTTGTCAACATTGAAGTTTGTGTTTAAAAGATACCATTGAATCTACATTGTATTTTGGTTTAATTAAAATGTTTGACAGGTCAATGTTTAATTAATGTTGAATCTATGTTTACAAACATGTAATCTATGTAAGCAAACGTTGACTCAACATTTTATCAACCTTGCGCTTTCTGTATAACTTCTACGTTAAGTCTCAACATAGATTCAACATTGATTCACCCATAGTTTGCTATCTGGGTAGCAACCGTCCTGAGGTCGAGTCCTGAGCTTTATATTTATATTTGTAAACTGGACTGTAGTTAGTTGTTGGATAGTTTGAAAAAGTCCTATTAGTTCAGATTTGGTCTTTTTTTATTTTTTTTATTTTTACATATTATCACTTCGTTCATTTTCTAATTTCGCACACATGACAAATACTGCATGCACACCTTGCCTCTTTGTCACTATGGTGGATATTTCTGAATGAAACCGTGTGGCCCATTAACAAAAAAGTGACCCACGGCTGAGCGACAGAAGGCTGTCACTGAAACAGACCTATGAACTATGACGACAGCTCTGTTAGATCCCCAGAGTCTAAGAAAGGCTTATGATGGCTCAGCTTGCAAGCAACAGACAGTAGATGGGCATGGTTATGAACATTTTAAACTAAATGACGATGTGTTCCTCATTTGAAATGTTGCAGCTTACTAAAATTCTTGCTGATTTCAAATGGGTATGAACAGACGTAGGACCCAGGGACGCATGATTTTCACTGGAGTAAAAATCTGAACTATAAATTGTACGCTGAAGCACAATAATCAGACAGAGGTATCAAAGGCATATGGGCAAATTCCAATGGTCAAAGCAGGCACGGTTAGAATACACACTCTAAGCAGTAGGAATCACAAGGAAAGGCTGAGGCTCTGGTACGGCGGCACAAGATGAACTGGCGATGAACATGACGAAAGGTGTGACAATCCCACACAGGTGGAGCACAGTAGGCCCAGGCACAGGGGGAAATTAGACAAAGAGTATGGAACATCAAGGACCTGACATGAAACAAAGAGAGATGAGATGAAAGTGCTTGATGGAAATGCTACCATAACCTAAGCCACAATGTTTCCATAAATTTCACCAAGTGATTTTTGTACCTACCGTTAAACCTTAGTCATAGCCTTCACGTTGGATAAAATTTACCTCAGACTGATTTCATACAAGTCGAGCCCTACGCTTGGGGATATAATATCATAAACACATACATGCTGCTCAAGAGGACATGGACAGACATTGTATACAATAAATAGTTTTGAGCACTTGTTGAGTCTTCATGGGGTTGTGGGGTTTTGGATTGACTTGATTTGAAAGATTTTATAATTAGACAATGCACAGAGCCACAACGTAAAAGAGGAAAGGTGACAACTGACATGTCAAATACTGTGCTTGGACATAATTGCTAGGCGCTAAGGAATGACTTAAAACAAGCACAATAATACAGAGCAAAGTAGCACATTAAAACAAACTGTCCACTGTGTTGTCTCATTCTTTAGACATATAAGCTACATTTTTGTCCACCCGCCCACCAAAGATCACATCTCCATCAGCTCCTGCTTCCATCAGGCCCCACTGTCACGAGCCGTTACTGTAGCTTTTGTAAATTCTAAATAAAAGGGGTTGAATTTGAGTGCAAAAAAATCAAAAAAGTTCTGTTTTACAGTGGGTGACAACACCAAGGAAAAGTAGGACGAAGATGAGACAAAAAAAAAAAATAGCAGAAGAAAGATTAGAAGGGAGGAAGGATCATGCGTTTGTTTGAGGGATGGTGAGAGAGAGAGAGGCAGTTAAACTGTTCATAGCTCCCCTCTCTCTTCCACCCTGAGCTGAAGGCAATATTATGATGATTGGGATATGATCTATATGGGTTTGGCCTTGAGTGGGGATTGCTGTTAGACTACTCACACACACACACACAGGGTCCCGTTTTAATCTGGCATGCATTTAGACGAGACAGACGATTTTGTCTTGTCCTGTAAATATGTCACCCGCCGCTCCCCTTCCTCCCTCTCTTCTACTTTTCTGTCCATTCAACTCTCCGTCTCGCAACCCTCACACTCCTCCTCTATCCCTTCTTCTCTCCTCGAGCTCACCCCCGTGTCTCTGCCTTTGCTCCTGTCTCCACCTGCTTGCTTTTCACCCCTTCCTCTCATTCCATCTAATCTCTCTTTCGTCCATCCCACCACCTTTCTGCTTTCCTGTCGTCCATTTATCTTCCTACCCCCACCCCTGCGCACCAAGATGTGACGAGAAAGACCAAGTGCGTGTGTGTGTGTGTGTGTTGTATATATACATGTGTGAGTTAAAGTGCGTGTGAGCCAAGATTCTGTCACAGCTTGAGTGGTCTGACTTTTCTTGCTCTGGATCAATGAACACAAAGAATGGTGTCCCATACTGCCCCCAGGAATCTGTGTGTGTGTGTGTGTGTGTGTGTGTGTGTGTGTGTGTGTGTGATTCTTGCTTGGATTGAACTCCTCCAACAAGTGCATCTAACATATTTCCTGTCAACACTGCGGTAGTTAAAATTGCTGGTGTGTTTTTCTCAGTGTCCATGTGTCTATGTGTGTTTTTTTTAGTGTGTTTGAGTGTTGTGTGACCAGTGGCCTATGTGGTTTGAGGCCTGTAGCAGTAATCCATGCTGTAGGCCGGAGGAAAAAGTGGGAGGGTGGTCACTATATGGATCAATATGTCAGCAGTGTACAGTTGTACTTTCCTGATTTCCACCTCATCCCACCTTTTCTCCCGTGGCCATCCCCCCCCCCCCCCCCCCCCCCCCCCATTTCTCATTTGAATTCTGTCTTTCTCATTACACCTTTTTCGTCCGTCCACTTTTTCATTCTCCTTACATTTCTCAAATCCTGCCCTCCATCTCTAAATCACCCCCTTTACATATCTTTCTTCGGTGCCAGCTTCCTTCCTCATATTCCTCCCCCCATGGCCACTCGCCGTTTGTTAAATTTATTTTTCTCACTCTAAATCACTGTCTTCATCACCTCGCATCACCCTCCATCTCTCTTTCTCTCTTTTTCTACAGAGACAACCGCTATCCTCCCTTCTTGCTCTCTCTTTCGAAGGCGGGAGTCTATTTCTGTGCATTAGCAATCTGTCATTGCTGCTCTCTGACAAAAAGACATATTTTACTTCTTTCTCCGTCTTTTCTCCCTCCCAGCTCCAAATCTATAACTTAATTTGCATGACTTTTCTTTTTAGCAAGGTCGCTGTTTTGTAATGCGAGTTCAAATTGCAAAAAAAAAATGTTAACTACACTATAATATTCTCATATCATCATATCATATCACATCAGAGAAAAAAAAAACAATAGTTTCAATGCCTCTTTAATAATTGAAACTGACATCTGACGAAGACATGTGCTATTAGGACTTTTTTCTGTGCGAAGAGAATGTGCAGGTTGTGCAAACACCTTTTATTACCCTACAGCCACAACAGAAAGTTCAACAACAAAGCTGATGATCTTGCTACAGGGGATTTTTCATATCTATGTCCTATTAAAACAGGGTGGCAATGTTTTCTTCTGCCTTTGTCAAATTTTTACAGGAGGTGTGACAGCTTAGTCAAACATTCATACAAACTGTCAGGTTTGCTGGACACTAAAAATGATGTAATCAATAGAGGGAGCGATAGATTCTTATCTTTTGTGAGGGTATTTAAAAATAATCTATTTTATTCTTTAGTATGAAGCACTTCTATGTCTAGAGTATTAAAATAATGTTAATATGGTTTCAGCACAGAATCTATTGCTAGTATGTTGTGTGCAAATCCTCCTACATTCAATTTCCCTTTGATACTGACATGATTATTGTTAAAGTAGTTTCTGTCATTACTGCTGTTTTCCAATTAACCATATAGCATTAAACAGGCGCATACATCAGGGGAAAAGATTAATGCAAAGCAATACGTGGAATATGAAGAACAAGCACTGGAAAATTGATCAAGTAAAGGAAAACAAGACAAATAAAACAGACTACAGCAGCACTAATGAGCAATTATTATAAGGGAATGCAAAAGGGAAAGCACACTGATTTCAAGAAGGTAATCCATTAAAGACTGTCAAAACCAAGAAGAAGAAAAAAAACAGGGAAATTGTCAATGCATAAATTAGACTTTTTAGAACTTTGACATAAAAGCAATCACACCTTTTGTCACAAGAGCTTGCCTTGAAGAAAATGTGATTTGTCTAACATGCCAGCAAGTTTTAAACTTACAGCAAGTTTGCCATTGAGTGCCAAAGCTGCTGGGATAATTAGGTAAATGTAAATACATGTGATAAATACTTAATTCAGTTTTGTGCTATTTTGGTTCATTTATGCTCAGAATTTGATCATTTCTTGCTTCTTCTTTTTTGTCTGTTTCATTTGTTTTCTCTAAACCATGACTTGGCATTATGGAAAAAAAAAATCACATTTTTTTTTACTTGGTTATGTTCTTACCTTCTTTTCCATGGCTCTCATTTGTTCCTCACTTTGCATTCTGCTGCAGTCCTCCATGAAAAGTGCCTTTGAGGAAAGAGTGAAAAAGAAAAGATATTTGATCCAAACAATTGTCGGAACAAGACATGGCATTTCAAATCACTGATGGCTGGTGTACACATTCTTCTAGCAGGTTCATGCACATGCAAAGAAGTATAATGTACTTACACACACTTTCACATATCCCCCCCCCTTTTTTTTATTGTTGGAGGAAGATTCAAAGATTCGCCTGAGGCATTCTCTCTCCTTCTACACTCCCCCTCCACATTTCTCTCATGATGATTTAACTCCACGGTGTGAGAATTTGACACTAACACCTTGACTACTACACACTCTCTCACAAACACATACGCATATGCACACACCTTGACACCCCTGTGTGCATGTATGTGTTTGTCACACGAGGCCACAATCATCCGGTCTGAAATCTGGCATCTCTCGGGCTTTGACTCTCATCCATTTTGGCTTTCATCTCCCTTCTCTGGTCTTTCTCATCTCTCTCCTTCTGTTCCTGAGGGACAGAGCTTCCACCCCTCATTTCTTTAATTATGTTTTTTAATTCCATTAAGCCCCAAGCAATGTTTTCTGAATTTATTAGTCTTCCTGACATACAACAAGAAAAAGTCTTCCTTGAAGAGACATGCTGTTGATTATATATTGTTTTGTTATTATTGAAAAAAAATTGCAAAATAAAAATTCCCTATTAGGCATTATCAGTCAAACACTGATATTAGCCATTCTGGAGAGCCATGCCACGGTCACTGTATCTGAGAGTGTTTGCTTTAATTGTCATATTTTTACCTCATACACAAACAGCTGTAGGTCTTCTGTGCCTTCACAACAACAACTACAAAACCATAATCCAGCAGAAACACTGAATTAATGAATCCACAATTGCTCGTCGTCTTGATCTTGTCTCCACTGTGATTAATATTCACCTCATTTCCAGTAACTCACGGCATAGTCACTTCAAATACCCCCTGAAGCATTTACACTCAACAAAAATATAAACGCAACACTTTTGTTTTTGCTCCCATTTTTTTATGAGATGAACTCAAAGATCTAAAACTTTTTCCACATACACAATATCACCATTTCTCTCAAATATTGTTCACAAATCTGTCTAAATCTGTGATAGTGAGCACTTCTCCTTTGCTGAGATAATCCGTCCCACCTCACAGGTGTGCCATATCAAGATGCTGATTAGACACCATGATTAGTGCACAGGTGTGCCTTAGACTGCCCACAATAAAAGGCCACTCTGAGCTGGTTCTGGGAAATAAATGGTGGTGGGGTTGATCAAAACTTACAAGTGGAGACATTTGAAACAAAGAAGTAATTTCCTATATATTTAAATATTTGTCATTAAAATATATATGTATAGTCACTTCATGACCCATTTCTGTGCAAAAAGGCTGCGGATAACTCATGCAAAAAAAAGGCTGTTCAGTGCTCACATGCCTGGTGTTACAACTTCATTGATTAGAATGGAAGCATAGCTCTTTGTAAAGTTTACATACATTACATGTGCAGTGTAGCTACTGGGAAACCCAAATGAGTAACAACTGCACATGCTAGTAAAAAAAAACAAAAAACACACACACACCAATCCATTATGTATACATCACTTTATCCTCCATAGGATCTAAAATCAAAAAAGTTAAAAAAAAAAAAAACTCTCCCAGAGCGTTGACGCTATTTTCATGGTGTTCATTCACCTTTTAGCAGTAACTTACTATTTTGCTCTCGTCCTGTTATTGTAACAGCAATGACTCAACTAGCCACAGTCTCTTGATTCTGACTCACCTTTTTTTCCATGGTGATAGTAGAAGGTCAGCTGTCAGTCGTGCTTTTCAGTCAGCATTCATCTCCATCACTTATAAGGGGAAAATGTGTCTAATTAAAAAACCAAACAAAAAAAACCCAAACAAAACATAATTAACATGCAGGCAGCCAAGTTTCCACGTTTAGATGTGGTTGGACCATTTCTAGATAATCGTGGGCCTCATGCAGAGAATCTGTGTCTCGCTGCTAATTCTGAAGTAGGACACCCATGTTAAGAACAAATGCTGAGAAAGATATTATTCATTTTGATGTCTGAACTACTTTGTACTGACACCAGAATGTGGTCCAACTTGACGTTCATTAGGGAGTGTAAGTTGACATGGCAGATGCTGCATCCTCTCTGGCCCCCACCTGATTAGGACAGCTGAGTCTGTGCTGTAAAACGGGACAT
Organism: Acanthochromis polyacanthus; assembly: GCF_021347895.1. Classification (NCBI taxonomy): domain Eukaryota; kingdom Metazoa; phylum Chordata; class Actinopteri; family Pomacentridae; genus Acanthochromis; species Acanthochromis polyacanthus. The sequence continues at coordinate 17,915,071 of NC_067115.1, read as the reverse complement.
GAGGAAGCCGTGTATGCTGCTGACTAAGGTCTTGAGCTATAAGGAGCTGCTGTACACGACGCATTATTTCAGACTCCTTCAGCGGTAAAGCTCACGTAGAGGTGATTGCATTTATCATGAAATGCTTTGTTTTTAATTAGTTGCACAAACTGCATATCAGCATACCTTTGTTTCCGGTTGTTTCGGCTTATCAAGCGCTGCCGGAGTCTTGTTCTGTTTTGTCACAGGAAACGAAACCCAAGCAACACCTCCATCGCCTTTTTTCCATGTTGTCAAACTAATTTCAAGCATTTGATGAGAAAATAATCAATTTGTATGGGAAAATGGACTAAATGCTGTCTGCAGGGAGCTATTTCAGGGATAATGAAGAAGGATATGGCTTCTAGTGATAAAAGAGAATCCACGTTTCGTTCAAACAATTTGTCTTCATCCTGGAAAGAAAAGTAGTCAATCTGCAGGAGGCGGTCTTCACAGAAGTTTGGCATTAGAGGAAGCACACAATAAAGCCCAGTTAAATTAAAATCAATCACTTCACACTGCTGCTTCTGACTTAGTTTTTTTTACTTGTGAATCCAGCTTTGTCCCTCTGTTACTATCTCCGTCTTCCATTTCTCCATCCCTCCCACTCTCTGGCTTGGTTTGCAATCCTCCTTCTCACCCTCTCTCTATGGAAACAGCAGCTAAGCCCGACTCCCACAAACTCTTTCACACACAGGAGGAGAAAGATGAGAAGCAGATGTTAATACGCGTCCCCCGTCAGTCAAATCGTGATTTCAGTGTTGAGATGTCTTTCTGTTTTGATTCCCTGTCAGTGATGCCCAAGTGACTGTAGGTGGCCTGCTTTTCTTTTGTCTCTTCTGCTATGATGCTCATTGCTTCTGAATAACAGCTTCCTCCATACACGTCTCAATAAGTGTAATTGGAAATATACTGAATTTAAAGGAACAGTTATTTATAGTTACAGTCATACCTATTCCGCTTGAAAAATCCTTTATTTAGTCACCTATTAGCCTTGAGAGAATGTCAGGGCTCAGCTAGAAATTGTGGTGCCACATACTTCTGTGCACAAATCAGATTATTGTATAATTTGAGTGAAAATATGATTACATTTGCTGGGCCGTTTGCTATTGTCATTAGTCAGTCAGAATGAATGATCACCTGTCATAAATCAATTTCAAAAATAAACAAATGGTCTGCAAATTTTTATTTTTAGTGTTGATAATTTGTCATGATTATTATTATTATTATTATTATTATTATTATTATTATTATTATTATTATTATTATTATTATTATTATTATTATTATTATGCTATACAGAAACATGAGATGTTTTTGGGCTGTAAATGGTCTATTAAACAAATTCCCTGTTGAAAGGAAATGAGGGGAAAAAAAATCACACTAAGATAGAAACTGTCCTCTTCTTTCAACAATTGGCCGGTAATGGCATGCTAAAATGAGAAAGTACATTTTCCAAATTGCCTGTCTCTGGGAGCTAAGCTACACCACAATAAGACAGGCACATGCATGGTCTGAATATTTTTAGAAAATGCATAATAACACTGAAAGATTTCTCTCATAAATTGAACAACAACATATTCTCTGTGGGTTGATGTTGACTGTGAGCGAATATGCTTGAGAGCAACCTTTAGTTTTATTTCTGCCCAAAAATTTGTCTTGACACAATCTGCTTGAATTGAGATTTTATATATGCTGCTTGAATTGAGATTTTATATATATATATATATATGTGTGTGTGTATATATATATATATATATATATATATATATATATATAATATATATATATATATATATATATTTATAGGTATGTATGTGTATATATGTATATATGTGTGTATATACATGTGTGTGTATATGTATGTATGTATGTATATATGTATATATGTGTATGTATAGATGTGTGTGTGTGTGTATATATATATATATATATATATATATATATATTATATATATTATATATATATATATCAGAGAGACAGGGACTCCTTACTACATCTTTAAAATACATTTAAAATATATTTTCTGAAAACATGGGAGGCACTGCCTAGGATAACTGTTCAGTGTTTACCGAGGTTTCTGTTCTCTAAGCACCTTTTAATTTCACATTAATTAAATGTACTACATGAGGAAGAGCATCTGTGTCAACCATCGGAATTTAAGCCTGGCATCATTTTAGCTTGGAAACTTCCACTCGACATTGTGCATTTAGCAGAGAAACGGCCTTTAAGGATTTCACAGTGAGCATTTCTTCAGTAGGCGTGGTGGAATTCTGGGTAATGCTCCGAACATCCTCCAGGTTTCCCTTCCAGAAAATGTACATATTGGTTTCTTTGGCTGAAAATGGAAATCAATGCGTCAAGACTTACTGGAAGAGCGCTTGAGATATAGCTTCCCAGAAACAAATTTGTATGTCTTAATGTGGCGCCTGAAGTTTGTGTGGTTGTAAATGGTAGATGGGCTGTTTGTGGGCAGTAAATGTACAGTGCAGCTCTACAGGGGCAGTTTGTCATTATCATTCTCAGTCACCTCCAGTGCTTGGTTTCTCTTTCTTTCTGTTTCCTCCTCAAATACACCTGACAGACACTAGCCACCTATTTACTGGTCTGAGTAAAAATTGGCTCCACTGAGGGATGTTTTGATGAACACAGGGTCTCCAAATGCTGGCATTATTCTTATGTTCTGAGTTCTGCAGTGGTGGTGAAAGGAGGTGGCATCACTTCTTATGTCTGCACCACTTTACACTAACCCCCCAAAACACACCATGAAATGGCAAAACACGTACTTCCTTCTGAGATCTGTGATCAAGGCCATTGTCACAGCCATCCTGCTGTACTTCCATGTTGCCCTGGCGACCCAGCTCCAGATGTCTCTCTCTGCTGGACTCCATAGTAACCAGCCATCGTTGCTGGCAGCAAACATGGCCAGCACTAATCACTGACAACATGGAAGCTGTGGGGTAGATAGGCTGTCAGCAGGGTGGGCTGGAAGGTCTATGAACTATTAGAGTCTTTATCTGCAGATACAGTTTGTTAGAATGGGCTGCCTCTCGAAGGTTAAATTTGGTTTTGGCTCAGCTGTCATTTAGGAATGTTGCCATATTTGTTTGCATACAAGGCCATTGGCGTCACCATATTGTTCCAAAAATAAGACTTTTTTGATTTTGACGTTCTGAAAATGAGTCACATCTTGCACCAAGAATTAGAAGTTATACGCAGAATGTGTGTTGAATGCATTGTGACACGTGTGTAGAAACAAAGTACATCAAAAAATAGTCACCCTTTTTATGTGAGTTCTGTCGAATTCCATTTTACTGTCTCAAATGGAGTCAGACGTGAGCTGAGTTCAGTAACTGTTTTCAAAGCTTTCAGCTCACCAACAGCTTTGGTAATGGGCATTCCTTTATTAGGTTTTCAGTCACTCCACACACTCCTCTGTAAAGCTTTCCTCTTCCTCTATAAGTGTTTTTAGGACTGTGTGTTTGTGCTTGCGATTATCTGTTCTCTGACATTTTGTAGCATTATTTTCGAATTTGCCATTTCTTTTTCACAAGGCATGGTTATCTTGGACATATCACTGTGCTAAAGCTCGGTCAGAATTGTATTTCCTAATGGCTTTATTTCTATTGGAAACATTGAAGGGGTTTATTAAAGGTCCCATTTTTAAAAATGCTCAATCATTTATTTTTTATTTTTTAAAAAAAAACAAAAGATTTTTTAATCATGTAGGTCACAGTATAAGCAAGTATAGGTAAGTGCAAAATGAAGCCCACTTGTCTTTATCACTTAGCTATACTTGGCTGGAACTGCACCCATAACTCAATTTCGAAAACACTGCATATCTCAAATGGGGCATGAAACTTTTGTTGTCTCGACAACCTTGACTGTTTTGTATGTTATGTTTCAGCCCTTTGATTTTTAAACTATAACCATGTGCCCTTGAAAAGCTTAAAAAGAGACAGTAAAAATAAAAATTCATCAGATCCTGCCTAAATTTACTGCTGTGGGGCTCGGTATGCAGTAAAAAGTTGCACCTGTAAAACTGCAACACCTGTCTACCTATTATTTTATTATGTGAATTGGTATTGTGTGTATTGTACTTTATTGTTGCCTATTTTAGGAATGGGGATTATGAAGGATTTCATCTTTTGTTAAGGGTTAACTTTGCAAGGACACTTTTCAAGGTAGGGAATTCATTTCTCTATTAAACCACACAGGAAAAATATGTTTTGTCTTGTGCACCTCAGCAAGACCATTCAATAATCAAGATCAGCAATAGAGCAGTCCCCAGCAGCTGGAGCTGGCTTACGGTTCTGCTCAAGCATAGTTTATTAGAGTGGATACTTGCCAAAACAGGAGCTTGAATATCTATCCTCTTGAACCTTTGTGACACACACACAAACACACACAGAGCCGTGTTTCCATCTTTTCAGAAGACATTATATTGAATTACCTTAACCATAACCCTAAGTACCACTTGTCTAACCCCACCCATACTTAAGCTTCACCCAACCTTACACTAGCCAAGTCTACCTACTAAAATTCAGTGATTTATGTTGTGGAGACTTGCTTTGTGTCTTCGAAAGGAAGGCTATTCCCTACAGTGTGATTGCAAACAGATTTATACCCCCACAACATGAGAAACTCGAGTACGCACAAAGTAGCAACTATTCTTCAGTGTTTCTCAGTGGGGTTGATGCTAAAATAACATCTGGGCCACATCAGACCCAAAAAACAGAAGTGCATTTTAAGTGCAATTGTGTCTTACACACAAAGGGCACAGGATGCACGCTGAGATGAACACTGGTAGCTGTTTTGCCAGCAGTGATACAGTTAAAGCATCAGCAAGCAGTGAAAACACACACACATTCTCACGCTATAAGGCAGCTCGAGGCCTTTCTGTGGTTTTGACATGGGCTCTTGTATGTGTAACAGTACACCAGCTAGCTGGGTGGGAGGATAGAGATGTGTTCTTATACGCCTCAGTAAGGCAGTAACCATGACTCACAGTGGTGTGTGTGTGTGTGTGTGTGTGTGTGTGTGTGTGTGGTGTGTGTGTGTGCGTGTGTGCACGTCTTGAGATAAATAAATGGCAGCCAGTGTTGAAGTAGACTTATCTCAAATCAGGGTGGAGATCTACATATGTGGGTGCCTTAAATGCTCATTGGAAGATGGAACAATGGAACAGTTATGAAACAACGGATCTGCTTCTCAAGAATGAAATTTTAT